>NC_085843.1:265077386-265708100 GCF_035594765.1 Anolis carolinensis
ATCGCACAGCTCTATTACACAGGTTACACACATAGCATGCTTTCTCGAAGAGATAGTAAACCTATGTACCACCTAAAACTGTATTAGATTTTGGAAAGTATCTTCTGTGAACTATAACTTCCAGAATCCCCAGCTGTAGACCACAAAAAGTGATGTCTAAGTTATGAGTATATTCCAACTGTTCTCCATTTATCAATCGTTAGCTTCATCTCTGTCTCCTGTTTCTTAAAGGACAGCTGTGGACCTTAGAAGCTCCATAAAGATAAATATGAGTTACTTCTCCAATCTATAATAATAGCAGCAAGACTACCTCTTTTGGAAATGACCAAAAGCACCAACAACAGATTAGATTAGCTCCCACCCTGGATTTCTTCTGGAAGAATATGAAAACTTGGATGTTTACAGGTGCCTTCTCATAACTGGAAATTGATTGTCCATGTGCTTTACCTAGGCCTTGGCCATTCCATGCAATTTATTACCTTTAGTCGTTCCCATCCCTAGTCACTGAAGAATATGCATTTTCAGATTTCCATTCCCCTTAAAATGGCCCATGGCCTGTGGTGCTTGACCATGGATTGGATTACTGTCTATGTTTTAAGTTATTTTAACTTTTGTAAAATGTGTTAATATATTGTGATTTTATTGTGTTACTGTTTTTATTGATGGAATACTTTTTGGGCTTTTCCCAGTGTAAGCAGCCCTGAGTCCTTCATGAGATGGAATGAGGTATAAATAAAGTATTATTATTATTATTTTATTATGACACAGCAAACAAGATAGATATGCTGGATTTCATATCACAAAATCACAAGTCGAACACTTCCCAAGTGTCTAGGACTGTGTGATGTATTTTCGGATGATGCGCGCAGATCCCAGCAGGGTGGCCTTTTGCAGTTGGCAGATCGTAATTTTGTCAATGTCTATTGTTTCCAAATGCTGGCTGAGATCTTTTGGCACGGCACCCAATGTGCCCATCACCACCGGGACCACCTGTACTGGTTTCTGCCAGAGTCTTTGAAGTTCAATCTTGAGGTTTTTCCTGTTGTTTTTCGTCAATGCGACTGTCACCTGGGATGGCGACATCAATGATCCAAACCTTTTTCTTTTCCACAACTGTGATGTCTGGTGTGTTGTGTTCCAGAACTTTGTCAGTCTGGATTCGGAAGTCCCATAGTATCTTTGCGTGCTCATTTTCTAATACTTTTGCAGGTTTGTGATCCCACCAGTTCTTTGCTGCTGGGAGGTGGTACTTGAGGCATAAGTTCCAATGAATCATTTGGGCCACATAGTTGTGCCTCTGTTTGTAGTCTGTGCAATTTTCTTACACCAGCTGAGGATATGATCAATGGTTTCGTCGGTTTCCTTGCACAGTCTGCATTTTGGGTCAACAGCTGATTTTTCGATCTTGGCCTTAATTGCATTTGTTCTGATGGCTTGCTCCTGGGCTGCAAGGATCAGGCCTTCTGTCTCCTTCTTCAGCCACAGCCAGGTCTTCTCCTTATCAGCTTTTCCTTCAATTTTGTCAAGGAACTTCCCATGCAATGTTTTGTTGTGCCAGCTGTCAGCTCTAGTTTGTAGTGTGGCTTTCTTGTACTGATTTTTTGTCTGCTGTGCTTTGAGGAGTTTCTGATTTTTGACTTCAATCAAAGCAGGTTCTTCACTTTGCTTTACATATTCTGCCAGGGCATGTTCTTCTTTGACTGCTTGTTTTACTTGTAAGAGTCCTCTGCCCCCTGATCTTCTAGGCAGATATAGCCGGTCAATATCACTGCGAGGGTGCAGTGAATGATGAATGGTCATGAGTTTTCTTGTTTTTCTGTCCAAATTGTCCAGTTCCACCTGTGTCCAGTTTATGATGCCAGCAGTATATCTTATGACAGGTATGGCCCAGGTGTTTATGGCCTTGATGGTGTTGCCTCCATTGAGCTTGCTTTTGAGAATTTTTCTGACCCTTTGTGTGTATTCTTTACTGACCACAGTCTTCACATGTTCATGCTTGATGTTGTCTAGCTGTAATATGCCCAGATATTTATAGGCCTCTGGCTGGTGACACTTTATTGTTTGGCCATTAGGCATATTTATGCCCTCATTTTCAATGATTTTTCCCTTCTTCAATGCCACTGTCGAACATTTGTCCAAGCCAAACTCCATGCTGATATCAGTGCTAAAAATTCGGACAGTGTTAGTCAGAGACTGGATTTCAGTTTCCGTTTTCCCATACAGCTTCAGGTCATCCATGTACATCAGATGCGAAATTTTGTGAGAATTCTTAGATGTTTCATAGCCGAGATTTGTTTTTTGTAAGATTGTTGACAGAGGGATCATGGCAATAATGAAAAGCAGAGGGGACAATGAGTCTCCCTGGAAAATTCCTCTCCTGATGTTGACAAGTCCATAGCTTTCATTTCCAACAAACAGTTCAGTTTTCCAGTGCTCCATCATGTTTTCAATGAAGGTGCCAACGTTTTTACTAATCCTGATGGCATCCAGGCACTTGATGATCCAGCTGTGTGGGAGTGAGTCAAAGGCCTTTTTGTAGTCAATTATTATTATTATTATTATTATTATTATTATTATTATTATTATTTATTGGACTGTTAAGGCTGTTGTGTTAACCCAAATTGTCAAACTAATGAAAACTTTAAAGAATAAACAAATTGTACATTTTTTCAAAAATTATAAACTGTTTATCAACTTCTTGAATAATATGAAATTTAACAATGAAATAGTCTATGGCTATGGGGACAAGGAACTCTAGTAGGGTTACTTGAATAGATCTGTAGCTCTACTCCCCACATTGCACATATGCCAAGAAAGATTTTAGGACAGCACTTTCCCTAACATATTAACATTTTGTTTATTGGGGTTTAATTTTCTATGTGAAAATGTGAATGTGGTATCTAATAATTACCACCTGCATTCTGAATTGTTTTTGCCTGTGTGTATTCTTCTTTGAAGGATATACCTCATCTAAGCTAGGAGATTTTTTCCCCACTGTACTTGACATATATGCTGTCTCTTGAATATTAAAATCACCTTTTTAGCCAGCCTAGTTTTTCCTCTTCTATCAAAGTCACATAACAAATCTCCATTTCATAGAACCGGTAATAGATGTTGTTGTCAGTGTGTACATTTTCAAAGGGGATGCTGACAGTTTGGAGCTGACATGGACTGCCTTTAGGTGTGATACGGGGGGGGGGGGGGGAGGGGTTCAGTGGCAGATATATCACCTTTAAAATATTTCCTATTCTGGGAAGCAAGCTTTCAAATCTTGATTAAAACAAAGGCAAAGCAAAAGTGAAATTAGATTTAAATAACAATATGCTTTGGATAGCCTTGCGTTGCACATTAAATGTAAAACTGTCAGTTTTAGAGCGACTTTCTTCATAGTATGTTAAGCACCAAAGCTGATTTGGATGCCCTGTAAGTATTAGATCCTATTTGGATCATAGAAAGATAGCCACATGTTTTCATTTTACGGGAAACTTTATTTGACACTGACATCCGCTAGATAAAAGGAAAATCGAGAGTGCACATTTTAAATCTGTTAAAAATGATATGTCTTTCAAGAAGACCTAGGGAAACTGTCCTGCAATAGAATTTTTATAAAGATATTCTCACCAAAGTTATATGGAAGGCAGGCGGGAGCTCAAATTAGCATTTAGATTGAGACATATTGAGGAATAGGAAATACAGCAATTCGGAAGCAGTCTCTCTCTCTCATTATCGTAGGGATATGGTGTCTTCCAAGATGAAGGTATTTAGACATATGAAACACAAAGTAACTAAAAGTGAGACATTTAATGAGACAAGCATCTTTTAAGAAATGTCAAACTTCTAGAACTCTTCTTGAAAAAGGCATACATCTGAAATTGAACTTCATGTTGGCTAGAGAAATGCCCAGGGAAAATCCAAATGTGAAAAATTGACAGTGCGCATCAAGGGGAAGCAAGGGGAAGGCTGGAGAACAACACATATTTAAGTTAATGAGGTACTTGGGTGGGGACATTTTGTTTAAACCTAAACCTTTATGGTATAGTAACTTTCCCCTGCCTGGTGCATAAGTGATGTTTTAGGTTACAATACTCAGTGCATGATGGTTTGGGCTCACAGGGGCTGAAGTTCACAGTATTTGGAGGTCACCACATTGCAGAACGTTGTTCTATGATTTACTTTGTTAGATATCTGGAGTAATATTTCCAGTGGGAAAAAGTATTAAAATAAATTTGCTATTAATGCCATTACACATAGATATTTAGCTTGGTGTAATCATTTAAGCACTGGACTACCACCTATTGGAGATGAAGATTTGAATATCTTTTTGGCCATGGAAACCCACTGGGTGGACCTGGGTAAATCTCTCAAACTCGAAGAAGGGCAAAGGCAAAACCTCTTTAAAGAAATCTTGCTCAGAAAACACCATGTTAGGGTGCCAAAAGTCAGAAATGACTTGAAAATACGCAAATTGGTCACACCTTTTAAGTTTTTGTCTTTCATTCAATTTTCATTTTTGTTAGTCCATTTTGCTGAACAGAGCAGAAGAGGGTTGGTTTCCATGAATTCTACATTTAAACATATTTTCATAAATGCAAAAAAAAAACCTTTGAAATTCTTGTTAAAATTATACAACTCTGCCTAAAATTACGAATTGTAAGGTGAACTAGAAATTCATGCTACCATGCTCCAGGATACACAGAATATATTGTTCAGGATGTATAAAATCCTGAATAATATATTCCAGGAATATTATTTGGAAGAAGAGAACAATATAAATGTAAATTGAAGTGATTTTGACTTTCCAGAACCCTGTTAGGCCATTATTAGAAGGTCTACTGTGGTAATCCTTCCCAAATTGCTTGATTTTCTTTTCTAAATCCTTAGTTTCATTGATCTGCATCTTTGTCCTCTGTGGGGTTTAGTTAATAATAACCTACTCTATACAGAGCTTTCAAAGTCTGGATTATATGTATTTGACTGTTTATAAAGAGGTGAAAGAGCAAATTACTTCATTTCTAATTTGTTCTATAGAGCTGGAATGATTACTCAAAACATCAGACAAAGATAAGAAACATTGGGAATATGAATCTGCTTTCAGACAGCAATATTACAGGGATATGGCTTCTGAAAAAACATCAGCCACTCTGCACTGAGCATGGTACTGATGTACAAAATGAGAGGGGGTACTAAAAATGATGCATGCTGGGGGCTACATTTGCAACTTAGTTGTTTCATGATACAGGACAGTCAGTTGAGTGGTAAAAATATGCTTCATACATTTCAGTCTGATTTCATGTTCCATTACGGAAAAGAGACATCTTGGTAGACAACCTATCCTGGAAACTGGACCAGAAAAATGTGTCCCTTTTGCTTTGGACATTTTAGTAGCTTTTGAGACATGAGACATTTGCTAAAATGAGACTTGTTGACAACAATGGTTTTATTCTTTCCTTCCATGACACTTTCAGAAGATGGTGCTGGGGAATTTTCTTTAACTCCTTCTCTATTGGCTTGTGGATCCTCCCAGGGTTTGTGTCTCCTATGCTATCATGTGTATGTTATTTTATCATGCACATGAAAGTGCTGAGAGAACTTGTCCAGATTTGTGGGGGTGGGGTAAGTCTGCTGATAAGTACTAGCTTTAGCAGTCTTTTTCACCTAATTCAAAAGTATTTGTTTCTGTGATCTGGAAGCTATAATGGACTTACTCTTGGCAGGAAGTTGGACTGGATGACCCATGAAGTCTCTTCCAACTCTATGATTTTATGATTCTGTGACTGCATGAGGATAATCAAATTGATGCTTAATAAAGTCAAAAAAGAGATCTGGGAATAGTGATTCAGTCTTTGTTCAATGGGTTTACATTCCCTCTTAAAAGGGGCTACACAAACACATCAAAAAGAACATGGATTTGCCTCCAATGTTCCTGTGAAAACATTGCATGTGACCTGGGGATTTAACTATGATGCTAGTGAATATTAAGTTTCAATTTCACTCGAACCTGTCCAATAAAGAGCGAAAGGAAAGAAAGAAAGTGATTACATAATCTCATATAGTATAATATATGGGACATTTTTTGACCCCCCCCCCCCCAGAGAATCATGTTTTTGTTTCTGTTTAGCCCTGAAGTGAAATTATGCAGCTGTCTGAGTCAGACCCACCCAGTTGAACAAGGCCACATATTCTGAGGTCCCTAGGCATGTCTGTAACTGTCAGGACCCAGGCTGCAGAGCACCAATAACCTTACACAGAGGCCAGTCTCTATCTAATATCTTTATTAAAGAAATATATAAAATCAATAAAAACAAGTGAAGAATATAGTTCAGAAGCAGACCTTTCAGATAAGGTCAAATATAGTCCAGAAATGTATTGTCCAATATAAGATATTAGAGTTCAAAGTTTAAATCCACTTGACCGAAACACACACTTTGCCAAGCAATAGTGTGGGGAAATGACAGTCTTTAAAGTCCAATGAAGCTTGACAACAAGGCTGGAAATAGACTTGATTCTCGACTAGATCCTTGACTGAAGGCAAGACGAACATGAAGCATGAAACAGAGTCCGTGATAGAACGTGAGACAAGGCTAGGCTTGAAGCTTGATCCGGGAAGCAAGGAACTGGGATTATGAAGTCCACACACGATCTCTCTCCTCAAGCTGATCAATTGACTCCACAAAGAAATCCTTGCGCCAAACACCTATATTGGGTCTCGTTTTCCCGCCAACAGAACTCTTTCCCTAGAGAACGAGAAGCGAAACCCAACTCTGTCCAGATGCATGACTCCTTAGAATTTCCCAAGGGAAGCAGACCTAATCAGCCATTTGTTTGGCAGCGATTCTCAGGCTTCTGCGATTAGCCTCCCTGGCTCCCCTATCTTTAGAATAATTTTCCCTCCTGGAAAATGGGGGGGAGTTCTGCCCAAGGCCTGTTTGGCTGAATTCTTGTGGACAAACATCAACATCCTGCAGGTGAAGAGGCTCCGGCTCTTGCTGAACCGGCGAAAATCCCATGTTTTCCTCTTCATCTGCCACAATAGTACTAGGAACAGGACTACAAGGCCCATGAGTCATCACAGTAACCATTATGCACTCATACAGATGAGACCCAATTTTTCCAATTCTATACCTTGATGGGTGGGGAAATGTCTCATATTCTAGAGCAACGGTTCTCAATCTGTGGCTCCCCAGATGTTTTGGCCTTCAACTCCCAGAAATCCTAACAGCTGGTAAACTGGCTGGGATTTCTGGGAGTTGTAGGCCAAAACACCTGGGAACACACAGGTTCAGAACCACTGATCTAGAGCAAGACATTCCAAAACATTTTCCTTCAAATTGTGCTTACTAGACACCTACATTGGTTGGTTAGGAAGATCTGCTGACTTGTGAATGTGTAGGCTTTAAATCGATTACAAGTAATTGTTGTATATTTTGAATGAAATAATCACATAGTGGACACTCAGACCTCACCTTTAGGTACCACAGCTAGTTTTACAGGTCTTGGTTTTATGGTATTTGAACTATGGTAGACAGACAGACACCTCTTTCATTATAAAGGGTGTGTGTATGGAAGGATTTTTTTAAAGTACTTCAATAGATGAATGGAATGAGTAGCTGTTGAAGAGAAACTATGCATTTGGACTACAGCTTGATGTCTTTTCAAAACTGAAACTGAGCTTAAAATGATAGCAAGATTGACTTGAAATTTCAAGCAGTTGCTGAGATATAGGCATTTAAGAAGACATCAGCATTTTTTGGAAGAAAAGGAAATTGAGTTACAGATGGCACACTTTGAAATACACTGAGCTAGGAGAGGTGCAGATTACTGAGGACTCATGCAAGAAAACGGAAAAACTGTAAGAAATGTAAAGTGTCTCAACAGTTCCATTCACACTGGAAAAATGTATGAGATTATTCTGAATGTGCTGCTGAGTTTTCTATATAATGCATATTGCACGCATGACCATTGACTTGGAAGAGGAATTCATTCTGCACCTGCAGAACAAAATGTGTACTAAGGGCTCATTTGAGGAGGTGATGGACCTCATTGCTGCTTGCAAAGTATTTTCTGGGATTTTCCAAGCAGATAATGTCTAAGCTATATTTGTCTAATTGTTTCTAGGTACTATTAAAGATGCTGAATATTTTATTTTATAGGATTGTACTGTTGTGGCGCCCCGGTGGCGAAGTGGGTTAAAGCACTGAGCTGCTGAACGTACAGACCAAAAGGTCCCAGGTTCAAACCCCGGGAGCAGCGGGAGTGACCGCTGTTAGCTCCAGCTTCTGCCAACCTAGCAGTTCGAAAACATGCCAGTGTGAGTAGATCAATAGGTACTGCTCCGGTGATAAGGTAACAGCGCTCCATGCAGTCATGCTGGCCACATGACCTTGGAGGTGTCTATGGACAACGCCACCTCTTCAGCTTAGAAATGGAGATGAGCACCAACCCCCACAGTCAGACATGACTGGACTTAATGTCAGGGGAAACCTTTGCCTTTTTTACTGTTGTGGTGGACTACAATTCTCATCATATCAAATGTAGAAGTCCCCCCCTCCTTGATTGTAAGGGGGGGGGGATCACACATTGAATAATTCCTGAATTGTCCTTGACTTTCTGAGCAGTTCCTGGATTTCTGAGCAACAAATGCTGTTTAGTGAGACATTGGCAATATTTGGCAGAAAAGGCTAAAGGACCTTGTCAAACTACAACTCCCAGGACTCCATAGCATTGAGCTATGGTAACTAAAGTGGTGTCAAACTGCATTAATTCTACAGTGTAAATGCACCCTTTTGGCTTAAATGATTCCTGCTTTTGAGTGACTCTCCATAAAGTCAACATTGGGGAAAATACGTTTTGAACAGAAAAAAGTGTGCAAATTTTAAATAGAATAAATCTCAGACTGCCAAGATTGAAAACCACAGTTTTCAAAGTCTTCCTTTCAGTGGGTAGAATATTACCGAAATGACTCATTCTGTCCCTTAAGAATTCTTTCCTTTGAGAATGAAATTAGTGAAGGATTATATCCGCACAAAAGAGTTGCATCCATTCCAGTTTTTATTACACAAGTGGCCACACAAGTTGTTCTGAGAGACTGAACCAGCAGTTTGTATTAAAGCAATAGACAATCTAGTCTATTAAACACTATTTTGCAGCTCTTGAAGCCCGCTGGTGATAGTGCTGTCACTTCAAAACGAAAAAATATTGTATCAATTTGTGGATAAATTTCCATCTGTAAATTTATCAAAATGTCTCTAAATGTTGTAATCTGGGTCATTCTCCAAGTCCACCCAAGTCTCTAAAGCTGCCAGTAACACGAAAGAGGGGAAAGCCAAAAATCACTTCTACTATGTCCAAATACAAGTGAAGCCCATAGAGGATGGATGTAGGGGTGAAAATTGTGTCCTATCGACATTCATCTGCCCATCCACTATGGGTTGTAGAAGTGTTACTTTTTTTTCTAGTGTGACATTGCACTTAGGCTGCTAAGTTTGAATGAACAAAGAAATTATGTTTGTATTTGAAATGTTCACGTTGTTGGCTTCGCTGTGTTTGCTCTCCTCCTTCATTTGTGGGTCCTAGGACAACTGATCTGCTGGTATTTGGTTCCACACTATTTCATACTCTTGGACTCAAGTTTCTTACTATTATCAACATCTCCGACCCTGGTGTGTGAGCAATTTCTTCCTGATGCCTACATATAATGATTTGTTTTCTTCTTCATCTGCTTCTGTAGTTGGAGCATAAAATTGGATTATGGTTATATTCAGTTTGTAGTTTCTTTCACATTATTTGGCCATATTTTTGTTAACTCATGACTGCGTTTACAATATCATTCCTAATCATTAATGCCAACCTATTTCTTCTTAGTTCACTGTTGTTGCTATCCCATGGTTTCCTCCACTTTCATCACCCCTGAAACCCCTCTGCTATTATTGCCACGTCCATTCCCTGAAGATAATTGTTTCATTTTATTCTGGTGTCTCCAATTTGAGTATTTCATATTGGGTGAACTTATTAGGTGTGAAAACTCTAGACAGAGTCTGGTCTCCTGATAGTATTACTCTCAGCTTCCTTAACACACTCATATCATGTTATTACATCTGAGAAAGAGATGTAGTCATGTGTATATGATAGAGACATATTCACAAGTTATGCGATGATTGTTTGGAATGACAAAAAGAGGAACTTAAATTTTTGGAGTCATATTTGATTGTTTGGAAAAAGTTCACTCTGATTTTGCTCGAAATTTCCTACTGAAAGCATGAAATCAAAAGGCAACCCAGTACTTCTGTTAATAAACTAATCTACAAGAGAAATCACTCTTTGTTACCATTTGTAATGTTTATTTGCAATAATATAGTAGACTCTTAGTTAATCAGAATTCAAGAAACCAAAGCAGATATTTAACTAAAATTGCAGAATCTTAATATTTTTTTCTTTAGTAGACTGGACAAAATATTAGTCACTTTTTAGATATAGATACTGAGTTAAATTACCTACTTCTATAGTTAACAAATTTTTATTTTCCTTTACATTTGAAAAGCAGGAGAGCTATACCATCCAAAAACAGTGTAGTAGCAATACAATCATATTAAAACTGTATTAGGTTTAGAGAGGTTTCACAACTTTCCCCCCACATTCTTTTGTAAATGGTGGTACAGAATCCTACCCAGACTTTTTGCAAAAAAATAAATAAATACGTTGCCAATGCAGTCACTATTTGACTGTATTTTTCATTATTATTCTCATGACAAGACTGGCATAGCACTGCATGGTAAAAAAATTGCACTTATTCCATTTCAGTCTTGAAGTGAGTGAGGAAAATCTCTTCTGGCTACCAGTATTAAAAAAAAAACTCTAAAATCAGAACTGTAAATAATGACTCTGAACAAAAGATTTCCCCAGGCAGGAATGAAGCTTGCAAGGCCATCAATGCTATTCAAGGTGATTAATTACAACATTCACACTGGCCTCCAACAGACAAGAGTTCCTTCTCCTACTCTGGACCTTCCACAGATATATAAACCTCCCTTGCTTAGTTTTCCAATATACCTCACAACATCTAAGGATGCCTGCCATAGATGTGGGTGAAGCGTCAGGAGAGAATGCTTCTGGAACATGGCCACACAGCTTGGAAAATGCACAACAACCCAGTGATTCCGACCATGAACGTCTTTGACAACACAGAGGAAAATCTCTTCAAATATCAGTGTTAGCAATAAATATAGCTTTCCAAAGAAAGTAGTAAAATACATATCACTGCTCAAATGCTGGTAACTGATTGGAGCTGGAAAAATCCACAGAGAGGTGGATGATTCATTAAAAATGAACACAGATAAAGATGTGTACTGTTGCTAAGTAAACACATAATGATATCTATCATTACAGAACTTGGCCTAGATACCACTGCATTGTCCTGGGAGTTGAATCTCCCTACTGGATGCTTGCCCGAGAATGGGATTTTGCCAGTGTAAAGCTTGAAATTTCACAAGCCAGTGTCTATATTTGTTTGGTGTTGGACTCAATGTTCATTTTATTGGAATTAATCATAATTGTATTTATGTAAATGTATAAGAAGCACCATTACATGAAAACCACACTTTATAAATAGAAGTTTTAGAATTCAAGATTTGTATTCTCTTTCACTAAATGTTTCACTTGAGTGTCTTAAGGTGTATACACTGCAGAAGTATTATTAATAATAATAATTTTATTTCTTCCCTGCCTCTCCTCACAGCACAAGGTGGGCTACAGCATTGCTAAAACACCTAATCAAAACACATAATCATTTAAAAATACAGAGTAAAATTCACATATTAATATTAAAAATATTTCTATAAAATGCACATTAAAATAGTTAAAATTAATGCCATTCGACCATTTTACCTGACATCGCTCAATGTTAAAGCTAAATACCATGCAAAACTAACTTCCATGAGTTCTTAGTATTAATCCTAAAATCATCTTCGATTGTGAGAAAGCATCTCACATGTTATATACTGCTTTCCTAATTTTTCAATGTATCTGTTATGTTAGAGCTTATTGTATATACAAATATTTCACTTAGCTATTTGAAATGCAAAACTAATCATTTTCTCAGTTCCAAACATTTAATGCAAGGATCTAAAGCAGAGAAAACTAGACATGTTTAAGTGTCCTTTATTTCAGCAGGACAGATGAACCATTACCAATAGGGACTGGAATAAGTTCACTTTTGCTGGATCATGTTGTACTTTAAGTAATCAGCTTCCCAAAGCCTGATTTCAAATTCAAAATGTGAAGTAGTGCAAAACTCTAAATTTGGAGTTAGCATCCTGAAATGCTGCTTTCAACTTTAGGTGAAATTAGTGACCGACTAGTAGGCTTGTACTTTGGGCTATAATCAATGCAAGTATGAGATCAGTCATTGGCTTTGAATGCCAAATTCTGAAATGTTCTTTCTTTTTTTCATTCATTCTGTTTTATCTCATCTTCTAATATTGAACTCTAAGAAACTCGCTGTTTGAATTATAACAATGAATAGTTTCAAAAGTTTAAATAACAATCATATTAATTTAAAATCATTTTTGAAAAGCAGCCATCATCATCATACCGAAGTTCTTCTGTAATAGACATTTAACATTCAAAGGCCTGGGTAAAAAGGAAGTTCTTTATTTAGCAACATTAAGAGAGCTTTAACTTTTAAAATGAAGAAGCACAAATTTTCTAGCTTTTATGACTGCAAATATCAGATTGAAAGCACATGGGTGACATCTGGAAATGAAAGCTTGTATCTTCAACAGAATTTCTCTGGTGCAAATCTCAGGGAAACTATTGGATGGATATATCCTGGATAATGTTGTGCTTCTTGATCATTGTAAAGCTCCAACTTTGATTTTCTTTGGTGGATAAATTGAATTGTAAGCCTCTTCCTCCAGACAAAAGCCCTGAGAACATAAACCTATTAGCTGCAATTGAAAGGAATGTACAGCTTGATTCCAGGTCTATAGTTCAGAAAGTATGCTTTAAAATGTGTTTGCTTGTTTTTTTAAATAGTCCTTCCAAGTAATTTTCCTTGGAGTTCTTCTAGTAATTTTTGAAATTCAGCATAGTAGCTAATGAAATTGTACTCAAAGGTTCAATTTCAAGATCCAAATGTGTAATTAAGTAAATTGGAATCCTATTGCCCTTCCCCCATACATTACACCCCATATTCAACACCAAAATATGGTATCTCTTGGATTCCAAGAAATGCCTTTGTTTGATATTTGCATAATCTACATTTTGCTTTTTAAGTATTTAAATTCGTTTTAGGATTTCCTTTTAGCATTTCCATGAAAATCATGCACATTTTCATAGCTGTATACATTTCACAACATGTCTCCTATATAATGCAGTTTAAACATTGTCTGATGCATCTAATTTTTGTGAACGTTCCTCTGACATACAGATTTCCTTTTTTATTGGCAGTCTCTATTTAAAAAATTGGAAAACTGAAATTCTCAAGGGATAATTGACCCTTGAGAAAATAAGATAGCATATTTAGATGGGAAACAAATGAATTCTCCCATTACTTCCATTTCTGCTTTGAGATAAGTTCTTCCAAACAACTATTGATTTGAGAAACTGGTTGCTATATCACCCTTTACAAAGTTTAATGATTCAAGGGAAAATCACACCTTTTAGGAAGCCATCACAATAAACCTGCCATACAGACTGGGGCTCAGTGCCTATAAATGGTTAAGACCAAACAGGTGAGCCTAGCTGAGTAAACAGCTGCAGTTTGAGTCTCAGTTTTAGAGAAAAGGTGAAGTGTAAATAAACTTATTGATTGGGAGATAAGAAGTAACCAAACATAATCCCTCTGGGAATTTGTGAGCTGGATTTTCTCAACTGTCTTTGTCTCTGCACCTGGTAGGAAGTGTGGCTAGCTCACTCAAAGTGACAGTAAAACCAATCCACTGAAAATCATTGGCCTAGAAAAAAAATCTGAAGTAGGATCTGTGAGTAGAAAAATGTCTAGTTAGATGTAGCTATATGCTTTTTCCTTCTTGTAACTTCAATATTATGTGATATACACATCTTGCAATCTAAGATTTAAGAGATTTAAAAATAATCCTTTTCTGATGACTTGAATAGTTTTAGTGCCCTAAGATGAAAAATGTTAGCACAATTTAAAAATGCAAAGAGAACTGCCCAGCAAATCCAAGGTGTTTTGGTGGGTCCCATTCTCTCACTGGAGGATAGACAAAAAATCTTGCCAGGTGGTTTTCTTAAATGACTCTACTGAGTAAAGATCTATCAAAATTGCTGAGTAAAAATTTTGCACTCAACAGTTTTTATTAGGTTTTCCCTGACTTGTTAGAGTTTTCCTGAGCTCATTAAACAAAACCTTGTTTTCCAAGTTCCCTGGAAAATATTTGTCATGTATGACAATTTTACACTTATATTTATTGCTGTTTTAGCAAAGTTGAATCATTTGTTGCAAGTCTTTGCTTCAAAACAGCAGCAGAGGCAGCAATGGGACAGTTCTACAGACACTATAATGCAGTTCAGAGCCAGCTGGAGAGCAAAACAAAATCAAGCCAGAAACAGCACCTTTAAAAACTCACCAGAAAGTTGGAAATGAGTCAGATAATGTGTTGTGATAGAACAGAGTATGTCCCATGCAAGGCTCGCAACAGGGACTGGAAAATGTGAAGCGCTTGTTAGGACTGCCCTAATACTGAAGCACTCTAAAAATGAGGGAACCACATGATTCCTGTTCTGCCCCCACACTATCTTAACTACTTGGAAGGTTAACTGGCTGCACAGTGAACAGATCTGAGGCTATACAGTTGAATCAAACAAGAATTTATTAACTGACAAGAATTTTAGACTTTCTCTCCTCCTGAGTCTCATTACAAAGTCTTTAAGAGGAGAGATAGACACAGTTTTGGCTGAACTGAGGCTCTTGAATCTTTATTTCTTTTTATTGTCACTTTCTTGTATAGTGTTCAATTGTTTTAAAGATGGGCGCAATATTTAACTCGGACATGAATACAGATTTGACTGGACGTGCTATTTTGTAGACCTTCTGGCTTTCCTCTTGAAAAAGGCTGACTCGACCCAGAATCAGAAGTGCCTTGCCTGAGGCTCCGCCCCTGAGGGGATTCTTTAAGGGGCAGGGCAATGAAGGCTTCAAATGCAAAGAGGCTGTCTAGACCAATGGTTCTTGACTATTACAAAAGGGGAAGTTTTGAGCCAAAGTCAGAGCCAGTCCACGTTCAAATTAATATTAATTCATAGACCCAGAAGGATACTGTGGTCTATGGTATCGAAGGCTGTTGAGAGATCCAGGAGAACCAGCAGGGACACACTCCCCCTGTCCAGCTCTCTGTGAAGATCATCTACCTAGGAGACCAAGGCCATCTCAGCTCCATGCTCCAGTCTGAAGCCAGACTGTGCCGGATCCAGATAATCAGTTTTCCCCAAGAATCCCCGGAGTTGCGAGGTAAATACACATTCCACGACTTTGCCCAGAAAGGGAAGATTGGAAACAGGCCGAAAGTTATTCCAATTAGTGGGGTCACGTGATTATTTTTTAGCTTATTTTTAGTTGTCAGTCTTTTCCCCACCCTGCTTGCAGTGAGTTCAGTTTTTGGAAGATCGGTGAGAAGCCTTGGACTTCTCATCCATCCATATTTATTATCATATAAATTTATGCATAAATTCTAACTTGTTTTAAAGCTCATTTAATGGTTTCATTGCTTTATTGTATTATACTTGAATTATTAAAAGGCCTTAAACCTAAACATAAACAGAAATACAGCCAGGGTGATTTTGGAAGTCCTAGTGCTGATAAGAAGCTCTTTTTCAGAGAGCAATAGTATTTCTCTTCTCTCGGTTTCAGGGTTGAATGGCAAGGAAGACCAGAACTTGTGGGCATCATCTCACAACTTCTAGAAGCCAGCTTCACAATTAGCATTTAAGTGGGAGAGATTTCCTTTGTTCTGGTCTTGGGAAGGGGAAACAGTAGCACTTTGCCCAAAAAACTGAAGACCCATATGAAGAGAATAATGCATCATTTAGCAATTTGAAACTGGGTACTATCTATATTTGAGTCTGTACCAGTTTTACTTGAAGTAACATGAGGATATCTTATTTATTCATATCTCCTATATTATCTATGACAGTATCCATGGGGAGATATGTGATACTACAGATAGTAGAAATCTCTTGAAATGAAAGACTTCTGGCCCAAGAATGCCATAAAACATGCTGGATGACCTGGAAAATGCCTGCACAGGAAATATTTTGTAGTGCTTGGATGAATAAAACCAAAGGTACTGCCCCATGGATAAAATAAAGTTATA
Organism: Anolis carolinensis; assembly: GCF_035594765.1. Lineage (NCBI taxonomy): Eukaryota > Metazoa > Chordata > Lepidosauria > Squamata > Anolidae > Anolis > Anolis carolinensis. Next base: position 265,093,715 of record NC_085843.1, read on the forward strand.
TCTTGTACTTTCAGTGGCTTAGTTTTTGGTATATCCTTTCAATCTAAACTAAGCATGGACTATGTGGCTCAGGCACTCCAGATCAATACATGTCTTTATTCTTGGCTTCAGGAGGAAGCAGCCACTCATATGGTCATTTCTATGCCCACTCCTATTGCTCAAAATGTGTCATGGGATGTATACAGTAAGGAGTGTCAGGAAATACTCATTCTCTTTTAACTAAAATCTAGTAAGTTAAAGCTATAGCCATTCCATCCCAGTTTGCAATAAAAATATTATCAACACAAGGCATTAGAAGACTAAATTCCTTCCTAGCTCTGGTGAGCTTACTGTCCCATAATAGGAAACATTTTTGGGCCAAGGGTCACTTGCAGTTCTAGCTAATAAATCAAGAGCCAGATAGATGAACACCAACATACACACACCATGTAAACATGGAGCAAGGGGAAGGTTTAAAGCTCTCTTCCTTTCCTGCTATTAATCATGAGATGGATTACTGAGGGATCATGTACAGGAGGTGGAGATATCTCCCATGATATCTCCCTTTTGAGATGGCTATCTGCCATTAATAGAATCGAATCCTCCATCACTTTTGAAAGAGACTGCTTTCTCAAATTGTGGCTCAAGAGGGCATCTTTTGCCATGTATTGAATATAATCCACATGGAACATTTTCAGGTCATCGCTGAAGAAAGTGAACAAGTAATTTGGCAGTGATGGGTTAAAGTAACATCACCCCCTTGGCTTCACATGCTTGCTTTGTTTATTTTGCTTAAATGGTGAGGAGTTAAAAGAAAAAAAAATAATGACTTGCAATAAACAAGTCAACTTTGTAATGTGCAAAAGAGAAACATCAATAAACTATACTTGTAAAGTAACCATAAAGGTCACCTATTCCCTGGGGAAACTACAAAACAATGTTGACTTGGGTTTGCTCAGGAGAGTCATGCTTGATTGTGTGTGTGTGTGTGTGTTTGCTTGGTTTAACCAATAAAATGGAAGGAATTGCTGATGATTTCAAGTTTGTGGTACTGAGCACTGGCCCATAAAGTGTAATGAAAAGCCAAGGGAACGCAGGTATGGAATTATTCACTGAATCATAAATGACAAGTAAAACAACTATACTGCTTTTGTGAAGGAGATCTGGTAAAATGTAATTTGCTTTTTTTCATTTAGAAGAAATCACTTTGGGGCTTTTATTGTCTTTCTGTGAGGTATGTGATGTCTTGAGTGGGTGGAGAATGAACAGGGATAACAATGTGTAACTTGGAGGTATACAACATTATTCTATAGTGAGAAGCAATCAGGTTGAGATTGAGAGGGGAAAATCACAGACTTCTCAGCTGTTCAGAATGGGAATACCAACTATATTCATACAGACAAGAAAAAAAGGGGGGGGGGTAAAAGTCCCCAATAACCAACTTTCCCAATCCCAAATGACTATGGTCTTGTTTACACTGGTAAAAAATATCCAAAACTGTTGTTGATCCTCTGCAGATGTGGTCAGCAGAGTGTGGTGGTAGTGGAAACAAGGATGAGGTGCCAGCCCATTGGAGATGATGCAATCCTGGCCTGTCTGGAAACCGGCCCTACATTCAACATGAATGTGATTGATCCAGGGATACTCCAGGGCAGATTTACACTAGAATAACCTGTTTGTTGTTAGATATGTTCTAAAGTGCTAGTGCTATGAGCTCATAGTGGGGTTTTCCTCACTTTTCTTTTGCTTCACAACTCCTCCCCTACTACCACTGCTGTGAAAATACAAATCCAGACTTCACACTTTTAAATTATGAAAAAAAATATTTCTAAGGTGCCAAACAATTTTATGTAAAGGCAAATAGTCAAATACGTACAATAATATTAAATATCCAATATGACTGAATTCATATAATGCGTTTTAGATTATTATCAGGCAGCTTTTAAAAACCACTCCTTATCTTACAATTGCCATATAAATGTATACACACATATTTACTACTCCTATTTGCTTGCGGTTTGGCCCTCCGCTCATTCTTTCCACAAACCACATTGCAACTAAATTTAAGCAGAATCCTTTCAGCTTTACCATGGAAACCTAACATCCACAAAATCATATCTGATTGTGCTGCAGACACCCAAATAAAATGAAAAGGGATTCAAGAAAGAACCTGGTTTCTTGCAAGCATCAATGCAGTCAACTCTGCAGAGGCAGGTGTAGAATGTCAGGATATTCTTCACCTCCGTTTGCTGGCAATATTCCCCAATGGGGCACTTGGCAAACACTGCTCTGTGCTATGGTCTGCTGCCAATGGTCAATATTGCATGTGCAGTTATCCAAATTAAGCACATAACCATCAGCAAGCATATATTACACCTTTTCAGTGATTAAATTATTGTTGGACTAGACAGCTAGAAGAGACAGAACCACTTCTGACTACTAATAGCAATATTACAGTACAAAATGAGGAATTTTGAGATCATTGTGAATTACCTGGCTCGTTTCTCCACAGTTAGGCTATGAACATTTCAGTTGGTGGAGAAGAAAGAGCCCCTACCAGAAAAGATGGGCCATGAAGGCTGAAAACAACCAAGAGGAGCAGAAACCACAATAGCAACAACATAATTCCTAATTTTACATATATCTGGTGAAAAAAGAGGACTCAAAAGTTGGTTTGATACTGTATAAATGCTTTAGATGCTTAAAACTGGCAAATAAGGGAATTTCTAGGATTATAGGATATTGATGCAATATATTTATGTTTAGTCAACCAGAGAAGTTCGCTATAACAGAGCGCTTGATGAACCAACCTGGACACAGAATATTATTTGAGAACACAGAAATTCTGAACCACTCTGACAACCAACATGTCAGACTACACAGAGAAGCCATTGAAATTCACAAGCATGTGGACAATTTCAACAAAAAGGATAAAACCATGACAATGAACAAAACATGGTTACCAGTATTAAAAAACATAAGAATCAAGACAGTATATAAAAAATACCACTTGAAAACAAGGGAATTCCAGACAACAAACAATCAAGTGCTAGTTAACACCTCCCAAACAAAGGAGAACTCTAGGCAACTACAGCCAGACTACCTCTATGCAAATACCCTCACTGATTGACTTTGCAGCTGCAAGGCTACTCAATGCTAATCAAGCATGTTAATTGCAACATTCACACTTGCTAAAAACAGACAAGGGTTCTTTCTCCCACCCTAGACTATTTTATATATATATATATATATATATATATATATATATATATATATATAACAACACCCACACACCCACATACACTCGCGTCTTTTCCAACAGACCTTTGAACAAGCCTCTAAAGATGCTTGCCACAAATGCAGGCAAAACATCAGGAGATAATGTTAGTAGAATATGGCCATACAGCCCGAAAAACTCACAGCAGCCCAATGATTCCGGCTATGAAAACCTTCTATATATGTGAGATTGGTATCTTACGCAATGCTTTGTTCAACTGGAAAATCCAACAGAACTTGGTTTTTCCATTAATGGTAGTGTGGATTTAGGTCCCCACCCAACCTTTGAGCCTTGTGTTCCACCAAATGAGAAATGAGGGCACTTCCAGAGAGCAATTTATTGAGGATGAAAATCATTTAAAATAACCCGTTTTCACCCACGTTGCTGTCCGTATGGGCACCCAAAAGAAGCGGGCTTTCCCATTGCTTGTCCACACTGCAGCACACTAAGTACTGTGCTGGAATGGGGACAACCCAACCCCCCCCCCCCAAAAAAAAAGCAGGGTTTTCTAGCTTTGTCATGAATTATTCCACTTTTACTGGATGTGTTGTTTGGATGCCTCCGGTGGAAGTGTGAGAGCTCATGCATTTTGAGCCCTGTCTGGATGGGCCCTGAGAGGTCTCATATTCCAATATAGAGTTCCCAGAAAAGAACAACTAAAATGAATGTAGCAAAACTCTTCATTCTATGATTATTTCCATGTTCTTTTTTGGTTAACATTAATGAAGGCATAACAACTTGCCAGGCTATTATAGGAGGAGGATCCCAATGAAACTTTTTCAATTAAGGTACTGACATCAGTTATGCCATCCATACATTACTGAATCAATTTATGTACTTAAATACTTAATCACTTTCAGCATTGCCTAATTTCTTAAATATGTGATCAGAGTAGCTTCAGTTTGAACAGTTTGTTAAGTAGCACCACATCATTCCAAGCTAACCATTTGAGTTTACAGAGACTATTTAAGAAGAGACTTAATAAAAAATAAACTGAAACAAGAATCTTAGCCATTCTAAGATGGAATAGCTAGAGTGTCAGACTAATGACCTCTTCACACGGCCCTTTTGGGCCATGCCTATTCACTGCAGTCGCCGGGTAAAGGGAAGGTGCGCAGAGTGGCTTGTGGCACCCTGCATGCCCCCTCCATTCCCCATCATATGGTCCCTGTCCCCATCAGATAGAAGAAAGGGTGGCAACGCCCCACTGCCTTTCCCTCATCATACAGGGAAAAGGAGAGGAAAGTACATGTAGCTCAGTCGGAGCTACCCAAAATAAACTTTCCTCCCCGTAGTGGTGGAAGAAGCGTGTTTTGGCACTTTCTCTCCACTTTGGGAGGAATGTGGGCAGGGCATGCCATGCATCCTATGATGGCCCATGGCAGGCCCCAATCTTGTTGCAAAACAAATGTCCCCATGTGACGAGGTCCAAAACTGCGCAGACCTAGATGGAATCCCTTATTCAGCCTAGCATACATTTTCTCAGTATAACTTCTATATACTGAATAACTCAAAAAATGAACATTTATTATATACTGTACAGTAGTTGTCATCACAAACCAGCATAACCAGACAAACTCTGAATCCTATCAAGAATTTCTTGTTACTACCATTATTTCCATGTACAACACTCTATGGTACGTACATTTACCAATCCTGCATGCTCTGGTGTTCTGTTCGGCCGGCATGCTTCCAAACAAAAATTTTGCTAGGTTTTACTTTCGGGAGAGGCCTTATATTTAGCAATTCAGCAAAATCTCTACTAGGTCTTATTTTCTGGGGATGTCTTATTTTTGGGGAAACAGGGTAGGGAGGGAGTTCCACAGATGGGGGACCACCACTGAGAATAGGCATGGCCCTGTCTCGTCCTCACCAATCATGCTTGCAAGGGTGGTGGGATTGAGAGCAGGGCCTCCTCTGACGATCTTAACCTCCAAGGTGGATCATAGAGGGATATACATTCAAACAGGTAAGCTGGGCCAGAACCATTTAGAGGTTTATAGGCTAAAGCCAGCACTTTAAATTGTGCTTGGTAGCAGACTGACAGCCAGTGGAGCTGATGTAACAGGGGGTGGTATGCTCCCTGTATGCCACTCCGGTTAGCAATTTGGCTGCCAGTTAGCAATCTGGCTGCCACCCATTGTTTTTCTTAGCACTGCCTGCACCTGGTCAATTCCCCACACACATTTTCCCCAATTCCTCATCCATCCAGCCTCTGGGGCTGGATCTACACTGCTCTATACCCCAGGAGCTGATCCCAGATTAACTGCTTTGAACTGAATTATATGAGTCTACAGTGCCAGATTATTTGGGATAAACAGTTAACTTGGGATCAGATCCTGACAATAGAGGCAGTGTAGATACAGTTTGGGTGAGCCAAAACGGAATATCTGCTGGAATTTTGTAAGTTCTTTAGCATTATTTTCCTTTACTTCATCTTTTACATCCTTTGTTATATGCCCATATACGTGTGTGTGTGTGTGTGTGTGTGTATGCACACACACACACACACACAGTGATATATATATGATGGATTTTAGACTCCACCCTATGCCTATTTTTGTGTATCTTAATATGTATTTTAAGTAAATATGTTTTAATATATGCATGTTATGGAGTCTTTTATAATGATTATGTGTTTGTTTATGTTTTAGTAATGCTGTAACCTGCCTAGAGCCATGAGGAGAGGTGGGCAAGAAATAAAACATCATCATCATCATTATTATTATATTTTACTCTCAACATATCCATGGGTCAGATCAAAATCCTTATTTTTGGCCCCCAAACCTGTCCTTGACATATATGAGATCAAGTTATATACAAATATACATGGTAAATGAAAATAGTTTCAAACAGTTTTTTGTATTTTTGTTTTTTGTACTACTGACCTGAGTCCAATTAGGACTTGGTTACTCAATACTTACATACGTTCTATTGATTTAATGGATCTACTCTAATTGAAACTAGGAATTAGATTTAGGCCACCCTGTTCTCTTAGGAGAGTGTTTAAACAAACTTGCAGGCATAATCTGGAAATGCTGCTACTTGCTAATTCTCACAGCTTTCTTTGTTTTTATTCACATCCACTTTTATACCACCATTCTGAACAAGACAGGTTTTGTTGTATTATTAAAAACATCCTACTGTTCTTTCTGTACTTGCCACTGACATCTGCAAAAGACATCTATCTCCTTCCCATTTGTTTTGATGCCCGAGTCTACCACTAATTTTGTTTTATTAATTGCATATTCTATAAATACATGAAACAGGACAAGGGACATTGAGCACTCTTGATGGATTCTATGACTAATTTAATCTCTTGACTCAAAGTCATTTTGTCTATGTATAACTTTCTTAAAGTTATACTACTAATTAACAACTTGAGTTTATCTGTGAGCTTGCTTTGAAACTATGCTGAATAATACATTTTGGAAGTGTGCAAGAGATTGTTGATGGCTTTCAGTGGGTTTCTATGAAAAAGCTTCATGACTTTGAACCTGGATCTCACTAGTAGTGATACACTATGTTTAGTTCTACATCCACAATCATCATCATGGACAATCACTTGTGACTGAGTATGATTGTTTTCCAAGGGTAGAATCTTGGTGGTGAGTCCATAAGTGACTGTAGAGAATGTTGCTGGATCTGCATGGTCTTTGCCAATGAGGACATTGATTTCCAGATAGAAGTTGGTCCTGACAAGGGTTTGCTTGACATACCTACCTCTTGGCACATTCTCCCTTTTGCCCTCTATTCATGCGTCTTCAAAATCTATAGCACTGTTGGTAACAGCTGACTTCCAGTTAAACTGCTTGAAGGCCAGGACTTCCCAGTGCTCAGTATTCATGCTACATTTTAAGGTTGACTTTAAGCCCATCTTTAAATCAAATCTCTTTTGCTGTCCATCGACATTATGTCTTTTGTTCTTCAGCTGCTTTGGGAAATGGTGATCAGGCATTCAGACAATGTAGCTGGTCAAGTGATGTTGATGGCAAAGGATCATCGTTTTAGTGCTTGTGGTCTTTGCTTCTTCCAGAATGCTGACATTTATCCACCTGAATTCCCAAAAGGCTGAGGGACCCTGAACTGGCCCTCAGCTTAAAAAGTTTGGATGCCCCTGATTTAAGTGCATAAAAGCCTAAAAAAATCTTCTTGTAGAGTCTAATACATATGCACATCTGAAGCCAAAAGAGTGTGGATGTGCATGCTAGAGATCATCATGAAGGACTTTTCTTAAGAGCAATGACAAATGCTGCAGACTGCTGGACAGACTAATAATAATAATAATAATAATAATAATAATAATAATAATAATAATAATAATAATAGTGCGGTTTTCTGGCATTGCATATTTTTGCCACTTCTGTGACTGTTCATTTGTATTTTGATTCCGTAGCTCACTTGTCGATGGTTGTCCAGAATCAGTAGCATCCACCGCGGTCCTTTTTATCCTGGGCGACGACCGAGCCAGTATAGACTTCATTTTGGTTTGATTCTCCATAATGCTAATTATGCATAATGGGTTAGGTGCACTTGGTTCCACTCCTCAGTTGAGGCCTCTCTGGCTTGGTTGGACCTGCCGGTAGTTACACTACCACCAGCACAGCCCTCAGTCATCATTGGAGTGGTTAAGCCCCCCACCACGTCAAAAAAGTCATCACCTGGTAGTGATCAACTTCATGGATTTTGGCTCAAACATGATTAGTTTACATGGAAAAATGGCCCAACAATTCAATGAGATGCTGCAGAAAGGAAGTATCAGTGAATGGATAACAACTGGAAGAACTTACCTGATACAAAAGGATCCAGCAAAAGGAGAAGCACCAGGAAACTACAGGCCAATAACGTGTCTGCCCACTATGTTTAAACTACTGACTGGCATCATAGCTGACAAAGTTCAAGATTATCTTGAAGAAAAAAACATCTTGCCAGATGAACAGAAAGGCAACAAACGAAAAAGCAGGGGCACAAAAGACCAGTTATTGATTGACAAAATGATTCTGGAGAACTGTAAAAGCCGAAAAGCTAATCTTCACATGACGTGGATTGACTAAAAAAAGGCCTTTGACTCACTCCCACACAGCTGGATCATCAAGTGCCTGGACGCCATCAGGATTTGTAAAAACGTTGGCACCTTCATTGAAAACATGATGGAGCACTGGAAAACTGAACTGTTTGTTGGAAATGAAAGCTATGGACTTGTCAACATCAGAAGAGGAATTTTCCAGGGAGATTCATTGTCCCCTCTGCTTTTCATTATTGCCATGATCCCTCTGTCAACAATCTTACAAAAAAACAAATCTCAGCTATCAAACATCTGAGAAATCTCACAAAATTTCGCAGCTGATGTACATGGATGACCTGAAGCTGTATGGGAAAACGGAAACTGAAATCCAGTCTCTGACCAACACTGTCCAAATTTTTTTTAAATATAAATCTTTATTAAATTTTCCATTAACATATTAAAATATAGATAAAAGATAATAAGCATGATTGATTATAGAAGAAAAGAGAAGAAAAGGAGAGAGGGAGAAAAGAAATAGAAAAAGAAAGAAAGAAAAAGAAAAAAAATAGAAAAAAAGGGAAATTTTAAAAAATATTGGACTTCCGAGCATCTTCATGGAGATTTCCTTCCTTTTCTTTCTTCATTCTTTTCCTTGTTTTGATACTCTGGAGTTCTTCTTTCCTGTCTTTCTTCCTTTCAAAATGGGGGACGTTCCTTTTTACATCCTCTGTTTTTTAGTATTTTTCTTCTTAATTTCGTTTGGACCTAACTTCTTTTGTTTCTTATATTATTTTTATTTTTATTCATTTATTTGTTTATTCACTCGTTCTATTTATATCATATATGTTTTATTTGTTTATTTATTTGCTTGTTTCTTTTCTTTTATATATCCTATTTTTCCATTATTATTCTATACTCTTGCTGTTTTGTTTATTTTTATATTTGTTTTAATTATTTTAACTTTCTTTCTAGGTATTTTGTTACATTGTCCCAATTTGTTTCTTTTATCGGATTTCCCTTACTTTTTGATAGGAGGAACGTAAGCCTATCCATATTTTTTATATCTTGTATTTTTTTCAGCCAATCTTCTTCTTTAGGTATTTTGGGGGTTTTCCATACCCTCGGGTAGCATATCCTTGCTGCCGTCGTTAACAGGAATAGTAATTTGTCTTTGTTTGTTTCTAATTTTTGTTCAGTTATTCCTAATAACCATAGTTCCGGTAATTGGTAATTTTACCTCTAATATATTTTCCATGTCTCCCCTAATTTTCTTCCAATAGGTCTTTGCTTTTTCACATCCCCACCACATATGGTAATATGTACCCTCAATCTTCTCACATTTCCAGCAATTTTTTTTTACATTTTTATAACATTTTCCTAGTTTTTGTGGTGTCATATGCCATCTATAGGCCATCTTAATCCAATTTTCCTTTAAATCTGTTGCATAATTATATTTGAGTTTTTTCCTCCAAATTTCTTCCCATTCTTCTTTCCTAATCTTCCTGCCTATATTTTCATTCCACCTAATCATATATGAAAATAATAACAAAAATTTATAAAAAACTAATAGAATGGGAAACGGAAAAAGAAAAACACTGTCCAAATTTTTAACACTGATATCAGCATGGAGTTTGGTTTGGACAAATGTTTGACAGTGGCATTGAAGAAAGGAAAAATCATTGAAAGTGAGGGCATAAATATGCCTAATGGCCAAACAAAGTGTCACCAGCCAGAGGTCTATAAATATCTGGGCATACTACAGCTGGACAACATCAAGCATGAACATGTGAAGACTGGTCAGCAAAGAATACACACAAAGGGTCAGGAAAATTCTCAAAAGCAAGCTCAATGGAGGCAACACCATCAAGGCCATAAACACCTGGGCCATACCTGTCATAAGATATATTGCTGGCATTATAAATTGGACACAGGCGAAACAGGACAATTTGGACAGAAAAACAAGAAAACTCATGACCATTCATCATTCACTGCACCCTCGCAGTGATGTTGAATGGCTATATCTGCCTAGAAAATCGGGGGCAGAGGACTCTTACAAGTCAAACAAGCAGTCAAAGAAAAAGAACGTGCCCTGGCAGAATATGTAAAGCAAAGTGAAGAACCTGCTTTGATTGAAGTCAAAAATTAGAAACTCCTCAAAGCACAGCAGACAAAAAATCAGTACAAGAAAACCGCACTACAAACTAGAGCTGACAGCTGGCACAACAAAACATTGCATGGAAAGTTCCTTGACAAAATTGAAGGAAAAGCTGATAAAGAGAAGACCTGGCTATGGCTCACAAATGGGACACTGAAGAAGGAGACAGAAGGCCTGATCCTTGCAGCCCAGGAGCAAGCCATCAGAACAAATGCAATTAAGGCCAAGATCGAAAAATCAGTTGATGACCCAAAATGCAGACTGTGCAAGGAAACCGACGAAACCATTGATCATATCCTCAGCTGCTGTAAGAAAATTGCACAGACAGACTATAAACAGAGGCACAACTATGTGGCCCAAATGATTCATTGGAACTTATGCCTCAAGTACCACCTCCCAGCAGTAAAGAACTGGTGGGATCACAAACCTGCAATAGTATTGGAAAATGAGCACGCAAAGATACTGTGGGACTTCCGAATCCAGACTGACAAAGTTCTGGAATACAACACACCAGACATCACAGTTGTGTAAAACAAAAAGGTTTGGATCATTGATGTCGCCATCCCAGGTGACAGTCGCATTGACAAAAAACAACAGAAAAAACTCAGCCGCTATCAGGACCTCAAGATTGAACTTCAAAGACTCTGGCAGAAACCAGTGCAGGTGGTCGCGGTGGTGATGGGCACACTGGGTGCAGTGCCAAAAGATCTCAGCCAGCATTTGGAAACAATAGACATTGACAAAATCACTATCTGCCAACTGCAAAAGTCCACTCTACTGGGATCTGCACGCATCATCCAAAAATACATCACACTGTCCTAGACACTTGGGAAGTCTTCATCTTGTGATTTTGTGATACAAAATCCAGCATATCTATCTTGTTTGCTGTGTCATAATAAAATAATAATAATAACAGCAATAATGATAGTAATAATAACAGCAATAATAATAACAGCAATAATAATAACAGCAATAATAATAATAATAATAATAATAATAATAATACAAAATCCAGCATATAGATCTCATTTGCTGTGTCATACTATGTCTTTGTATCAACAACAACAACAACAACAACAACAACAACAACAAAAGGTGCCTTTACCGGGCCCACTGGTGTTTTTGGAAGGTCTAGTGTGGAGTGATAAGGGATAAGGGGCAATCAACTTTTAATATGCCATGTAGAGCTTGGGTTTGAACTCAAAAGACTGAAAATGTGAGAAAAACTAAAATGAGAGATTCCTCTTCTCAGCAAAAAGCTATGCATTTAATTTAAGTCTTTAGAAGTCTGTCTTTGAATCCCTCTGTGTATTTTAGGGGTGTAATCCTTCACTAGGTTTCTCTTTAAAAAGCAATGTGCATTTTAACAATTTCCTTCACTGTAAGGAAGTGTTTTGAATGTTTTTAAAGCTCATTTGCAATTAAGTACTTTTTTGTGCAGAATGTGTACATAATTGTTTAGCATAGGAAACAGTATTTGCACGAAATAAATCCTCATTATGCCATCTACAATGTATGCAGCAACCAGCATTTATATTATTGTCTGTACAGAAAATGCTGTTTTTTGCGCATTTTTAACCTGGCTATCTTTCTTTCAGAGATTAGGCACTATAAGCAAAACTTGCATGTGCCAAACAAGTATTTGCTTCCCCTCTCCCATACATGAGCAGGAGGATAGCTCTTTGCTTCCTTCCAACAAAGGTAGAGCAAGAAAAATAGTCCTGGCTGGGACTTTGTTGGGGTGCGATCAGCCAGGTCACATGACCCCACCCTGCTCTCCATTCCTGAGTCAGCACTGGAAAAAGATGGGTGCACCTTCTTCTTCTCCATAAGTAGGGTGGGAGGAGGGCTGTCTTGGCCTGGTTGCCTACTTGCCTCCTCCCCCTGCCAGGGAGAGCTGGGGGCTTGGGGCTGAGTTTCATGCCATGGACTTGGGCCTTGGGTCAGGAGTTGGGTGGATGGGAGGCTCACACTCCCTGGGCTCCCTCTCCCTTTGGGCAGTTCTGGCAGTAGCGGGGTCACCGCCACCTTTTCCCTGTTTTTCCATGGGCCTTAAGGGCCTGATCCTCAAACCACTGCTTGCCTCGTGAATTTCTATGGCCCTGGCAGCGGCATGATCACCACAGTGGGCGCCACCATTTTCTTGCCTCAGCGGTGGTGTGCCAAAAAACCAAGTAGTTTGATCTCCCTAGGCTCCCTCTGTTCCAGGCAGCCACAGGCAGGTTGGGTTGGCCCCCTCCTCCCCTTGGTGTTTGCCTCAGGCCCTCTCTTTTCAGGCCTCCATCCCTTGGATTCTTTCTTTCTTTCCTTCCTTCCTTCCTTCCTTCCTTCCTTCCTTCCTTCCTTCCTCCCTCCCTCCCTCCCTCCCTCCCTCCCTCCCTTGACGTCTTTCCCCTCTTCATTCCTTCCTTCTTGAGGATCAGGGCCCCAGAAAAGGTGGGCTCTTTGGGAGGAGAGAAAGAGAGAGGGCGGCTTCTTGAATCCCTTCACCCTGATTAAGCTATGTCCTCCTGCCCCAATCAAAGCCCTCTTGGCATCTGCCATGCTGTTATCAAGCGCAAAAGACATCCAATCCAAAATATTAAATCGATCAGTGTTGTGCTGCTGCAAGTCATTCCATAAGTTAATGCGGCTGGGATCTGCCGTCAAATGAATTTTAAGAAAGGAAGGTCTCCAGCAACAGCTAGCTTCTATGGAGAGACCCCACCAACAGCCTCTGCCTCTACATTAGTGGAATTCCAGATATGAGATGCTCAACCTGCAATACATCCACAGAACTTGGAACATAAATGTCTTAACTGATGTGTAACTGCTGGATTTTAATTGTATTTGTTTATTTTATGGATGTACAGGGTTACAGCCTGTGCTGGACGAGGTTACACTCCCCCTGAAGACACAGGTTCTCAGCTTGGGAGTTCTTTTGGAATCATTGATGAGTCTAGAACCTCAAGTTTCAGCAATGACCAGGGGAGCATTCACACAATTAAAACTTGTGCGCCAGTTGCGCCCATACCTTGAGATGTCAGAGTTGACTATGGTAGTCCACACTCTTGTTACATCTCAAATAGACTACTGCAATGTGTTCTATGTGGGGTTGCCTTTGAAGACTGTTCAAAAGCTTCAAGTAATCCAATTTATATTGGGAGGCAATGAATTTTGCCATTGAGTATGTTGTTAATTGCTTTGAATCCCCCCAGGGGTGAGAAAATAAATAAATAAATGTATATGTGTATGGCATCAAATAGTTGCCTGTTGTAGGGCCGCCCTGAGTCCCCTTTGGGATGAGAAGGGCAGGATACAAATGTTGTAAAAAAATAAATTAATTAAGGGAAAACAGTTCACAAACGACTTCTTTTTTCTTTCCTCATGAGTGGCAATTAGTCTGAGCCATTATTAGCTGCATGAAAATGATGCTTCCTGCACAGAGGACAATATTTCTTGTGTAAATCAACCAAGTACAAATTTGCACAGAATAAGTATTGAATTGTGAATGTCTTCAGAAATTGCACTGTTTTAAACAACTTTTTTGAAGTAGGAATGAAATTGTTAACATTATCTGTTGCTTCCTTAGAGCAGCAATTCGAACATATTCGATAGACTAAAATGTGGAGAACAACACACTGCATTCTATGAAAGAAGGACATCATGTCTCCATTAGAAAATTACATAAATAAAATTGTTCATTTCTAAAATGTATACAAACATCTTGTCAATACGTGAAATCTTTCTTTCAGTCCTCTCATCATCACAGACTTGCTTGGTGAGGACATGAGAGGGAGAGCCTTCTCAGTGGCTGCTCCTATCTTCTGGAACTCTCTTTCTCAGGAGGCATTCCTTTCGCCAACATACAAAGACATTCCTGTTCAAGCAGACCTTTAGTATGTGAACATGAGAGCTTTTATGGGCATATTTGTTTCTAAAGGGTTTTATACTGCCTTATGTGGTTTGAATTGTTTTAATTTTTCATTGCAAATGTTTGCAATTATTTTGGAAGCTCCCTTGGGTCTCTGACAGAAAGGTGGCATGGCCTACAAATGCAATAAATACATTACAAATGCTATACACACAGACATATATGAAAATGTATTTATTTGAAAAGATGTGTGCCAAATGTGTACATTTGAAGAAATGCATACAATAATTATAAAACCAAAATTCTCATATGAGAACCAAGCTTGACAGAGCTGGTCATTCATCTAAGTGATTTGCCTGTAAATAAACCTCCATCAATTTGTATGTGGTAAGTGTGCACATCTGTGTTAAATTATGTGTATGTGTGTTTGTGTGTTTTAATGTAGAATTTCTAAAATAGTCCCATATTTTCAATTGCTTGCACATCTTCATTATACTTTACAGTGCTCTCATATTTCATATATATAGGGACGAAATTACACAGGCCAATGCTTTTCCAGCACCCCCCCCACCCCACCCCCACCCCCTGAGGCTAGTATCCAATATTCACCCCATCAAAAGTATTGAAGCTATTATTTGAGACAATGCTTCTATCATCATCCTGGGACAAGTGCTGGTAGGTAACATCCAGCATTATCTGGAAGGTCAGGAACAGATGAAATAAAAGATTGCGGCTGTCAGTAGTATAGATTATACTCTAGGAAAGAACATAGTTTGTAAAATATTATATTGATTTAAGGATATTATTGTCAAAGTCTTGTAGGTGAGATGAGATCTATTTACATGCTAATGACAATATGCTGGTTTTTGTATTCAGGAGTGAGTAAATCATTATCCCAAGAGATCTTTCCATCCAGTAAAGCAGATGGTTATCATTCTGTAGCATTGTTCCATTATTTTTATCTATAAAATAACATTAGTTTCATGAACTAAAATCAAGGGCAGAAATAACACACTGGTCCAGTGTTTGCCTCCATAATGGAGCAGGAAAAATTACAATAAATGAATCCCATCTATTGAATGTTAGCTTCCTTGAAATTAAACCTCCTTGAAATCAAGAGATCCTAAATTACATATGAATAACTACTATCTAGCTCAGATACTGTTGCTTTCACTGACAAAAGCTGCATTGCTTTTCATAGCTAAAAGCATGGCCATTTTTCCATAAAGTGTCATTCAGTGAGCTGGCTCTTGAGGACTATTAGTGGATTAGTAATACTGCCCTATTTCTGCCACATAATATACAACAGCCACTGCAACATCTGATCAGCTTGGCCTGTGGACGAAGACTTGGCTTGCTTCTATTAGGAGAAATTTTGGCTGATGTGGGAAAAAGAGGGACACTTTTATTTTTTTTCCCTGCATCTTTAGCTGTGCCTCCTTCCCTTACTCCATGACTCAGTCCTGCTCTCTCATGTTTCTTTTGTGGCTGTAAAAATATCCTTCATGTAGGCATGTAAATCCTGACTTGATTTGTCCAACAGCCAGTCCATCCAACCTCCTCTCACAGTGAAATTTGTGGTGCATGGGATTCAGTTTCTGGGAGATTTTAGACATTTTTAAGACTGTTTGCTTCCCCATACATACTGTAATGGTTTATATCTGTCTGGTCAGTCAGTTTGACCTTTTCCGTTTGTCATGTTTGTGGGCTTGGCTTCACAAAAATAAAAGCTGTTTTTCACAAAGAGAATGAAAATAACACTTGGACTGAGATCCTGCATCACTGAGTTATAGATAAAAGTATCAGGACAAGCCAGATGTTTCTCTAATGCTCCCTGCTCTCCACTAAATGTCTACAAGGAAAGGTCTCCAAAAGATAAGAATTGGTCATTGTATAAGTTTATTAAAGAATTCTGACATTCATAATTACCAAAAATGTGACTTACACAATATAAGTTGAATGTACATTAAGCAAGTAACTGGATGACTGGCTTTGTGTTTTGCACTCCTGCAGGAGAAAAAGCATTGTGATGGTGTGAGCAGCCTATCTCATCTTGTTAAAAGGCCTTTTCCCTTACCACCTCATCACATTCAAAGGGAAAGCATGGGTGAGTAGAGAATCAACCCTCTTATATTGTCAGTAGTCCTGTTTCGAGTTTTGCCTCCCCATCACACTCACACTAGGAACTCCTCTGGCCTCCTCCTCTGTGGTTCTGAAAAGCAAGACTGGGAAGGGTTTGCAAAAAGGGCTCCATGAGGCAAATGGACTGAACCAACTGAGATTGGCCTCTAGAGGGAGCTTTAAAGCTCCACCCCAAAACTAATACAATGGAGGAATCTACACTATAGGGAAAGCCTAAACAGGAAACTAAAGCAGAGGAGAGGAAAGGCAGAGCCAAGACTTCACAATCAGTGTCTCTTGTATCCTATGGGGTTTGATGCAGAACCATAAAATCCCATAGAAAGAAGTGGTTTTAAACGGGTGTCAGTCTCCTTTAATGTAAGGGGCTCTGGGCAGAGCAAGAGATCTCTGGGTTTTCAGAGATTATTGTTTCTTTTGATTATAAAAAGTAATACTGACCTTGTGATGAATGTAAATTCAGTTTCCTTGAAATCAAAACCTTACTCAAGGAGATATCTATTGTTGTTGTTGTTGTTGCCTGTGAATTTGGGAGGATTTGTGAATTAATACATGTAGTATGGCAAGATACCATTATTTTTGTTCATATATTTGATAAGAGATTAGAATATATTGTATGCAGATGAAAGCCATCACTATTTCTCTTTTACAACTAAATCCAAGGGTGTGATTTTAATTCTAAACCAGTGTCTCATGTGGCCCTTTTCTTGTGTCCTTCAAGTGGCAGATGAAGACATTTTATTTTCTTTTATTTTGACAGGCTTTTGGGGACTGACACATTTTATTAGTGTGATGTATTGCCACATTTCTTGCCTTTTAATAATTATGTCATTAAAGTGTACTATCTGCCACTTCAGTGGTTGGCATGAAGGCAATATGTGCCAAGGGTGAGGCTTATCAGTGCACACAGTATTAGGAGAGGAGTGCAGTCCTACCACTTCATCACACAGAGTTTGGGAAAGATCCTAGCATGCTGCCAAGATGCTTCCTTGATGGACTCCACTGGATGCTATTACACAATGTAAGGCTACTTACAGTGGAGCTCTGTAGAGGAAGCATCCTGGCAACATGCTAGGGTGTTTCTTAGAGAACATGAGAGGCTTCCCTTGTTCTCATTCAGAAGAATGGGGGAAGCCATTTCGATATGGGGCATGGGCAATGGTTGCCTGTCAGATTCACCACCCTGCATGGTGAATTCCTCCTGCCTGTCCCTCTTATTGATCGCTGTGTGATAAGGTCACTACTCTCAATTTCTGGGTTGTTTTTATCACTTTTTATAAAATGATTGAATAGCCTAATAACAAATATATACATTTCAGTAATTTTGAGAAGATGGAGAATACAGAGGAGAAGAACAAATAAAGAAAAATATCCAAATTTCTCATTAAAATGGCAAAAAGCAGTTCCGGAAGAGAATACTTTGTCACCTTAAATTTGTTTAAGAAGAAAAAGGAATCCCCCATAGATCCCAAGTTGTCATTATTATATTCAATGTGTTCTTTCTCCCTCCAAAAAAAGAAGTGTCTTTAACCAATGTCTTTCTCAGGAGGAAGCCTGAAGATCTTCAAACAGCTTGCAGGCTGATATTCAATACAATTTAAACATGGGGTCAGGGGAAGAATAACATAAAATTAAAAATGTGGCTGAGTGCCATACAGCAATATCAACATGTAAGAAATAAGAAAATCATCCTCTTTCAGAACCCGGACATGAAACACAAATGGGATAAACATCATATACCTCTGACCAATTTCTATCTATGGCTTTGTCTTTTGCTGCACCTGAATATTAGACATTTGCTTTGCACTTTTATTGCTGTCTGCAAAACCATTGGGATGTCACCAAGTTGGATTCATAGATCACAAACTTTCAGATTTTAGCTCCTAATCAAGAAAGTGTCCAGGCATGCAATTTCACTTCAGTGTCAGTATACCTTTCTCCTCAAAAGAGCTATCTGTTTCCAGATTTTCCTTCTTATTTCTGTTATATATTGTTCTACTACTTTGGAAAAAATTGAAAGAAAGGTATATTGTCTTGATACTAGCCTTGTAATATTTGAGCCAGCTCAAGACTAATTTATAAACATTGTCAAAATGGCCAAATCCAAATATTTCCCTGTTACCTTTCAGTCTGGTCTTAGCCAAACCAAACACACAGTGGAAAATCTTTAGAAGACTTCTTAAGTCACTGAACTACTGCTATTTTACTGGCACAATTTTCAATTGATTGAATAATTAAAAGAATGGGAGGGGGAGGCTTGATGTTGATGTTATTTTACTGTGTTTTATAGATTTTGTGGACATTTTTCAGAGTGGCTTATTTCAAAGTTTTGCAGAATATACTTCATTTCTTTTCCAATTCCTTATCATCTACAAGGACACCCAAGGTGCCTATCAAAGGGGAGAAGTGGTACTTACTTAGCGCTAAGTCTCAGATCGATACTATCTAAATTATAATACATTCTGCTCTTGCAGCACTGCAATCAGCTGGAAAGGTATGCCAACTTTAAATTTATTACTTTTTTTCCAGGTTCACTATGATTCCCAAGAATTGGAAGACTTGAAAATAAGAGTACAAGCAGATATTATTTTAGGTACAAACTGAATACATAAAGCATGTGTACATGTTTGCTGCAACGTGAGTGCATATTTGCTACAATGTTAGTCAAGGTGATGGGCCAGAAAAAGGTAGTAGCAGCCAGTAGCAGACAAGAGAGCAAGACCATCATCCAATAGAGATGTGCACAATGTCCAAAAGCCAGACCATTTTTTCTTCTGTTTTCTGGGAAATTCCCAAAACCAGGAGGGGGGGGAGGTTTGCCGTTTTCATAGAATCATAGAATCGTAGAGTTGGAAGAGACCTCATGGGCCATCCAGTCCAACCCCCGCCAAGAAGCAGGAAAGTTACATTCAAAGCACCCCCAACAGATGGCTATCCAGCCTCTGCTTAAAAGTCTCCAAAGAAGGAGATTCCACCAGCTCAGTAAGATTCGGTCCATTGGCACCAATGGGGAAACTTTAGATACTAATTTCTCTGTCATTTGTGGGCTCATAAGGATGAAACTTGCAACTGCAAGCCTGCCAATTTTCAGAAAGTTTCAAAAATTTTGGGGATTATTTTACCATAACATTTAAAAATAAAACTATAAGAGGGGGTTCTGGGAACTGAAGTACCGACCAGCACATGCCACAAGAGGAGAGGAAAATGGACACAATCAACCAGACCTTTGATTGGCTGAGAAAAAAAAATATGATTGGACACTCCGCTGGGGTGGGGGGGTCTTCAGGAAGGGATGGAGGAGGCTGCTGGTGAAGAAAGAAGAGGAGGGGCCACCCCACCAAGTGCCTGCTCTTGCCTAATTTGTGAGCCCACACATGGCAGCCTCTGCCTCAGGTAGAGTGCTACTCAGCCCAATCACTACCATTAGCCAAAAGATCCAACTGCTTGTGATCTGTTCCAGTTAAAGCTTTGGCTGGGTCCTCCCTGATTCATTTTCAGTGATCCAGCTGCCAGATCACTGAATTTTCCCAAATACCAAATTGCCAAATGGAATTCTCCATAGTCCAATCACCCAAGATCAGACACTAGATCACACAAAATATTTTCATGCTTGACTTGAAGCCCAAAATGATTCCTGCCACTCCAATTCCATGCACAGAAACTGCCAGGACAATGAGCTGAATCTGTGCTATCAATGGGACAACATTTCATAATACTTCCAAAGGCTTGGGAGTGCAAAGGAAGCTATACAACACAGAGAGATCTGAATTGAGTAGCATCTGATTATTTGTCATGGCCTAGGTTCTCCCCCTTCTCATTTGGGGGCCTTTCCCTACAGTCAGACCAGACCAGTTTAGTGACCAGACCAGCAACAAGTAAACAATGCTGTTCCTGGGGTGCTTCTTTAGGTGGACAGGAAGGACTAAGGGCATGTTTAGGGCCATGCTACCAAAAATCTCTACTCCCCTTAGGCAGCAGATTAATTAAATGAAGAGACCTCTTTTTAGGACATTACAGCCAGAAAAAGCCTTTAGCCAGTTTTGGTAAGTGAGGGAAGTCCTTATAAATCCTAGACAATATTTGTTGCTCAGAGTATAATCCAATATGTAGTACCAGCTGTTCTTTACATGGAGAAGCAGTACAAATATCTGCAAATTCTTGGTTCCAGTCATGGGAGTTCCTTCACTTTATATCTCTTCAAATTACCCAAGACTAGAAGTGAAAGTAATTACTGTTTCCACTGCTCATTCCCTTGTTTACCTTTCCCTCTGGCTCCAGCTCTATCACTAGAGTTAGTTCTTTCGCTCTCCATCTTTCACTCTCATTTCCTCTCTATGAGAAAGTGGGGTGAGAAATAGCATTTTAACCACTCTGACAAAGTGGTTACTAAATTACTGGTTGGTTAATCCACTCCACAGCAGGTGGTCTTAAATAAGTGACTCGATTTTAATTGAATGTGTGATTATTACCCAAACCTGTAGGGTTCCCCAGGTTATTTCCATAAATGAAATTGTCCCAAATTTATGATTACATACATTTTAGACCCAAAACTCTTTATTACTCATTACAAATGCTAAAGATATTTTCTCCCTTAAGTGGCACAAAAACATAGACAAATTTGGCTTGGTATTAAAATTGCTCACAGGTAATACATTAATCATACCAAAGGCTAGTTTCTAATATTCAATTTAAGAAAATGTGTCTGAGATGAAAGTGGGGAAAACCGGCCTTAATAGACCTGGCCCAGCCAACAGGTCATGTTTAGATGTGTCCTATGTAAGGGAAAAGTCCAAATGGGTTCTTCTGATACTTGCCTAATCTCTAAGTATTCAATATTTCAGGTAGTAAAAAGGCACAAAGCAAGCATATATAGGATAGCAGGGCTGGAATCCCAAATCCATGAGTTTCCCACTGAAAATGTATGGCCCTTTTTGTCTGATGAGGAAGAGTTATATTCAGTTTTAAAAATTTTAAAGTGGGGCCCTTGTTTTCAAGTTTCTCATATTCCATGTTTTTATTACATTGGTCATGTTCAGATTTTCCTGTCATCTCTGAACATGTTAAACACTGAATTCCTCTTGGCTTATAACCAGTTTCATCCATAGAGCCAGTGCTACCTGTACATGTGCCTTGGTTTTCCCTAGTAGGTAACTAAATCCTTCTGGCCATCTTCCAAAATGTTCTGTTGTTCCATTTCACATTTCCCATGTCACACATGTTGGTTCACAGAATCCTTGTTTCCTCAGTGACCTCTTTAATGTTCACTTCCTTATTGTTCTTCAAAGTGCTCTGCAAGGAGATTCCACCTGAACATTAGGAAGAACTTCCTACCTGTGAGAGCTGGTCAGCAGTGGAACACTCTGCCCTGTAGTGTGGTGGAGGCTCCTTCTTTGGAGGTTTTTAAGCAGAGACTGGATAGCCATCTGTCAGGGTGGTCTGAATGTGATTTTCCTGCTTCTTGGCAGGGGGTTGTACTGGATGGCCCACAAGGTCTCTTCCAACTCTAATATTCTATGATTCTATGTTGGCCACCATTACTCCTTCATACCTCAAAACCATCCTAGAGCCAATCAGTTCAACTATCCAGATCAGGCCTATGATAAAGTGACCACGTAGAGCTTCCCATACCTCATAGGTATAGTAAGCGCAACCATCAGAATAGGCAATGTACTTCTTATTTAGGCAACTGTGCACCAAAGAGTAACCATAGCCCGGATTTCAATCACTGTTCTTGGTTGACAGAATCCTTGTTTCCTCAGTGACCTCTTTAATAGTCACCTCTTTATTGTTCTCCAAAGTGCTCTGCAAATCCATTCAGAGGTGCAAGAATAAGAAATTCAGATTTATTCTTTGGCTGTAAATGAGTAGTGAATTCAGAGGTCCCTGGTTAACCATGTATCTAAAGAAAACTCTCTGCACTCTGTGTCAGAAAAAATGTGAAATAGCATATTCTAGAATATATGTATCACAGCTTCTGGTATTTCTAATAGCCTTTTAATGCAAATACCATGTTTCTGAGGCAAGCTATTAAGCACCCTGAAGTCATCTGGGATGCATAGGGATTTTGGGGTTATAACTATTCTTTTTTTGAAAAACAATGAATTTTAGGTCATCACAAATGCATACATTACATTTAATGAAAAGCAAATTAGGCATAAAACAAGATTGTTTAGGTATAAAACAGCAGTAAATCAAGAGCTTTTACTGAAATAGAGATTCTTCATTTTATTTGTAGGTAAACAACATCTTCCACTTCTGATAGAAAGCTTAGGGTTTATTTGGTTTTCAAACACTACAACACCCCTCTGGGATCAAATGCCATACTTTACAAGGGTGTTTTGTTGCTTATGTACTTGTGTTTGTAGCTGAAAACAACATAAAGTGTGAAGTATAAGCCTATGTTTGTAATTGTGTAATAAACCCATGCCTGAGAACCATAATTAATTTCTGTTAATGGGTTCCCATGGACTTTTACAGTGTTTGGGGGGAAAGGCTGAAGACATTTTAGATGCTAAGGAAGAAAATTCCACATCCCTTTCTCCAAATAAACAGAAAATAATATTTTTAAATAAGATGCCATATTTTCCTGCATGTGCTCTTGTCACTAATGTGGAGAAAAGACAGGATCCTTGTATAGTACACTGTTATTCTTATATGATTTCATATAAACTACAATTACCCCTGTGGAATTCTGGGAATTTTAGTTGAGTCACGCTACTTGTTGGAGATCATGTGGTAAATCTTCCGGATATTTGGTGAAAATGATGCAATTGTCTGCAAAGAGGAGAAGAGAAAGATGTTTGCAGTCAATTGAAATCCTGCCTTTAAATTTAATTTTTCAGAAGATGCTTTCTGAAGTCACTGCAAACAGTTTTGGCAATGTTGTGTGTGTGCGTGTGCGCGTGTGTGCATGTATTTTGTTGCTTTGGATACAGGATTGGCCTCACTTAATGTCTCTAATATTAAGAAATCTTCAAGTGTATTCAAAGCTGCAGAGGAAAATATGAATTGTAACAAATGTTTCAGTTATGAATATTCCTATTTAGCTGATAGAGGTAGTTTGAATTGCTCTCTCAAAATTGAAAAAGGCAAGACCTCATAATCAACAACTGGGTAACAATCCCACTATTGGCCCATACCTTCCATAAAAACGGTTTCTTGCCAATTTTAAAATTGTGATTTCATCATAAAGGCAATTGATGAAACAATATTTGCCACACAATTCTAACTGTTAAAATTATTGGCACAATATTGCCCCCCCTTTTTTATATAAAAATACAAGGCTATGGTAGTGTAGCAGGTTAAACCGCTAGCTGCAGGAAATTTGCTGACCAGAGGGTTAGCAATTCAAGCCGTGAGTAAGCTTCCAACTTTTAACCCTAGCTTCTGCCAACCTAGCAGTTTGAAAGCATGCAATGAGGGTTGCTCAATAGGTACTGCCTTGGCAAGAGGGTAAAATGGTGCACCATGCAGATGTGCAGATATGCAAGCAAACAAGATCAAAGATGTCTATGGACAACAGGCTCCTCAACATGGAAAAATTGAACAAGAGCACCTCCCCATGGCTGGAATTGAGAATGCCTCCAGATGCCAGAGGTTAAAGGGGGAGGCCTTTACCTTTGTCTGTGTACTGTATGTTGTTGTTGTTCACTGTATAAAGGTACTGAATGTTTGCTGTATATGTGTATACTGTAATCCGCTCTGAGTCCCTCTGGGGAGATAAAGCAGAATATAAATAGATTATTATTATTATTATTATTATTATTATTATTATTATTATTAAGTACTAGAGGTGTGCAAATGTTATTTTTGATTAGTTTTCAAATCAATTTTGTTAGATTCATGAATATGAATTGATATTAGAAACATGCAGAAAAGGTGGAGGGGATTTAGAAATTGACATACTCACCAATCATTTTTGATAAGATTCTGTAACATTGGGATGTCTCCCAAGATCAGTTTAATTATCAGTATAAGCATTAAGCAACTTTGGTACAGCCAAGAGAGCATAAAGAGTTTTAAAAACCAGTTTTTTCTTTGGCCCAATCTCCATAAGGAAGGCATTGGAGGTGGGACTAGCAAAGTTAATGGTGGGAGACTGAGAACACAGCATTCTTAGAAATGTAGTTTGGTAGGTGAGGCTCCCTGTGGCAGAGAATTTAAGAGACCTCTGAAATGTGGTGGGCTAACAGCGGTAAATGTGTTCTACCATTGTAGCAAGTTTCATTCCAATAGTTTTAAAAATGAGGGAGAAAGAAGTCCCTGAAATTTCCCCAATTATAGTAATTTTATTGTGCATATGCACAGTTACTGTAATGAAATAGTAACAAAATATCACTACTCTTGTTATAGTAATGAATTTTTCAATAAGTATACTTTAGAAACACTTTAGAAAAGAAGCACCAGCCCCCCCCCCCAGTTTTGTAATGACTTATGAAGCTTTTTAATGGATCACATAACCCTACTAAGTACTGCCCATTTGAATAGAGGTACCAGAAATGAAGATTCTGAGGCTGACCGTGGTGAATTACTTATTTTAAGTGGTTTATCTAAAATTAATATAAGGTAAGAGATGTGCCCCATGGTATGTAAAAAAATGTGGAAGGCCAAACTATCTCTCTTTGATTAGATCTTGTTCATTGAAATTTTAGTAAGAGATGAGCCCTCTCCCCAAAAATTTCCTGAACAATGATTTAATTTTTAAAAACACCTGCAAGATATAGCTAGAGGAATTCCATGGATAACATTAACAATTTTAGGAATAACATTCATTTTAATTGCCTTTACCTTGCCCCCTAAAATTACATTTAGTCTTTGCTATCTCTCTAACATTTCTTTAATAGCCTTTATCATTTTACTTATATTAAGATTAATCAATTGAGATAAACTGAGATAAGTACAACTATTCGAGAAATATCTTAACTGCAATGGATAGGATCCATTGTGTTTCTTTATGAAAATCCTTTTTTAAAAATGATTTTTATTAAAAGAAAAGGATTTTACTACATAAAAAGTGGGGGAACAATATTGTATAGAGAAGGGCAGGAGGATTAACTAAAGATAAAAGAAGAGGAAGGGGAAAAGAAAAAAAAGGGGGAGGGAAGAAAAAATAAGAAAAAATGGGGGGAGGTAGGGGGAAAAAATCTTAGGGTGGTTTAAGGGTTTTTGGTCTTCCGTTCTTTATTCTTCTCATCATTGTCCATTTAATAAAGTCATTTGTTCACATTTTCTAGACTCTTCCATATCCTTGTGTCGTTTGTTAAATCTGTATTTTCTTTCTATATTCCTCATAACCCTTCTAATCTGTTGTTCTTAAAATTCTGCCATTTTCTTTTAAAAGAAACATTAACCTATCAATTTCATAGATTTCATAGATTTTATTAAAGTACTTCTGATTTGGACCAGTTCATCAAATACCTAGATACTTTATCAAGTGTGACTTGACTAAAGTTTGGGAGAGGTTACCCTGGTTAAGTGGGGATTTGAACCCCAGATTACAGAGTTATAGTCCATTGCTAAAAACCCTCCACTAGGCTGGCTTTCTCCCATAATTACCTGTCTAAAAAGCCGATGTATCAAATTGAACTTTCCCCATTAAAGTTTCCAAAAATCTGACAAGAGTATCATGCCATTTTGTGAGACAGATATAGAAGCCCTTATTTTATAGAGCTCTTTATAATAAAGAGCAAGGGGAGCTAAAGATGAAACTTTGAATAATGCCAGAGGCAAAAGCAATTAAGCTTAGTCCTAAAGTGTAATACAGTCCACTGGAGTGTGGGATACAGAAATAAGGACTAAAGAAACAGGATGCTTTGCAGCCTTTTTGTGCTGATTACCCACACTCTCCTGCAAAACCAACAAGTAGTCCTATTACCTACAATCATCCATGTAGTCCAAGGGTGAAAGGATTGAAAGATCTCAAAACTTCCTTGTTGAGGTCCCACCATGCTGCCCATATTAGTTTAGCCAATAAACTCTAGCCAAGCACACTAAATATTAGCTGCCATGTACAACCAAGAAACTCAGAAAGGGAAGATGTAAAACAAACTACAGTAATATTTAAGAGTTTAATTTGTTCCTTGACTGAGCTCTTAACTGAAAACACTCTTATCTCAAAGTGAATTTTCCCATTGAAATGCTTTGAAATGCAATTAATCCGTTCCAGCTTCCCACCCACCCCATTTTTGTTATGTGTTTTTTAAATAAGAAAATGTACTTTATAAATAAAAAATAATGTATAAATGCACATTCACATTGAGCAATAAAAAGAAAGATAAACTTTAAAATGGTAGAAGCACAAAGTTGTGGCAAGGAAGCACATTTGAGGGAACAAAATGTGTGTTGGCTAGTGTAACAGCAAAGAAAAAACTGCACATGCACGTGGAAGAATAAAAAGAAAGATCAGGTTTAAAATGGTAGAAGTACAAAGTTATGACACAATGGTAGAAGCACAAAGTTGTAGCAAGGAAGCACAAAAAAGACAGTGAAGAAGCAGAAGCATAATTTTCTTCATACTGTACTTATTCCAGCCTCCCTCCCTCTCTTGCTCTTTCTCCCTCTCTCTTTTCATTAAGCCAAACATATCAGGAATAAAAACCACCCAAAGTTCCTCAAAGTGGACAAGAGCAAAGCAGACAGCAACTGCCCAAAGCGGACAAGAACTTGAGACACTGAGGCTGCTCCCTTAAAGCCCTAAAGCCCTGTACTCTGGCACTAGCACCCCCTCTGGCACTAGCTCTTAATTCAAAATGCTGCTCCTATGTCAAAGCAAAACCTGGCCAAGCAACAGCTCTTAACTCAAAATTCTCTTACATTGGGACACTCTTAAGTAGAGGTTCCACTATATGAAAGCCTTTTCAAGGTATCCCTAGGTCTTATTCCTCCCTCCGTTTCATGACTTCCTTGCTGTTCACACCTGGGGATCAAGCCTAGAAAAGAAAACTAAACCCTTGCAAAGGTTAGAAAAAGATGTTGCCATGCTTAGAAGCCATGCTTCTTCCAACTACCAAGACCATTAGTGTCATGACATATATCTAGGAAGTGACATTAATTACATCGATCAGAAGCAGCAAGTAAGTTCCTCTGCTTTACTTTGTGGCATAGGCTTCATTGTGTGTTAGGTAAGAGGATCTACACATTGCCACTATAGAGGCATATCAAGGATCAGTTCTTACTAAGGGAGAAATGTGCATGCTTTAATTTATTAGAGGCTGATGGTGAAATTGGGATCAAAGATTTAGGGGGTCCCGCTAGAAGCGGAGACCAGCACACGACCTCAAAAGGAGGGCTGCGCAACACCTGGCAAGCTCCCGAGAAGCAAAATAAAGATTTCCCTATTTCCCAATTCCCAAGTTTGAAGCAGAGGCCACCGAGTTTGTTTCTGGTCCAGCTGGAGTAGGATGATGGTCGCAATAGGATGCAAGAAGAACAGGAATACCCATATACAAAAGAATCCAGTTTTATACACTTTTCAGTTTGAATTTCCCACTCCTGCCCACCCAACTGGCTTCATGATGATTAGTCAGGGGAATCCTTGATGTCAGAGGCCAGGAGGAGCAGTCTGACGGCTCATGCACCTCAGCCAATGAGAGCACAAGCCTCACCTGTGACGTTTCTCCCCGGCTGGCCAATGGGGAAGATGGAGGTGTGTTAGCAGAGAAAACAAAGGAGATTATGTCTTTTGAATGGATTATGAGTGACCCTATCCTGGGTCTATTGTCAAGCGTCCAGGCGAGAGTCTTCAGGCCCTACAAGCCGGACCTGTTCTTTTGATAGGAAGATTGAAATAAGTCCCTTGAGTGGGGTCTGACACCTCGATGCCTGTTACATTGTTCCAAATTAATTGACAAAATGCAATAACTATAGACAGGATCATAAATTGCACAATTGCATAACTCTTGGGAATGTGCCACATTATACAAAGACATCTCTGTGATTCTTAGATTCCTGGACAAAAACACTGATATTACAAAACTCCAGCCAGTGAAAATTAATAATAACAATTTTATTACTTACTACTACAAAAATTACTTCTATTACTAGAGTTTCCACATACAAAAAGATTCTCTCTTGAGACTAATTTTATTATTAGGGATCTAATGCAAAGGAGCAAGCTTCATTATTAGAGAGCTCTCAATTTCGTTTGGAAATCCTGTGGCTATAAGAAATTAGTAGAACACAGTGACTATCTGATAACTTGGTCTGTCTTACAGAGAAGTTATGAAGCTAAATAAAATATAAGTTCCCTTGGGATAGCAAACAATCTTATAGGAATGACATATAAGAGTTTTAAAAATTAATCTGAATTCTTCACAGGTTTTCTAAGATCCTGCTTGCTCAAAGCACTCAACTTGGTTCACAAATGGGGACATTAACCAATATTAGATGAATTTGTCACTCAGAGCTACTAGGATATTATGCCTATGGCAGTGCCATCTGTAACAAGAAAACACCCTCCTCCCAGCATTTATTTCCTAGCAGGAACCCTTGGGGCTCCTGTGGAGGAGTTCATGAAATGAATCAAAAGCATAATCCCAATAATTCTATACTGCACACCCTGCCTAGTCTAATTCTTCAGAAACAAACCACTATCCATCTCTGAATTGTTCTCAGTCCCTGAGGTTTACCCAGTGAATTAAACAGCCTCCTATCATGTGGAACTTTATTAATAGCTTTCTGACAATTCAAATAAATTACATCATGTGGACTATCATTATCAGTCTTGTCCATAACATCTTCAAAATGTCAAGGAGGTTAGCTATGTATGCTTTTCCTCCAATTCAAATGACTGAAAATTATATTATTACCACTCTATCCTATATTGCTCTTTATTGTGGGCTTCATTATTTTACATGTCACAGAACCAGAACTGGTTTCTGTAAGACGTGTTTTAGGTGACTCATGAGGACTAGGGAGATACAGTCAATGGGACATTTTTGGCAAATTGAATTTAAACGGCATCAATTTATTTACAAAATACACCTCACAACAACCACCTTTCTTGGAAGAATAATGAATCACATTTGTACGATTTGTTATAAAAAATGTGGTGATAGCCATATCTTTGATGGCTTTAAAGAGAAATTAACCAATCTGATGAATGTCTAGGTATCTGTGGATCTCTATGTTCAGGAAAGGGAACAACAGTTTTTTGGCCTTTTGTTAATAAAGAGAAATGCAGTGACATTTGGTTTGGTTCCACACTCACATTAAAATGCAATTCAAAGCTGTCTCGAGGTCAGGATGTCTACAAAATGTACACCCTTAAATGCATGCTACAGAACACATCTGAACTGATACAGCATATATTAAAAACCCACCAGAAATTCCAGAATAACCCATAAAATCTGCTTCAGATGATCAGTGCAAATCCCATATATATACAGTAGAGCCTCACTTATCCAACATAAACGGGCCAGCAGAATGTTGGATAAGCGAATATATTGGATAATAAGGAGGGATTAAGGAAAAGCCTATTAAACATCAAGTTAGATTATGATTTTACAAATGAAGCACCAAAATATGTTAGACAACAAATTTGACATAAAAAGTAGTTCAATATGCAATAATGCTATGTAGTAATTACTGTATTTATGAACTGAGCACCAAAATATCACAATGTATTGAAAACATTGACTACAAAAATGGGTTGGATAATCCAGAACCTTGGATAAGTGAATGTTGGATAAGTGAGACTCTACTGTATTTTGCAGAATTTGGATAGATTCTTAATCAGCAAATCTTTGTGGCCATTGTCTCAGCTTGAAACTGGTGCTTGTATAGGCACTCTGCAGCAAACCAGTTCTTTTTAATCAATACTGGCTGGGTTTAAATGGCTTTGTAAAACCACACTTGCAGTACATGCAGTGGTGATAGAGGCTAGTTAGAATGTCTGCAGTATTACTTCTTTGCATTATCTCCTCTGTTGCTTCCTTGACCCACAGACTGATATTCTTCAGTTTGGCATCACTTCCTCTCAGAGCACATCCATTCATACATCTTTCTGACTGCATTCCCTCTCATCCTCAATCTCTCCCCCCTAGATATGGAGATGAAGTAAGAAGACCGCATCCTTTTCATTCCATTCTCTCACTGAATATGCATTTCATGTTAGTGAACCTTTATTTCACTCTCTAGAACCTTTAGTAATGATTTTGTACACCAGCTTCTATATTTGGGAAAATGATTAAACTCTCCCAAGAACTTGTGGCTGTTGCATGCTGGGCAAGACTGACCATACGTTAAGTTATTCTTATGTATTGGCAGATAATTTGAAATCAGTGGAACTCAATGAGAAACCCACTAGTTTCAGAGGGATTTAAATGTAACTTTATTTAGATTTGAACCAAAGAGTCATGTGCAACTTATAAACAACTGCATTGTAGAATCAGCTTTCCTAGATCTCATATTATACTACAAGGGCCAATATTTTAGGTGTTTTAAGATTAATGCTGCTACCATATCATGTAGCATGTCTAAACTCTTCTACATTTAAGGGGTAGGGTGGAATGAGGTCATTTTATTCTGTTTATATTGAAGAGAAAGGAGTGTTGTTATGTTGTTATTGCTGTTGTGTTTCTTCAAGCCATTTTCAACAAAGTGCAAATATGTCACAGAGATTTCTTGGTAAGATTTGTTCTGCCTTTCTTTGAGGATGAGAGAACGTGACTTCCCCATAGTCACCCAGTGACTTTGACCAAGCATCCTCAAAGTAACCCAATGTCATAACCAAGCAAGGATTTGAACCCTGGTCTCCATAATAGTAATCTAGTGCTCAAATATTACAGTGCCCTGACTGTTGTATAGAATGTAAAAATCATTCTGTCTGCAGACTAAAAGAATTCACATTTGGAAGCAGGTCAATAAAACTGCATCAAGAATTTCTTCACATTTGATATGGTGCAGGCAGAGTAAAGCCAACGGATTATTTTTTTCCTCACAGAGCTGCAGTTGAGCAAGCAAATGTGAATATTATTAGCAAATGGATACACATTTTCCTCTCCTTCATCTCTGTGCCAATGGAGAGTCAAAGCAAGGCACGGTATTTTCAAGTGTATATGGCAATTTCAAACAAAGGTTAGGATGTCCCTAGCCACAAAATTCATTCCACAGAAACCTTTTTTAAAGAACATATTATACCTGTTAAAAATTGACTTTACTGCAAGTACACTTGTTTTTTACAGAAAAATCTAGAATTAGCTGGCAATTCACTACCCTATATCCCAGGATCTGATCCCAGATTATCTGCATTAAACAGCAATGTATGAGAGTCCTCTGCTAAAGGGTCAGTGTGGAAGGGTCCTCAGATTTAAGATTTGCTATTGTAAATTAACACAAAAAGGACATGGTAAGATAAAATGCATACAAAATTTGCATATGAATGCATAAGTAGGATAGAACATATTTCAAAGAGGAGCCAAATGATCAATCCATTCCTAACTAGACAATTAATATCTATCTATGAAATAACAAAACCAGACGCAAATACTGGGATTAAATAAGGATCAATTTATTTAGCTTATGTCCTATTTTATTTATTTTGGAGCTGAAAGAAGCAAGAATGATAGATCAACCTAATGCTGGTTTAGCTGAAGCTAGGGTTCTGCCTTGATACAACTCCCATAGACTTCCCTTGGGTGAAGTAGTCCTCATTTTTAGGTTGCTCTCCAGCTGGCCAGTTACTGGAAAGGAAATTGGGGACACTCCCATCTGAGTTGCATGATTTCCAATTGGAAGCAAAATCTAACAAGGTTTTCCTTAAAGGTATAGTCCTTCCCACCCCCAAAGTCACTTGACCTGTGGAGGCAGTTTCAAAACCATGCTCTGCACCAAAAGGAGTACCAAGGTAAACACTGACCTCTTTAATTCTCCCCCTATTACCTGCCAAATGGCAACCTGTTTATTGACACCACCCCAGCCAATCATTAAAATGCCCAGACACAGACCTACCCAACCCTGAAGCAACCAGATAAACTCACATTTAATTGAAGCCAAATAGACATAATGAAAAAGGCATCCCTCCTGCAGTATTTTGTCACATTTTCTGGATATGTATGAACATTATGCAGTTTTGTTTCTTGAGAAGTTAGGATATTCACAGACCTACCTATTCTACGTTTTTTCTAAAAAGTTCCAGATGCTTCACACTGAACACACATTGTGCAGTCATATAATGTGTCATTTCTCTCAAACAAATAAATGTCTACTCATTTTTCTATTTTAATACAATAGTGTGTGATATGTTTCAATGTGTGTAAACAAATTTATTGATGCTTCATTTCCCTTGAACTTCCCCGGCCTGAGAAGACTGAGTTAAATTTCTAAACTATGGTGGCAATCTAGAGTAGCATGGAAAATCCCTCACCAGTTTCTCAAAAAATATTAGGACAATTCATTGTGGGGGCGTTTTCCTGAGACATTTAACAGGGAAAAGGAGTGTGTTATTTTGTTTTAGATGAAGCGACCGTGCCAACTATAAGTGCAGCAGACTTCATCCTATGTTTGCCAGAAGAATCTCCCAAGTCTCAGCAGCCACGTCATCCAGCTGAGATTGTCCTGAGCTTCAGGGGAAGCCATTTCCCAAAGCCCAGCTATTATACGGTGACTGCTGAGAAAGCTTATTACAATCTAAGTGTAGCATTCTTTCTTCAATATGAAGTTTCAGATAAATGAGAAATCTGCCTTAGTAGTTATATTGCCAATTCTGTTTTCTGACAGCTCTGGTTTTGAACAGCTATGGCAATAGCTTGCCTCCCTTCTGAAGTGAAAAGCATTGACCTCCTGATGAGATGTAGCCTCTGTTAAGCATATTGAGTCCTGCAATCTCATCAAAAGTCAGAATTTCCCATGGACCCTTCAGCAAAGAGTAGTTCTACCTCCCTCTCTTCTCTGATTCTTTCTTTTTCAAACCCCCTTTCTCCAAAAATCCATCTTCCCCTTCTTGTGCTCTGTTGAGCTATTCTGTGCACACCTGAAGGAGGGCAGAGTGATTGATTAATAATAACAGGTGATCGATTCACGTTGACATTATCTTTAAATAGTGCAGCCAAGCCACATTTAAAACTGTATGAATTCATATTAACTGGCTTTTGCTTCACCTTGAAAGAGCTCCTGCATTCAGTTTTATGAGTAAGACTACACTGCTCTTGCTGAGGTTCAATATATGTTTTTGTGTCTGTATTTAATGCTTTACCAAAAGCTCTTCTCGGTGAATCAGTGTGCAAAAAAATGTTTCGGTGCTGATCCAGGCAGAGCTATTTGGTGCGTAGAACAGCAGGAATGTGTAATTACTTTTATGGTGAGCAGCTTGCATTTTGCTGCTTGCTGCTCCTTATGCATTCCCACACGTAATTGTAAAAGGAACTTTGGATGCAGCCTGGTTCCCTCTATATTGATAAATCTGTCACAGTCAATTTCTCATTTTCTCACATTAAGTTCTGTTGGTCTCAAACTATATTGTTTACATGCATGAAGGCATTTTTTTATAAATTTGAGTAAAATCACACCTTTTACTTTATAAAAAGTCCCAATTCACATATTTTTTTTCAAGCAAAATTGCTAATGGAAGACATAGTGCACATCAATATTTTCAGAAATATATGCATTTTATGTGCATTTTCTCATAATTTATCTGTAGTTAGACATCTTTTGATAGGACAACTCCATCACATTATTTGGAGAAATATATATTTTGAAGGATAAATGAGTTTCACTAAGTGTACTGGTTCAAAAGGGAAAACTTCACAAACTTCACATGAAAATGAGAGCAGGATAGTTTTCCCATTATCTATTTCATGCTGTGAAATCTTCTGATCTATGTAGGATTTAGCTTTATTTTTGGTTCTAAAGATAACTTTCTGAGAAGATATCTGTTTATTAGGGATGTGTGACACATAAAAATGGTTCTAAAGTCATTACAAAACTGAGGGGTGCTGATGCTTTGTTTCTAATATGTTTCTAAAGTATACTTATTGAAAATTTTGTTACAACAGGAGTAACAAAATTTCATTACTATTTCATTACAGTAATTGTGCATGTGTATAATTAAATGAATGTAATTGAGGAAACTTCAGGGGCTCCTATCGCCCTCATTTTTAAACTAATAGGGTGAAACGTGCTACAACAGAACACATTTACTACTATAAGCCCACCAAATTTCAGAATGTTTCACTTATCCACAAATTGTTTTGCGAATTTTCAAAGTTTTAGAGAGGAACAAACCTCTCTCCCTGCTATTCTGATTGGTGCTTTCTGGTGATGATGCAGTCTGGGAAATGTAGTTTAGGATGTGGCCTTTTAAATTATCTGGCATAGGGCTCCTCCCTTCACACTGCTAATGCTAAGACTGCATTAATTTCACAAAGGAATGACAAGGTACTAAGGCAGCCTTTGGCTTTGATTCTTTGTCTTGCATTGAATATGAAATTGAGTTTGGTAGTGTTCCAAGATTTACAAAACTAAAATGAAAATGTATGAGGTAAGTTTTGATTCTAAAATATTTGGTGTGGGCCATACAAATGCTTTAGATATGGCTTCCAACTTGCAAAACTTCAGATTTTCTTGCGATTTCTGACTCTTCTGATTTTTTTCACATGCCTATAGTCTATCCTTCTTTCCTTTGTCTGCTGAGATTTTTCTTTCTCTTTTCCATTTGTTCATCTCTTTGAATTTTCCCCATATATTCTCTAATATTTTTCCTGTAGTAGCTATCAGACAATGCACCTCAGAAAAAAACCACCAAAATGACATCAAATCCAGAACATAGTGGGGAATTCAAATTTTTGTTACCAAGAACTAGCAACACAGAGGCTGAGGGTGTGTGTGTGTGATATGGTCATAGCTAATGAGTAACTTAAGGGAAAAGGTCTGAAAATAATCATACGGTTAAAGTAAGATAGAGACAAGGTAATGAAATAGGTAGTGTCCTCAAGAAAGGAAATACTTTTGAAATCTAAAATCCTAGAAATCTCTATGAAAAACAAATGAAACATGTGGAGGACACACTGTACCATTGACTGAGATGTGCTTTCTACTAATAACAGTAATAATCTGAAATGTGAAGGTTCAACATAAATAGTTTTCACTTGTTAAATACCAGTAATTACTCATTATGACATAATGATAACTGTTTAATTTTTATTTTTTCATGTCAGGAAAAGTCGCTCCTGGTGTGAGAGAATTGGCAGTCTGCAAGGACATTGCCCAGGGGATGCCTAGATGTTTTTGATGTTTTACCATCCTTTGGGGAGGCTTCTCTCATGTCCCAGTATGGAGCTGGAGCTGACAGAGGGAGCTCATCCATGATCTCCCTGGGTTGGATTTGAACCAGCAACCTTCAGGTCAGCAACCCAACCTTCAATTCAGCAGTCCTGCACCACCAGGGGCTCCTAACTGTTTAATAATAACTGTCGAATGATTGCTAAATACAATTATTATCCTCCAACTAGTTTCTCTATGTTTCTGTATCCTGTTACTGTATACACTTTTAAAACTGGTATAAACTGGGGTGCGAAAAAGTTTGGATGTGATTTTGTATTTTGAGAGATTCATGTAATTTGTACTTACAAATCACTGAAATACAAATCAGGAAGCCAACATCTGAATCTTTCCGAAATGAAGCAGCCATTCCAAAACATTTGGAAAAGATTTGGATATTTGGAAATTTCAAGCATACGTTCTGTATTAATAAATTTATCCATTTTCTGGGGTGGGTAAGAGGGGGTGGGGGCTAATCTGATTGGCCACAACAGTTTTTCACTTGTCAGCCAATCTGAACTTTCTTCAAAGCTTTCTGCAGAGGGGAGGAGCCCCAGGCTCAGCTTCTGTGTTGTGGAGAGAAATAGTCTAAGAGAGCAGATGTGTTTTTAGAGCTGCCTTCTTCTCTATGTATTTTCTAGCCTTTTGAATAATTTTGTGCCTTTTGTTCCTAACCTTCCTCTGTTGCCCCAAGTATATTTTCAAAAAATTGCCATAACTAGCTAGTGCTATTCCCTCCAAAAAGTCCTTTACAGCCCCCTCCCCTTACCTTCTTCAATCCTTCTGCTTACTGTCTGTGGTGTATGCTGTGTGCTGTTCTGTGCATTCTTTCCTGAAAAATATTTACGAATACAAAAAGGCCCTTGTTTGTTTGTTCTACACTGTGTCTTGTTCTGTCTGTAAACCTTTTCCTTAGTTTTCTGGTTTGTGTGTGTGTGCCCTTGCACAAGTAGGTAATGCACAAAAGCACTTCTATACATAGTATAGTATAATATAATTATAATGAGGCATGGCTGTGGTGTGGGTGGTGTTGCTGGGTCTGGTTCTGGCCAGACTTTCAAAGGGGGAGAGAGGGAGAGGTACTCCTGTTACTGCCACACCCACAAAAATTAAATACACCTCTTTTGCTGCTGCTGCTGAGGGAGCCTCTCAATCCGGGCTAGCAGTACTGCCCACCATTAGTCCCCATGAACAGTCAGAAGCTATGGAGGAGGCAGAACTGGATCTGCCCCTTGAGAAAATTGAGGAGATTGCACATGAGATGGTAGAAAGATATGAGGGGGATTTTGAGATTGAGGAAAAGACATGAAGCATCTGTCTTTGACTGGGTCGCAGATGAATTTCAAGAGGCACTACCCCCTGCAAGTTGGCATGGCTCCTGGGTCTGCGATTAGTGGGAGCAGAAGCAGCAGCAAGACTCCTGCCAGTACCCTGGAAGAAGAGGCAGGCCACCCTAGATCAGTGGGGCATGCCCAGCGGCAAGGGTAGAGTGGATGGCAAGCTGCCCACTGCAAGGGATAGCACCAAGCCCCTGGGAGATATATTGTCTCTCGACAACTAACCCTTCCTGATGGTGGAGTAGGAAGGGTTTTGTCACTTCATGACATTAGTGGCTCCCTACTATGAGGTCCTCTCAGGTTCCACCTTCTCCAGAATGATGGTGTCATCCCTGTATCAGGGCTGCAAGGAACGTGTGGAGCAGTTGTTGGATAGTGCTGGCCAGATGTCCATCTACTTCACCACAGACATTTGGACCAGCACTGGTGGAGGCTATGCATCCCTCTCCCACACAGGGCATTGGTGGAAGATGGAGGGAAACATGGAGACAGGGTATTGCTAGGCCCTGCTTTGCATAGATATGATGGATAAGGCCCACACTTCTGCGGAGATCTGCCAGGCCATGGACAGCATGTTGGAGGAGTGGCTGACTGGGAGGCAGCAGCTCACCTGTTGTTTTATGGTGATGGAGGGCAGGGTCAATATAGTATGGGCAGTGGAAGATTGTGGCTTAGAGGGTATGTATTGTCTGGTGCACAAACTCCACCTCATTGTCCATGAATGGTTAGGGCTGTCTACTCTGGCCTCTAAAACAAAGTCCCTCCCAAGTGGCATCATTGAACAGATTGTGTGGTGCCACAAAATCACAGGCCACTTCACTGCAGCAACAAGTCTAGAAAACTGCTGTGGGGGGGGGGGGGGCAGGCTGTGGAGGGTCCCACAGCAAAAACTGTTACAGGACCTTCACCAGATCATGCTGGACCCTGCCTTGGTAGAATAGCTGATGTTCCTGAAGGTCAGTCTCCCCTCCTGGGAGATTCAGGTTTTGATGAAGCACAGTGGACACAAAAGGTGACTTTAGCATTTACCATCATTTTTTCCTCTTGTGACTTCAGAATGTGTATCATCTTCTCTTTAGCACACTATTTATTAGAGGTGTGCAGTTTGTATTTACGAAATTCGAGAACCCTACATTTTGAGTCTAAAGTCTTTTGAAAATTTTGTAAAGAGTCTGTGTTGTATTTAATGTGAAGTTCCAAAAATGTCATTAATTTTTCATTATCTTATTTTCCCACTAGTGCCAATGGGAACACAACCAAGCCTCCTCTCTCTCTCATTTTTCAGATTATCATTATGAAACTTGTTACACTCATAGCACACATGTACCATTATAAGCCCCCCAAGGTTCAGAACATTTTGCTCGTCCACTTATTTTGAAGTTATTATGAACAACATTAAAGAAAAACTGTAAGAGACATCCCCTTAATTTGACTGTGAAGACTTTTTTAAATATTAATTCTCAAAAAACTTTTTATCAAAGTTGACTAGCAGTCAATTAAGTGGCTTCAGACATGACTCAATTTCCCACAAGGGAAAACATTTTTAAAGTTGGGTTTCTGTTGATTCTACTTCTGTTTTTCTTCTATGTAATATTCTGCTTGTGGATGATAGCATCATATGTTGACAACCATGTAGAAAATCCAAAAGCTATATAAGAAACAGTATTAATTGTTTTTATTTGTAAAAAAAATTAAAATTTCCTAAAAATTGGTGGACAAACAGATCTTTCTGAAACTTGGCAGTAATTATGTCCTAGTCCTATTTTGTCACTGTGGAGAAATACCAGGGATCTCTCCTTTAAGTTTTTAAAAAGAAAATTTGCACATCACTATCATCCAGTACACGCTTATACACAGCAAATGCAAGTATCTTAAAATTAAAATAAAATAAACACACACTCATGCTACTGACACTAGAACTCTTCTTGTAGCAAATAAAATTCCCTGATTTTGTTTAATTGGGAGAATAAGGATGTCTTGATAATGTCATATATATTGAGTTGGAATCAAACATTCCACAGACTTTTAGAACATTAAATTTAGCTTCTAATTTCTTGGCTTTGTGGAACATGAGCCAACATGATGTGACCTTAGCTCTACTGTTAAATCAGAAAGTTTTGGGTCACTGGGTATAAATTAGATTTGATAGCATTGCAGTCACTGTGATCAATTAAACAAATAGTTCTAATATCTCCATTAGTTGGCAAGGTTAGTTGGAAATACTGGAATAAATCTCTAAAGTCCAAGAAAGATATTGACATCCTGGAACATGTCAGAGAAGGACCACCAAAATGCTAAAAGGTCTGAAAGCCAAGCCCTATGAGTAGCAGCTTAGGGAGCTGTGTAAGTTTAGCTTGGAGAAAAAAGTTTTAAAGGGAACTTGATAGCCATGTTTAAAATATTTGAAAAGATGTCAAATGGGGAGGCAGCAAGCTTACATTCTGCTGCCTCAGAGACCAAGACACAGAGCAATGGATTAAAACTACAGAAAAAGCGATTCCAACTGAATATTAGGAAGATCTTTCTGATGGTAAGAGCTGCTGGGAGTACTTTGATTGTGTATTCCTGCATGGCAGGTGATATATATGAGGGTTGAATGAAAAGTAATGCCTTCACCTTCATAACTCCGTGCAGCCATTGAATTCTTGACAGCAAAAGGAGATTCATCAGAGAATGGAAGCTGTTTATGGTGACTTTGTTGATGTGAGCACTGTGCGTCATTGGGTAAGTTTAAAGATGTTGAGGTGGGAACATCTGAGTGCACGACAAACAAAGACTTGGATGTCCTGTGACAACAACCACCAAGTTTCACAAGCAAAAGGTTGACAGATTTGTATCACTCAAAGAGAAATTTCAAGCATAATCGGCATTTCACAAGAACGTGTGAGTCACATTATTGCTTTGCTTGGCTATTGGAAGATCTGTGTACGATGGGTACCCAGGATGCTGATACCTGAAATGAAAGCGCACAGACTTGAATTTGCCAGGAACTCCTCTCACATTACAAAAATGAAGGTGACACCTTTCTCCTTTGGGGTGATAACTTCTGTTAAGAATTCAATGACTGCATGTTACTTAAGTTACATTGACCAACTGTCTGTGCAGGGTTCCATACTTAGCACTTTAACAACACAATTGTTAAATACTAAGGCTTCCTGCCAAATGGAAAGGTAGAGGAGAGTCTTCTGAACAAGCCAGTACCTGCCCCATACCAGTACTGCCATCTGTTGAGGAGTTATGAAGGCGGAGGCATTACTTTTCATTCAACCTTCATAAGTGTCCAAAAGAGCTGTTTCAAGTGGTAAAAGGACTTTTACACCCTGTTTCTCAGACTGGGATCCCTTGTTAGGGATTCCTCTTTTTCAGAAGAGTAAGGGGAGCAGGAAAGTGTTCATGAATCTAAGGGTGAGTTGGGATCTGAGGATGAGACTTTGCAAACTCGGGGCTATGTCTGTTTTTATTGTTGTTTTTATTGTTTTTATTGTTATTTTAAAGCTAATTGTATTGTTTTAATCTGTTTCTGTAATCTGCTCCAAGCCAAACTGGGAGTAGCGGTATACAAGTCTAATAAATAAATAAATAGAAGTACAATAGAGTCTCGCTTATCCAACATAAACGGGCCGGCAGAACGTTGGATAAGTGAATATGTTGAATAATAAGGAGGGATTAAGGAAAAGCCTATTAAACATCAAAATAGGTTATGATTTTACAAATGAAGCACCAAAACCTCATGTTATACAACAAATTTGACAGAAAAAGTAGTTCAATACGCAGTAATGCTATGTAGTAATTACTGTATTTACTGTATTTACCTGTGAGAGGGCCCATGGCTATAAAGCAGAACCAGATGCAGCCAGCTCTTGCTGGTAACAAACTGACTCTGATGCCTTCGCTCTCCGTGTGCCTGCTCTGAATCTGCATATGGATTTATTGCTGTTTCTTTGTCTGAGCTAAGACTTCCTGGCTTTCTTTTGCATTATTCCACTGAGTGTGCTGAACTTTATGTTTTGCTGAAGTAAAGCAGTTTTTATTTACTTACCACAGTGTCTTAAGGGTGTTCTTGAAAGACAAAACAGGACAACCCTGACCAATTGGCATCTCATTGTGAAGAATTTGCCAGGTTCTTTGCAGGCAAAGTCACTCAGATCTACTCCAACTTTAGACGCCAGTATTGATGCAGTCTCTTTGGATGTAACTCAGGCTCCTCCTTGTCCCATTTTGATTATTCTTTTCAATTTATACCGATTGATGACATGGAAAAGATCTTGGGAGACTTGTATCCTAGACCCATCTTGCTTGTACTTGCATCCTATTTGGCCAAATCATAATAAAAACTCTCTAGCTTTGTCTTCAACCCGGAGTGTTTGTTCTTAATCCGGGCTGATCTAGTTTAATGAAAGCTGACCAGACACAGACCTCTCCATCTACAGTTCTAACTGAAATCACTACAAAATGAGAGAAAATAGATTATATATTCAAAGCTGTAGTCTCACCCTCAAATTCTTCCCTCTTGCCCTGAGGACTGGAAGAGAAAATGCAACTCTTTAGACTTAAGAATAAGCAGTAAGATAGTAGTTTCCAACCTGTGGTTCCCCAGCTTATTTTGGCCTTCAACTCCTAGAAATCCTAACAGCTGGTAAACTGGTTGGGATTTCTGGGAGTTGCTGGCCAAGACACCTGGGGATCTAAGGGTGGGAACCACTGCCCTAAGATCTGAGAATCCTAGATGAGCAGAACAAAGAACACATGCAGCATTGATTAAAAACAGAAACCAGCTAA
This sequence comes from Anolis carolinensis, assembly GCF_035594765.1. Classification (NCBI taxonomy): domain Eukaryota; kingdom Metazoa; phylum Chordata; class Lepidosauria; order Squamata; family Anolidae; genus Anolis; species Anolis carolinensis. The sequence goes on from NC_085843.1 coordinate 265,135,493, forward strand.
CCAACTAGAAAATCTCTATGAATTTCAAAATATTATGCACTTTATTAATTTCTATTGCCTTTTAACTTTATGCTAGTACTTTGTTATCCTTTGAGAGATTATTAATTTAATTTATTTAAGATGGGTAATAAATAGCAAAGCATACAAATAATAAACATCCATAGATGCATAGTCTTCACTTGAAAGAAATAAAAGAAAGAAAGAAAGAAAGAAAGAAAATGACTGCATCAGCTCCAGTGATTTTGAATACCTGTAGCAACCATCTTGACACAGCTGTCGTATGCGAGTATAGGTGAAAAGAAACACCAGTTAATATCCTTGGCATTTAAAGCAATAAGCACAATATCTACAGCTCAATCCCAAGTAAGTCTCCACAAGGCAGAGGTAAGTCCCACTGAGTTTAATGGGGCTTACTTACCTTAGCCTAAGGATTGCAGTCTATAGGATTGCAGTCTAAAGAGACTGGGGCTTATTTCTTTTATATCCTCAAAATGTGAGCTTCAAACTGTAGAATTCCTGCAAATACCTCAGAAGTGGAACAGTGCAGTGTCGGCTAATAGGAATCTTCATTTCTTTTAAAAACTCCCATCCAACCCCAAAGAAGTAATCACTTTACAGAAGCTAATAAAGGCTGGATTAAGCTACAGCTTTGAAGAACTCATCTCCAAAAAGAGCCCTGAAACCACTGTCTAAAAGCAATATTATCGGCATTAGAAGCTGAAAAATTATACCAGCATATCTAGGGCAGCACATTATGAGGGTAAAAAAAAAATCTAAACAATAGAATTGATGTCAAAATATTGCTGCCAAAGCTGCTAGAAGGGCTTTCAGTTTGAAAATTTCAGAATGACTGTCTTCAAATGTATATCTTTCCATGTGGAAGTTATCTGACCATGTCTTGCAGACTAGAAGAGTTCTTATAGTTATAGCAACAAATGAATAGACAATGCTTTAGTCATATGGTCTTCATTTTCAATGAAGTGTGATTCTGTTCTGTCCTCGACATGTCATTGTGTAAATTGTATAAATATTGGCAGGTGCATCTTATTTTAGATAGCTTAATGCAGACCATAGCACATTCCTTTTTCTTTATAATTTTCTTAAAGAGGAGGGATGCTAGATGAGGAATTATAGAGTAAGATAAGATATAGAGTGAGGCACTTTAGTTCCAAAATGAAGAGGTTTCTACTCTAAATCCACAACTAAAGTGTGTGTTACCTAGAAGTGGAATGCTGCCTCGAATCCCAATGGGGAGATGGGGCAGGATATACATAAAGTTTGATTGATTGATTGAACTATTGGAGCATTGAATTGATTTTAATTGTTTTTAACTTGGCATTTTAAAATACTGTTTATAATTAATCCTGTTTCAATGTGCACATATTTGCATATATTAAATGGTTATGCTGATGCTTTTATGTTAAGCCACTTTGAGATATAAAGTGGAGTATAAATATAATAATAATAATAATAATAATAATAATAATAAATAATAATAATAATAAAGTGTCCCACATGTGATCCAATACAACAGCCAGGATAGTGATCTTGTTTGCTGTGTACTAATCTTTCTGTGCATCAAATGATGATGATGATGATGATGATGATGATGATGATGATGATGATGAAAACAGTGTTAAAGATACAGTAGACTTTCAGGCAGCTTCTACACATCTACATAATCTGGATCAGAATGTGGGTTAAAGAAATTCAGTCTTCACACATACAAACACATAACCAGGGAAACTTGAAAAGGCTCCTGCAGCATCTGCAAAGCTCCATTCGTGCAACACTGATGCAACAGATCAACAAGTTTCTCTTAACCTGCTTGGAGAAATGCAGTGAACTCCAGAAGTACATGAGAATCAGCCCTGGATCTCATCTTCCAATTCTATAACAAGAATGGGAAAAGTGATTTCTTCTTGGAATGGGAAAGAAAATATGTTTGTTTACTTTCCTAAGAGTGGCATTTATCTGAATTTTCCAGAAGTGGCACTGTTAACATGAGTGCTGCGCATGTTATTCCCAAACCTCCACTCTGCATTGTTCATATAGTAATCACCAGCTGCAGAACAATTGATTACTGATCTCAAACTTTCTTCTGACTTCTCTTGTTCATGTTGTTCACATGTTGTTCATATGGATTTGCATTTTTAGCTCCCCCCTCCCTTATAATCACATCATTGTGGATTTTATAGCATGTGTAGAGGGGGGCTTCAGTTAACCAGCACTCAAGGGGATTGGGAGAGGCCAAATAAATGTAGTTTCTGGTTGCCTGAGAATTACTATTAAAGTAGGCCTAATGCTATACCACACCACAAGCTCTGTATTGACTTGATATTAATATTGATTATATATTAAGGAAAAAAGATAGTTTTAACTTAATGTAACAAAGCTTTTATTGCTTTACTGAATTATAAAAACTTTTTTTATTTTAAATACTATTTTTTAATTTATTTTCAGCTGTTTGAGAATTCTGCTTACTTTGAGTTCTGGGCATCTACTGAGTGTCTACTGTATATGTTTTTCAGAACATACCCTGTCCTTTACACTTGAATAATTTATGTTAACAGAGCTCTATCTGAACATGCATGCTTACGATGCAAACCTTGTGCAACTTTCTAAAAAGTGCAAGTGTTTGATGTAAGGATGCTTACTAGGCTTGTCCGATCGATGGAAAAAATGTTTCAATTCTCGTTTCTAAAGTAGGGGGTGCCGGCGCTTCGATATAGAAAGTATTTCCGAATTTTTCACCCAAAAATTTCGGATATTTCCGAAAATTCGTAATGATTCTTAATGTTTCTAAAATGGCAGACGTGTCAGCGGGGATGATGGGTAGCAGAGTGAAATCCAAAAAATTCACCATCCCGGTTCACCTCCTTCTCTCCAGACTGTTTCCCTGTGTGGAAAACAGCACTGGTCAAACTCACTCCAGCAGACGAAGTCCAACTGTTGATTTACTTTATTTACATGATCTATTTACAGACAGAATAAATCAGTCCTTTCCTCCATGAGCGCTTTGCCGAAGCACTCATGCACACACACAGCACATTGCTCATCGCTGTTCTCCGCTCTACACAGAAAACTCCCTCACATTCCACAGGAACAAGATAGTAAGTCCCGGTCAAAACACACTTGACCCCATTGGTCCTGTGATACATCAATCATAGCAGACTCTCATTAACTCCATAATTGCTGAATCCATATTGATTTTAACATTTCACAATACACAATACCCTGACAGGATGCACATGCGCAATCGCCAAAATAAAAGGAAGTCGGGGGGACCTTTACAGGGCTCTCTCGCCCTCATTTCTTGAGCTATCCTCATCGAGTTTGGTACAGTGGGAGATCACATTCAACACTCTTTGCTCAACAAATTGCAGAACGTTTCCTGTCTCCTATGATTTTTGGCAAATTTTCATAGTTTTTATAATACACTATTTTTCAATATTTGAAGAAACCTGTTCCTGGTTTGAAAGTCTTATTTCCTGTTCAATTGGGTTCTTATCACTGTAAAAGTCCCTCTTCTACTTATGTAGACTTTGGATTAGAAACGCAGCACACGCCAAGCAATGCCTTGGCAGAAGTGCCACTGTCCTTTGGAAACTATAAATTGCCTTTGAACCTTTTGATCAATGGTGTCACTGGCTGACCCTGTGATTGCAAAAATGAAACTCTGGCTGAGGACTTTGGATTTGAAATGCAGCACACGCCAAGCAATGCCTTGACAGGATTGGCAATGTCCTTTGGAAACTATAAATTGCTGTGGACCCTCTATTGAATCAAATCAATGTCTGACTTTGTGACTGCAAAAATAAAACTCAGCCCAAGGCTTGGGATTAGAAACGGAGGGTGAGGGAAGCAATGCCTTGGCAGGAATGCACACGTCCTTTGGAAACTACTACTTCCAGTGAGTGTACCCTTTAAGGTTTAAAAAGAACGGCTGATTGCTGAAATAAAATAAAAGGCAGAGGTCTTTAGAAACGGAGTGTCAGGAAAGCAATGCCTTGGCGCCCACGTCCTTTTAAAAATAAAAATTGCCTAAAGCCTCAGCAAGAACTCTGCCACATCCCACAAGCCCCAAGCCAATTCCCCCCCCCAAAAAAACCCCCACAATATCGAACCAGCAACAACAAACACTCAACCCCCTATAGCCAGAACACTTAGCCCTCTCTCCCCCAAGCAAGCAAGCAGCTTGATTCCCAGCGCGGCGCGAACCACCCTCTCTGCTCGGTATCCTAGCCCTGAATGGCTTGCCTGGGTTGGGGAGGGGTTTTTTTATAGAGATCTTCCACGTGGATGCGGAGGACGCTAGCCCCCACCTTTTCCAGCCATTGTGGAAGTCTCTGATTGGCCAGGGAGCGGCAGCCATTTTAGGCTGCGCTAGGCTCCCATTCAAGTTAGGTTGCAGAAACAAAAAAAATTATTTTTAAAAAAAAAATATAAAAAAAAAATTGGGGGGGGGGATTTAACGAAACATTAAGACACAATTAGAGAATGGGCCAATGATGGTTCGAATTACATTGCCAGTTGCTGTGATGCCTCATGGGCCTTGTAGTCCCGTTCCTAGTGTCATTGTGGCAGATGAGGATGAAAACATGGGGTTTTCTCCGGATCAACAACAGCCGGAGTTTTTCCAGATGCCTGATGTTGATACTCTTGCCCAAAAGCCAATTAAAACCGACCTTGACCAGCTCTCGCCTCCCTTCGCTAGAAAGCAATCCTTCACGGCAGACAGGGGAGTGAAAGAGCGAATTCGCAGGAGTGAGAGAATTGCTGCCAAACAAGACACTGATTAGCCATGGTTCCCCTGAGAAAATTCAGGGAGTCTCACATCTGCAAAGTTGGGTTTCGTTTCCTGTTCTCTAGGGAAAGAGAACGCTGGACAACCGTTTGGCGGGAAACGAGACCCAGATAAAAGTACCTAGCACTGTTGATTCGTTGCGGAGACAACGGAGCAACTTCAGGAGTAAATTCATGTTTCCAGCCTAGTGTGGACTTCGCTAAGTCTGCAAATCCAGTTTCCTTGCCTTGCCTTCTCAAGTATCCAAGAATTGCCTTGCCTTGCTCCTAGCCACGGATTTGGTTCTTAGAATCAAGTTTTGGACTGCCTTGCCTTGTTTTGAGCCACGGATCCTGTTTTCTAGGTTCAAGCCTTGTTCCCAGCCTTCTTGCGGATTTACCTTGTGCCTTGAAAGACTCTGGACAATTCCCCACACTATTGCCTGGCAATAGTGTGTGTTTCGGTTTAATGGATTTTATCTTTGAACTCTAATATCATTTATTGGACTATTTATTTCTGGACTTTATTTGACCTCATTTGAAAGGTCTGCTTTTGGACTACATATTCTACCTGTTTTTATCCTTCTTATATATTTCCTTAATAAAGATATTAGATAGTTTATTGGCCTCCGTGTATGGTTCTTGGTGCTCCGCTGCCTAGGGTCTGACAGTTGCCCCCAGGGAAAACGTCTCAATACTCGGTTCAAAAAGCGAGAACAATCCGAAATCATTCCGAATTACGAATCATTACGAAATTTTGGACAACCCTAATGCTAACATTAGCATATGTCACCACCAGGATTCTAGCCAATATTTCCAAAAGGTATATGATTGAAAAACATTTTCTATTTCAATTCTATAGTCATGTGGTGTAAAAGGAATACTTTTGTAATTTTGAGAGCCTCCATTTCTAACTTTTGTGAACTCTAAGGGGAACCTGACAAGACTTGTCTGGAGGGAGTTTACTTTTACCTTCCTCTGAGACCAAGAGAGTGTAAGGGTACCCAGTGGGTTTTTGTAGTTGAGTGGAGTTCAAACCCTGGTCTCCATAGCCCCCACTGAAACCACTCTGGTCCTCAAAAAATAATACTACTCCATTAGTAATAATACTGCAATATGATTTATTTATTTATTTAAACTTTTTGCCATCCTCATTGCTCCATAAAGCATTTAGGACATTTACTAGCTGTGCCGGCCATGCGTTGCTGTGGCGAAGTATGGTGGTATGGGAAATAAAGTATTGAGGAATTGGTGGTAGTTAAGGTAAAGGTAAAGGTTTCCCCTGTCGTTAAGTCTAGTTGTGTCTGACTCTGCGGGTTGGTGCTCATCTCCATTTCTAAGCCGAAGAGACGGCGTTGTCCATAGACTCCTCCAAGGTCATGTGGGATGACTGCATGGAGCGCCGTTACCTTCCCGCCGGAGCAGTACCTATTGATGCACTCACATTTGCATGTTTTCGAACTTCTGGGTTGGCAGAAGCTGGGGCTAACAGTGGGGGCTCTCTGTGCTCCCCCAATTCAAACCTGCGGCCTTTCAGTCCAGAAGTTCAGCAGCTCAGCGCTTTAACACACTACGCCATCTGGCGATATTATTTCCTAAAGCTTGTGAATATACAAAATTTCTGATTGGTTTTTTTTTGTCTGTTGGAGGCAATTATGAATGCTGCAATTAGGGAAAATGATTAGGATGTAATGGCCTTGCAGCTTTAAAGCCTGGCTGTTTCCTCCCTGAGTGAATTTTTTGTTGGGAGGTGTTAGCTGGCCCTGATTGTTTCCTGTCTGTTTTCAGAGTGGTGTTGTTTGCGATATTTTATGTGCTTCTACTGTCTGTGGCCCTGAGAAAACAGGATTTGCCAGACTTTGATGATGGGAATACTTTGTTGGGAGGTGTTAGCTGGCCCTGATTGTTTCCTGTGTGGAATTCCCCTGTTTTCAGAGTGTTGTTCTTTATTTAGTTTCTGATTTTAGAGATTGTATTGTTCTGTTTTATTTTATTATACCACAGTACTTTTTATATATTCTGATTTTAGTGTTTTTAAATTTTATGTTTAATAGGCATTTCCTGATCCCCTTCTTATTATCCAACTTATTCACTTATCCAACATTCTGCTGGCCTGTTTATGTTGGATAAGTGAGACTACTGTATACTGATAATCTTATATTATCTGCTTAGAACTGGATTATATGAGGCCCCTTCTTCACAGCTGTATAAAATGCATACTGAAGTGGATTATATGGCAGTGTGGAGTCAAGATAATTCAGTGCAAAGCAGATAATATAAGATTATAAATGGGTTATATAGCTGTGTGGAAGGGCCTTGAGTCTACACTGCCATATAATCCAGTGCAAATTAGATAATCCGTGGAAGAGGCCTAAGTGAGGCCTAACTCTGCCTGTCCCCTGGGTTGAGTGGGTTGCTAGGAGACCAAGTGGGCGGAGCTTAGCCTTCTAACTGGCAGTAATTGGATAAAAACAATTATTCCTCTCCCTCTAATTAGGACTTTATTTTTCTTTCCTTTTTGTTGTATCAACCTAGAGGCGTGGATGATGGGTTGTGTTGTCAAATTTCGAGGTTGGGGGGCCTGTAATTTTGTTGGTTTGTCCGCTGCCGTGATTCCATCACTCTTTTATAGATGATAGATAGATAGATAGATAGATAGATAGATAGATAGATAGATTTATCACCACTCAGTTAGCAGTATGTTATACAGGCAGCCCCCAAGTTATGGACAAGATAGGTTCTGTAGGGTTGTGTGTATGTGTTTGTGTGTTTGTGTGTGTAAAATTTTGGATAGCATAAGGGGGGGGGTGGGTTAACACTCCTGTGGTGTCTGTCTTACTGTCTGTGTCCCTGTTCAGAAGATTTCACCTCACTGTGATAATTGGATTTTGAAAAATATGGCTTGTTATGGAAACAAGGATTGGTGATAAATCTTAAGATGAGACACCGTTTCCCCATGATAACTCTTTCAAGAGTGAATTTTCCTTCCTAGGGGTGTATTTCTCTCACTACCTGTTGTCTCACCCCCATTCTTAACTAGGTGTTGTTTGTAAATCAGATGTTTGTAACTCGGGGACTGCCTGTAATGCTAAAAAAAGAGAAGATATTCCCACCTATTGAAAAGGCAGCACAAACAACACTGGCATCCCACAACTTGGGTGTTTAGGGACCCCATTCCCCCACACAGATCATAGGGGCTCCCATGCAGAAAAGATAAAGATGTCTGCTTGTGCTAAACCCAGATGAGCCCTGAATTTAATGGACTTGCTATCAGCATAAAATAGGCCTATCAAGCTTCTTTCTTGTATGGTCAAAATCTTGCAGAGCATTCAGGGATTCTTTTGCATGTCATATTGAAAGAAGAGACAGAATGACAATGATGGCAATATATATGCTTTAGGCTAATGTAAGTTAATGAATAATTGTCTTGCCATAATATGCAATTACAGAAAAACTGCATACACCATTATATAATGGCCCGTACATTTAAAAGGTCTTTGCTCTTTCTGAATGATATATTGCATTGTTTCAGACATTGCTTGTCTTGGAATCTTTGTGAACTGTTTTGCTGATGATACCAGTTATCAACAATTTGTGTCATGAATTCTTTGTGAGTCTGGATTATCATTAATGCATGACCAGCTAGTGATGGATGAGGACAAGGTTGAAATCTAAGTCAGCCACTAATAATAAGTGCCCAGACTTTCAAACTTCTTGGATTTCTTTGTTAAATTATGCAGCAAGTTGTTTGTTTGTTTGTTTTTTAAAAAGCAAGAACTATTAAAACATTGAAATCATAAATTAATACAAACTAAGGTATTCCTTCCCATAGCTAAAAAACATCCATGATGAATGGCTATGAAACCTCAGTTTAAAATTTTCTAACAAAGACGGCCTCAGGAACCTCTGTCCCATCTGTCCCAATCTTTCCCACCACTGTACAGGTCTGACTACCAGCAGGTTCTTCCTAACATTTGGCATCCACTTTCTCATAATTTAGTTTTATTGGATAACAGTCAATGGTATTGCAGATCACAATCATATTATCTCCCAGTATTCTCTTTTCCAGGCTATATAAAGCAATTATCCCACACAGGGTTTGGTTACCAGAACCTTCAGCATCTTTGTTACTTTCTTCTGGACACATTCCTCTTGAATTATGGTACCTGGAACTACACAGAAAACTCCCAGTAATATATGACTGGAACAGAAATAGGGACATAATTCTGTAATTTTCTTGAAGAAAAAAATGTGTAACTTTAGCTGCAAGTAGAATATTCACAATGTGGGTGCTATTTTGTACAAAAATTTGCACATGGTATTTTTGTGCAGAAAGCACCATTTTCTAAGCACAAAACAGCATTTTCTGCCCATTTTCTTTATTACATTATTTCTCTTATTGCTTCCAGTGGCTTTTTAAATCATATCACACATATACAGGTTGACTATCCCTTATACAAAAAGTTTGGGATCACTAGTATTTTGGATTTTTAATTTTTTAAAATATCTATATTTGCATATGTATGTAATGAGATATCTTAGATAAGCCAAAACATGAAATTCATTTACTATTTTTGTATATATCTTATGTGTATAGTTTTAAAATAAATTTATGCAATATGTTTCATAACTTTTGCAAATAAAATAAAGTTTGGATACACCTTCTTCCTAGCCTGCATGGCTATCTGTAGGGCAATTTTCAACTCTATACCTCTTTTAGGCATGACAGAGATATTAAGTCAAAATTTTGAACTTTCTGAAAAGGGAACTATGACACTTGGGGTCATTTTTGCCATATTTGGAGTCTTTTTTCAGTGTTATTTGTCATCTCCATTGTGATGCCACAATGTATTGCACTTTTTCCAGGCATGCTTTAAAGGTGTTATTTGAAAATTTGTTTTTTTTTTAATGGTGGATATATCTTCTCTATGACTAATACCTGGCCCACAGACACCAGTGTCCTGGAGATTTTGATATGGATTTGATGCAAGATAGAGAAAAAAAACACATCTTATAGCAGAAAAGGCTGCAGGAATAAAAGAACAAAAAAGAATGTGGGCACAATATTTTGTTCAGTTTTGATGACAACAATCTCTTTTTCAGGTGCACTTTGAGAAATTACTTTTCCCCATCTGGTCAAGGGATTAACATGTTCCTCTAAATGGATGTCTGAAGTTCATCTTTCCAATTGCTAGCAAAAGAGGCACTTAATCCTATCGAGAGAAAAGATGCCTTACTTTTAATGGTTTTCAGGGGATTTGGTGTATGACATCTCAGTTGAGCTTTGCTTTGTAATGGCTGTCTAAGTTTGTTGCAAACCTGGACATTTGCAAGGCTATGAAAAATTAGCTCAGTGTATGATGAACTTTGATCATTTTGTATAAAGTAAGCAGGAAGACTAGAACAGGGTCATTCTAAGTTCTTTCAATCTGAGGGGTGGGGGGTTGAAAATGATTGCTATGCTCTTTCATCCTCTATTTTTCCTGTAAAAGATTACATGTCACCAGGAATATTTATAGGTGTGCTTGGTACAAAAAAATGCATCTTCTTAATTTTTCCTCTATCACTGTTAAATAAATGTGACTGTAATAGAAGATTGGTGGGTAACCCTCAAATTGCTGCAGTGTGAATATATATCTGGACTTAGGTCTTCTTCTGATTCCTGTGCCACCAGTTTTTGTGGTAACGGGCACTTCTAGATCAAAGTAGCATTGACACCTCTCACATAGAACAGGTTGACAAAGCAACTTCTTTTTGCTTTTCAGAATTTCCAGTATTATCACACAATGATTTAAAATGGATTCTGGCATTGCAAAAGCAACTTGATTTGATTTGGAGCACACCAGGATAGCCACTTTTCTTATTACACCAATCTGTTCCTCAGGAACTTGGAAGAAATCTGCAAGCACTTTTAGGTTACTGGGACTTGTCTCCTGCCAATCCTAGAGAGTTGTGCAACCCCATCAGTTCAAAATCTTGTGAAACTTGGGCTTCCCAATTGAGTACTTCTGCAAGTTCACCTTTAAGCTCCAATAATTAATTTTAAAAAGGAAACATGCATTTTGCAATTACTAACTTTTCCTTGGCTGGCATATTCTGCAAAGCGGAGCTTGACTTCTCATTACCCAACCAGCTCAGGATGGAGTTTGCATCAGCTGGCTTCCAAATCTCTGGTACATTTGTAAAAAAAATTCTGTGCATTTTTTAAAAGAAGCAAACAAAGCAGAAGATGAAAGTTATGAACTTGCAGGTCTCTCAGTCAGCTTGCCAGAAGTTAAATGACTAGTGCTATGGCCACAAGGAAATGAAGCAGTTCAAAGTGACACCTCCAGTGTGTCTACAATGACAAATTGCTATCCCCAAATTCACTGCCATAGCACTTTTGGATTATTGCATTACCGGAAAACACTTTGAACACAGACCTGAAGCTTTTTCAGCTGCCTAATACTGGGAGTTATCCATTTTTGAAAAGTACTCCTGAGTTGATTACTGGTTTGGCATGACTTCTTAATTATCTTGGCTGGGGAAGCATCAAGCCTGTGTTACTTGTGTTACCAGCCATGTGAAATCATATCAATAGGTTCCTCTACAGATGCTACTGTAGTTCCAGAATAATCTTTATGAAATATTGTCTTTTTTTGTTTACTTCTTAATTTCTGTCTTCATTCACAACATCCTTTTCTATTCATTTACTAACATGTGTGCAAACATTAGCTAGAAAACAGAACTGAAAAGGTTGGTGGAAATGAAATAAATAATGCCAAATAACACTGCCGTTTGCTTAAAGCAGGTCATGTACAAATCCAGTTGCTAACTTTCTATTCAAATGGAAGATGGAAACAATCTAATACATTCTACGCATTGTACAATGGTAATATTCTTTTGCCATATTATAAATACTATTGTGACGACAGTGCAGGCTGATAGAAGTGTTTTGTTAAGATTAGTCCATTATTCTATATAACAATTCATAGTGCAGGTCATATGAAATGGGATTTTACAGGGTCAAGAGGAATCATATTCAGATAAAAATTGCAGGAGATTGAAGATCAGTGGACAAAATTACCTCACTAAGAATCATGACGAGTGTTTCAGATGTAAAAAAGGGAGTGTGAAAAATGTAAGAACATTACATAAAAGAAACCTTTGGAGAGCTTAATTACAGGTTATGCAAATATTCTGATATTTTAAATATCCTTTTTAAAACATATCTCATGCCATTGAGCAATTTAAAGATCTATTAAAGTGTCACCTAGTCCATTAACCTTGTTGCTGAATAAAACTAGTGGACCCAACAAAACAACATTTTAAAAAGAAACTAACAGAGGCTTATGCAAACAGGTGGACAAATGAAATTTCTAAGAAACTCTTTCATTTCTTCCATACATAGAGATTTCATATTCTAGTTACTTGGGGGAAAAACCCAATGAGAGATACAGATTACATCAGGGAAAGGCAATTGTAGGACTTAAAGTTTAAAATATTTGGTAACAACAACAACAACAACAACAACAACAACAACAACAACAACAACAACAACAACTTTATTCTTATATCCCGCCCCATCTCCCCAAGGGGACTCGGGGTGACTTACATGAGGACCAGCCCAGTAATACAGCAATAAAATATATCAACGTAAAATGCATTGCAATTATAATGAAGTAAAACATAAAAACATATAAGATAGCATAAAAACATAACTCAGTAACAACCAATAACCAATAGCCAAGCACAATGGGCATATTCAGAGCTGGAGGCAGGGCAAAATGGGGCTAGGTAAAAGGGGCTAGTAATAAAGTGCAGAGGCCAGGTATTATGGTAAGGATAGAAGGACTAGGTCAAGTTGTAACTGATTAGTCAAAAGCACATTGGGATAACCAGGTTTTCAAATCTTTCCAGAAGTGGGGCAAGGTGATAGTGCCCTACTCCTGACAGACAGACAGATAGATGATAAATAGATAGATATATTGGCCCAAATCCTGATACTTAGTCCCAAAGAGAATAGACCCACTGAGAAAATCATTGAATGGTGAGTCAATACTTACAACTGGATCTACTCTAGTTGGGATTAACAATAGTCTGTATTTTTTAATGTTTATTTTATCATGTTATAATTTCTATGATACATATTTTATCCTTTGAAATAAAGTACTTTGATGAGCAGGCAGGACACACCCTACCTCAACCTTGAGAACACAGATTGGAAAAAATATTTGAAGCAATTTAGGTACACGTGGCCATGTTTTTCAAGTCTTTAGAATTCTAAAGATAAGAAGCCTAGATTGATAATCATATTTCCAGTTTGGGACTTCTGAAATCACCATTTTATGTGCAAAAAATATTATTTCTATAACAAAGAAGTTATTTCCTACATAATAAATGTCTTCTGTTAATAAAATTATGTAATTCTGTAGAAAACTGGCATACAGTGGGTTTACATACACACACACAAGAAGCAGAATTTTTCTGTACAGGAAGTAGTTTCCTGTACTTAAAATGTTTTCTCTGCAGAAAATGCTTCCATGATAGTGGGGTGGTGAATCTACTCTTGGTTTTAGCCTACATTTTAAGGATTGGGGCCAGCCTAATCTCCCTAGGGAGGGAATTCCAGAGCTGAGGGGCCACCACAGAGAAGGCTCTCTCCCTCGTTCCAGCAAGCTGGGCCTGTGATAGTAAAGGGAACGAGAGGAGAGCCTCCCCAGAAGATTGAAGGCTCATAGGGGGAAAGGTGTGGGGAAAGGCACTATCCAAGGTGTGGAACCTTATGCTCCTGATAGATTCAGTACCTTGAATAGCTCCATTAAAATTCACATTGAAATGTAGACCGGATACACTGTCTTGTTAACATGGAATACACCAGTTACTACTGCATGAAGGTTTTGCAGAAACTAATATCATAAATAGGTCTGGATTTCTTTATTTTTAAAAAGTCAGTTTGTAACATTTGTGATTAATCCCTTCTCTATCCTCATTCTTAGGTTGGTTTCATTTTTTGTGTCCCTCAGAAAAAGTTGAGCTGAAATCTAGATAATCTGGATACATAAATTTATTCAAAAACCTAGCATGGCTCCACATTTAAACAACTCTTCATATTTTACAGATATGAATTTTCACAAGACCTCAAGTGACTAAAGATCAGTCATGCCAATGTTTCCCCTCTCCAACTTCTCCTTGTTTATCTTTGACAGTGTGTTTTTAAATCTAACAAAAGGTGTTTTGTGTCTTCTCATTGCTACAAAATTCACCAGAAACTCCAATATATTATTTTATAAAAGAAAAACCTCTGTGCCCTGAGCAAGGATCAGCTCTGCCTCCAAGGATATCACTAGTGATTTATATGTATGAAAACACAAAAAAGCAAAATATGAAATAAAAAACAATTCAAGTATGGGAAAATTCCACACTAGGAAGCCTATAACTATGCAGAGATATATAATATACACAGCTTGCATCTAGTAGCAGATGCCTCTGCACCTGCAATTACACCATTGTGCCAATTTATTGGATTTGGCAATACATACAGAATATGAGGTTGCACACAGTTCTGAAACCTTGGAGCACAAGACAAAGAATTATGTACAAAGCAGAAACCCCACTGTTCTGGATTTCCTTCCTGATGCCCCTTTAAATCAAGTCATTCCTATCAACATTCTTCACAGGTTCTTGTTTATTTCCTCAACTTATTTTTATATACTTCTTTACTATGGGAAAGTTCATGCAAGAGACAAATGAGCTGAAGTAATGGTTCTGTTATACTGCAGAACTTGTTTGCAGAGGGAAGAAAGTTCTCTGGCTGCTCTCTTTATTGATCAGCTGCTGGAAACTTAGTGTACTTAATGTATGCCTCAGAGAAATCATGTGTCTGGAAAACAAAGGAATGAGGTGCAGTATCTGCTTAAAGTCTTTAACAAAGACTCAGACTGAAGCAATAAGGCGATCTGATGTGAGTGGGGAAACAGAGATATTAGTGTATTCAAAGTGTGGCAAGATCAAATTTCTTGAAAAATAGACAGTAAGCCTTTCAATATTTTTAGAATAGAAGTGTGGGAGATATTATTCTCAAGACGTTCTTGAATTGCAACCTTCATTATCCTGGACTCTTAATGTAATGACTAGAAACTTATGAGACTGAAATCCAACAACTCTTCAGGAATAGCCCCATGTTCCCCATCATTGTTCTAGCGGGTTTAAAAATGTAGAAATCTGTCCACTGACTACATCTTTTAATGTGACCAACTGACAAAATGGGGAAGAAGAGATCAAGGAAAGAAGAGACCCAAGTAACCCAGGGCAAATTTTGCCATGCAGTTTTGAAGAACTTGATTTAAGTCAGATACCAGTTATTTCTGACTGATTCATAGCCTCAGGGGGCCTCAAGGGATTAATAAATTAGGTGGAAAACTGACATTTTCAAACAATGCTTCCGGAGCATGGGTCTAGTTATCTTAAAACAATAGAAGAAGGCATGTTTTTTTTAAAGTTCTGTTTTAAGTTCTGGTGTGATTTTATGATGCAGATTATTTATGCATTAGCATCATTTTGTTCATCCTTTATCACAAAGAAGGCCTCCAAGCTCTCCTCCTGAGAATGAGGCAATTCCCGTTACAAAAGAGAGTAAGCAACAAAGGATGAAATCATTGCTGTGCATATAGTTAGGGTGAATCAGTGAAGCATTTGACATATGAACGCTATTCTCCACTGGTCACTAAAGAGTGAAGATTCAGGAGGGAGGTGAACCCTTTGAAAAGGGGAAGAAGAGACCTAGTGTAGATCTCCCTAGGCAGAAGTTTTCACTACATTCCCCAATACAGGATCTCATCCATTATTTTTGGTGTTAATTATCATCTCTTTCAGGAAGATTCCCTATCTAAATGACATACATGTTCATAACCAACCTATACATTAAATAGCTGTACCTACTGAATTTGATCAGTGCAGATGCAGGAGAATTTTGTTTCAATTTGGTTATCTGAATAATCAAAAAAGTGCAAATGTAGACATATTCAAGATGGAAAGAATGCAAAGTTCAAAAATTCGAAATGTGGCTTTTTACCATGGCACATTTGGATTCTTGTCTATTCACTTATTGCTCCTCCAACCAATAAGAATACTTTCTTTATCTGGCCTCAGATTTCTCTTTGACAAATGTCTTGCTCCTACACTGGTTTTTTTTCCATTCAGGGGTACTTGCCACTGAAGAAAAGAAGAAGGATTATCAGTCAACAGTGGGACCTGCATTGGATTCCAGTTCTGGTTTAAGAGGATGAAATGTCCCCTTATACTGACTCTGAAGAGCTTACATCAGATCCTATAAGCTGCTGTTCAGAAGTCAAGAGAAAATTACTTTGATTTTTGCTGTTTTTTCTTGCTCACAGGAAGAAAAGTAGTCCAATGTCAGAACTGAATGTTTTATACTACATTCACCCCTATCGAAAACACGGCTATGGTTCTGTAGTGTCACCCTGATTGTGCATATCTTCTCTTTTGATGGAGGTTAGATTGGCTTCATTATTACTGTGTTTTAGATGAGCAGTAAGCATTGAACTATTTTGCTGGGCGTTTTATGGATTTTAATCTTGAACTTTGGTTTGTTTTTAATAAGATTCTGTGTCTGCTTTGATTTTATTGTTTTGCTGTATTGCTTTCCTGAAATTGTTCATTGCTTTAAGGTCTCTGGTGGAAAGAAAAGAGATCTATAAACACTAATGTTAATACCTGAATATAAATAGTATTCTCCCATTAAGTAAACATATAGTATAGTCATATTTATTGTGCAGTTCTCTTCACTCCATCTCAGATAACAGCAATAATCCTCCTTCCATCAATCACAAAAGAGATATCGCATAACTTGGAAAAGGTATAGAAAAGAGCAGTTAACATGAAAATGTATTGACACATCTTTCCTATCAGGAAATAACGGAACAGATCTTCATGAAATTTGATACAAAGCAACCTAATCCACAATTCCGACATTAATGTACAGATCAGAATGCAGCATTTATCAGTTTTCATATATTAATACTTCTAGATAAAACTGCTATTTCATTTCTGCTTAGAAAACATGAACATCTCTTTCACACAGTTTTTGGTTAGGTTTGCTTCTGAAGCATTTTTTCCCATCAATAAACCTGCTTGAAGCATCTGGGGAAGATTATATTCTCTTTCAGACATTTCATTTTTACTTGATGGAAAATGCCCAAATAGTGCAAGCTCAGATGGACTACATCTGTGTACACTTGGAGCTGCATTTCCTCTCCAGTATATCTTTCTTTGCCTCCTAAGCAGATTTATTCTTTAGTCACATATTCAGAGCTGATTGCTCATTGATTGTTGTTCAGAAAGTAGAACTACTGAAATTTCAAGGTCATTTTTTTAACTGGGGGAGGGGAGTTGTGATGTATGAAATGACAAACATTAATCAAACCCCCTTTTTGCTATTGTGAAGAAATCTAGAAGAAATGTGTACTGTTCAAAATATGAATTGAATTATATATCTTGGTGTGAAAAAGCATGCCGTTTTCCTGAGTTTCATACAGAATTTTGCAATATAATTCTTCATTCAAAAAGTTATTATAGAAATCTATAGATTAAGGAAAATCATACACAAAAATGCTCATACTAAAATATGTATGCAATTTTCTTAAGGCATACAATAGCATATTCAAAATGCATAGAGTATGTTCTGTAATCCAGATAAACTGTAACTAAAGGCATTTGCCACCATGACTAAATCTGACACTTCAAGGAATGAACACAACTGGTACAAAGTCTTAAATACCAAACCTCTTGCCACTGCTGAAATCTGATGGCACATCTACTCTTACTGCAGAACAGGCCTGGATACATGATAATCAAATGCCACGTAGAGCTGATCCAGGTTAATGTGGGGCAAAGCTGCCTTAATGCACCTTTGCCCCCACGTTAATCAAAGTCAAAGTCAGAATTTGGGGTAGTCCCTGACTTTGGATCCATGTAAACAGTTGAGGCACAACTGTTTTCACTACCATTCTGTGTTCCATGGGCTCAGAGAGTCCAGGAACATGGAATGGCAGTTACCATCTCCTTCCCTCTGTATTACTGGCTGGCCAGCACCTCTAGTAATGTTGGCTGTGGCAACAGGGTAATTAGGGAAAGGAGGGGCAAGAGGAGGGGGCAACTCCTTCCCTTCATTTCCCCTGCTCTTGTCTCTTTGTCAGTCCAGCTGATGTCACTCCAGGTGACAGCCCTAGTTAGCACCTATGTTGCTGCTAGAGGCCACTGCAACATGGATGTTTTTGTTTGTTGGCGGGGGGAGGCTGTCTGACTATTCTGGGACCAATCACACATGAGGAATGACCCAGGATAGCATAGATCTGCCTGAGCTTCCAGGGTCAGGATTTTATCCAAGAGTAAAAATAAGCAGTGGACCTGTTTCTTCAGAAATGCAATACCAAACACAGGCTTTGTTTTGTCAAGACCATGAACCACTTCGGAGGCTGAGGTGGTTCTCAGTCCTTTTCTCAGTCCCACCTCCTTCACAAGCATGATTGGTCGGGACAAAAGACAGGGCTTTCTCAGTGCTGGCCCTTCGGCTGTGGAACTCCCTCCCCAGTGAAATTAGATCAGTTCCCTCCCTCCTGACCTTTAGAAAGAAATTAAAAGCCTGGCTGTGGGACCAAGCCTTTACAGAATAATTCAGTACCATAAGGGGATATGAAATAAGTGCAATTATGACTGGAATGGCTCCTGGACTAGGGCGTTTGATTTATGTGGTTTTAACAATTGGTTTTTAATATATAGATTTTTTTCTTTTCCTTAAGTTTTATGGTTTAATGTATATGTTTATTATTTTTATATGTTTGTTTGTATGACATTGAATTGTTGCCAGTTTATAAGCTGCTCTGAATCCCCTTCGAGGTGAGAAGAATGGGGTATAAATGCAGTAAATAAATAAATAATAAAATCAACCTAGGGAAAACTCTGAGAAACTCTTTCCCTAAAACATTGATCCATATTAATAAACAAGCTTATTACTTTAAAACTGATTTTTTTTGTTTGGGTTTTCTTTGGTAGCAAGAATTGTACTTTAAATTTTTCCCATACACGGTTTGCAGCTCTTTCATACTTATTTTATACTATTAAATCTAAGAGCAAATGATGCTCCGCCTAATTTGTTGTACAGAAAAGTAGCAACAACTACTTTAGGTGTACCCAAAGTGAAGGTCTACCCATCTCGTCAGTGGTGGCTTGTGGTGGGGCAATCATTCTAGAAATGGTCACAAGGTGAGCTAGAAGTCATCTCATTGGCTGCCACCTGTATCAGCCCAGAAAAAACACAGTGGATGCTGGACATGTGACTAGCCCCCTCTCCCTCATCCATCATTCATATGTATATACAGGTAGTCCAAAATCTGGAAAAAAATCTTCTAGAGACGCAACTATATCTTCATTCCTGTGGTGAAACAACAAGGAAATAGAGCTATACGTATAACCTGTTCTTGTTTCAACTGTTTGAACAAAGTGCATTTAAATGGGAAGTACTCAAAGTCCAACAGCTTTAAATGTAGGCATTCACCCTTCACACCTTAATGCACAAAAGGTCCTGTGTTTTGAACTCTTAATGCCACACGTCACTCTCCATCCTCTGTGAACTGATGCAACAGCCTCTAGTCCAGAAATGGTGACATAACATGACCCTTTCATTTGACCTGGTTATTCTCTTCTGTGCAAAAAGTCAATCAGCCAATCTGTGAGGCAGGAAGGGTGTATGAACCTAAGACCTCAGGAGGTAACTTCTGTAGGTTTCTACAACATAATATCTCCTCCATAATTTTTTTAAAAATAATAATTTTAAAGTAACTCACTTTTATGTACAGAAAGACCAGTCAATGAAAATAGTGCTATGATCACATCAGGGGAACTTGTATAATGAAAACACACACATACACTTCACATAATAGATTCATAGGTGTCTAGGTGTTAATAATCTTAATGAAGCCTTCCTAATTTGTCCAATGTGAGTCATCAATGTTAGCTATGAAATATCATCTTAATAATCAAGCTTAAGTATCAAACACAAATGTGTTTAACCAACATAGTCAAGCATTGAATTTATACCTCTTGATGTGGCATGTGAAAATCTAGTTTCTGATGCACTCTGGACCATCTTTTCAGTCAACCACACTTCTGGACTGAATTTTGATGACTGTATCTGCCTGTAAGTAAGTGTGAATAGACATACATTATGGGAATTAGAATTGAGAAGTTCCATAATGTTTGTATTAAATAAAAGGCTGCTATTATGTTACTACATACAGGAGCCAGAAAAGTAACTGATTCACATAGAAAACCTCATGCCATTTTTGGGCCCAATTTTGCGGTGGCCCCCCAATCCTATTTTTCGGGAACTTCCCAAATTTGGGAAGGGATTTCCCTTTTCATGCTGGTAAGATTTGGACCATTGGTGCCAATTGAGAAACTATTTCTCTGTCATTCTTAAGCCCATCAGGATGAATTTTGCCTCACTTGTAGGCCACCTTTATGACTGCAAGCCAACAAAATTTCAGAACGTTTTATCAGTCCACTGATTATTGGAAAAGTTTTTTAAGTTTTATTGTAATTAAAAAAACAACAACACAAGAGGGGGTTCTGGGAATTGAAGTCCCAACCTCATTACCTCAAGCAGGTGTTGGGGGGGGGGCGGGCTTCAGAAAGGGATGGAGGAGGCTGCCAGGGAAGAAAGAAAAGAAGGAGCCACAGCTTGCTTGATTTTCAAGACTGCCCACATGCTGCCTCCACCTCAGGTAGAGTGCTGCTCAGCCCCATTAGCCCCCATTAGCCTATAAGATCCCGCCGCTGTGATCCATATCGGCTAAGGTTTTGGCTGCCCCCATTAGGCTTGTTTTCATGCATTCAGTAGCCAAATATCTTGAAACAGTACACCAAAAATGATATCATACAAACCCCTAGAATCAATGCAATGTATTGGAAGATCTGACTAGGGAGATCTGTTGCACATCAGGACTCTCTTCTTGGTGCCAAGTTACACATCTTCACAATTCACTAGCAGGTTTTCTTAGTGTCTCTGATGCATAGCAAAATATATGTAAAGTTTCTAAGTATACCTTGATAGAGGATTTCAGCCATTGTCTTTTAACAGGTTTTAGATGTTAAGCAAATAAACTTATTTAGTTACCTATGTTAGTAAAATATTAATACATGCTCATACTGTTTATAATTGATATTTAGAATTGGGAATAAGCTATTTCTCACTGCCAGTCTTCCTAACAAATTCTACCTCAGTTAACTTACAAGTATGATTTTTTGGATGTAATAGCCAGTTTGACTGTGCTTGTAAAAGCTCTATAGTGAAGTAAACCAACAGAAGGAGAATCAGCTTAATCGAAATGTGGCATACAGAAAACTGTTAAAATAGAAATGAATGGATTTTAGAGAAATCAAGTCTGAACTCTCTGTGGAGACCAAAATGATTAAAGAAGACATGACTTATTAGGAAAGACAAGCAAATTGGAAGGCAGTAGGAAAAGAAGAAACTTCACAGGTAGAGAGACTCAATCAAGAAAGCCACTGCCCTTAGTTTACAAGATCTTATCAGAGTTGCTGATAAGATGATGTCTTTGAGGTCTCTTATTCATGGGGTCATCATTAATTGAACTTAATTTGACAACAATCAATAATTAGTTTTGCTTCACCTCATGTTGACTGGGACTTAGCAATAATATTTTCCCTAAAAAGTTTTCTTTCTTGTCCAGCAATCAACAGTCCAGCCTACAAAGTGACCTAGCTTTGTAGGGCTACTGGGCCTTCCAAAGATCTACTACTGGATAAACACAGATGTCTATTCTAAACAATGTAATGAGCTATACAAAACACAATGATGGTTCAAAACATAAGTAGTACACAATATGTATATTAGAGCATCATATACATATTACATTCACAAAATCAATGCTCAGTCCTAAAAGGATTAAATTGGCTGTTCTGGAAGGATTCCTCAGGACTCCACAGGTTTAGAATCAATGGTAAAGCCTAGGAGACAGAATCAATGCTGATGTAGATCCTCAGTAGCTGGTTATTGACTGGAGTAGGTAGTAATATAGCCGTTTACAACTGGTTCCAGGGTTTAATCCCAGTTTCGGTAACCCTTCTTCTGGTAAGCGGCAAATGTTTATAGTTTCTTTATTGATGGTTCTGCTTCAGGTATTCTTAATGGAAATACAAAATAAAAGGAAATTTGTCTAATGTTGTGCTCTTTATAAGATATAAAACATAAATTATATAGACCTTGTGAAAACAGACATGTCAAAGCACCCCAAGGTATGCGGTATTTTAAGTTACAAACAAGGAATTTCCTTTTTCCATGTGCCAGCTACCTACTCCAGTCCTCCCCCTGCACAAACTCTAATGTAACAAGAAAAAATTAATCTAATGTGCACTCCCCTTCATCTCCATGTTCAAGCAACACATTATTCAAAGAAGGAGCTTGATAACCCTCTAGCTCTCTGTCTGACACAGTCACTGCTGATCTTTCTGTTGGAGACCAGCAAAGGTGGGTCCTCCCCTGCAGTGCTTTGTACTGCAAGGGTCTAGATCTACAATATATATATATATATATATATATATATATATATATATATATATATTGGGGGGGGGGAATGCTAGAGACACTTTCAAATGGGAGGAAGTGTTTAAAGACTTGAACAAGGCATATAACAATCAAATAATTTGAGATCAGCCTTAGTGAATATACGTGAACCTGATTACCTTAGCAAAGTGCAACTTAATGTTCATTGTGAATTGCAGATTGCATTTATTTCCAAATGTCTTTAATGATGAACATTTAAAATTTCAGTAATCACATTCATGGCAGGCATTGTTCTCTCTTTAAAACTGTCTGCCAAAGAACACATATTGTTATTTTTGTGGTAATTATCCAATCTCCAGAGAATCCTGCTACCCATTGAAACTAAATAAACAAGGTAATGCACCATTTAAGCAGTTTCTACAAAAAACATTTTGCCAGTTAGCAATTATTTAACCAAGCCCTTGCAAGCAGATGGCTACATGCATCAGTCCCAAAGTAAGAAATCAAAGTTTTTTTTTCTCCATCAAGCACAGGGGCAGATATCTGAGATATCTAATTTCCCTCAATGCCAGGCTCAGTTCTTATCACAGTCAGTTACACAAAACCTTGAAATGATTCAATAGACCAAAATTGTCCAGATTTAATTAATTCCATAATTTAATAAATAGACAAATGTTTTAAAATCATATTAGGGTGAGTAAATCAGATTTCATCAGTAACAGAAATTATATTGAATAAAAGAAATTAGATTCCAACCATATTAAGATGTCAGAACCCTGCTACTAGAGCCTGGATGTGGCTCTGAGTTTCAGGGTCACTGACATTGATAAGACACCTGCGGCTCAGGACTCGGAGAAGAAACGGCTGCTGGACTTGGCGGGGAATTTGCGCGGGGTTTTGCTGAGCGGGAAGAGACTTTTCAAATGAGGGGGAGGGTATATAAAGGATGGTTGGCCGGAGCCTCCCATTCTTGGCTTTTTTGATGTTCATGTTTCCTACAGTAAAAGTTTCTGGTGATAACACAGAGAGTCTCGTGTGTTCATTCAGGAGCGGCTGTGGTGAGCTGACATTAAGCCAAGAATACGGACACCATCCCGCTGTAGCGGTGAGGTGTAACATGCAAGTGGAGGATGAAGAGCTCTTGGGCGCAGGAGGAGGAAGGTCGGAAAGGGCCACTCCCGAGCCGGACGCTGAGTTCCACCAGCTGGCGGCCCTGGCGTCATCCACCGCTTATGCCCAGCCAAATGGGGTAACCCAGAGGCGTGGAGTGGTGCGGGGAGACAGCACCGGAGGAGAGGAAGGTTCACCTTCCCCAGGCCCACAAAGGATGGTGTTTCTGGAGGAGAGGATGTCGGCGATGGAGACCACCCTGGCAGTGATGTCGAGGGCGATGGAGCGCCTGGCGTTTTTGGCGGAGCCAGAGAGAGGAAGGGAACTTCGGGCTGGCTCAATGTGGGACGTGAGCGTGGGAAGCAGCCAGGGCTTTGCAGACCTCCCAGCACCGAAGGGAAGGGAAATGCGAAAGGAGCCCGGCGCCCGGCCCAAGACCCAAACAAGCCTGACGCGGGTGGAGGAGAGTGACGATGAAGGGGAAAAACCTCCGAGAATCCCAGCTACGCTCCCAGCTGAGACCCTGGTGCCCCTGGCGAATGCCGGGCGTGGCACAGGGCCAAGAGAAGCAGCAGCGGGGCCCACTGGTCCGCAAGGGGGCTTGCGACGGGCGGAGAATTGGGGATTGCCACCACAGGGACCCCTACCGAGACGAGAGGAACTAAGGATCGAGTTTGGGGGAGAGTCCTCTGAACTGGATTTTTTCCTGACCACGGTGAGGGGCTATATGGAGGACAATGCTCACACTTTTAGAACGGAATCCAGCCGGATACGGGCCATTGGTGCAGTGTTGAAGAGGGGAGCGGCCAGCTGGTACGTTCAGCTGCACGCGCGGCGCGACCCATGTCTGGGGTCACTCCGACGCTTTATGGGGGCCCTGGAGACCCGTTTCCGAGATCCACTGGAGCAGATCCGGGCGAGGGAGAAGTTGAAGACCGTCTCCCAGGGGCAGAGGTCGGTATCTGAGTATGCGGAGGAGTTCCAATGCCTCGCCGAAAAGGTGCCGGAATGGTCTGCAGTAACAAAGATAGAACTCTTCAAAGAGGGTCTCAGGCGGGAGATCCTCTCCTGGGCGGTGCATCGTGATGAGCCTGACACACTGCGCGGATGGATTCAGCTGGCGGGGCGCGTCGAGACATCGCTGGCCCAGGCGAGGAGGCACCGAGGAGGGCTACAGCAGCGGCCGCAGATGAAAGAGGGGAGCCGGAAGGAGGGATCAACCCCAGCCGGGAGGAGAACGGAGCCGACAGGGAATGTGAGCGCCAGCAGGAGTGGCTGCTTCGTGTGCGGCCGGTTGGGCCACAGGGCTGCCGAGTGCTGGCAGAGAAAAGGGGAAGGCGGAGGCCAGCCCAAACCCAGAGCCGTGGCAGGAAAACGCGCCGAGGAAGAACCACCGATGAGGCACCACTCGGGGGGGTTGGTAAGTCAGGACAAAGCTATGATAGTGGTCCCCATTCAGCTTGAAAATGGCAGCAAACAAGCAACCTGCAAAGCATTTGTGGATTGTGGATGTTCCAGGAACATCATCTCCCCTGAATTAGCCGAGGGATTGGGATGCGAAAGAATGAACCTAGAATCCCCAATAGCTTTTTCGCAGTTGGACGGATCCACAGCATCGGGATCGTTAGCTAAGTACAGTGCCGAAGATGTAAAGTGTAAGATAGGGAGTTGGGAAGGAAAGGTGTCATTTGTGATATCACAAATAGCCAGCTATAATGTTATACTAGGCATGCCGTGGCTGGGGCAGGCCAACCCGCAAATCAACTGGGAGGATAAGAGCATGATCTTCAGGATGAATTTGGAAGAAGGGAGCCAGGAAGTTGAGAGGGAGCCGGGAAAAAGGGGGGAGGAAGACTCTATCAGAATAGCAGAACTGGCAGATAAATTACCCCCAGAGTATCGGGATTTTGTGGACGTGTTTGATGAGAAGGAAGCAGACAATTTCCCACCGAAGCGGAGAGTTGAAGTGAAAATAGAGCTAGTCCCAGGAGCAGAGCTTCCCAAGGCAAAAATATACCCGATGTCAGCTAGGGAAAAGGAGGAACTGAGAAAATACATTGATAAAAACCTAGCGAGGGGTTTCATAGAGCCTTCAAATTCCCCTCTAGGGGCGCCTGTGTTGTTCAGGCGGAAAAAGGACCAAACGCTGAGGCTCTGCATTGACTACAGGGGCCTAAATGCAATCAGTACTGTAAATAAATACCCCCTACCCTTAGTGAAGGACTTGATCGCCCAGTTATCGGAAGGACAGATATTCACTAAATTGGACTTAATTGAGGCCTACCATAAATTGCAGATCAAACCAGAGGACAGGTGGAAGACGGCCTTCTCCTGCGCATTCGGATTATTCAATTATCGTGTGCTCCCCTTCGGTTTGTGCGGGGGAGGGGCCGCGTTCATGCAATTAATCAACGAAGTATTGCATCCATTGTTGTACAAGGGAGTCTTTATTTTTTTAGATGACATATTGATAATGTCTCGAACTAAGGAACAACACGTAGAACTAGTCAGGGAAGTCCTACAAAAGTTGAGGGAAGCGAAACTGTATGCGAAGCTTGCCAAGTGCGAGTTCAATAAAGACCAGATAGACTTTCTGGGGTATAGGATTTCCTCCCAGGGAGTGGCGATGGACCCTGCGAAGGTGGAAGACGTGAGGGGGTGGGAAGCCCCCAAAACACGGAAGCAGCTGCAATCCTTCCTAGGGTTCGCAAACTTCTATAGAACATTTATCAAGGACTTTGCGCGCCTCACTTTGCCATTAACGGATTTGTTAAAAACTAAAGGCAGGGGAGAAACAGCCAAAGTGAAGGCCCCAGGGGCCAAACTGACATGGACAATAGAATGCCAGGAAGCTTTCGAAGCCCTTAAAAAGCGTTTTACTGAGGAACCTGTCCTACAGCACCCTGATATGTCTAAGGCCTTTGTACTACATTGCGATGCGTCAGACCGGGCATATGGGGCAGTTCTGCTGCAGAAAGACGAGGGGGGGAACCTGAAGCCATGTGGCTATCTATCAAAAAAGTTTAGCGATACAGAAAAAAACTGGCCGATTTGGGAGAGAGAAGCCTTAGCGATTCTAAAAGCACTAGAGTGCTGGAGACACTTTCTGGAAGGAAGTGGAACACCGTTTGAGGTGTGGACTGATCATAGAAATTTACAGTATCTAAGATCCCCTCGTAAACTATCGGCGAAGCAAATTAGATGGGCCCAATATTTCAGCCGTTTTGATTTCAGACTCAGATTCTTCCAGGGGAAACATAACATACTCGCTGACGCTCTCTCTCGGATGCCTCAGCACGGGGGAGGAATTCAGGAATCTGAAGGGAGCCTGTTCCTAGATAAGCAGTGGGGCCTGGCAGTACTAACTCGAGCACAAGCGGCCAAAGAAAACAAACGTACTGCCATTTCCACGGGGGGAGGAGAAATATGGGAGGAAGAGTTGAAGCGAGCGTATGGAATGGACAAATGGTTACAAACTAACAAGGAAAAGGGAGAATTGTGTGGGGATTTGGTGTTTGTAAATAAGAAATTGTATATTCCTGAATGTTTAAGACGAGAAATGTTAAGGAAGTGCCACGATAACAAGGGTGCGGGTCATCTAGGCCCCACCAGGACTATTAAACTGTTGGCCAAACAATGCTGGTGGCCCGGAATGAGGAAAGACGCCAGGGGGTACGTCACGCAGTGTGAATTATGTGCAGAGGGAAAAACACCACCGGGGAAGCCCCAGGGGCTATTGCAGAAGGTGGTGGAGCCCATGAGGCCATGGGAATGCGTGGCCATGGATTTTGTAGGCGAACTACCCCCCAGCAGAGGCCACAGATACATTTGGACAATATTGGACCTATTCTCAAAACAGGCACACTTTGTGGCCCTGCCGAAACTCCCCTCAGCTGAAAAACTTGCTGATTTGTATGTGAAGCATGTATATCGCCTACATGGGTGTCCCGACAAAATAATTAGCGACCGGGGAGTCCAATTTACTGCAAAATTTTGGGGAAAATTCTTACAGCTGTTAGGAGCAGAAAGGAACCTGAGCTCGGCTTTTCATCCCGCAACCAACGGGGGAGTCGAACGCACCCAACAAACACTGTGCCAATTCTTGAGGATGTACACCAATTATAGACAGGATGATTGGGCGGACCTTCTACCGTTTGCTGAGATGGCTTTTAACGGGGCCGTACATTCGGCCACAGGTCGTGCCCCATTCGAAATAGTATACGGACAGGAGGTGGCACCTTTCCCCAGGCTACCCGAGTGGAAGGAAGGAGAGGGCCAGACCGACAAGGAATGGCCGGCCAAAATTAAGCAAGGGTGGCAGACCGTGGTGGAGGCATTGCGGGAAACACAAAAGAAGTACAAGCTCTTTGCCGATCGTAGGCGCCGAGAGGGGGACAAATTGGGCGAAGGGGATCTGGTTTGGCTGAGCACAAAAAACCTGAAATTGGGGTTCCCATCTAAAAAATTGGCTCCACGCTATATAGGGCCGTTCAGGGTAGCAAAAAGAATAAACGAAGTGACCTATGAGCTGAGGCTACCCAAGGACCTAGGAAAGGTACACCCGGTATTCCATTGCAGCCTGTTAAAAAAGTATAAAGGAACTCTGGACAGCGGAGAACAATAGTTGTGTTTAATCTTTTCCTTCCAGGACGAAGGGGAGGAGGACGCCATGTCAGAACCCTGCTACTAGAGCCTGGATGTGGCTCTGAGTTTCAGGGTCACTGACATTGATAAGACACCTGCGGCTCAGGACTCGGAGAAGAAACGGCTGCTGGACTTGGCGGGGAATTTGCGCGGGGTTTTGCTGAGCGGGAAGAGACTTTTCAAATGAGGGGGAGGGTATATAAAGGATGGTTGGCCGGAGCCTCCCATTCTTGGCTTTTTTGATGTTCATGTTTCCTACAGTAAAAGTTTCTGGTGATAACACAGAGAGTCTCGTGTGTTCATTCAGGAGCGGCTGTGGTGAGCTGACATTAAGATGGAAGCAAACCTTGTCATATAGCAGATTTATAGTCCATAATGCTCCTAATATAGAGCAGTGCTGTCATATCACAGTTTGCTTGTTTTTTCTAGGCCCTTTTTTACTTAATGTTTAAGAAGCATGCCATACCAGTCTGATTCATTTTACCAAATGTGTTGCATGCTACTCCTAATTTCATGTGGTGATAATTTAAGAAAGGAAACTCTCTCACAGGCACTTTGTCATTGCAATCAATCAAATTGCTGTGATTAACTTTAAGCTTTCACACAAAGGAATTGTGCTGTAGACAAAAGGTGCCAAGCTTATGGTAGAGGGCTAAAGAATTTCTCAGGGAAAACATGTAGGAAATGTGGGAATGGAAAACCTCTGGTCTGCAATTTTTCCTGGGCTGCTTTCTAATCTGGTCCATTAATATGAACTTCCCCAGAGCGTAAACTGTTGGTTCCCAAATTTTGGTCCTTGAGATGCTTTGGTTTTCTGACTGTTGGCCAGTGTGGTTGGGGCTCCTTGAAATTGAGGTCTCAAACATCTGGAGGAACAAAGTTTAGGGAACACTCTCCTAACTCATCAAAGATTTGAATCCCCTTCAAACACTATCAAATTGATAAATTGAAATTCTCTGTAAAATGGAAAATTTTCCCTTTCCTTTAAAATGATTTGTGTCTTCAATTGTACTGATTTGTCAGGGACAGTTCTGATTAATACCTCATGTTTCCACACTTTTAGTTGCTTTCAAAACATTCCAGCTTCTCTCTCCTTCTCCTGCTTTCTCCATTTATTTTCATCTGATTTCATTGCTGCAAATTACAAAAACAGTTTGCACTGAATTAACTGGAGAGGAAAAATGGGCAGAATCTCATCTTTCCCAGTAGCAGTTGTTATTCACTGTTGTCAAGTCAACTTGTACAACTTGCAGTGTAGGGCAGACCTATCAATGACATGCTTAAGTCACCCTGTGCCATATCCCTGGCACGTCCTGGTCAGTTTTTGTAAACTCAGGGCCATTGCTTTCTTGAATGAG
This sequence comes from Anolis carolinensis, assembly GCF_035594765.1. Taxonomy (NCBI): domain Eukaryota; kingdom Metazoa; phylum Chordata; class Lepidosauria; order Squamata; family Anolidae; genus Anolis; species Anolis carolinensis. The sequence goes on from NC_085843.1 coordinate 265,164,974, forward strand.
TATAATCATCCATAGGGTTTCTTCTTTTCATATTGTCTTTTACTAAGTTGTATTGTCTTTGCTAATGAGTCTTGTATTCTCTTCATATGTCCAATTATGATAGTTTAGTCATTTTGGCTTCTATGGATAGTTTAGGCATTATTTGCTCTTTAATCTCTTTATTTGTATTCCATATTTTTAGTAATCCATAGAATTGTCTTCCAACACCACATTTCAAATGATTGTTCCTATCAAAACAGTCCCGTTTTCACAATTATACATATAATCTGAAAATATTTTGGCATAGACAATTCTGACCTATTCAATAACATATCCCTGCACATTCAGGAAATATGATATGGCCCTCCATATCAGATAGCTTAAAGAGGTCAGATATACAGCTGTGCATCTATAATTTGACTTTAAATCCTTAGAAATGTCAGTTGTGTGACCTCAAGAAAGATGGGATCTTACGGTAAAGGGGAGAAAAAGAGAAAAGTCTAAACTTACTAGTTGATCTAGTTTAGAAGGTTCAATGCCTGGAACCAAAACAGCTATAAAATTTGCAGCAGAAACAAGAAAGCAAAAGTGAACCAAGTAATTTATGTGTTCCAGCTTCAATCCTATCAAAAATGATAGCAAACTGTGCAGGCTATTCTTTGTGCTATAAATAAAAAAGCCATGCTGTCAACCTTTGGTGAGTGACAAATAGTATCCAAAAAAATCTCCCTTTTGGAAAATGATATGTCATCTGCTTGTCACTTTTTTCTAAAAGCTTTTTTTGTCCACACTCAGATGGAAAGAAATCTGATATAAATGATTATGGCCCTGTGAACAGAAAAATACAGAGTTCCCCCCTTTTAGACAGACGGGTGACAAGTTTCCATCTTTGATCTTTACCAATACATACATTTTTCAAATTTGAAATAAACACAGTATTTCTCTTTGCAATGTGTTATGGCTGTCAACAGGTGAAAGGCAAGGCATTCTGTGAGAAGTCTTTCAGGTTAATCAGCAGAATCACGCTAACCAATATGATTGTTGTTGGCCCATCGCCTTATGTTTCTGACAGCAAGGAGGTGATTGATTAAAGGGAAGGCAAGGGGAAGAGAAGTTTAACTGCAGAACAAAAGAGTGAATGCGCCCTTTCTGCTTGGATGCTTTTCCTAAAGATCCATCATGAAGTCTTTTTCCACACAAAGGCAAACAGAGAGGAGAAACACACACTGCATTTTAATACAGAACTGTTTGCACAGCAAGCCTGCAGAACTTCTGGTTCACCAAGGTAAAAGCAACCTTCTAGGCATTTTCTTGGGCCTGTCATGTTTTCAGCCAACCCACTGTTTTCTGAACTTCCCAGATAAGTAGTAAAGGGGGATTTATGAAATCTCTGGTGACCCTATATGGCTGGTGGATTGAAATCAACTGAGTTGATTAATTATTGTACAAGAGAATGTCTTATGCCAAACTGGTTTCCTAAAACAAAATACTTGTGGAACATGGCTTAAGGAATGGTCTAGTGATCAACTGATGTACTTCCACTGGGAAATAGACTAGAATTTTGCAAGAGAAAGAAACGATTTGCTAAACATATTGCTCCAGAACAATAGATATCTTTAATAACACACTGCCCTGACCTCTTATACTTCTGCCAACTTGGCACTATTCTATATACGCACCCCTTTCTGAAACTGATAGTTTTATTATGACACACATACACAGGCTTGATTTTCCCTCTTGAGTATGTCTCCATTCCTTGGCAATCTTCAGAAAACTATTTTGTTTTCCCTGGCATTAGTAAGGCATTAACAAATTTATGTATCTTTGGATAATCTGAAAAAGACCAAGGAGGAAATGAAACTTAGATGTAACTTCCTCAGCTGTTTTTCTGCTGACAATGAAAACTTTTGCTTCTGAACTTTGGGATTCAGGAGAAAGGGGAAGATGGAGCCAGTTAATCATGGTATCAGTGGGTTTTAGATTAAAGCACATTACAAACATAATTAGGCAAACTGAAAAACCCCACATCTCTGCAGAATAGCCATTTTGAACATGGCATTTCTCTTGGGCATCACCCTAAAATTTATTGAAGATGCCTCAGGACCAAGCCATTTTTATGTGCCAGGAGCTCTGTAGAAGCCTTGTACTTTGGTTTCAAGGCATTTCCAGTAAGTTATAGGGTGAAATGGGGTTGGGGGCAGGGGACCAGTGCAAATTGGCACGGGTATGTATCTGAGTACTCTGCCCCCCCCCACACACACCAGAAAGGTGGGATTCTGGTCCCCCATCTGGATACAAAATGTCAAATTCACTTGCATTTGGGCCAGTGTGGAAGGTCCCGATGTACATCTTTTAAGATGTAAGCTGTATAGGTGAAGGAGAAAAAGAGAATTAGGGCACTTTCAGATAGGCCCAAAATGCAGGACCTGTCTCAGCATTACCCGCGGTACCCAAATGATGCCAGATAAAACTGAATAAATCCAGAGAAAACTGGGATTTCCCACTTTGCTTCAGATTAATAAAGCACCTGGAAAGATCCAGACCTTAAGGAGTCTGCAGTCCTGGGCATCAATCCCCACAGCCATCCCGGTTCTTCATGCTCCTGGAGTCTGAAGGAGCCACCCCCCCCCCAGACCCTCATTTCCACCTCAAACATTTAGTTGAGAGGGCCTGCTAGCAGACCCCTCAACTAAGCTTTTGAGGGGAAAATGGAAGGGTCTGGAGGGTGGCTGATGCCCTTCCAGCTCAACCTTTGGTTGACCCGGGATGGAATCTATCCACCCCTTGAGGGAAAGCCCAGGGTTGTGGGAGGGTATGGGGACAAAACCTCAGGATTTCTGCCATTGTAGAAGGTTCCTTAGAGTGAGAAAGATATGATAAAGAGGAGGCATTTAGCTAGGGAGTGGAGAGGTAAAAAGTACCAGAAGTGGGGTGAGAGGAGAATGTTTTGCCAGAAGTTGGTGGGTAAGAAGGGGGACAATGAAATAATGAAAAAGGAGGAGAAGGAAGCAGGAATACAGGGAAAGAAAGAGGAAGAGAATGTGTGTGTATTGAGAGGGGAGAAGTAATGGAAAAGATATCGAGAGGTTTCAGAAGAATGTGAAGGAAGGAACACAAGAGAGGGAAATCAAATCTAGATTAAAAGAGAAAGGCATCAAGTGCCTGACTAAAAATGCAGAAGAAAGACATTTCTGTCATATTTTGCCATATGTTGTTCAGAACAACAAGAGAAAAATTAGTGTGACTTTAAATACTTAGGTGAGACAGGTGGGGAAAACTGCAAGTCATCAATCATGTGACAATCGGTGACTCTTGAGACAGTGAATACATTTTTTCTCTACAATGACCACTCACTCCATTGATTTTTGGTGCTTGTTGTACACTGAGAAACTTTGAGAAAAGGAAGAGAAGGACAGGTGGATCAGTCACACCAGATCAAGAAATGCAGGATTTTATGCTTCTTGTTTCCTATATAGGATAGGATTTTCAGCTTCCAAAGATGGGGCATCACAGTTAAAATGGGGTACCTGAGTCAAAGGTGAGCTATATATAAAGGTGGTAGGTCCAGAAGAGCAGCTATCAAGAACAGAATTGCAATGTTTGTGTCATTGACCATGCATTTTACAGTTTCAAGTGAGACAAGTGCCTCTGGTATATTTGTCATCATCATATGAAAATGGCTCCCTAGGGAAAGCCTATTCTGTTCTTTGCTTCAGGAGATTTGTTAAAATAATCTTTGTGGAATAATCTGCTGTTGGACATTTAATTGACTGTTTAATTGACTGTTGGTTTTATGGGTCATTGTATTATTATTTTATGTGTTCATCAGAATTTATGAGGTACTTTCAGAATCCAATGGGGTTATGTCGATTCTAAATTATTAAACACAACCCACATGTAGCCTAAATAAATAAACAAATACAAAAATCCTACCAAGGAAATATAAACCCAATGAAGTCTATCAAATGTACTCTTGTGTGAGATTTGGGAAGCAAAACAATTTTCTTTTAAAACATTGGATAATATTCTACATATAGTACTCCAGACTTTAATTCATGACCTTAGGTTGAAATAGCTGAAAAGCTTTAAAAAAGTTCCTGTAATCACTTCACATTTTATACAATGAGTTAACTTTACCTTATTTTTTAAAGTAATACATAAACCTTGTCAGTATTCACGTTTTGATGAAGTAAAAGGTATGCTTAGCATTTGACATCATTTTTTCCTCTTGTGACTTCAGAATGCATATCATCTTCTCTTTAGCACACTATTTATTAGAGATATGCATGATGCCAAGAATCTGATTTGTTTGTATTTACAAAATTTGAGTGACCCCATTTTGATTCTAAAGTGTTTAGAAAAATTCATAAGGGGACCATATCATATCTAATACGAAGTTCAGAAAATGTAATTAGTTTCTTGTTACATTATTCGCCCAATCATGCCAATGGGGACATGTCTGGGCTCCCGTCCCCCTCATTTTTAGGGCTATCAGGATGAAACTTGCTACAATTGTACCATGCATTTTCCCATGTAAGCCCTCCAGATTTCAGAATGTTTTGCTCATCCACTGAATTTAGGAAACTTTTGAAGTTTTTTGAAAAAAACTTTAAAAGAAAATACAAGAGTTATCCCCTTAAATTTCTCTATAATGAAACAACATAATAAGGACATCATTCCAAGTTTCAGAAAGATTTGCATATCCACTAATTTTTAGGGCATTCTTAATGTTTTGCCTGATTAAACAAAACTCAAAACACTTATACCTTGGAATTTCACCACAGTGACAGAACAAGAAAAAGGCATCATACCTGCCAAGTTTCAGAAATATACATTCATCCACCAATTTTTAGGAAACATTTAAAGTTTAGACAAGTAAAAGCAACTAATATCCTGCAGCGTTCCTATTTTGGCTTTGGCTAAAAGGGTCCTAACCCCGACTATGGCGATCCTAAAAGGAATTCTTAGCTGAAACAAACTAAGCCAACACAAACTAAGCCAAGTTTGGATGGCACATGCCTTTGAGAATGGACAAATTCAGCTCCTATCTAGTCGCTCGCTACTGCATTGCTTGCTCGTTTGCTCGCTAGCTGCTACCCTGGATCTCCAGCTCTCTCCCAGCTCATTTGCAATGATGACAGAAGCAATGTGGCTCCTGTTTTTAAAAGAAATGCCAGGAACACCTCCTCTGTTTCCCTTTCCCTCTACTTGCGCTGAAGCAGAAGCTGATTCACTACGACTTGCAAAAAGTAATGAATGTTTTATGAAATCTTTGTAAAAAGGCGTTTTCATTCATTTTTGTGTGTGTGGAGGGGAGACACAGTGCTGGCTTTGTAACACAGGTTATAAATATAGATTTACCAAAACACATATGACTTACAACTCATGTCAAAAGTTTTACCCAACTCTACTATTTATCCTTATCAGACAGATTTAATGACTATTTGATGCTGGTCACCAATCTATATGAATAGCATTCCTCCAAATGTCACTTGACACAGCATTATGGTGGGTTTTTCAGGACAGTCTGAACCTGTTTTCAGGTAAATCATTCTTATCAAGAATTAAAAAAAAATGATTGGATAGCATTTAAGCCTGTTGTAATTTAGTTCTAATACATTCAATGAAATTCATGTCATGGCCACCACGTCTCATGAATTTCAGTGGGATTGAGTTGTGGCTAGCTTCATCTGGATCCAAGCTGATGTTTTTGTAATCTATTTTTTTGCTAGCAACATTAAAAGGAGTTGCTAGCCACCATTGTTTTTGTCTGTAACTGAATGTTTCATAAAGCGATATATTCACTGTTAGTATGCTAATAATCTCTTAAGAGTAATTAAGTAAGGGCAGTAGTTTTTCTCAGTAAAGAAAAGATTCATCCATCTCTTAAGTTTCTGTAATGTTCTTCCTAAAATGTAGCATGATTGAAAGGTATTAGGAAGATCTTGCCAGCTAAGTGACAATGTTTTACCTTAGGGTTTTCTCACATCTCTACATTGTGATTTTTAACAGTTGGAGCTAGTTCACTTTAACCTGCTTGACTGGTGGAAAGTTCAAAGAAGGTTCTGGAGCAACATATGGTATGCTTGTAAACAAGTGGTATATTTAGAAATATATAAAGTGAGAAGATTTTGTGAAAGTACCTAGTACATTAGAACTACAAGGGGATCCAAGTAAGCTACTAAAAGACTGGAAAGAGACGTTCTCATCAATTAAAAAATACACATCATAATGGATTTGTGTGTGTGTGTGTGTGTGTGTGTGTGTGTGTCAGGAATGACTTGAGAAACTGCAAGTTGCTTCTGGAGTGAGAGAATTGGCTGTCTGCAAGAATGTTGCCCAGGGGAGGCCCAAATGTTTGGATATTTTTAACCATCCTTGTGGAAGGCTTCTCTCATGTCCCCACATGGAGCTGGAGTGATAGAGGTAGCTCATGTGCACTCTCCTCGGGTTGGATTCGAACCGACAACCTTCAGGTCAGCAACCCAACCTTCAAGTCAGCAGGTCTACCGGCACAAGGGTTTAACCCACTACACCACTGGGGGTACCATTATAATGAATTGAAGATCACATGTAAATATCCAAATCTTTTTATCCTTTTGACTATCCTCTTTTTTCAGTTAATTTTATAGAGATCTTTATAGAGAGCACAATAAACAGAAACAGATTTGTCATATCTGCTACAGCTACATTTGACCCTCAGAAACAGCTAGATATTACTCCTTTTCAATGGCAATCTTAGATGCAATACTGTAGAGCCCCTACATTTATTATTTATTCATTTCTCAATTTCTGTAGCATCATATTATTATTAATAATAATATCAGGGTAATTTAAAATAATAAGGGGGAATTGTGGAAAATCCTTAGCAGGGTGATAGTTACTTTGCTTTCCCTTTGGTGGAGAGTTCTAGTTTGGGGTTTCGCCAGCACATTGGGATTGATCCCCCCTCCTTTTCCCCCTTTCCTCACTTAAAGTTTCTTGCCAAGGCAGGAGAGGTTTTGCAAGGAAGATCCTGCAGAGGCAAAGCTCTGCAATTATCAGGCTCTCTCCCTTCTGCAAGCCCCGATTTATCCTCCCTCCACTTTTGCAAGCCCGGGTTTAAGTGCAGGAAGACTAAGTGGTTTGCAAGGGAAATCCTCCCTCCACTTTTGCAAGCCTGAGTTTAAGCGTGGGAAGATGAAGATCCAGGCTCTCTCCACTTCTGGAAGCTGGTTTAAGAGCCCCATAGAAAGCAACCACTCCAAAATGGGATGGGGGATTTCTCTCCTGAATAACAAAGGTTGGTTGAATTAAAACACTTTCCCATATATCCGAAGGTTATCCAAAGGTATTTAGAGGCATGGGCGCCAATGCTTCGAATTGGAAGGTTAATTCTGAAGCGCCAAACCATCTTGGAAACCCCTTTGGATCTATTTTGAATAATGAATTTATTACGATAAACAACTTATTCTGAAGATTCGCCCATCCCTAATAAGTATCCCAAAGAAAGGAGGTAGTATCAGGGAGATTTTTGTTATTAGGTGACACATTTAAAAGTTTGGAGATGAAGAAAAAAATATTGGGATATGTACCAGCAGCAAATTGAACTTCACATCCTCAGTTTATTTTCACAATCATTCTACAGTTCATTAAGTTTTTAAAGATGAAAATACTTTATTACTGCTACAGGTTTACAGTTTACAGTTCCACAGCTCTGTGAAATGTCTGAGATTCTGCAATGAGGATGTAAGACATAGAAGTTTTTCTCCTGAATCAGTGAAAAATCTAAAATAGAATATGGAACACCATTGTTTTGAAGGTATACTTTTAATGTGGTCAATAAGGAAGTTGCACATCAGCAACAAAATAACTGACATTTGAAAAAATTGTATAGTTTGAAGAAAAATGCATAGAAACTTTAGTACAGGAACAACAATAAAAGTCTTGGATTTTAATGTTGACCTAAGCTCAAATGAGCTTGGAGACCAAAAAGGGAGCTTGACACATTCCTATATTCCTTATTTAATAATAGTCAGATGGTTCCACTCTCAATCATAGATAAGCTCTTATTTTTCATTTTTATTAAAATAAATAATTAAGCTTCTTTTCCAGCTGATGTGCCACCTTCAAATCACTTGTTGACCTATGAGGAACCCATGGATTTAATAGGGTTCTCTTGGGCAAGGAAGACATACAAGAAGCACCGAATATCAAGCAAAAAGTGGGTGCTAGAAATATGAAAGTTGACTGGCTCAACCTGGTAATCACAACCAGAGATAGTGAAAACACCTGCCCTTGCACTTTGCTACTTTGCTGCTGAGTACGCATGCCCAGTGTGGAACACATCTTACCATGTTAAAACAGTGGATGTGGCTCTTAATGAGACATGCCACATTATCACAAGATGTCTATGCCCAACATCACTGGAGAAATTATACTGTTTCACCAGTATTGCGCCAGTTGACATCCACCGGGAAGTAGTAGTCAACAGTGAAACACTAACACATCTCTGGCCCATCCCCTGTTCTGCTATCAGGCAGCACACCAATGTCTTAAATCAAGAAATAGCTTTCTAAGATCTACAGAGAAACTCGCAAGAACACCTCAGCAAGCGAGAGTCAAAAAGTGGCAGGTTAAAACTTGGAACCTCAATCCATGACTTAGACCAGATGAGAGACTCCTCCCTGGGCACACAGAAGACTGGGTGACATGGAAGGCACTGAACAGACTGTGCTCTGGCACCATGAGGTGCAGAGTCAATCTTCAGAAATGGAGCTACAAAGTGGAGTCTGCAACATATGAGTGTGGGGAAGAGCAAATCACAGACCACATAATACAACATGATCTGAACCCTGCCACATGCATAATGGAGGACCTTCTCGCAGCGACACCAGAGGCACTCCAAGTAACCAGATTCTGGTCAAAGGACATTTAGAATAATGCCAAGTTTTTAACTTTGTGTTTTTAAATACAGTACAACTGGACTCGCAGTTTCGCTTCTGATACGATAAATAAATACCTATATTCAGCATCTTTGGAATTTCTGGATTTGTCTTTTAGTTTTTTTATTGTTATTTTTATTGTGCTTCTTATCTTTTATATTTTTTAATAAACTTTATTTAGTGGATTCTCTCATCCCTGCATGGTGTCTGGGCGAAAAGGCATCCTACTGTGGGTGCGCAACATCTGGTGCCTTTGTGTTGTCTAGATCTTACAAAATAAATATGTGCACAATCACTGCAGTGTGTTCAGTTTTTCCTAAGTACTTCCTCTCTCCCTCCCCTCCCCCTCTCTTCACAGAGCCAAAAAGGTGAGTAGTCCAAAATTATAAGTGCCAATTACTCCTTTTTCCTGCTATATAAACCTGTTATCTACCATTACAGTTCCCTTTTGTGTCAGGAGTGCAGATATTAAGATATTTTCTCATCCTCGCATTTATCAAAATTAATAACATCAAGAAAGCTGGCACTTTTTAATATTTGCACTCATTTGGTTATTTTTCTAGAATTGTCAAAATCCCATTATAATTAGGAAAAGGGCATTAGGGAATATCCACCAGGGAATAATCTGTCCCTGACAGCAAAATGGGTTTGATGACCCAGTTAGGTTTTTTCTATTGCTAATTTAACTGAATCAGAACATTATGGGGAATAAATTCTTCAACTGCAATCTGTTAAAATAAGACCTCCCTGCAGAGAGCAGGATTGCCTCATATTGATTAATTTTCTTTTGCAGAAAGGCAAAATTGTGACATCATATCATAAAACAATTAAACACAGTTGCAAATAATGTCTTTCTTACTGTTTCATGTCAACTGAACCAAAAGCAGGAGGAGAAGTTGCAATAAAATTAAGTGATGTGCTCAATTATCTGTAAGAGATTCTAGGACATTATTAGCCTATTCACCCTTACACTTATCTGCAAATGCACATGCTAGAGAAAGGATTTAGGTTACTTTTTAGTAATCCTAAATCTTTTGCATGGTGGGTTTATCAAAAACTGGAACACTTGTTACAAGAATTTAGTTATATATACGCACACACTTGCTCTGTGTGTGTGTGTGTGTGTGTGTGTGTGTTTATACACACACACATCTAATTCCAATGCAGAAGCAAAGCACCTTACTGCAACATAAGAAAGTTTAGGTGGTAAGACTAGATTTTCAGGGTGGATTAAGCATGTATCTGTTAGGTGGATTTGTCAAACATTAGAAGTGTGTAACCACCCTTCTTTCTCTGGCTTCACAAACATTGCAATGAAAGCAATTATTCTGATATTTTTATATCTTGATACTAGTGAGAGGCAGTGTAGTATATTTAGAACAATGGTAGCCCAGTTATAGCCCATGACTTATCTGTGGTTCTTTGTATGCCCTCCAAGCTCTCCTGGGGAAATAAAAACCACAAACATTTGGTGGTGTGTCTACAAAGTGTTAATAGTTTTAAGGCTTTTATACAGATATTGGTAATTAAAAACAGAAGTAGAGGCACTGCTTCACCTTCTTACTTTGCAAGGTCAAATAGGATGTCTACATGGTCATTATCACAACAGAAGAAATTGGAGACATCTTTCAAGGGGCTCCAAGGGGAATAGTTTATTGATAGAATGTATCTAAAGCAGGCACACTTAAACTGCAGCCCTCAAACTGTTTGGGCCTCAAACTCACAGAACCCCTAGCTAGCTTGTTCAATGGTCAGGAATTCTGGGAGTTGGAGGCTCAGGGCCCTTCCAGACAGACCCTATATCCCAGGATCTGATCCCTTGTTTTCTGCATTAAAATTGATTATATGAGTCCACACTGCCAGTGCCAGATATTCTGGGATAAACAGAAGACCTGGGATCAGATCCTGGGATATAGGTCCTGTTAGGAAGGGTCCCCAAATAGCTAGAGGCCCAGTTTGCAGATGCCTGACCTAAAGAAACACATCTAGTTTCTTCTGTGCATTAACACACAAAGAAGTCGAATTTGGCATGCATGAACCTACTTCAACAGTGGCTGTTCTCACTGTTGTTTCTGCTTCACATTAGGAGACAAGAAAAAGAGCAGCTGATCAACTAGAAACATTGAAGACCCAAATTAAATCCAATTTCTTGTCCTGATCTGCTTGTGCACAGTGGAGCAGAGAGAGGAAAGCAAGCAAACAGACAGCTCCCTCTGTGTTGGTGCTGCTGCTTAGCACTAAAATAGAGACCCTTCTCATCCACTAACTTTCTCAGGGTCTTTCTCTTCATTCTGATCTGTTTATTCAATTTTTGAACATGTTTTCCTGATTCCATCCAGTTTTCCAGTTTCCTCCTTTGTCTCCATGAACCGCAAAACTATTGCTGAAACCCCACCAATGATTGTAGACATCCTGATGGTTTTTTAGACGCTTATCACTGAAAATGCTTCTGTCACAGAGTAAGCCAGTAATTAATTGATTTTATTTTGGGCAATTAATGTTAATTTGTTTTAGAATCAATACAATCAAATTAAGCCTCAGCAATAAAGTCTAATAAAACACAAATAGTGCAATAAATAAATAAATCATTGGAAACATGCAACTGAAATTGATACATGATTCCCCTTGCTATTTTAGTTAAAGCCTGTGGCCCTCATGCAATTGGCCAGCCAGAAAAGTGTCACCCACCCTTGCCACAGTTGTAGAATCAGAACATCAGATCAGGGCTCTTTCAAATTTCACAATTTTAATGCTATAATTCTATTTTAACTGTGGTGATTTCTAATGTGATGAAGCACTGGAGTTCTCTTGTAGTGAAATCTAAAAATTCCCTACCAAATTGTAAATCACACAATTTCATATAATAGAAGAATGGAAAGCATAATGTTTTATATGTGTAGTGTGAAAGGGATCTGGAGGCAGGAGTCCTGGGACTTGATCTTATATTACATTGGCAGAACATAATTATCCATGAATGTAATTATGGGAGTCAATGGCAGCAATGGCTATCACTCCTTCTCTTTCATGAACATGTAGTAATTGCCAATGAATTGCCAGGTGCAGCTTTCAAAATCAAAATCTTTATTACAGTCATAGGCCAGCATAAGTGGGGTACAGTCTCATAAAAGCATTGTACATTAAAATTGAAAAGGTGCAGCTTTCTTTCTCACTGTTCAGTAACAGTCAAAAGAAACCAAAGCCCTCCACCACATCTGATCAGTGGCTGGGGAGATGGATTCCATCCCTGATGGTTCTGTACACTGGGATAGAGCCTTTGTAAAGGAGGTGCTAGATATTTCCTTACAGAAAGTATAAGACAGTGCCCATGTTGGTGTAATCCTCAGATTCACCTGCATACATCAACAGCAGAATGTTGGCCCTGGGCAGACATTAATAATAAACCCTAAAGGAATGCTTAGTCAGCCTATCCCTATTCTATTTTACAAGACTATTATCGTTATTTTTATTTAAAAGGGATGACTGTGCACTTTATGACACATGCTACCTCTTGTTGTTACAAGCCTTCAGGTAACATCTGATTTATGATGACCCTATCATAAGGCTCTCTTGGCAAGATTTATTCAAAGGAGATTTACCGTTTACCCAAGGTCACTCAATAAGTTTCTATGACAGAGCAGAGATTTCAGCTCTGCTAAGCTGAAGTCCTGGTTCAACATTCAAACCACTACACTACTCGGAGGCCCCTTCCACACAGCCGTAAAATCCAGAATATCAAGGCAGATAATACACATTATCGGCTTTGAACTGGGTTATCTGAGTCCATACTACTATATAATCCAGTTCAATGATGATGATGATGATGATGATGATGATGTGTGCAGATCCCTGCACACATCATCCGAAAATACATCACACAGTCCTAGACACTTGGGAAGTGTTCGACTTGTGATTTTGTGAAACGAAATCCAGCATATCTAACTTGTTTGCTGTGTCATACAATAAAATAATAATAATAATAATAATAATAATAATAATAATAGTAATAATAATCCCCTCTGCAGGTGCCACCTTGACGTGGTGGGGGGGGCTTAACTGCTCCAATGATGACTGAGGGCTGTGCTGGCGGTAGTGTAACTACCGGTAGGTCCAACCAAGCCAGAGAGGCCTCAGCTGAGGAGCAGAACTAAGAGCACCTAACCCATTAGCATTATGGAGAATCAAACCCAAACGAAGTCTATACTGGCTCGGTCGTCGCCCAGGATAAAAAGGACCGCGGTGGATGCTGCTGATTCTGGACATCCATCGACAAGTGGGCTACGGAATCATCAAAACCCAAATGAACAGTCACAGAAGCGGCAAAAATATACAATGCCAGAAAACCGCACAATTATGAAATGCTACTACAAATCTGAACCTCAAAGGCGTGGCTACCAAAAAGGGATGCATCAGCTATGGAAACAAGAGTACCCTGACTCACAGATAACAGAACCCCGACTGGCTGACCAACGAAGATTCATAATCAGAAACAAAGTGTTCAGTGAAGTTGAACTCGAAGAAATCCAGAAAATTTGCAAAGTAGATTACCATCAGACCACAGCACAGACAGCAGCAGAGACTCCAGCAACACTTGGAATGGTGGAACAGATTGAACCAGAAGAAAGTGTGGCGCTTTTGCAAGAATTTGAGGAACTAGCACTTGAAACATCTGTTGAACCACCAGGAACCTTGACAGCAAGACAACAAGAGCTCAAGGATAAGATCATGGCTCATGCTGCAGCAAATGCAATAAGACAGCGGCTCCCAACTCTAAAAACAGTGCCCAAGAGACACCTGGCGCCTCTCATGAAAGATGTGAATGCAGCACTCTCCACTGTCCAAATAACATCAATTGAACAAACAAACCAGTTTGCCTACAGTGCAGCAGTGATAGTAACAGAAGAACTTGGGCTCCTACAACCAAGGCAGCCCCAAAGAAAATCGACTGGAAAACCAAAGTGGAAGGTCAGGCTAGAGTTGAAAATCAAGAAACTTAGATCAGATGCAAGTAACCTGAAAAATATGAAAGAGAGGAAACTGAAGAATGACAAAATCAAGCAATACCTGATCCGAAAGTACTGGCTGAACACCAGAAAAAATTGAAGAAGCTTTGGAAATCGTGAAAGAACAAATTACAGCAACAGCCAGAAAAATTGAAAGGTATGAAGCCAGAATCATCCAGTACAGACAAAATCAACTGTTTCAATCAGACCAAAGACGGTTCTACCAGAGTCTGAACCAAACAACAGACACAGTAACCATAAAGCCAGAGAAAACTGCAACAACAAAGTTCTGGAAAGAACTTTGGGAAAATAATAAAAACTACAACAAAAACGCTGGGTGGATAAAGGAGTTTGAAGGAAAATTCTCACAGAACAAAATGGAACTGATGGAAATAACAACTGAAATGATCAGCAAACGAGTGCAAAAAGTCAAGAACTGGACATCGCCTGGTAGTGATCAACTTCATGGATTTTGGCTCAAACATCTGATTAGTTTACATGGAAAAATGGCCCAACAATTCAATGAGATGCTGCAGAAAGGAAGTATCAGTGAATGGCTAACAACTGGAAGAACATACCTGATACAAAAGGATCCAGCAAAAGGAGCAGCACCAGGAAACTACAGGCCAATAACGTGTCTGCCCACTATGTTTAAACTAATGACTGGCATCATAGCTGACAGAATTCAAGACTATCTTGAAAAAAAAAACATCTTGCCAGATGAACAGAAAGGCAACAAATGGAAAAGCAGGTGCACAAAAGACCAGTTATTGATTGACAAAATGATTCTGGAGAACTGTAAGAGCCGAAAAGCTAATCTTCACATGACGTGGATTGACTACAAAAAGGCCTTTGACTCACTCCCACACAGCTGGATCATCAAGTGCCTGGACGCCATCGGGATTTGTAAAACAGTTGGCACCTTCATTGAAAACATGATGGAGCACTGGAAAACTGAACTGTTTGTTGGAAATGAAAGCTATGGACTTGTCAACATCAGGAGAGGAATTTTCCAGGGAGATTCATTGTCCCCTCTGCTTTTCATTATTGCCATGATCCCTCTGTCAACAATCTTACAAAAAACAAATCTCGGCTATCAAATATCTAAGAATTCTCACAAAATTTCACATTTGATGTACACGGATGACCTGAAGCTATATGGGAAAAAGGAAACTGAAATCCAGTCTCTGACCAACACTGTCCGAATTTTTAGCACTGATATCAACATGGAGTTTGGTTTGGACAAATGTTCGACAGTGGCATTGAAGAAGGGAAAAATCATTGAAAGTGAGGGCATAAATATGCCCAATGGCCAAACAATAAAGTGTCACCAGCCAGAGGCCTATAAATATCTGGGCATACTACAGCTGGACAACATCAAGCATGAACATGCGAAAACTGTGGTCAGCAAAGAATACACACAAAGGGTCAGAAAAATTCTCAAAAGCAAGCTCAATGGAGGCAACACCATCAAGGCCATAAACACCTGGGCCATACCTGTCATAAGATATACTGATGGCATTATAAATTGGACACAGGTGGAACTGGACAATTTGGACAGAAAAACAAGAAAACTCATGACCATTCATCATTCACTGCACCCTCGCAGTGTTGTTGACCGGCTATATCTGCCTAGAAGATCAGGGGGCAGAGGACTCTTACAAGTAAAGCAAGCAGTCAAAGAAGAAGAACATGCCCTGGCAGAATATGTCAAGCAAAGTGAAGAACCTGCTTTGATTGAAGTCAAAAATCAGAAACTCCTCAAAACACAGCAGACAAAAAACCAGTACAAGAAAACCGCACTACAAACTAGAGCTGACAGCTGGCACAACAAAACACTGCATGGAAAGTTCCTTGACAAAATTGAAGGAAAAGCTGATAAGGAGAAGACCTGGCTATGGCTCACGAATGGGACCCTGAAGAAGGAGACAGAAGGCCTGATCCTTGCAGCCCAGGAGCAAGCCATCAGAACAAATGCAATTAAGGCCAAGATTGAAAAATCAGCTGATGACCCAAAATGCAGACTGTGCAAGGAAACCGACGAAACCATTGATCATATCCTCAGCTGCTGTAAGAAAATCGCACAGACAGACTACAAACAGAGGCACAACTATGTGGCCCAAATGATTCATTGGAACTTATGCCTCAAGTTACACCTCCCAGCAGCAAAGAACTGGTGGGATCACAAACCTGCAAAAGTATTGGAAAATGAACATGCAAAGATACTGTGGGACTTCCGAATCCAGACTGACAAAGTTCTGGAACACAACACACCAGACATCACAGTTGTGGAAAAGAACAAGGTTTGGATCATTGATGTTGCCATCCCAGGTGACAGTTGCATAGATGAAAAACAACAGGAAAAACTCAGCCGCTATCAGGACCTCAAGATTGAACTTCAAAGACTCTGGCAGAAACCAGTACAGGTGGTCCCGGTGGTGATGGGCACACTGGGTGCTGTGCCAAAAGATCTCAGCCGGCATTTGGAAACAATAGACATTGACAAAATCGCCATCTGCCAACTGCAAAAGGCCACCCTACTGGGATCTGCACACATCATCAGAAAATACATCACACAGTCCTAGACACTTGGGAAGTGTTCGACTTGTGGTTTTGCGAAACGAAATCCAGCATATCTATCTTGTTTGCTGTGCCATACAACGTCGTTGTGTTGATAATAATAATAATAATAATAATAATAATAATAATAATAATAATATCAATAACAATGACAGCAACTTTAATCTTATATCCCACCACCATCTCCCCAAAGGGACTTGGGGCATCTTACATGGGAACCAAAAACTTGCTGTGTGTGTGTGTGTGTGTGTGTGTGTGTGTGTGTGTGTGTTTGTATACCGAGCACAATTCAAAGTGCTGGCTTAAGCCTATAAAACCCTAACCAGTTCCAGCCCGGCATAGCTGTCCAAATGTATCTCCTTCTATAATCTACCTTGGAGATTAAGATCTTCTGGGGAGGCCCTGCTCTCGATCCCACCTTCCTCGCAAGAGCGATTGGTGGGGACAAGAGACAGGGCATTGTCAGTGGTGGCCTCTTGGCTATGGAACTTCCTCTCTAGAGAAAATAGAGCAGCCCCCTCTCTCCTGAAATTCAGGAAGAAAATAAAAACGTGGTTATGTGACCAAGCTTTTGGACAACAAAGTTTGTAGTGCAATAAGATAATAAGGAATAGTGAATGGACCAATAGAACGACTATGGAATTGATTTTGGATGGTGTGATTTTAAAAATTGTTTTTACATCATGTTGTTTATTGGTGGGTTTTAATATAAATGTTATTGTATTATCAATGTTTAGTGTTATGATTTATGCCTAAATGTTATTTTATATTTATGTTTTAATTTGGTTAGATTAATTTATAGTTATATGTCATTGTCTTGCCATTATCTTTTGGTTTTCACATGTATGTTCGGCATTGATTTTTGCATTTATAATGTTGGAAACCGCTTTGAGATCTCTAAAGGAATCTGGAATCACATTGACAGAACAGGTATTATATTTTTCTATATGGTGCTTTGATTAGCATTTTATTTTTATTTCAATCAGCATTTTGCAATAGCTGTAGCTTCTGAGATGTCTTCTAGGGTGGGCCCACACAGAGTATAATGCAGTAGTCTAACTGGAAAGTCCCCAATGAATGGATGATGGTGACTATTTTACCCACTTTCAGGAAAAGCCATAGCTAGCAGTTAAAACTAATTCTAGATACTCTGACCCATGGAGTCTACTTGGGTTTTCAGTAACAGAAGTGGATCCATACTCCCACACTATACATCAGCTTCCTCAGGTGGATTGGAACCGCATCCAGAACTGATTGCTTACCCAGTCCCCAGATCTGAAAATTGGCAATACATAACCTTGTATGTCTTACAGCACCCAGACACTGGTCCTGTGACTGCATAATCTCAAGTGGCCATGACAATAAGAAATAGACCAAATTCCAAACCACTGATGGCCTCACTCACTAGCTTCATATAGATATTGGAGAACATAGTAAAAAATATGGGATCGTGTGGCATTCCATAGCACAGTTTTGGATCACCCCCACAGATTGGAGTGGAACACCATAACGTATTGACTCCTATGCCATCAGATGGAATCAGTCCAGTATGATAATATGATCATTGGTTTTAAAAGCTGTTGGGAAATCCAAGAGAATTAACATGTGGTCACACATGATCCATGTAAGCCAATATTGTCTACTCAGACCGGTGAAATAACTTCTTGGACAAAGATTATTTCCCAATACCACCACGTATGACAGGGATTTTGTACACAAAAAACATGCCCTTCCATGAAGCAATAGTCTTTCTTGAAACACCCTGGAGTGGAGTCCAGTCATTGTTAGTGACATTATTGGAAATAGCATTGCATTTCCTCACAAGCATATTGGAGCCTTTTTTCTATTTCTGTGCAATCGGTTGTTTTCAATTACCTCAGCTCTATGTAAATTTTGTGTGAAGCCTCTCTTTGTAAAACCAGGTGAAATATCTAGTTGTTTGTTGTTTTCTTGTGACAGGGATGATTGGAGTCTATTATGTTCCATTCTGCATCAAAATAACATGGTTTTTAACAAAAGGAAAGTATGCTTTTGGATTTGCCTGCTTTTCATAAGCATGTCAGTTCTGATACAATCCAGCAACACATACATGGTTTTGGGGGAAATTTATTCTGTCATAAACAGAGTGCTAAAGACAAAACTCTATGAAGCTTGAGACAGACAATCATCAACCCTGAAGCAAGGAAGCTTCAAATGCATGTGTCTTTTGCCTTATACACTTTCCTACAGGAAAGAAAATTGTTTTATGACAAACATAACATTTCTTGAAAGAAATGCCTTAGGGCTTGTGTAGCAGTGGTAAGTGTGGTCTCAGTATGTCTGAAGTAAAAGAAAAATGGGATGAGATCCATCTACCCTTATAGTCTGCCCTTTTTTCCTGCCAACATATTCTTCCTGGCAACACAATTTTCTTTTTCCCTGTCCCCACCCCATTATATATTTCCTTCCTTTATCTCATTATCTCTTTCTGTTTCCACTTCTCTCCTTTCTTCCCTCCTCTTTATCACCCCCCTCTCTTTTTCGTCCCCTCTCTTTCTTTCTTAATATGTATTACCCCTTTCTCTCCTCCACTCTCTCCCTTTTTACCTAATGAGAGAATAAAGCATGGAGGAATGAGGAGTGTACTGTGTTCCCTTTTGATTAGGAATAGCATGGAGTGGAGGGAGCATTACATGCAAGTTAACACAGCTGCTAAGTTTATTTATTTATTTATTTATTTCCGGTATTTCTATCCCACCCTTCTCCTCTGGGGGACTCAGGGCGGCTTACAAATTGGCAACACAGTGCCATCACATCAACAATACAATACAAAAGGCATTAAAAACTAAAAACATTTAAAACATCATAAAAACCAATATACAATAATAAAACATTACCATGCACCGAGGTAATGTCCTTTCATTCACTAGACCTTGTTAATCCAGAGTCTTAAAAACCGACCGTGCCAAGATCGAAAGTTCATTCATTGAACGCTTGAGCACACAGCCATGTCTTTAGTTTTTTTCTGAACCCTAGAAGGGAAGGAGCCTGCCGGATGTCACTGGGGAGGGAGTTCCACAGCCGAGGAGCCACCACCGAGAAGGCCCTGTCTCTCGTCCCCACCAGCCGCGCCTGTGAAGCAGGTGGGATCGAGAGCAGGGCCAAGTGATCCTAAAGTTACTGAAAAGATGCTCATCCTGATATTAGGTCCATGCTTTGAAGCTCAAATTTTATGCCCAGGCTCCATACACTGGTTATCTAAGATTTTATCCTTTCTATACGTATTCTGAGCCCCATCTACATGACCAAATTACAATACTATGACCTTATTTTAACTGATTCCATGGAGAAATCTTTACACCTCCACCTCCAACCCTTGCAGATTCCAGGTTTCAATATAATGTTGTAATGTTAAAGAGAATAATAATGTTATAACTAGTGTGGTGTCTAGTATGATAAGATCCCACATCCTCCAATATTTCACAAGTGAAAATTGGGACATGTCTGGCCAAGGAACATCAGAGCACGATGTCAAAAATGATTGAGAATGAACACACAAATGTATAGAGGGTGCAATAGTTTGTTTTCCTCTGAGTATAAAGTATTGTGCAAGATTCATTCCTATCCCCTTTTCTCCCCTGACTAAATTAGTAGAGAGCAAACTACTATTGCAATGGTCAGGTGTGGCATCGCTGTCACAATTCCTTCTTGCATTGGAGATCACTTGTGGGAAGAATGTCAGAATATCAATCCCCTACATCCTGAGCAACAGGAGAGCAGGTTCCTGATCAGTAGCTGCTGTCCAGTAGGTTAGATTTGGGGACTTTTACAATCACAACATATTCCCTACACTATTGAATAAGTAGTGACTGTGAATGTGAATCAGTTAAGTGGTCCTATACAATATCCTATTGGGTTTCATTGGCTCTTAGTGGGTCAGCCAGTTTATGTCCTTATGTATATGAAAGAGAGAAAATCACTGCAAACAAATGAAATATTGTGTACCTTGTTTTGACTGGTTTGTAAAGTTTGGCTTACTGTTAGTTATGTGAGGGGTTGGGATTAAAAGCCCATACTATCTTAATGCCACCATTGATGACAATGGTGAATTGAAATGTGAGTTCCTTTCAAATTCAGTGTTCTGAGGATATGACTGCCACAGGTCCTACTAAATTGGATCCTTATTGACTGGGTTCAGGCTGTTGCTATGGATGAAATTTGGTTTTAGTGTTGGTGCCCATGACAGAACTTTTGTTGGACCCCTACTTTTGGTGAGTTTACAGTTGATACTTTTTTGGACACACTGGGCCCACTAGCCTGCTTCTCTTCATCTAGGTTTGAGCCCTAACATAGGCTGATGTCCAAGGTGTGTCTTTGTACTAACTGTGATAATCCCAACATAACTCAAACTTTTTCTGACTGTCTCCAACAGGAAATCCAAAATGCTTGGATAGTGGGAAGCACCCAGTTCTTGCCATGCTATGTGAAATAACAATATTTTTGGGGAAATAATAGCTACTTTTCAAGATAAATATTGTAGTAGGTCTGAGCCCTGCCACATGCACAATGGAGGACCTTCTTACAGCTACACCAGAGGCACTTGAAGTGATCAGCTTCTAGTCAAAGGAAGTTTAGCATAATGCCAAGTTTTTAACTTAGTTTGTGTTTTTTTATACATTATAGCTGTATTCTCAATTTGCTTCTGGTTTGGGATCTATGTCTAAGCACACAATTCTTGTATGATACACATACCCATTATATACATAGACTGGAAGTAATTTTATACATAATATTTTAAATAATTCTGTACATACAGTAAAACAACATTTGTGTGCATTGAGCCATCAAAAGCAAAGGCATTACTTTTTCAGCCATATATGGCAACAGTTTTGGATTTTGGATTGTTTCAGATTTCTAGATAATAGCTACTCACCCTTTAATTAATTTTTTTTTGGGGGGGGATAAATCATTTTATCATCTCAAAGGCAGCAAAAGTAGACATCAAGCAAAACTTCTTCAAAACAAGTCCACAAACTAGTTGTCAGCTCTGCAAAGACTCCCTCCTGAGTCACCAGTTGCTTGTCTTCTGAGGCCCTTTTCAAATTATCAAAGAAAATAATCCAGATTATCTGCTTTGAACTGGATTATATGAGTCTACACTATCATATAATCCAATTCAAAGCAGACAGAGGCAGACCTAGGTAATTTCACCTAGGAGGCAAACCTAGTAGCCGCCCCCCCCCTGAAATTGCGCCCCCCACATACCAGCGGCGGCTGCAGTGGTGGCTGTGGGTGAGGCACGCACACCGCCCGGAAGGCGTGGGCTCACCTTCTGAGTGGCGTGCACGCTCTCCAGCCGCTAGAGAGCTCACTTGCTGCCGAAAGAGTAAGGCCTCCAGGAAGGCCTCGCTCTTCTTGTGAGACTTCGCAAAACCTTGCAAGACCTCGCTCTTCTCGCGAGGCTTCGTGAGACCCCGCAAGACCTCGCAAAACCTCGTGAGACCTTGCAAGAAGAGCAAGGCCTTCCTCGTTCGGCGGTGAGTGAGCCGATGGTCCCTGCCGCCGCGGGGGCACCTTGATGGCTCCCCCGGGGACAACCTCCATATTGGACCACCCCTTAAAGCAGATAATCTGGATTTTATATGGCAGTGTACATGGGGCCTGAGACTCTTCTCTGGTTATCTTAACTCACAGCAGGCAGATGGGGAGACATGAATACTCTAGGCCTATCATGTTTTGGACCTTTCAAAAACTCCATTTCAGATTGTTAAATCTTCACACAGAAATAGATTCAATGAGTAAGAAGGCTGCCAGACTGAAAACTAGAGATGGCTCCTGTTCCTTTAATGGTTGTGTAGACAGGATAATTTCAGTGTGTGTTACTTTCCTTCCAACCAGGTAACACCTACTGAAATCTCTCTTTTTTCATAACAATAGAATGTATGAGAAGCTGTCCCTAGTTTTCATCCTGGCTCAAGATATGACATTCTTCATTTTCAGCAAAAGAAATATGTAGAAATATTAAAAGTGTATCTGAATAACCTCCACCATATCTATCATCAATATCATTTAAATACATGTCAACTAATGATTACCTCATAAAAAGAAAAGGCAACCAATACTTTGTTTGCTTTAAATAAATACCTACCTGTAAATAGAAAAGTGAACTATAGGAGAGAGATTAGATGATATAATTGGTTGCCCTTCATCTCACTCCATTCTAATTTAGATTTCTCTGAACCAAACATTTCTCACTTCATCCTAATTCAGAGTACTCTGTGGTAGTAGCAATCTGTTCCAAAGAAAAATAGACTGGAATGGAAACAGATTAATGTCTGAAACACACTAATGAAAAACAGTATTGCTGATGTGTATTCTACACATCTTTCTCTTCAATTGAAGGTCTCAGTGTATCTTCAAAATCCAATAGGCAATTCTCTTTGGATGAAGAAACAAAATTAATCCTGCCAGTTGAAATCTGAACCAAACTGTAACCTGAATTGAATATTTACTTTTCAAGAGAAGCCTTGCAGACCAAGGAGGAAATATAATATTATGTGTTTCATTTTTTTTATAAATAGACAAGATCTTAAAGTCTATCTATGCATATATGTAGTAATTTCTAAAATGAAAGGTGGTGGCATTGAATTTATAACCTAGGCATTCACACTATCCTTGCCCAAACACACATTATTATGCCTTTATATTCTGGGTAGGCAGTAAATGCTTTTCACCACCCTTTTCACAACACCAGTGGACTATGTTGGGAGGGATGTGTATATTTTTGCACAATCCTACTGGTATCACTAGATAATTTTCTGTCATGTTAATTGGAGCTATCTATTTTGGTGATTATTTTCCCCTGCCAAGAAGGCATCTGTTTGGTCATAACATTGCAATAAAACTGCACAGTATGACCCCCATACCCATGAGGATATATTCCTAAACTTAACATAGACACAGGAAACTTTGCATAACAGCAAATCCTATTGAAATTAACTATCTCTGCTGAATGCTACCATAGAGGTGCTCTAGAGAACTTAGAAAATTACTAGGGAGGTATATTCTCTAATAATTTTGAGTCCTTCAGATCATTTTTGTGATAACGTCTGGTGGAAACATACCACAGAATGCCCTGAAGGAACCAGAAAATTCCCAAAGAAGGCATACTTTATGGTTGCAGATAGGTGAAACTGCGGGCACTGGTCCCAAATGTACAGTGGTCATATTGTACCTTCAGAGTTGATTTCTGCATCAGAACTAGGCGTTTTAGTGTGATTTTCATATTAGTAAAACACCGCACAATTCTCTGACAGGATGTAAACATGGGACATGGTGAAATAAAACAATACAGCTGCCATTGTCAATAGCACGGACAACTGGAAAGTTCTGTCCCCTCCACAGTGCCTTAGATCCTACATTGTCCTTGGTTATTGTGTTAGCAAAATGATGGTCACATATCCCAATATTAAAGATTCCCCTACCCCCATGGTCCCTTTTCTAGATGGTTTAAAAAGGAGAAAGAACCCTTGGGGGGGGGGGAATGTCAGTTGAAAAATATCATTTATAAAATGACATCTCTTTTTACAGTTTGCTTCAGAAAAATTCAGATGTATGTTCAAAATTGCTTTGTATTGTTACATTGACGTAATCCAATATTAACATGGGGGTATGTGAGGTGTTGTACTTTTTACTTCTTGACAACTTTCAAGCTTAACAGGGAATTTGCGATGTAGGATACTTTTCTTTTTGATAATTTTTATTCCACATTAAAGTTTTTAGATTGAAATTTTACAGGTGTTTTACATTAATGGGAAACTCCAATATTTCTTTTTCTTTAACTTTATGTAAATATCAGGTGACAAAGTTAGTTTGAAGCAATTTCCTAACAGATATCTATCTTCATTGCAAATAAATGAATAAACATTGTTAAAAAATCAATCAAAAGTTGAACTTTAAGATTGGTCCTGTCTCATTTCAGGACATGCTTGAATTAACAAATGTGATTCCAATTCAAAATCTTTGCTTTCCTCTCTTGAGCAGTGCACAATCCATTAATAACACAAATGTCAGACTGCCCGAAATGGCCACATACCATCCTTCCCTCTTCTCCAACACAAGACTTAGCAATTAATTGCTGAAATGATGCATAGCTATCTACAAGAGCCAATTTTGGAAATGGTAAGAACTTCAATTTTATTTGAAAATAAAATAGAGTCCGTATGCTATATCTGAATCTATACATAGCTGCAGAAGGCAAGGAAAAGTGATCTTCCTATGGTGAAGTTTAACAAAATAAGCTTTTGGAGGAAGTATTAAATGAGAGCTGGAAATATTACTTTCAAACAAAGCTCAAAGTCATAGGAACTTTAACATAACATTTCATCTTAAAAGTGTTTGCTCAGAAAAATACTATATTAATTTTCTGAGATTTTGACTTTTACTCGGTGTGTTTAGCATTGCAGCCTCATTCACAAAATAAAGATGCAGTGGTGTCCATCTTATAAAGAACTTGAATATCTGAGGACAGGGAAGTAAGTTTGTAATCTGCTTTGATTCTTCAGTGCTACACAGGAGTAATGACACCAGTACATTTTTAAAGGGGCCATCTTATAAGGTACTGTTCTAGGCAACCCAGAAGGTATTGGCTGACTATGATCATTCTTCTCTGTTGTGAATACTGAAAAATAGTGTGGCGGACTGATCATGTGCAGACTGGTAAAGATTGTTAAACATTGACAGTGGAATGTGCTGCCTTGGAGTTTGGTAGAGTATCTTCCTTTGGAGGTTTTTAAACAGAGGCTGGATTCCCATCTGTTGTGCCTGTCTTCCTGCATGGCAGAGATTAAATAGGATGCCCCTCATGGTCTCTTCCAACTCAATGATTCTTTGTTTTTGGTATTGCTCACCTTGTGAATCTTGTCTCTGTCATCAAGACTTAACATGGTAAGAGTCATCAGCTTTGGCAGCCTTGATGAGAAAATTTTGCCATTAAGGGTGAGATCAAATTTAGACTGAGACCAAGATATGGAGGGTCCTACCTAGTGAGCATTTACATGAACAACCCAAGGTTTCAGATTAGACACTCACTAAGGTGAAGACAGCCATAGAAATTTTTAATTAAGATCTGGCGGGAAAGATGCAAGTATGGCTAGCACCTAAAATGTACAAGCATAAACATGGATACAGGCAGCATGGATTTTTAAGCAGTTCCGTTTCCATTCAAGCTCACTCCCTGGATTGGCGAAGAGAAGAGGCTAGATGGAGCTCACCCTCTGATTAGCCGGGCTCCACTCATGTCACTGGTTCCGAATGGGGATTCTTTCTCAGCTGAGAGGGAATTGTCATGGTTGGTTTCTGACAGCCTAATCAGCTGGGGGTGGCACCCTTCTGGGAGGGGACACACTTCTGTGAGGGGAAACCCTTCTGGGAGTCTCCTTGCTCATTTTCAACAATCACTGTTTTTTCTTGCCATTACCACCAACCAAACAACCCAGACCAGTCAAAAGAAACAGCTAAAAACAGACCCGGGCTCAAACTTAACAAATATGTATTAGCACATGTCTGCAGACCTTTAATAAAAAGATATAAAATGAAAAGCAGATTTTTGTGAAAGGGTTATGGCTGTTGGTCCATCTGCTGGTCAAGATCCAAGGTTGAGCTGTGAGAGTTCCATAGAGAGGGAAAGGAAATTCTTTTATTGTATTTTATTTTGTTTTGTTTAGGTGTACTTGGCTAATTATAAATCATTGGGGTGGGAGTGATGTATTTGACAACAAAGGAACTAATATTTAGATAATCTATTTACTCTGAGATCTCCTCACCACCCTTTCTTCTCCTCTTTACTGGGTTTGGAAAGTGTGAGAGAACAGGTACTTAAATCCCACATGATGATGCTTTACCATGCTTCACCCAGTTCCATAATCTGTTAGGAATAAGTTACAGGAGATGTCTTGTATGAAACCAAGCAACTCTAGAAGATCTTAAGATCTGAAAAGAAGTTATATACACCTTTGTCTATCCCAAAGAACCACTATTTTGTAAATCAATTTTATTTTGTTTGCACACTGCTTGAGAGAGACGTGATATTTTTTTCACAAGTTGAACAAAATGCTTGAGTATCATGGTCACAATGATCCAAATATTCATAGAATCATAGAATAGTAGAGTTGGAAGAGACCTCATGGGCCATCCAGTCCAACCCCCTGCTAAGAAGCAGGAAATCGCATTCAAAGCACCCCCGACAGATGGCCATCCAGCCTCTGCTTGAAAGCCTCCAAAGAAGGAGCCTCCACCACGGCCCGGAGGAGAGAGTTCCACTGTCGAACAGTTCTCACAGTGAGGAAGTTCTTCCTGATGTTCAGAAGACAGGAGCAGAATTCAAAACGATCTTGACAGACTAGAGAGATGGGCCGAAACTAACAAAATGAAGTTCAACAGGGACAAATGCAAGGTACTTCACTTCGGCAGAAAAAATGGAAATCAGAGATACAGAATGGGGGACACCTGGCTTGACAGCAGTGTGTGCGAAAAAGACCTTGGAGTCGTCATGGACAACAAGTTAAACATGAGCTAACAATGTGATGCGGCAGCTAAAAAAGCCAACGGGATTCTGGCCTGCATCAATAGGGGAATAGCGTCTAGATTCCCACATTTTCCCCTGGAGACACTAAAAAGAAAGAGCCTTTACCAATATTCTGCAAAGAAAATGATTCCATTTCAATAGGGTATAACTTTAAAAACAATCACCCTTCAAAACAAGCTTTAAATATTTATTTCTACTTGTGTCATTTAGATGTATGCTAAGCACAGTGCATCAGAGAATCCAATGGGGAATTCATGTCTCTTCACAGCACATACTCAGTAGAGAGCCAGAAGACTAATTTCTACTCTCATCGCTCCACTATAAAGCTGCTACTGCCTACTGCTAAAGTTCCCCTTCCCTGGGCTACTAAATGACCAACACAGAATGGTGTATTCTTCATACATTGAAGAGGAGAGGAGTTGCTGATGAATCTAACAGGACACCATCCATAATCTTGTGTATTACAAACCATGACATGGCAATACCATCTTTGAAAACTACTGTGTATCATTGGAATTTATATCAAGTTGCAAAATCAATGACAATAAATCAGACAAAGGATATTAGATTAAATATTTCCAGAAATTGCTGTGGTAAAGAAATGGTTACATTATTAAGAAGTCTTAATCTTTCCTCCTTAGGAAACATCTCTTTAATTAAAATGTTAGCTATATTGTTGTTGTTTTTTCAATTCTAGAGTAATATGGGATTTGGCAATCTGGTTTAGATATTTAAATCTGTTTCTCTGATGGACTGAACTGTGAGATTAGCACCTTGTTGATACTACAATTCCCCTAATTTAACAAAAATGGGTCAGAATGTACCAGCATGGGGGAAGTGTAGGACCAACATATCCTATCTTTATGTGTCTGAAATGTCAGTGCATAAAGATTTTTGGACTTTTGTGACAAATGAGATGTGTAAAATATTTTGTCTCAGGATCTGGGCAGGCTCGTACCTAAATATATGATCTGCCAAATGGCCCAGACCTGAGCTGTATAGGGCTTTATAGGCCAAATACTTTGAATTGTGGCCAGAAGCAGCCTGGCAGCCAATGGAGCTGTTGCAACAGGGGGGTTATCCAGCCCCAGTTAGCAACTTTGGACCAGCCAAAGTTTTTTTGAAAACTGTTACACCCCAAGGTTGAAAGGGCACCTTGAAAACGACACTGGAGCTAGGATCATAAGCAAAGCGGTTTATTGAAGGATATATAACTGTAAGCAAATGGCATTAAAAGTCAATAGAGAGAATAGTCCATAATATATTGTCCTTAACTGTTCAAAAGCAAGTCCAATAAAGTCTTTCAATATTGTAATCCACAAACGGAACTCGTTAGTTCCACCAAGAAGCTAGAGTTAGTCTGTAAACACTGTCCAAACAGGATCAGCCAGAAGTCGCAAGGAACAGGAACAAAATGCTGGAAATCCACAAACTGTAATCCACGTGGAAAGCAACCACTCCAGAATTGTAGAACCGAGGTTAACAAGGCAAGGTATACTCGAGAGTCACAAGGCATGAACTCGGCTTGGAAGTCATGAAGCAAAGCATGGGAACAAGGCAAGGAGCAAGGTACTGGAACATAGATTCTTCTTCCATGGATGGCAAAGTTGACACCACAACGAGAACAGGAAGCGAGGCCCCTTTAAGGAGTTCTCAAGGCTACCAGGCAATGAGAGTCCAGGCGCGCAGAACTTCACATGGGAAAGTTATTCATTAGTGCGCCTGAGAGCCAAGTGCCGACTTCGTCTCACCCCCCTCCCTTCAACTCCTGTCCTTCGCAAAAGATTCCCTCCGATCGAAAGCCACATCCTCTTCCACCACCACACCATCTGGCAAAACCGACCTTGACTGAACATCAGAATGTTCTCCAATTAACGGATCTCCAAGAAGCACAACTTCGGGCACCTGCAAAGCTATTGGGCTTTGATCCAAATCCTGGAGGGGCCCAAAATCTGAATCAGACTCTGATTCCCCCTCCATCTCTTGAGGAAGGGCAGAACCTGACGGCTGAACCACAACAAAAGCTTTTCAAAGGCAGTCCCATATAGAGTGCATTATGATAATCTAAATGGGATGTAACTATGGCATGTACCACTGTGGCCAGGTCCCACATCTCTAGGAATGGGTGCAGCTCATGCATGAGTTTTTAAAGGTGTAAAGGCACTCTGGACCACCACACAAACCTGGGCCTCTTGGTTCAACACCAAGTCCAGTACCCCCAAGGTAAAGATCTTTAGTTAGTTTTCCACTCTCAAAGAAACAGAAGAGATCTTCTTGACTCTGAACTCATAAGGCAAACATTTTCTCCACAATGATCTTCAACAATTATCAAAGAAAGTATCCAGTAACTGAGTCCTTATTATCTCTTAAAACAGATAGATTTTCTGTGTGTTCATGTAAAAGTGAACAGCAGAAAGTAATTTAAAACAGAACTCATCTCACTTTTCACAGCACAATTTTGGACTCTCTGTGGGAAAGCAAAGCATGTTGCTTGGGAATTTACTCAATTTGAATGATTCAGGGAACATTGTAATAAGAATCCTTTAAGTGATTTCTGTTGGCATAATTTGGGCAGTGTGTTATGGCTGCATAAGCATTTTGTGACACGTTGTGCAAAGGAGCATTTAGCGCTTCCTTATACAATCTTCCATCCGGTTGTGCAATGGCAGCTGGAAAGCATGGTGATGTATCTTTTTCCTCATCCAAATGGCCATGTATGACTGATGGGAATGCACTGCCATTTGGGTGAAAAAGAATAGGCTTCTGGATCTTGGGCATAATACAGCAATAGGATCTCATCTCTCATCATACAGAAAATGCCATGTTTTCACTACATGTTCTGTTCTGATGCCCAGGCATGAAGAAGGTCAATGAAAATGAAAGAAGACAAAATCATATTAACATTTTATGATCCCATTGCTTATTGGCCTCCAAGATCTAGATCATAACACAATCTGTGTAGGGGAGAGATGGGAATGCTTCCATTATTGCCACCATGAAAAGATAAGAAATGTTTTGAATAATTTATAAAGTCAGAGAAGGTAAGTGAGTTCTTGTTGTTCTTGTGTACCTTTAGGTTTTTATCACTTATGGTGAACTAAAATAAATCTATCACAAGGTTATCCTGGCAAAATTTCAGAGGGTTTTCCCTTTCTCTAATGCTGAAAGAGCTTGACTTGCCAAAGATTACACAATAGATTTCCATGTACAAGTGGGGATTTTAACATGGCATAGAGAATTGTAGTCCAGTGCTCAAATCATTACACCACTGTATTTTCTAAACAACCCCACTTAACACAGTTTTCAATATCTACAGGAGAGGAAACATAAGGATATTCACTCCAATGAAATGGTGTAAGCTTCTTTGGAGATAGGATTGAGAAGAAAACACTGCCTTGATTTAACTAGGGCATTTGTATGTCACTCAATATTATTGCTACCTTGGGAAAAATGTCCTATAATCAGTAAAGAAAGCATGACTGTCGTACACTTGGTAAAATTATTATTATTTTGCAAAATAGTAACAATATTTTAAAGGACTTTCTTTTTCCCAGCAGCCTAGAATATAAACTATAATCAGTCAAATGTTTGGAAAAAATCCACCCCAAATCCAATGATACATAACTTTGCTAAAGGGTAAATGCTTAGCACAAAGCTGTACTATATTGATTTCTTTAAAACAAGAAAAGGGAAGTGCCAGCGGCTTAAAGAGAATATTTTAGTGTCTGGAGTCTGGCACAATCCTGCCTTGCAGTTCAGTATATAGAAATAATAATAAAAAAATGATACTGGAAGCTCTGTTTCCAGCTTTAAAGGCTGAAAGGAAAAATGAACTAATCAACAGAAAGAAGGAATTAAAAAGAGAAAGATGAAATAAGTACTCTAGATTAAAAAGCAATAGAAAAAATTGTTGCTAAATAAGTTGAAATAAGTTTCTAATTTTGGAGCAAAACTGTATATTATTTATCAAAAATTAGTAGCTGACTCGTTTTTAACTGCGCACACTTAGACAAAAACATGCATTCTCTTCACGAATAGATGGATGCACAGATGTCTTACCCTAAAGCTGAATTTAGTTGAACACTTTCGGTTCATCCTATCCAGCTCTGCATTCACAACTTACAACTGTGCCAGAGGAAATTCCCACAGTGAAGCCAAGACCTCCACAAAAATTGGTATGTGATTGGCAATATTCTGACTGCAAAAGTTAACTGTAAAGATTGCACAATCTCTATATTTATTAATTTTTTAAAAAAGAAATAACCCCACAGTTGCGTAGAGTTTTTTTAGGCTCAAGTCTAATTCATTCTCTAACACAATGGTGGGCATAATGTGACTTGTAGACTTTATGTCCCCCTTGGCCACCCCCTGCTCCTCAAGGTTCGTCAAACCTCTCATTTTTAAAGTACACTTTTTGGACTATATTTACTTCAAAGAATCACACCAAAGCCACAAACACATGAAAATACATAAGTGTAGTCTTCCTTACTACCTCTGTTTTCCTCTCAAAATGGCAACAAAATGGCAAGTGATATGACTTCAATTTATGGAACCTGGAAGAGGGAGAAATTAACTTTTAAAAATTATTTTATTTTAAACACATGTCAAACATTTGTTACGTTTCAGGGTACTTGTCAACACATAAGCAGATACAAATCAATACATTTATGTATATGATATAGGATGTACAAGGTGCAGTCAACAAGGTGAGCACAATAGATGAAGAAGCACTCTTTACTGTGTTTATTATGTGTCAGAGAAGTTGTCATTTGTCTAGATTAAACTCACTGCCTGGTAGAGTTATTCTCAGGAATGAGGAGTCTGCTGGAATCAGACAGTGAGATTACTAAAGGGACCCTTGGTAATCTTTGGCAAATGTGCTAGAAGAAGGTATTCACTCAGAATTTGATGTCACAGACATTGGAGAGTCTGGGTAAGCTTCCAGTGTACCTTTTGAAATAGATACTTCAGTTTGGTCTCGGTTCTCAGGCCTCATATAGAAAACAGCATGGAGACAGGCATCTAGCTGGGGGGGAGGGGGGTTGAAGGGCTTATGCCCCCCCCCCCCAAATTCTCAGGATGGTCCGTGAGAAGGCCTTACATTTATTATTTAAACTGTTATGTTTATTCATATCATGATCTGATCACCATGCTCAATATATCCCATATGCATGGGGGTATTGGGATAACGATACAAAAGGTTTCCTAGGGTAGATCCTCTCTCACTCAGACTCAGCCCCCCCCCCTCCCCGAATCAAAATCCTGGCTACAGGCTACATGGAGATATGTATGTTTGAGCCTTAGAATCATAGAATCATAAAGTTGGAAGAGACCTTACGGGCCATCCAGTCCCCTGGCAAAAAGCAGGAAAAGCACCTCGAACAGATGGCCATCCAGCCTCTGCTTAAAAGCCTCCAAAGGAGGAGCCTCAACCACACCCCTGGGCAGAGAGTTCCAGTGCCAAACAGCACTCACAGTGAGGAAGTTCTTGCTAATGCTCAGGTGGAATCTCCTTTTCTGTAGTTTGAAGCCATTGTTCCGTGTCCTAGTCTCCAGAGCAGCAGAAAACAAGCTTGCTCCCTCCTCCCTATGACTTCCCCTCACATATTTATACATGGCTATCATGTCTCCTCTCAGCCTTCTCTTCTGCAGGCTAAACATGCCCAGCTCTTTAAGCTACTCCTCATATGGCTAGTTCTCCAGACTCTTGATCATTTTAGTTGCCCTCCTCTGGATACTTTCCAGCTTGTCAACATCTCCCTTCAATTGTGGTGCCCAAAACTGGACGCAGTATTCCAGGTGTGATCTGACCAAGGCAGAATAGAGGGGGAGCATGACTTCCCTGGATCTAGACACTATACTCCTATTGATGCAGGCCAAAATCCTGTTGCCTTTTTAAGCAGCCGCATCACATTGTAGGCTCATATTTAACTTGTTGTCCACAAGGACTCCCAGGTCTTTTTCATATGTACTGCTGTTGAGCGAGGCGTCCCCCATTCTATATCTTTGCATTTCATTTTTTTCTGCCTAAGTGGATTATCTTGCATTTGTCCCTGTTGAACTTCATTTTGTTAGTTTCAGCCCATCTCTCTAGTCTGTCAAGATCATTTTGAATTCTGCTCCTGTCTTCTGTAGTATTAGCTATCCCTCCCAGTTTGGTGTCATCTGCAAACTTGATGATCATGCCTTCTAGCCCTCCATCTAAGTCATTAATAAAGATGTTAAACAGAACTGTAGAATAATAGAGTTGAAACAGACCACCTAGGCCATCTAATCCAATCAAAATACCCCTGACAGATGCAATTCAGCCTCTGTTTAAAAGCTTCTAAGGAAGGAGCTTCCACCATACCCCGAGGCAGAGAGTTCCACTGCTGAACAGCTCTACAGTCAGGAAGTTTTTTCTAATGTTTAGGTGAAACCTCCTTTCCTGTAATTTGAACCCATTGCGCCGAGTCCTAGTTTCCAGGGCAGCAGAAAACAAAACTGCTCCCTTGTCCTTATGACATACTTTCACTTATTTATACTTGGCTATCATGTCTCCTGTCAACTTTCTCTTCTGCAGGCTGAACATACCCAGTTCTTTAAGATGCTCCTCATAGGGCATGGTCTCCAGACCTTTGATCATTTTAGTTTCCCTCCTCTGGATACCTTCCAGCTTGTCAAGATCTCTTTCTGTGACCAGAATTGGACACAATAGTTAAGGTGAGGTCTAACCAAAGCAAAATAGAGGGGTACCATGACTTCCAAGGTCCCGCCCTGCCAGAAACATTAGATTCAGAGTCACTTTGAGTCTGAAACAACTTAAAGGAATACAACAACAACAATCCTAATTAGCTTGACTATCTCATCAGCCAAAAGCAGGCACACACTTCTCATTGAAATACTGGTAAGTTTATGTTGGTTAAAATTGTTGTTCTTTTTAAATATTGTATTGTTTCTCATGTGTTTTGCACTACAAATAAGATATGTGCAATGTGTATAGGAATTTGTTCTTTTTAAAAAAAACAAAACAAAACTATAGTCTGGCTCCCCATCAGTCTTAGGGTTTGTGAACCAGCTTTTGGCTTAAAAAGTTGAGGACTCCTGATCTATTTTGTACCCCACCTTGAGTCTTGAAGAGAGGTGGGTAATAAAAATCATCATCATCATCATCATCATCATCATCATCATCATCATCATCACCACCACCACCATTACCAATATCACTTTGCAGGAAAGATGCTTAATTGCTGGGCGGGCTTTCAGATATGCAGACTAATTTTAGTCTTGTTTCACACCAGGTTATTGTTCTAAAATAGCCTGAGTTATCTGGACCTATCACTTGGTGCAGGGAGAAATCAATGAAAGTGTTCTCTGTGGAAGCAGTTTTTATACCTCAAATCATGCATAAAGCCTCAAACCTGAAAAAAAATACAGTCTCAGTGCACTCCAGAATCTCGTAGTATCCCTTGTCAGAGACTGTTGATGTCTACTGGACCAGCTCTGACATTTGTTGCACTCCTATCTACAGGGCCAGTTTCAGAGGTACTTGAGAGTTCTTGTTCATTCCTAAGGAGATGCTCTGATGGTGTGTCATAGGGTTCCATGTTGTCTCTCATGCTATTTATTGTCTATTTCAAAGTTTCGCAAACTGTCCTCCTACAGATGTTTTGGACTTCAGCTTCCACAATTCCTAAAGGCTGGTAAACTGGCTGAGATTACTGGGAGCTGAAGTCCAAAACACCTGGAGGAGTACAGTTTGAGAAACAGTAGTCTATATGAACTTCCTAGGCTATTAAGAATTTGATCTTGATTGTGATCAGTTTGCTCTTCTTCTCCATGCTATGCAGGTGCTAAATAAGTAACTAGATGCTATAATTGACCAGATGATAGTCAATGCAATTCATCTTAATCCTAATAAAATATACTGGGTGCCCCTAAATAATAGTTATCTAAAACTTGGTGGACCTGGATGAAATATTATTTTTCCCAGCAACTGGATTTTAATTCCTGGTTATGAAAACATTAGGTTGAGACTGCAGACATGAACATTAAATGGGAATCCATGAGGAAGGAGAACATGACATTCCTAAGGGGGAAATGATAACTGAAAAATGTTTCTCAAGATCTAAATATAATCATAGACAAAGGACATGTTGATGAACTTTTGTGAACTCATTGGTGTGATTAAATTATAATACCAGTCACATGGCATCTTCCTGAACAGATGTGTTAGGATTCATATATTATAAGCCATTGAGCTATAGTAGTTTCAGTGCTAGACTATAATGCTAGGAGTCTAAGATTCAGCTGGTCAGTCAGCTACAGAAATCCAGTAGATGACCTTGGGCAAATTATTCTCTCTGAATTTCAGAAGAATGAAATGGTAAACCTCCTTTGATTAAATCTTGCCATGAAAACTTTACAATGGTTTTCCAAGCTAGACAGAAAGTGTTTGCCTCTCTGTATATGGAGTTTCGTGGAAATGACATAAAGGATCAGCTTATAGAGGACCAAGTAAGATAATGCTATCTAAGAGATTTAACTCCAGTACTATAATTTTATGATAAAGACTTTCTAGATTTTAATAAGGGCTTCTTAGTCAATTGATTTAAGGGTTGTCTTCTTCCAGTCAAAGGTATATCTAGTTCGACAGCAGTACATGTGAAAGAGACCTTGGAGTCCCCTTGGACAACAAGTTAAACATGAGCCAACAATGTGATGCGGCAGCAAAAAAAGCCAATGGGATTTTGGCCTGCATCAATAGGAGTATAGTGTCTAGATCCAGGGAAGCTATGCTACCCCTTTATTCTGCCTTGGTCTGACCACACCTGGAATACTGTGTCCAATTCTGGGGACTGCAGTTGAAGGGAGATGTTGACAAGCTGGAAAGTGTCCAAAGGAGGGTGACTAAAATGATTAAGGGTCTGGAGAACAAGCCCTATGAGGAGCGGCTTAAAGAGCTGGGAATGTTTAGCCTGCAGAAGAGAAGGCTGACAGGAGACATGATAGCCATGTATAAATATGTATCTCCTCCTATGAACCTACGAGAACATTAAGATCATCTGGGGAGGCCCTGCTCAAGAATCCTGCCCACCTCTCAAGCGCGGCTAGCGGGGACGAGAGACAGGGCCTTCTCAGTGGTGGCTCCTCAGCTGTGGAACTCCCTCCCCAGCGACATCCAGCAGGCTCCATCCCTTCTGGGGTTCAGAAAGAAACTGAAGACCTGGCTATGTGAGCAAGCGTTTAAAGAATAAGTTTCGTTGGCTTCAACGCGGTTTGGATTAAGGTTTTTGCACAAGGTCTGGTAGATGAACGGCGCAAGCATTTTGCCCTGTTTTTAATTTTGTTTACTGTATATTATAATGATATTTAAATGTTTTGATTGTTTTAATGTTATTTATTGTATATTGATGTACTGGCATTAATTGCCATTTTTGTAAGCCGCCCTGAGTCCCCTTGGGTGAGAAGGGCGGGGTAGAAATGAGAGAAATAAATAAATAAATATATGAGGGGAAGTCATAGGAAGGAGGGAGCAAGTTTGTTTTCTGCTGCCCTGGAGACTAGGATGCAGAACAATGGCTTTAAAGTACAGGAAAGGAGATTCCACCTCAACATCAGGAAGAACCTCATCACTGTGAGAGCTGTTCGGCACTGGAACTCTCTCCCCTGGACTGTGGTGGAGTTCAGACTAGTACAGACTGTTACGGCAGCAACATGCAGGATTTGAATAGTACCTTCTCACTTGTGTTCGGGACCACTAAAAAGAAGTGCATTGCTGGATGCTGGCAGTAACCATCTTGGCTAGCATATTCTCAAACTGTCCCAATTTGACAGGAACAACCCCAATTAATTATTTGTTGTCCCACTTTTTGAACTACTTTTAAAATGTCTCATATTCTTCCAAACCTTTCTCAGCCTTCTGCTTTATTCAGTTGCTACAAATTGTGTTCAAAGTGCAAAAGAAATTTGTACTCAGTTAACTCAGCATGGAGGAAATGAGGGGATGGGTTGAATCTTTCATTTTCCAGTAGATCTCAGGAAAAAAAGTGTAACCTGTCCTAGTTGCCATCTTGACCACACTCTGAAGTTGCAAAGCCTCATATTCCAGATTTTATTTGTAAAGTGTTGGATGATATCAACTAGAAGCCACTGATCAGAGATGTGAAGTTTCAGTGAAATGTGAGGAAATCTGTCTATCTACCTACCTACCTACCTATCTAACTATTTTTCCCCAAAGCCTTTTTAACTATTTTGTCCGAATAGAACAGACTATTGAATCAATTATACAATTATGATTATCTATACTTGTGGATTCTGAGAGCTGTCTGTATTCTATTTGGGACAAAAATAGATTAATGCCTGAATCTGTGCCCTTTAAAAAAAGTTAATCTTGTTATAAACCACCTTGAATTCTACTTTTAGGAGAATGGAGAGATATAAATGTCAAATGAAGTAACCTGTTTATATTAAGGTGACAGTGGTTCCTTAATTATGTGAAAACTGTCACATTAAACATGATGGCAGAAGAAAGTCTTTGAGGTAACCTCAAAGTGAGAAAGCTTGAAGGCCCCATTAGTGTTTAAAAAAAGAAAAGAAGATTGTAGATTGTGCAGAACAGGGTATGGGGCCTTCTAGCACTCCTGGATGTCTAAACAATGGAAGCAATGTGAATTAATAGTCAGTTTGCCTACAGAATTCGGATGGACGGAACAGTACAACCCCCTCTGGAAGCAGTGAAATGGAAAAAGGGGAATGGTAGCCATTTGGTCAGCTGATTTTCAGCGCTTGGCTGTAGGCCCGGGATGGCAGGACCTACAGTCAAGCGCCAGGTGTTCAATTCTCATAGGCCCAGCCGCAGGGCCCACAGTTGGAAGTAGGCCGTGGTTGGCAGGCCCTGGCACTTTGCTGTCAAGGCCTAAACTTTTTTTTGGTTTTTTTGGACATTGGATGGAAAATCTCATTCATATAGGCACCCATTTCTGTAAGTGGTGGACAGAAACAGAAACGGGGCCATATGAATGGTACAAATAGAAATGGATAGTGATTTCATACAAATGCACAAGACTATTATGGATTATCTGCCTTGATATTTTGGTTTATATAGCTGTGTGGAAGTTCCCTTGAACATTATAAAAACTGCTGAAAATATGAGACACCTGAGGATGAATCAGGTATGCCTTTATCAAATTAGGGCAGTGAGAAGATGTGCAAGAACAGAAAAATGATCTCAAAGAGATTTACAACTATCACATCAGGCCCCTTCTACAATCTCATATAAAATCCAGATTATATGCTTTTTTATTTTTTGATATTTATTCATTCATTTATTAAAATAGTCATACATTTCTAAGTGATTGTTGCATACAGTGCATTATTTTCCAGCTATTAATATTTCATTGTAATTACTTACATAATATCTTTTCTTTAAGTGGTCACAGCCTTCTATTTGAATAGTACATATAAAGGTATCCTTGGCTCTCAATTGATATCCACTTCCCCCTTATCTACAATCTTATAGGATCCCCTATGTACATTTTTAGTTTAATTATACTTTTTATTGAAATGTTGAATCACTGGCTGACATACATTAACAAAGTTCTCTAATAGTTCTCCTCTCAAGAGTACAGATTATCTGCTTTGAACTGGATTATATGGCAGTGTAGACTCATATAATCCAATTCAAAGCAGATAATGTGGATTATCTGATTTGAAAATCTAGAAGAAGCCTCAATCACAAGTATACTGCTCAGGTCTACATTTAGTTGAATGACTGTATTCTCCATTGCAAACTTGTCTATGGTTATTGAGATCTGCTGGAGAGGATCTTCTCACTATTCCATGCCCGCTAGTGGTTTATCTGGTGGGAATGCAGGAGAAGGCCTTCTTAGAAGCTGCTCCTCTGAAACTTTCCTCCCAGAGAGGTTAGAGCAGAAGCCTCCCTACTCTCTTTCCATAAACAAGTGAATATCTTTCGGCCCCTTCTACACTGCCATATAATCCAGGTTATCAAATCAGATAATCCACACTGCTTTAAATTGGATTATATGAGTGTAGACTCATATAATCCAGTTCAATGCAGTTAATCCACATTCTGAAATTGCATTAAACAGCAGTGTAGATCTAGCCCTTGTGAGGTATGAGGCCCATTCTACACTGTCCTATATCCTAGGACCCATCCCAGATTATCTGCTTTAAACTGAATTAGGCCCCATCTACACTGCCATATAAAATCTAGATTATCTGCTTCGAACTGGATTATATCAGTCCACACTGCCCTTTAACCCAGTTCAAAGCAGATAATCTGGATTTTATATGGCAGTGTAAATGGGGCCTTATATGAGTCTCCACTGCCTGATAATATGAATAAGAAGATAATCTGGGATCTGATCATGGGACATAGGGTAGTGTAGAAGGCGGCTGAGGGTGCATCCACACAACTCCTAAAACACACAAGCTCGCACACTGTTACCTGTTGTGTCCAAATGATGCTTCAGGTAAAGGCAAATTAATTTGGGACAAAGCAGAAAAACCCAGGAGGACATCTAGACACCCCCCGCCAAAAGCACGGTTTTTTCGAGCCGGTGTGGTGACAGAAGTCCGCCCTGACCCAGGTTTTACAAACCCAGGTTGGAGTGGACTTTTCCCCTGTGTGGATATCTGATATTCTGTTGATGGCCCACATAAACCTTAACAAAAAATTGCAATTGTTTGGCACTAATTGGGAATTTGAGCACAAAACATCTTCTCTCCTGGATACCCACGGGCAATGAAAAAGCAGAGAATGGGCAATAAAGACAGAAAAATAGATTTCTGAAGACAAATAATGCTTAATGGAATCCAAATTTAGTCCTATTTACTCATGAATGAGGCAAGAAACCTTATGGTGGTTGCTGATTTTTGACAGGGTCACTCATCTGTAAGAGATACTCTTTTTCACAACAAATTTGGTGAATTGTTTTTATATCTGCACTGTTATTCTAGAGAGAAAATAAATGACTTACTGGCATAATTGGTAGACAATTCTACAATTATTCTTGGTTGCACTTTGTCAGTAGGTGTTAATTTTTCTGTTTATGTCCTATTAAGTCAGGGATGAGAAATTTGTTACCCACTGGAACTCTATTAGCTATAAGCTATATTGCCAATGCTGACAGTTCATGGAAGTAGCAATTTAACAACAATAGTCACAAGTTGTCCAGAAATTCTGCTCTAGGAATTCTAGAGTCAGGCATTAAAAATAATAATTCTCTCATGCTCCCTATAGAGAAGGAATCCCTTTAGCTGCCTTGATTCCTTATATCAGGAGATAAAAAGAACAGTAAAAAGATGGCAGAAAAACAGTGGAACTGGAGAACAAGTACCTAACAAGAAAAAAAGTCATTTACAAACTGCTTCAATCTTCCATGGGTAAATTACGGGACTAATGTTAACATAATGGGAATAAAAACTGTGATGAGTACCCTCCACCACAATAAGCAATTATAGACTAACTGTAAACTCTGTTATCTTTTACTAGCTAAACAGGTATGTATGTGTTTTAAAGGCAACTCCCATTATACAATACACCACACTTATAAGGTATTTGTTATTTTCCTATTTTGCCTACCTGAAACATCTAGGACCTCTTCAATGAAGCTAAATAGCCCTGTTTTGGCACTTGGCTGGGACTTGCCGAGCACCTTCAGATGACGCTCGGCTGGCTCAGACCACATTCCTCCCAAAGTGGAGGGGAAGCATCAGAAGGCGCTTCCTCCTCCACCACAGGAAGTGTTTTTGGGGTAGATCTGATGGGGCTACCCGCACTTTCCTCCTCTTTTCCTCATATGAGGGGGAAAAGAGTTGCGGGGCAACATGCGTAGCTGCCCTTCTGTCCCATTCCCACCATATGATGGGGGAAGAAGGGAGGGTGTGTGCCTTCCCTTTCACCAGTGATTGTTGGCACAATGGCAAAAAACCCTGTCGGCCATTTGAAGAAGTCCCTAGTATATTCTCCTTGCAACTCTGAACATAGTTTGGAGGCCATTTTATTCTGCCTATTGACAGCAGCTATGTTTGCAAACTATTGTACTGATTTCATCATTTCATTTTATGCAATAGATTTTCTCAAATAGCATCCCATTATGGGATGCTTCTTGTTTGGTTGAATGGTGATTCTAGTTACAAACATCTTTCCATGCATTATCAGTCTGTAAGGATTTCAGTTCTGTGCATTCTGAAAAAAAAATCCACATTATCTTCTTTGAACTGGATTATTTGAGTCTACACTGCCATATAATCCAATTCAAAACAGATAATCTGGATTTCATGGCAGTGAAGATGGGGCCAGAAACTGGAATGTGTGACTTGCTTTAAATCATCAAGTAGGTTTTTATTGCAAATGGGGAATCAAATCTGGACCTCCAGAGTCATAGTCCAGCAGTCAAACCACTACACCATTCTGGCTCTTAAGATTCTGAAAAAGAAAATCATTACTTTTAAAAATATCTTTGAAGAGATTCTCTCATGTGCATACCATATAAGGTTGAAAAGAAAAGTGAGGCGTTTTCTTATCCTTAGCACAGTATGCACAGAAATTCTGAAGCTCACCAGACCTCCTGTTGTGACTGAAATACCTGCACTCATGTCATTTATTTTGTTTTGAATCACAGTATGAGGATGTTTAATATTTACTTCAATTGAATATCCTTCCACTTTGATTTTCAGGCAGAGATTGGAGGGGATAGAGATACCTAGAAAATATATACCCAGGAAACATTAATTTTGTTTCATTATTTTTGTGTGCCATTCCACAAAGAATTTCTTGGTATTGTTCTAATGTCCCACCCTGGTTAATGCTACTTTTGTCTATTTAACTAAATTATACATTCTCGGTGAATAACTGTGGATAACATAATGAATAATATAATGAATATAATCAAGTCCGAAGATGGCATAGCTCAAAAGATTTGGCTTCACTCTGCTGGTGATCACATAGTTGGGTGCCCTGCTATGACCTCACCAGAAGCAGTGCTACCAACAAGGCTTTCTGGGGAGATGTTTCTGACCAGCAAAACAGCAGCAGAGGCATCTAGGAGGGCAGGTGCCTTTGCACTATCAGCCCGGCCAAAAATTTGAAGTGCAAAATGTCTTTAGGGCACTTCCCCAAAATATACATTGACCTCATGTGGTGTATCAAGGCATCTCCAAAGCAAACTGATCTGGATTGTTTTGTCTAGTGAAGACACAGCATAGGATGTGCAGCATTGCATTCAAACAACAGAAGAAGAGATTCCATCTAAATATTAAAGAGAATTCCTGATGACAAGAGGTATTCAATAATGGAATATGTTGCCACTTGGTATACCTTTTATTATACCTCAGCTTCTCTTTGGATAATCAATTATTCTCTCAAATTTTGTGTATTTTCTACCACCCCTATATTTTTTCCGTATATCGGTTGACCATTTTCCCAGTTGTTAGCACTACCATGCAATTTTACTTCCCAATAATTGATCTTTTGTTATTTCTATACTTGTCATTTTTAAATCCCAACCTTTTATTTTCATTATATCTCTTCTTTTAAATTATTCTTTTAATTCATTTTTTAGGTTTACAGAGAAATTTTCTATAGTTAAGACCAGTGTTAAAGGTGATATACCTGGCATCAACTTTATTTTATATTTCCTCCAAATTTCCAAAACATTTTTAAAGGGATTACTCAACTTGTTATACCAATTCTTCTTATTTCTTCCATTTTCATCTAGAGCAAAAATATTCCAATTTCAAATCTATTCTTTTATCGTCTTCTTTTAACCATTCCAAATCTCCTTGATTTACTAAACCTTCTACTTTATATCTCATTTGATTGATTTGGTAGTACAACTTAATGTTTGGATGGCCTAAGCCGCCTTCTTTTTGCGATTTATACAATTTACTTTTATTTATTCTGTCTTGTTTATTTCCAGTACAATAGAAATGTAACACATTTTGCCAGTTTTTTAATTCTTGTTCTGAAATTTTTATAGGTAGCATTCTAAATAAATGTAGTTTAGGTAATGTCTTCATTTTAACCAGTGCAATCCTACTTATTTAATATGTGTTTGGAATTAGGTGATTTTCTAGTAAAATAGTAAACTCTTATTTGTTATACAAACATTTGTCTTTAAAACAAAAGTGCACACATGCTTATATTATGAATGTAGGGGTTTCATATGTTAAATTCTCCTTTACAAATACAGAAATTAGCACTCATACTGTAAATGCAAGCAACAGCATCATAAATGTTACTCAATAGAATTTATCCAATTTTTTTCTCTTATTTTGACATTCTTTTTCAAAGGAATATCTACCCCCCCTTGCCCCCCCTCGTGCCCCCCTCCCCCCGGGGCAAGGAAATAATGAGGCCAGACCACAATATAGGAATAACTATAGGCAATTTTATTAAATGTTACCTATTTAACCTCTTTCATGAACTGAGTAAACTCAGTGTGGGGTTTGAACTTGATATGGGATAAGCTGAAGCAGTAGGCCCTCCCCAACCTGTTGTTTATTCATTCAGTTTCTTCCGACTCTTCATGACCTCATGGACCAGCCTACGCCAGAGCTCCAAGTGGTCCGTCACCACCTCCAGCTCCTTCAAGGTCAAGCCAGTCACTTCAAGGATACCATCCATCCACCTTGTCCTTGGTCAGCCCCTCTTCCTTTTTCCTTCCATTTTCCCCAGCATCATTGTCTTTTCCAAGCTTTCCTGTCTTGGCCTCCCCGACCTACTCCTCAGCTAATTTGGGTGAGACACTTGAGTCCCCTGAGTGCAACTCTGTTAACTTGAGTTGTCCTCAGGGTGACCCCTTAGGAAAGCTGTCTCGAGTATTCCAACCCCAAGCCACAAAGAGTCAGTGGGATTAGAATTCTCATGCAGCTCCATGGACGTTTCTGTTCACTCACACCTTGATTGCCTGAACACACAGTTGGCCTTCACTAAACACGGTGCCTCATGTGCACATCTTTTCCCACAGGACAGCTTAATTATAATTCCTCCCAAGCCAATTATTTACCCATGAAGTGTAAGGTAGGTAAAACAACTGTGAAGAGAGGTGGAAAATCCTACGCAGCCCCAAAGCCACTTTGTTGTAGAGTGGGAGGGTGGGCCATTAATTAGCTCAGAGTATGGAGCTGTGGGGGCTGAGCTAACCTTAAATAGACTGGCTCCATCTCCATATAAAGTAATCCTAGCTGGGACTATTTACCAACCAAGCCTCTTATCATTGGGAGCCAGCAAATAACTCTCTCCCCTGAGACTGGCAGGAAGGGGAATTCTAATTCTATCAAACGGTATAAGAGTGGAGAAAGAAATGTGGATTTTAAAAAAATCACAACACTAAGTAAGACACACATTCAAATAAAAATCAGGATTTCCCCCCTTAAAATGGTTGATTTGACACTTCAGAAGCTTTTCCTGAAAAGCAGGGGGTCCTTTCAGATTAGCCATAACATTTACATCA
The DNA here is from genome assembly GCF_035594765.1 of Anolis carolinensis. Taxonomy (NCBI): domain Eukaryota; kingdom Metazoa; phylum Chordata; class Lepidosauria; order Squamata; family Anolidae; genus Anolis; species Anolis carolinensis. The sequence continues at coordinate 265,209,483 of NC_085843.1, forward strand.
GTGCCAGATGAAATTAGTACAATCAAACCTGAAACTAGGTTGTTAAAATTTTTGATCCATCACAGGCTTCTCTGGTTCTGTACAGAGACATTACAAAATTGATCTGCCAAGCACTCTTGTCTTGCCTTTTAATCTTTCTGGCAAGAAGACTTGTTGATGGCTTATCAGGTTCTAAACAGTAAGCATTTTAAAAGGTCTGAGAAAGAATTTGATAAAGAAGGGGATCCAACTTTCTGTTAGTGTCAATTAAAGAATGACATGTAGGATGGAGATGGGGAAAGTACATTAACATTTGATTGGTGCTTCAGTCAAACACAAAAGTGACTGATTCATCTGTGCAGTCTTGTTAAAAGCCACAACAGTATTTCAGAATTGCCAAAGTTCTCTTTACAGATTTAAGATGATTAGAGTTATTGGAAATCCATTCATTGCTTAGGCTAGAACATGATATGGAAGATAGCATTTCAACACTGTGGCCCTCATTATTCTGCGCTTTACACTTCAACATCCTTTATTATGCCATGTTTGTTGGCTATGTCAATCATGAGCAAGATAGATGCTCTAATTAGAGCAAATGATGTGGCTAAGTTGAACATCTTAACAGCAGGCTGCTTTTTCCCTCAGAGTATTTATTGAAGTTAAAAAAGGGTGTGTATGGGGTGAAGGACCATAGGAAGATTATTGAGCATGGAAAGATTTAACAATTTTGTTCAATTTGGAGCTCAGAAAAAGGGTTACTAACCAAGAGGATTAAATTGAAGTTTCACTAGTAAGGGCACCTTTGAAATATAAGTCAAAGTGTAAAGATCTGGGCTGGGTCTAGGTTTGAGAAGATCCTAGACAAAGTTTCTTTAGAAGGACTCCAACTTTGGTCATGGAGTGCTCCAGGAAATGCTAGGAAGCTCAGCCACCCTTTTATTTCCCACAATACCAGAGAAGAATCAAAAAGTGGGTGCATTGAAGGAGACTTTAAAAGATAGATAATTCTATTTCTTAACATTGCTTAGAACAACAGGAGAGAAAAAAATTGAAAGGGTTCAGAATAGAGATGTTTGTTAGTGATGAGTGGACCCTGTGAGAGTAGCAGGGTGTGGGAAGATACACATAGATGCCAATTGCTGATAAAAACAGAATCTATTCATGTATCAGCTACCTAACAGAAAAAAACACATCCTGATATTGTTAGGTGGAGGTTGTTTTGAAAAATGTTGTGAAGTTATCTGATCTTTTGCCATCTAAAACACCAGTTTGCCACAACTTTAACTGCATTGTAATAGCATCTACCAATCTACCATTTACTTCCAGTCACTGCTGCTAATAAAACCTGGTTAGTTACATAGATTATATCAGGCACCTTTAAATTAGAAATCTGCAATGAGCAGGACTGTCTTCAGAATATACTGAGTTACCTTAAGTGGGGAATTCCTCTAATATAATTTTGTTTCTACATTTTCTGTGTCAATAAAATTCAAACACAATGGGAACAGTCTAAGGAAAATGCTTAGAACTTGAAGGCTGCAGATTCACTAGGGCTGTGTTTATATGGCCAAAATATAGTACACTCACAGTGCAGCTTCTGCACGTCACAATTCACAACTCACCCACTGAATCCATCCATTATTCCTTGTCAAGCAGACATGGGTTTTACTCCAGAGTTTCCCAGAAGATCCTTTATACTGGACTTTTCTGGTAATTGTAGATAGATGCAACCAAAGTCATCCTAAAAGATGCCTATTGGCAAGTACAGCTGTAAGTATTATTGAATGATAATATGCATCAACACCTGCTTTTTCCAAATGGTAGCATTCAAAAATAATTTCAGTTGCATATCTGTTTGTTTATCTACTTCAATTTATCCCTTTTAAAAACGGTCTATCAAACTTTTAGATTTCAGATCTGCTTGCATACTAGGAGAGCAAGAGGGATCTTTTTGGATTATCTAAAATGAAATTAGAGCACAAAGATGAATTGCCATAGAAACAGGCAATACATCTTTTAGAACAGTTGAATGAAATATTTGGGCCTTAACTTTATTCTTGTGAATTTCCTGTTACACTATACTTGCATGCGGGTACAAATGTATAAATTCTTGGTGAATCAGCAGAATCTTCATTTCATTTCTGGGTTGTGCTTTCCTTAACATTCAGAACAATATTAAAGTTCTGATCTATCTAGTGATCTATCCACCTTGTTGCTGTGTGCCTTCAAGATAGGTAAACCTATCATGGGATCTTCTTGGCAAGATGTGTTTAGAAGGGGTTTGCCTTTGCCTTTCTGTAAATCCAACTTTTTTTAGGCCACCCATTGGGTTTATACAGTCAAGCAGGGATTTGACTCTAGCATCATAGAGCAATATTCAAACCATTATTCCATGGTGTTTTTCATCTACCTACTTTATGCATTTCATAAGTATCAGTTCAACTTCAACTAAAAGATGATGATGATGAAGAAGCCATTTTCTGCACTTTTCCTTTAGTATCATATTGTAGCAAAGGGAAGCAAGATGTTTAAGGATAAATAAATGCAGGAAGGAACTTCTAAAAGATTTGTCTAGCACAGCAGAGGAAACATTACATGCAAGTACTATTACTACAATCTTTATTTATCATGACTGAGTTTAGAGTACCACAAATCAGCCTTCCTCAATCCCTGAGTATTGCCTTGTACAGGTAATCAGAAAATAATTCCTACTCATCTCCAGAGCAACCCATTGTTATTTTTAGTAAATATCTGGCTGGGAGAATGAATCAAATAAGAAATAAAAATCTCCACTTTTGCAAGGGGGGGGGGGGGGGGGGGGAGCTGGCCCTGCAGGTCACTTCATTTTCTCTGCAGAAGCCAGATGATTTTCCTTCAAGCAGATACAAGATATTGAAGGAACCAAAAACACACCAGAAGAGAAAGAAGTGGACCCAGTGGATCTGGTTCTTCTTCATCTTCCTGTGTGACACAGCTCATGATTCGTCTTGTACTTCTCTTCCTTTGCCTGGACAGAACAGAGCTTCATAAAACACAGCAAGAAAAAGAGGAGCCCGATCCACAGGGCATGTGAAGCAGTAAGGGCTGTTTTCTCTTTCCTATGTGTCATGAGTCTCTCTTTTGATCAGAAAAAAAAGAAAGATATTGGGTGGAACAGCGACTTGCAGCATGCTCACCTCCTGAGGAATGGGGCTGCCACGATCACAAGGCAACCCCAACACCAAGAGATGAAAGCATTACAAATGATATTAAACAGTGAATGTGAAACCCACAAAAGTGCAGGGCTGACTGTACTTGAATGAGGGAAATTTCATATACCTCCTGAAAGCAAAAGCTCAGTGCCTCTCAGGCTTGGTGAGCTCTGTCTTCAGGATCCACCAAAATCAACAGTTTTGAAGGCACAGAGATTTAGTGTGATTTGCTATTAGCTATATCCCTCATGCCTTTATAAAGAGACCAAACCTTTTCTGAATGCTGACATTTTAGGTATTTCTGACCTTTGGCTCTATTATACTGTCGTAGGCAACTTGTGATTTAGAGAGGTTGTTGTGTGGCCATGTTGACTAGGATTGATGAGAACTACAGTGGCACAACATCTGAAGAATCACAGGTTGCCCACATCATTATAATAATATGGAAGGAACGATTTGGTTAATATTTATTATATGAGTTCTACTAATGTAAGAGTGTTGTTTACTAGTAAAATATGCATAACATTTTAACAAGAACTTTCCTATTTTCAAACTTGGCTGTTTGATTTTGCGATATTAAGGGATGCACAATACTTACATGTGATTTAATGTTGATGCTAATGATCTAAGCAGTAAAAAACTACTTTTTATATGATCGATACTGGAATTTGCAGTCCTCCCAAGTCTCGAGGAACACCTGGCAAGCTAGCTAACATGGATACTGAATCAGGAACTGAAGACTTCACCAGGATGGAGGCAAAGGACAGAATACTTTATTCAGTTTGCGCAAAGAAGACACCTGTACAACACGGGTGCTTGAACGGTACAGGTATTCATAAGCAGATAGTGAAGTTTCCATTCACTGACATTGTCCCATTTCAAAATATCCCTCCTGTAGCTGAGGATCTCCTCCCAGCTAGGCAGAGAAGCCCAGAAGCCAGCAGAGCCGGTCCAAGGGAGGAAGGGAGCTCTGGGGGCCATGCCAGCCCCTGGGTGTCGTCCAGGAATGTGGTGAACAAAGGAAAAGTCCAAACTTGATCTGATAGGATTTTGCAAATGCTTGGTTCTGTCAAATGGCAGAATGTTTGTTATCACAAATGGGTTCTCATGTCCAAAGACAAAGGGAGAGTCTGAAGATGTAGTTTGGAGATGGGATTGCAGTCATAGTTTTGGTCTGGACCTTTGTCCCATGACTATACAAGATCTCCAAAAGGAAATCCCAGAGCTGTGAATGGTTGGCCTCCAGGAAGGGTGTCTGTCCAAAGATTATGGCCCATCTCTGGCTGTCATCTGGGGTGTGAATATGATGTCTGGAAATAGCTTGAGGGAGAGGTTACTGGAGTTCATAGTTTCTGGGTTTAAATGCACTTGCCTTCATTTTTTAGAATAATAATAATAATAATAATAATAATAATAATAATAATAATAGAAATAAAGAATAGGTTTTGTCTGGTACTTGGTGGGAACCATGTATGAAGAAGTGGGAAAGGCATGAAGAGTGGGGGTCTCGCTGTGGCTGAGCAGCAGCTGAGGGGTCACTGGTGGTATTTTAATATATTTTGCTCATCCGTTCATGTGCATATTTGCAGAAGAGAAAATAATAATAATAATAATAATAATAATAATAATAATAATAATAATAATAATAATAATAATACAGCACACAGTCCTAGACACTTGGGAAGTGTTCGACTTGTGGTTTTGTGAAACAAAATCCAGCATGTCTATCTTGTTTGCTATGTCATACAACGTCGTTGTGTCAATAATAATAATAATAATAATAATAATAATAATAATAATAATAAATAGTAGAGAAATTGGAAGATAAATATAGTAATAAGAGACAGAGGGATATACAGTAACAGGGGCTCGGGAAATAGAGGTGCTAGAGTTACCTTGTGGCTTCTGGACAGCTTCCTAGCTGGGAGGGGGAGAAGATCAGCTGGCTGATCTCCACCAAAGCTGCAGAGATCAGCTGGAGCAGACCAGCCCGAGTCAGGCGATGTTGTAGCCCAGCCTCCATCTGAGCTGTCAGGTGAGCCTGAGGTTGGGCCCATTCAGCCTATGATTGTCCCTGCACCTGCCTTGTCAGAGATGCAGCCAGAGTTTGTCCCTGCACTTGCCTTGCCAGAGGACTCTGGGTTTGGGCCTGAGATGCAGCCAGAGTTTGTCCCAGTGGATTCTGGGACCAGAGACAGAATGGTTGCAAGTAGGCAGTTTGAACCGCATTCCTCAAAGCAGTCAAGGTTGCATCTCCTGGTGCCAAATGGACAATCCAGTTTGGATGCTGGAAGTGATAAGGCAGAGAGGGATAATGAGCTTGACAGAAGGAGAATGATAACTCAGTTGAGAAAAGAAAAGGATTATGTTAGGAGGAGTAGATGTTTGCTTTTGAAACTAAATAATGAGCAATCTTCTCACCTTGAATTTTCCTTAAGAAGGGGTGCTTCCTCTGACACAATCAGAAGTGGCAACATTGGAAATCCAAGAAAGATCTTTGTTTCATGAGTATTTCTGAAGCCTTGTATCTTGATTCAAGTTCCAGCCTTGCTTGTTCCTGTGTTTCCAGTTGAATGCTCCAGTATTTTGTAGTTTGGATTTTTGTTCCAGCCAGGACCCTTGCCTTGTGTTCCATCTTGGACTCTGTACCTTGGACTAAACATGGAATTTTGTTCCTGCATTCCAGTGTTGCTTTCTGTGTTTCCAGCTTGATTCATGCCTTGTATTAATCCTTGAAATTTTTATTGGTCTATTTGTGATATCTTTTATGGGACTTACTTTGATATTCAGTTTGGGCAACTTTTATAGACTCTTGCTTCAAGATTTTCAAGTACTTTGTTTTTGTGAATTTAAACCCATTTTATTGACTCTGAACTTTAATTTGCTATTGCATATAATCTTCAATAAACAGCTTGCTTGCTTATATTCTGGGGCTCCAGTGTGGTTTTGAGGTGCCTACGCAGCCTAGGCGTGTTGGGGCACATGTTGGGGCTTTGGGGGGCCATGTTCTGTAGATTGCTGTTGGTCCTGGGGGAGGTCCCAAGGAGGCAATGGGGACAGAGGAGGCCTCCATTCATCCAGTCCTCCATCCTTGGAAAAACTATAAATCATGTGATACAATTTACGTGCTCTTTTTATTTGGGGTGGGGTTAGGGGTCTTTGATATCATTACATTACAAGGGGAATTAAAAATTCATGTTATTTTGCTAATTTCAGTGGAAATTAATTATGATCTTTGTAGCAGTTCCAGGAAAGTAGGAAAGTAGTTCCAGTAAAGACTCTTCTTTACATAAGGTCTACAAATTCTCTCCCATCCTGAGATGTTCCATTATAAAGATTTCCTATTGGTTCTTTTTATAAAATTTGTGTGCAGTCTTAGAATAACTCTTATTGATTTGTATTAATATTGCTATTGTGCCATGTCAATTAAACAAGTGATACATTAGAAGCAGATTATTTCCTTCATATTTGATTTTAACTGAGATAGTTCAATTTTTCACCTCTATTTACTGATTTTTTAATTACATAGTACAGTGTATATATAATGAGTTGGAGCTCAACTTACTTAATGATGCACTTTGACATCATTCATTGTGATGGCTCAATACTGTGGCATCCTGGTATTTGTAGTTTGGTGAGGCATCAAAGGGGGCAAACGACTTTGTTAAAAGTATGACTTCCATGATTCCATAGCATTAAGCTATGGTACTTAAAGTAGTATCAAACTGCATTAATTCTAAGATATATATCTCTCTTTAGTCATAATTTGAGAAAACCCATTGAAAGCAACACATCAAATTAGTCACTTTATATAAGTCTCATTGATTCCTAAGCCTGACTAATTCTACCGCCAACCTATAATATCTGGAATAACACATTTTTAAATTCCTGCTGTTTTTAAAATGCATAATTCTACACCTACTGAATCAGCTCATTCATTTGCACTAAATCTTAAATCCACAACCACCTCCTCTCCCCTGAAAATGGAATTAAAGCCATTCATTATGGCTCACTGCCAAAGAACTGGAATCTTGGCTCCTTATGAACCTCACAGGATTATAATGCTAATTGACTCTGTGCCTTTTAAAAGAGAAAACAGTAATTTCTACTGATTTTTTAATTGCTACCCAAACTAACTTTCCGGTCATTTGTTGCTGAGTTTTAGGTTTAAGCAACAAGGAACACTGATTTCTTATTTGCTCTAGAAACAGGATATAGGACGATTTAAGTTTGTAAGCAGGTTGAATGCCAAAATGTTTCTGAGCTAATTACCAATTTTCAATTAATGTGTGGATACAATACAGCATCATTTTCTTCCACACATTAAGGAGGCTTTGCTTTACTTATTAGCAAAATACTGTGAATTGAGAAAATTACCCTTTCACCCCTCACCAGGTGAAGAAACTTTGGGGAAAGTGAAATGTCAGCATGTTCATGAATTAATGCAGTAAATACATTTCAGAGTTAATGAACATTTCAGATGCTGCATCCAGTCTCCATACCTGAGAATTACTAGAATTTGATGTTTACTTTGCTCATTTAAGTTTGCAGTAGATTAGTTGAACTAATTTGATGAAAGTAGGAGAATCAGTAGAAAAGTGCATTCAGCTTTGTAATTACACATAGGACTTTATCGCACAAGACTGTCAGGACCCAGGCTGCAGAGCACCAATAACCATACGCAGAGGCCAGAATCTATCTAATATCTTTATTAAGGAAATATATAAAGTCAATAAAAACAAGTGTAGAATATAGTTCAGAAGTAGACCTATCAGGAAAGGTCAAATATAGTCCAAGAAAACAATGTCCAATATATGATATTAAAGTCCAAAGTTATAATCCACTTCACCGAAACACACACTATTTGGCAAGCAATAGTGTGGGGAACTGTCCATAGTCTTTGAGGCTTAAGGTAAATCCGAAGGACAGGAAAACAAGGCTGGAATCCGAGAAACAGGGTCTGTGGTTTAAAACGCAAAGCAAGGCAAGACTTGAGACTTGGCAAGGTCCAACTTGAAACAAGGCAATCGTGGAACAAGAACTGAGTCCATAGAAATCCGTGGAACAAGGCAGGGCTGGGAACTTGATTCAGGAGCTGGGAACTGGAGTACGAAGTCTACACACGATCTCACTCCACGAGCTGACGAATTGACTCCGCAAGGTTTCCTCGGAGAGCAAACACCTAAATAGGATCTTGTTTTCCCGCCAAAGAGCACTTTCTCTGGGGAACAAGAAACGAAAGCCATTCTGTGTCCAGATGTTTGACTCCTTAAAGTTTCCCAAGGGAAACAGACTTAATCAGCTAATTGTCTGGCAGCTATCCTGGCGCTCCGGCGAGTCGCCTCGCGAGCGCCTCTTTGTTGATTATAATAATCCCGGCGAGAAAATGGGGGAGATTTCTGCTCAAGGCTTGTTTGGCTGACTTCTGGAGGGCAAATATCCTGCAGGTGCAAGGGCTCCAATTCTGGCTGAAATGGTGGGAAATCCAAGTTTTCCTCTTCATCTGTCACAATAATACTAGGAACAGGACTACATGGCCCATGAGACATCACACTATCCCTGCCCTCAAGGCCCCCCTCAAACATGGCCTCTCTCCTCGAGTCGCGGGGTCGCGGCTTGGCAGGGTAGGCCTGATGGAAGCGGCGGACTAGGTCAGGGGCATGGACTGTGGAAGCGTCCTCCCAAGAGCGTTCTTCGGGCCCAAAACCCACCCAGTCAATGAGATATTGAAGGCGGCGGCGGTGGAAGCGAGAATCCAAAATGTCCTGAACCTCGAATTCCTCCTCCCCATCCACCAAAACAGGAGTGGGGGCCGGCCGGTCTGCATCAGGGCGCACACCATCTGCCGGAAGGAGCAGGGAGCGATGAAACACTGGATGAATGAGCATAGAGCGCGGAAGTAGGAGTTTGAAAGTCACGGGGTTAAGTTGCGCCACCACTGGATAGGGACCAATGAAACGGGCATCTAGCTTCCGGCAGGGACGGTGGGAGGGCAAAAAGCGAGTGGACAGAAGAACCCGATCTCCTACCTTGATTTCGGGGCCCGGCTGGCAATGGCGGTCAGCGTGGCGTTTATAGTCCTCCTTGGCTTGGTCCAGTTGCTGGAGCAATAGTTGTTGCACCGCTGTGAGTTCCTGCAGCCAGTCCTCCGCTGCAGGGACTTCTGAGGTTTCAATGACAGGAGGAAAGAAACGTGGGTGGAAGCCGTAGTTTGCAGAGAACGGGGTTTCTTTGGTTGAAGCCTGGACACCGTTGTTGTAGGCAAACTCTGACAGAGGTAACAGGGAAGCCCAGTTGTCCTGCTGGTAGTTTACATAACAGCGAAGGTATTGTTCCAAAGTGGCATTGGTGCGCTCAGTTTGCCCATCCGTTTGGGGATGATGAGCTGAAGATAAACGAGAGTCTATGCCCAATAGTTTTTGTAGCGCCTTCCAGAAACGAGAGGTGAATTGAGATCCACGGTCTGTGACTAAACTCTTGGGCAATCCATGTAGTCTGAAAATATGCTGAAGAAATAAATCTGCAGTCTCTTTGGCCGTGGGGAGGCCATCGCAGGGAATGAAATGAGCCAACTTGGTAAAAAGGTCCACCACCACTAGGATCGTGGTGAATCCAAGGGAGGGTGGTAGATCAGTGATAAAATCCGTGGAAATTATCTCCCATGGACGAGATGGAGTAGGAAGGGGATGCAATAGTCCTGAGGGTTTCTCTCTTCTTGTCTTGGAACGCTGACATACTGGGCAGGTATTGACATATTTCTCTACATCCTTGCGGATTTTGGGCCACCAAAAGTCTCGTAGGATCAAATGCATGGTTTTAAATAGTCCAAAATGCCCTGCTGGCTTGCAGTCATGACACAGGCGAAGTGCCTTTTCCCTGCCTGGTCCTGGGGGGATGTAGACATGATTTCTGTAGCATAATAACCCATCCTTAAGTGAGAAAGGGAAACGTAGTCCTTGGCGAATTTGATCTTGAGCCCAGGCGTCTGCTTGTTGACTGGCTCTAATTTCTTGAGCACAAAGGGGTCCTGGAGTAGAGGGAGTTGGTTCAACTGTAGTGGATTTGGTGTTTCCCACTGTGAGCGTGGCAAAGTTTTCAGGCTGTAGCAATTGAGATTCGAAGGTTTCTCTGCGCCCTGCAGCATACTCTGGTTTCCGTGAAAGAGCATCTGCTTGCTTGGTCTGAGCAGGGGTTACATAATGGATCTGGAAGTCAAAACGCTCAAAAAACAAAGCCCAGCGCTGCTGCCTTTGATTTAACTTGCGGGCAGTTCTTAGATGTTCTAAATTATGATGGTCAGTATGAACTTCAATGGGAAATTTGGCCCCTTCTAACCAATGTCTCCAATTTTCAAAGGCTGCCTTTATGGCCAAAAGTTCCTTTTCCCAAATAGTGTAATTTCTCTCTGGGGCTGTTAGTTGACGGGAGTAAAAGGCACAAGGGTGAAGATGTTCTCCCACTGGTTGCATGAGTACAGCCCCGATTGCCACATCGGAGGCGTCAGCCTGCACAACAAAAGGGGTTTTAGGATCAGGGTGCTGTAGAATTGGCTGGGATGTGAATAACTTTTTTAGTTGCTGGAACCCTTCCTCTGCTTGCTCCGTCCAGCGGAAGGGCTGTTTTCCACGGATGCAGCTGGTGATTGGGTCAGACCAGCGGGCAAAGTCTGGAATGAACTTGCGGTAGTAGTTCGCGAACCCCAAGAAACGCTGCACCTCTTTCTTGTTGGTTGGCGCCCGCCATTCCAATACTGCTGAAACCTTTGCCGGGTCCATGGAGAGCCCTAGTGGCGAGACACGGTATCCCAGGAAATCTACCTCTTGTAGATCAAAAGCGCATTTTTCTAACTTGGCATATAGTCCATGATCCCGCAATCGTTGTAACACCATTCTGACGTGGTTCTCATGTTCTGATTGTGATCTAGAAAACACCAAAAAATCGTCCAAGTAGATGATCAAGAACCGATCTAGATAATCCTGAAAGATATCATTGACAAAATGCTGGAACGTTGCGGGAGCTCCGGATAAACCGAAATTCATGACTAGGGACTCGAATAATCCGAATTTAGTCTGGAAGGCGGTTTTCCACTCGTCCCCCTCCCTGATGCGAACTAGATTGTAAGCCCCCCGAAGATCCAGCTTGGTGTAAACCTTGGCCCCTCGAAGCCGGTCTAATAGGTCCGAGATCAAAGGCAGGGGATAGCGGTTCCGCTTAGTGATATTGTTCATTGCTCTATAGTCCACAACCAAGCGTAGGTCCCCTGACTTCTTTTTCACAAACATTACTGGGGAAGCAGCTGGGGATTGAGAGGGTCTGATGAACCCCTTGCGGAGGTTTGACTCTATGAACTCCCTGAGAGCTTCTTGCTCTGGTTCAGTCAGGGAGTAGAGGTGTCCTCGCGGAATCTGGACCCCCTCCACCAAGTCAATAGCACAATCATAGGGCCTATGCGGGGGTAGTTTCTCGGCTTCCTTTTCATTGAAAACATCCCAAAAGTCCGAGTATTTCTTGGGCAAGGTGATGATAGGTTCAGCGTCTGTGGCATGGCAGACCTTGGCTACAAGACAATGGTTTTGGCAATATTTAGAAGCAAACTGTAGTTCTCTGTTGGCCCAGGAGATGTTTGGGTCGTGGAGTGTCAGCCATGGAATTCCCAAAATCACAGGGAAGTGAGGAACCTCGGTCACAAAGAAGGAAATCTCTTCCATGTGTTCCCTTATCCACATTCTGGTGGGTTCAGACCATTGGCTTACTGGACCTGTCTTTAGGGGGCGGCCATCTATGGCTTGCACCACCCGGGCATTCTTGAAATCGTGATATTGTAATCCCAGAGAGTTGGCATACTCTCTATCGATGAAATTGTTTGTTGCTCCTGAGTCTATCATGGCATGGATCATGACGGGTCCTTTTTTCGCTGACCACAAGGTGACCACTAGGAGAAATAGGACCCCGGTTGGCGGCTCTTGAGTGCGGTTTCTGACCGGGTTGGCGAGCCTCTCTACGCCCGGTCGCTGGCTTCCCCCGCCGGCTTTGCGCCTGCCGCCTCGGCCGTCTCCGTCTCCACGGAGGATGCCGCCGCCAAACGGGTGGCGGGCTTTCTTTTGGCTGGACACTCTCTGGCAAAGTGGCCCCCGTTTCCGCAGTACCAACAGAGGTTTAAACGTTGGCGGCGGGCCTTCTCGGCAACATCTAATCTGGGGCGCACATTGCCCAACTGCATCGGCTCCTCCTCGCTTCCTCTGGGGTATGGGGCTGGTGGCGGGGGTCTCCACATTGGACGTGGTTGGATGCCGACGGGAGCGGGAGGTTTTACTCCTGCTCTTCCACTCTGGCCTCGGAGCCACTGTTTTCTGTTGGCAAGCATGACTTCGGCTCGTGAACATTGGTCAATAAGTCTCTCAAGAGAGTTTGGAGGATCCACCTTGGAGATTTCTTCCAACATCTCGATGTTGAGACCCTCCCGAAACTGTCCCCTGAGGGCTACGTCATTCCAGCCGGTGTTTTGGGCCAGCACTCGGAACTTGGCTATGTACTGGGACAAAGGCCTGTCCCCTTGGAAAAGGCGCCGGAGTTTGTGGCCGGCCGCCTCTAAATTGTCCTCAATTCCCCAAGTCGCCTTAAGGTGATTCAGGAAGTTTTGCGCGGAACTTAGATGTGGAGAGGCTTCATCAAATAGCGCCGTCGCCCAATTGGCCGCTGGCCCGTCTAGGAGACTGTAGATCCATGCCACCTTGATGTCTTCTTGGGGAAACTCGGCATGACGGGCTTCTAGATATGCCTGGCATTGGCGACGGAAAACATGAACCTTGGAAGCTTCTCCAGAAAACTTGGTTGGTAACGCCAGGGCAGGGAGACGGGTTCCGCGTTCCTTCAAACCCCATACTTCTCCCTCCTGCGTATGGAGCATATCACGGATTCTGTCCACTTCATCCTTGGCGATGGTATAGCTGAGTGGTTGGGCTTCCGCCCCGGTTCCAGTAGACATTCTGGCCTAGGTTAATTGGTGCTTAAGGTGGCGGAGTCAAACTGTCAGGACCCAGGCTGCAGAGCACCAATAACCATACGCAGAGGCCAGAATCTATCTAATATCTTTATTAAGGAAATATATAAAGTCAATAAAAACAAGTGTAGAATATAGTTCAGAAGTAGACCTATCAGGAAAGGTCAAATATAGTCCAAGAAAACAATGTCCAATATATGATATTAAAGTCCAAAGTTATAATCCACTTCACCGAAACACACACTATTTGGCAAGCAATAGTGTGGGGAACTGTCCATAGTCTTTGAGGCTTAAGGTAAATCCGAAGGAAAGGAAAACAAGGCTGGAATCCGAGAAACAGGGTCCGTGGTTTAAAACGCAAAGCAAGGCAAGACTTGAGACTTGGCAAGGTCCAACTTGAAACAAGGCAATCGTGGAACAAGAACTGAGTCCATAGAAATCCGTGGAACAAGGCAGGGCTGGGAACTTGATTCAGGAGCTGGGAACTGGAGTACGAAGTCTACACACGATCTCACTCCACGAGCTGGCGAATTGACTCCACAAGGTTTCCTCCGAGAGCAAACACCTAAATAGGATCTTGTTTTCCCGCCAAAGAGCACTTTCTCTGGGGAACAAGAAACGAAAGCCATTCTGTGTCCAGATGTTTGACTCCTTAAAGTTTCCCAAGGGAAACAGACTTAATCAGCTAATTGTCTGGCAGCTATCCTGGCGCTCCGGCGAGTCGCCTCGCGAGCGCCTCTTTGTTGATTATAATAATCCCGGCGAGAAAATGGGGGAGATTTCTGCTCAAGGCTTGTTTGGCTGACTTCTGGAGGGCAAATATCCTGCAGGTGCAAGGGCTCCAATTCTGGCTGAAACGGTGGGAAATCCAAGTTTTCCTCTTCATCTGTCACAATAATACTAGGAACAGGACTACATGGCCCATGAGACATCACAAAGACAGGCAAACCAGCACTGAAGCATGGAACCATGTGCATCCCATTGGCAGTCTGTCTCCTCCTTGCAATTAAACCATTCACCACTGTTGATGAGTAAACCCCATCAATAGCTCCTAATCTTGCCATATTCCTGTCAGCTACCTGGTGTGATGGTGCCATTCCACTTCTGGAGCAGAAGAAATGAGGGAAGGCATGGTGACAAGATATATGGAATTACAGCACAGGATCATGGATCACTGAATCGGTGCTCTTGCACAGTGGGAAAGAGATGCAATAATGAGGGTGCTCATGCCTGTATCTATCTGCTATTGCTGCTTGGGTGACATAGTCCATAATTTTATTTCAAAGTCACTTTTGAAATATAACATTCAATAATGCTTGTGTTAGATTACCATGCAGAATATTTTGGGGCAATTTTACTGTGTACGCTGACAAATGTAAATACACACACTTATACATTTATGATAAAAAATATTTCATGCAAAGGATGAAACAAGTCTGGAGAACTGGATGATAGCCCCTGAACCAATTAAGTCATATAGAAGACTGGAGAGTCTAACTAGACATTACAAAGAACTTCCTAGTGATAAGAACTATCTAGCAGTAGAAAAAGACTTCCTTGGTGAGTGGTAAAGTCTCTTTCATTGGAGATTTTTCAAACAGAGGTTAGATTTCCACCTTTTAGGATTGTTTTACAGTAGAGTCTCACTTATCCAAGCCTCGCTTATCCAAGCCTCTGGATAATCCAAGCCATTTTTGTAGTCAAGGTTTTCAATATATCATGATATTTGGTGCTAAATTCGTAAATACAGTAATTACAACATAACATTACTGCGTATTGAACTACCTTTTCTGTCAAATTTGTTGTATAACATGATGTTTTGGTGCTTAATTTGTAAAATCATAACCTAATTTGATGTTTAATTGGCTTTTCCTTAATCCAAGATATTTGCTTATCCAAGCATCTGCCGGCCCGTTTAGCTTGGATAAGTGAGACTCTACTGTACTTGTGGCTTCCTGCAATAAAAGTGGGGTGGGTCATATGGCCCTTGAGACCCCTTCCAACTCCATGATTTTATGAATTACTTCTTAATAAGGGAGAGAAAGCATCTAATTGTATCAGACACCCAATACAATGTCCCGGTGGTGCAGTGGGTTAAACCCTTGTGTTGACAGGACTGCTGACTTGAAGGTTGGGTTGCTGACCTGAAGCTTGCCACTTTGAATCTGGGGAGAGCATGGATGAGCTCCCTCTGTCAGCTCTAACTCCCTATGTGGGGACATGAGAGATGCCTCCCACAAGGATGGTAAAACATCAAAACATCCGGGCGTCCCCTGGGCGTTTCCTTGCAGATGGCAAGTTCTCTCACACCAGAAGCAATTTGAATTTTCTCAAGTCGCTCCTGACACACACACACACACACACAATTTTCACTATATCACTATTTTCTTATCACTAGTAATAAAGTTGTGGGTTGGTGGATTTTACTGTCGGATCCTTAACCTGAAAAATATCCAATATTTTTAGAACACTTTTAAAAATTGGCAAAATGTATGTGTACAATAGACCCTCCACTTTCACACAGGTTGAGAGGGCAAATTATAATGATATAGTTGGTTACCACACTCAGTGTGATCACTTTAGCAGAGTACTCAAAATAATGTACACTGTTTTAGTTTGAAGTACTAGTTGCTGATTAAGAATAATTGTGATCATTAAGAATAATTGTGATCTATTTGTGCTTTCCATTCAGTATGCAAAAAAGTTAAGTTTCAGCAAGACCGCTGGATGTCCAAATACATGAACTTCACCATTTCTAACAACATTTCTCTTTTAAATTGAATAAAATTGAAGTGGAACCCAGATTAATTTAACATTTGCCCTCTGCTACTAACAGTGGTTGGCACTCTGCTTAGGACATACCCCTTTAAAAAGACTTACATCTTCATACAATTAAATTGAATATTTTGATGATGTCCGTATTCATCAAAAGGCTGTTATGATGTTACAATTTATGGACATCCACTACACAATAGTACCCACGCCAGCAATGCAACTGATGTGTCACATCCTGATGCCCAATATTCACATTAGGATGTTCTCTATTTCTCTCAGACAACAGTTAAGAAGTGCTGGAGCACAAACCCAGTGCCTGGAGTTCATTAGGAATGCCCGATTCACGCTGGACAGCTATTGCTGATACCCAGATGTGCATCTTTTCACTTCACTAACAGGCTATTGAAGCATTCTTTAATATAGCTATGAATGCATTAAGTTAGGTAACATAGGATCTGATGTAGGATCTGACCAATATTTTTAGAACACTTTTAAAAATTAGAGAAATGTATATGTACAATAGACCGTCCACTTTCATACAGGTTAAGAGAGCAAAACCTAAATGAAAGTGGAAAAAACAAAACAAAAATAACTCACCCCCTTTTTTTAACCTGAGGGAACATTTCTCTAAGAATTGCTAGGTTCCTCAGGATGTATCAATGGACAACTTCCTTTGGAAGTGTTGGAGGACCTTGGGATTCCAAGAATTTATTAATCAAATCTGCAAATTATCAAATCTGTAAAAATTAAACCCATAAATAGGGAGGGTTGCATTTCATTTATTTCTTGATCTGTTTAATCACAATTCTTTTCTTCTTTTCTTTTTTCCCCCTTCTTCCATTCCCTCTTTCCTGATTTCCTTTTACTGCATGGCTTTATGATATAAGTACATTCAAGTTCCACTGAGTTCAATGACACGTGCTTTCATGTAAATGTGCCAAGGAGTCCAGAATGACTTATATGTAAAACATAGTAAATAAAGGTACTATTAAAATTCAGAAGACTGTTGAATAATAAAGAGAAAGAACATTAGTGTTATCAATTATATGTTCTTTATTATTTAATCCCATACTGAGCAAACAAAACGGTTGATGAAACCTCCTGCTTTCTCAGACTAATGATTTGTGCAGTGTTCACTCCGGGAAGCAAATCCTAATTTTTACTATTTTACAAATTCAACTTATGTAAATATTTGACTCTATTTAGTACCACTTTAATATATTTAGTAATGAGCATGATTCTTTGAGGATTGATCACAGTGATAAAAAACAAACGATTGAACATTTATTGATATGGTCTAAAATGCTTTTCAAATTGTGTGCCTTTTACAGTTTTAAAATTTTCATTTGCACACTAAAACCAGAGCTCTTTCTAAATATTAAGCTGCAAAAATATAGAGTCACTCTTTTATAAATACTAAAAAGCACAGTATATACAGTTCATACCAAACTTAGCAGTGCCTTCCCACAAAAATTAATGACAACCACCTTAAACTTTTTACTTAATGTTTCCACTGCAGACTAAGGTCTCATCTACACTTACTAAAATTAGTTAGTGCAGTCTTGAACAGAAATACTCAAACCTTGCCCTGGAGGCCAGTCTGGGGTATTGCTCAGACACTCTGCTTCTGACCTGTGGTAGTGGTAGGGTGGAGTCCAATTGGTCCAGCTGAGACAAAACCAATTTGATCCTGCTGTACTGTCATTCTTACCTTTTCTATCACCCACACCTTCATGGCAGATCAGCAATGGTGCCCAATGATGGTCAAGAGCTCTCTGGCCATCTGCCATAGTGGTGGGGACAACATGGCTCTAATCCATCCTCTTTCTTCTGTACTGTTGAGAGCAGGGGAAGGGGGATGGTAGTGCTTGCCACATTGGAAGCAGTCTGCTCTCTGTAGTCTGCCTGAAGTGTGGGGCTGCTACAGAGTTCTGCCCACTGAATACAATGACTCATATTACAATGCTGAAAACACACCCATCAAAAAATAGCCATTCACACATACCCCAAACCCGTCCATCTCATCTTCTCTCCCCGCCTACCATTGCCACCAAACAGATATATAACAGAGGCAAACTATATTTAGGGTACCTTTCCTAACCCCCTCTCTATATGGAGTGATCCTATATAGGGCAGCTCAGTCACGGATATAGCTGTTGAATCACTCATTGCATCGAACCTTGAGTTAGAACTACTGAATCTATATCCACCACTCATATGCCACTCCATAGCTATGGGCTTCCACACTTCACCATCTGTCTCCATGGTTTTGTTTGTTTTTGTTGGAAAATGGCTTTGCGTGAATTTATTGTATGTGTGAAAATCAGTGAACTGTGATCAACACAGTTTTCACAGAGAGAGCTTTTGATCCAATGGCATGATTAACATGATGACCAGTGACTTCTCGTCTTTGCAACCTTCTTTCGCTTTCACAGTGATTGTAACACATACCATGTTATTATAAGTCTGCTCTCCTGCTGAGGTCTTTGGATTGTTCCTCCCCTATGACCCTGCCACCATAGAAGACCCCCCTGGGAGTACATGACTCTGATGGCTTTGCTCATAGGTTCATGGGAAAACAAATGTCCCCTTACCACTACAAGGGGACAATCTAGTGAGGGGACAAACAAAGGAGCTATGAACAGTGAACCAACTGCAGGAGCTAATGTTTATATTTGCCCTAGTAGAACTATAAGACTATCCACTGACTTTTTCATGTACCTATAAAGGGATGGTAAAGTCCATAGCTACCAAGTTCAGATTGTGCACTGTATCATATCGAAATAATCAAATGTAAAATCTTGTTGAACTTCAAGTTAACCATCATTAACTTCTCTGATTATTGTAAAAGGGCCTGGACTTATATAACTGTGTCTGGCAACTGTCTTCCTGTATATCCATTGCTTATGGAACACATTGGCTACACCATCATGGCTTACATTGAAAAAAGATATGACATTTAGATTGAATCATTTAGTAAACCCAAAGCATAAAAGAACACAAATCTCTTTCTCATCACCATCTCATTCCCTGTCTGAGAATAAATGCATAGAAAGATATACTTCACAATGAGATGAAATACATTGGGAAGGCTTTTAAATGCATTTAATTGACCTGTTGGTGTTGCTCTGGATGCAACAGTGGCTGACTGGATCAAAGTGTACTGGGAAATAATTGCCACATTCACATAAGGGTGGACTTGGCAATTAGTTGACTTTGCTAATGGCTATAAACTGCTATTAAACCTTCATCAACAAAACTACACAAATGTATCATAAGTAATAAGAAATACTGAAGGTGACTTTAGCAATCTTTTCTCTTTGATTAGGGAAGAAATAGTGTCCTGTCAATTCCCACTATCTAAGATTGACATTATGGTTTTAATTTAGGCATGTCACCTGTGAAAAGCCTAGACACAAAACTTTACTGTTGTTTTAACATTTGCTCTTCAGCAAGTCTTAAGATAAAATGGCATATTTTTATGAACATCTTGAAAGGTGTGAAAATATGAAGCTTTAATTATGCCAGAACACCTGCCATTCAACAGTAATTAAGTCTGGCTGACAAAAACTGTTTGTGGAACACAAGAAAATATGTTCATTACAGAAAACAATCCTTAAGTGATAAAAACAATGGTCTTATATCTTCATGGAAGATGGGAATCAAAGAAATGGTTTTAAATGTCGGATGGGAAGATTTATGAAATTAGTCAATTTCTTGTTATCCTCATGTGTGAGTTCAAGTCAACCCAAAAGTATATTGCTTTGCAAATGAGGCCCAAACTTTTTAAAGAATGTATTTAGTCACTTATATTATTTTTATCATACATTTCTCCCAAATGTCTACAGAAAAATATTTTAAGAATGCACAATTTAATAGTTTTTGCATGTTCTCTTCCTAGTTTGTACACATTTAAAAATTATTTCTTGTAATATAGTGTATATTGTATGTGCTTTTCTATAAGGTAAACAATACATTATTGAGCTATACACTTGATTTTAAAAATTCTAAATTAGAAAACATAAATATTTTTTTGTTTTATTCATAAAGTTTAGTAACCCAACTTTGTTACTTTTATACAAAAATAGACCTGAAAGGTGTCTATTATACCCCTATTTCAAAGAGGGCAACCTTAAGAAACTTTAAGAAAACCTTATTGATTATAAAATTAAATTGATATAGTTTTAATTGGTACTTATTTTTGTACTGACTTTTCAGTTTAAGTAAAATTTAAAGTGAGATGAGTTTTGTACGACTATGAAACTGGGTACTCAAATATCTGCAGAAATGAACCTTCCTAGGAAGCTGTAGGATTTAAAAATGATTAGATGTTTAATGGAATTTGGAAAATAGTTGGTTGAGAGAAACACATGGGTTGACATGAAAAATTCCTAGCCCTGGTAGTTGGTATGTTCATGATTGATGTCTGCTACCATCTCTCTGATATTTTTTTTGTGTGTATAACAATGAAATCCTTATTTATAATATTTTGTATGTGTAGAGGGAGTGAGACAAACATTTAAAACTCATCAGCTTAAGAACATACAGTCTTGTTTTTCTCACAAAGGAACTTCATGCTGCCACTGTTTTTGAATATAAGGAAAATTCATTGAAAACATGTATGGCTGCTGTCTCCCATATCCATGATGATGGTGAATCAGATCAAGGGTTTTCTTGTTTGTTTGCTTTGGTCTTAACCTTCAAGGATCTATTCATGATGATGAACATATTTGGGGAGTAGATCTTAGCACCTCATAGACCTCAGCCTTCCTTGAACAGATGAGAAAATATGAAGAAAGAATAGATATAGTAGTAATGGGAGATTTTGATTCTGATATTTGTTGGAAAACAAACTCTGCCAAGAATATGAAATAGAAAAATATTTCTTACTTGCCCTGCAGATTATTTTATTTTCCAGAAGCTGGAAGAAAGAACAAGGGGATCAGCTATTCTGGATCTGATCCTAATCAACACTGAGGACTTGATCAATGGAGTGGAAGTGGTGGGATTCTTAAGTAGGAGTGACCATGTGTTCCTGTAGTTTGTGATACAGTTTTAGAGAGTTTCTTAAAAGCTAGATACCGAAGGCACAAATGCAAACAGTGCCAACAAAAGGGGGGGGGGAGGAGTGGCACACGAGGAAATTACAATATTGGGAGGAGCAAAGTTTCCATGGTGTGATAAGTAAAAATGGATTACTTTAAACAGTAAGAATTCCATGTGATTGGGGGGGCATGCATTCTGTTAGGATCCTGTATACAACCTGTGGTAAAATAAAATGTGGGAAGCATAGTGATTAGGTATTTTAAAGTTTAAATGTGATGAGGTCCACTATGTAACACGATTTTTGGTCCTGGGTTATAAATGTCATTTCCTAATTGGGTCTATCATAAAAAAACAGAAAAAGTTTATGAAACTGCAAAAACGTTTTTGTGGGTCATCTTGCTGCATATTTTGCTATAGTTTTTCACTGAATAACAACATTCAAGAGGGATCCTCTCACCTCTGCAGGAGTCTACCATATACCAGGAAGCTGTGGACAAATCTACATAGGGAACACCAAACGCATCATTGCCCAAACACGAATTAAGAAACATGAAAGGCACTGCAGACTAACTCAACCAGAGAAGTCAGCCATAGCAGAGCACTTGATGAACCAACCTAGACACAGTATATTATCTGAGAACACAGAAATGCTGGACTACTCTAACAATTATCCTGTCAGACTACACAGAGAAGCCATTGAAATTCACAAGCATGTGGACAATTTCAACAAAAAGGAGGAAACCATGAAAATGAACAAAGTCTGACTACCAGTATTAAAACACCCTCTAAAATCAGAACAGTAAATGAGGAACAACACTCTGAAAACAGAGGAATTCCAGACATGAATCAATCAGGGGCAGCTAACACCTCCGAACAAAGGATTCCCCCAAGCAGGAAGAAGCCAGGACATGAAGCTGGCAAGGCCATTGATGCTAATAAAGGTGATTAATTACAACATTCACACTGGCCTCCAACAGACAAGGATTCTTTCTCCCAACTTGGACCTTCCACAGATACATAAACCTTCCTTGCTTAGTTTTTCCAATATACCTTACAACCTCTGAGGATGCCTGCCATAGATGTGGGAGAAACATCAGGAGAGAATACTTCCTGATGTTACTTTCATACTTTCCATACAGCCCAGAAAACACACAACAACCCTGTGATTCCGGCCATGAAAGCTTTCAAAACACAATTCAAGATAATTTGTGGCAGCCACAAAAACAGTTTCTGAAATATAACTACTTTCAAAGTACGTACGACACAATTAAACAGGAGTAATACTTTCAAACCAGGATCAGAAAAAAATCAAATTTTGTTACATAGTGTTATCAAGGGGTTTCTATGGTCAAATATGGATTTGAAACTTGGTCTTCTGGAGACCTAGGCCCCATCTACACTGACCATTTAATGTGATTTAAAGCCAGCTTCAAACTGCTTCAGCCAGACAACAAACTTCCACAAAAGCACTTGAAAGTTCTTAATGTGTATCAGTGCTCTTTTCTTTGTGGAATCACCATGAAAGCCCCAAACTGGTTCCAGAATTTCCTATGTAATTATCTTCACAATGAGACCACTTTTTCAATACTGGTTTGAAACTCCAGTAAATTGTCAGTTTAGATCAGTGGCTCTCAACCTGTGGGTTCCCAGGTGTTTTTGCCTACAAGTCTGAGAAATCCCAGCCAGTTTACCAGCTATTAGGATTTCTGGGAGTTGAAGGCCAAAACATCTGGGGACCCACAAGTTGAGAACCACTGGTTCCTACACTCAAATAAATATACCATGTTGACACACATGATGCACAATTTGATATATAGATCTTCCTTCTGTTACAATATTTATTTTAGTGTTGTCATTAGGGCTGATATCACCCAGTATAGTATCACCCGTGGTCTCATCCTATTGGACCTCCTCTCTGAAGGAGCCCATCTAATTGTTGCAGAACTGCAGTCCAACAGTATATTGAGTTTTTTTCTTGGCCACTGCTATTTTGATTGCCACTGCATATTGTGAGCAATAAGTAGAGTACTCTGTTTTGGATGGCTTCTTGGTCAATCATTTTGTTGTCACTCCTTCTAATGGTGTCACTCGGTGCAATTCACATCTGCCACACGTACTAGTGATGCTATTTTTGGACTTGCTTTCAATACTCTTGCACACTGTAAAGAAGGTCAAGGCTAGCCAAAGCCTGGACTTTCTGTGAACTGACATTTTGTTCAGAAAGGCTATGCAGCTACATAGGTCATCATAAGAAGTCAAAATGAGAGTGATATATAGAACATTAGAAGAGAAAAGTATACCTTTCAGTTGCCCCAGTGAGAAACATGTGGAGGTAACAAAACAACCACAGATTCTTTCAGTTTAAAACAAACAATAACAATCACAGTTTATCACGTTTATCATATAGTGGGAATTCAAAATACATAAGTGGATTAGGCAGTCATGGGTACTAGATAGAGTTGGGATTTATATGCAATATCAATTTTCTTGCATACATTATGGTATGCAAAGAGTCAATGAGTGGCAACAAGATTGATTCCTTGAAACCTATGCTTCAACCACCAAGGATCAAATATTTATTTCTACTAAGCATGAATAGCCTTATAGGAATCATGGCTGACCAGTTGCCAAAGCTGGTTGTTAACTTTGATGGTGAAGTGAAGATAGCTAGAATTATTGTTTTTGAGTGTTGGAGAAGGATTCTAGGATACAAGGGTCTAAACCCTGCCCAGTCATGGAAATTCATTGGCAAGTCACATTCTCTCAGGGTGCATCTGCACTGTAGAATTAATGCAATTTGACCCCACTTTAACTGCCATGGCCCAATGCTATAAAATCATAGGAATTGTAGTTTTACAAGAATGTTAGCCTTTTCTGCCAAAAGTGCTGATATCTCACTAAACTACAAGTCTTGGGAATCTATAGCATTGAGTCATAGTAGTTAATGTGGTGTCAAACTGTCATTAAATTAGGGTAATTCGATTTTCACTCTTCAAATTCTCTGACACTTATTCTCCTCCCATTCCAGTATTTCAGAGTGCCCGAAAATTAGAGAGAGAGAGAAATAAACTGAGAGGAAATTTGACCAAGCACTACCTGATGCCCCATCTGCAGCTGGTGTAAATCTATTTTTATGAGCCTAATGCTTGAAGATAAAGAGGACCGAAGCTTAGTGATATTATACTAAGCTTCTTCAGACTCTCCCATTGGACTCCTTACCTATTTAGTGACCAGCTGTGACCTCTATCACTTGCACTGTAAATCTGGTGTTTCCCCTGGACAATATGCTCACACCATTACATAGAATGAAATGTGTTTCTACTCTTACACTTCAAGTGTGGAAGCTTTCTGGCTGAAATGGTCCTTTGAGATGAAATAAATTATTATTGTATTGTGTTTAGAAAAAGGAGGGTGGTGATGGGAATGACTGCAGCTGCAATGATAGTCCTATCCTTGCTACAAAGAATGCTGCATTCTTCCCTCTTGCCTTTTAACACATTCAAGGGTTATAGTCTTATTTAGCTGCTTGACTAGACCCTAACCAATGTTGTTTCATGCTGGGAGATGTACACAACTCCTCTCTTGGGTAAAAATTTGTCATGCTTTCCAGATCAATTTGATGGATAGAAGCAAACTGATAGTCTTTGCTGTCTGCAGTCACTTCTCATGCATAAGGGCACATTGCATATCTCTCCCCCACCCCAACAAATTTATTTCTGTAAAAGAGAAAAGAAAAAAAGATTTCAAATGCAGACGTGTCTTTTTACCAACTGATATTTAGAACTGACACTTGGGTATCATAATTCAATCATCAACATGTTATAAGTCAGTCAATTATATTGCATGATGATGATGATGATGATGCTGATGCTGATGCTGATGAAAGTACCTTATGTGAGCTATTGGTATCACAATCCGATCTTCAGTTTTCCCAAATTATACAGAGTCATATTTTATCTCTCTTTCTGGCTGTATGGGTAAAGATTAGACTTGCAAGCTGGTCCCACAAAACCACCACGATTCTATTATTTGCCCCAAACTTTCCTGTTTCCTAGCTAACATAGATGCATTGTTATCAATGGGAATCACTATTAAACAATTGATGCAACAAGTCTCCTCTAATTGGGATAAATCTATACAATTTGGGCCACTGCTGGGATCATGGTTTACAAGGTGTAGACCACTGCTTGAAGTTAGGGGTCACATTGGTACCCCAGGAGACCTTGATAGTCTACAGTACATTCCTATCCACACATTTCCCCAAAATCCAATGTGGGCAAGAAACAAGTCTTTGAAATATTTGAATGGAAGAAAAATGCCTCCTTTCTTGTTTTCCTTCCCCCTTGAAGTGAAAACCTTCCTGTTCCAAAAGCTTTCTGGACATGGCTGCAATGATTTTTTTAATAGTTGTGTTGTCAGGTCTTTTTAGTCTTCTAATGATTTTTAAAATATTTTAATTTTTTAGTTTATTTCCCCTTTAAAATAATTGTATATATTCTAATGGTATTTTTGTATCTTTTCCCTCTGTTCTGGTTGAAATATTCTGTAAAAAGCTTCATCCCAATAATGAGGAATGAAGAAGAAGAGAAACAAAGAAGAGGAGCAGGAAAATCACAAAAATAAAAAAAAAATCTTCCACTTTTAATTTCTTCACATATAAGTGATGAAAGAGATCCCAGAGCATCTTTAATTGTACTTGCTGGCATTTACTGTTAAAGATATGTATTCATAATCTAGAGTTGCAGGTCTGTGATTATTTCACATTCGGTATGCAGACTTACTGTAAGATTACATAAAGAGGAAGAGATTATTTCTACTTCTTCTCACCAGTGAGACAATCTGTGACAATCAGAATGAATGAGGACCCTGACACACTTTTTTATGGTAGTTCACTCTTCCTTGATCACAGAAAGGAATCTGAATAAATCTTCTCCACCGTCTGGTTGATGACTCTTAGTTATGATGTGGGGGGTGGGGTTGGCCAAAGAGCTGTTACTTAGATCCCATCTACACTGCCATATAATGCAGTTTGAAACTGCATTATATGGTGGTTTGGTTGGGCCCTTGTTGCACATATGTAACTAAGTAGATTTATAATGCAATGCTTTTGACATGAAATAAATAAATAAAACTAAGTAGATGCTACAAAATTTCTGCATTGTATAAAAAGTTGTGAGAGTACAGCAGCATCCTATTTATTGCTTTGTTTTCCTCCACTGAACTAGGGCACAATGCCACCAATTTACAATAAACAAAAGTAATCCCCATCACCTCCATCAGTTGTGTCATCTGATTTTGGGTCAGGGAAAGTCCAATAGCTCATGATGAAATCTATCCTCCTTGCCAGGCTCAGCCAACAATTGCTTTGTTGTAATGAGGCTAGTATGGCTGAAGATGTTCATCTATTTCTATGATTACTGATCTCGCCAAGCAAGCTAACAATAATGGCACCCTTTGAAGCATAATAGCATGCATCAGAATATACTCAAGGCACTGTTCTCTTATATTGTTTCTGTAATTGAAGTATTGAGCTGGAAGCTTCAGTAAGCGCACCGCTGTAAAAGTATTTAGAATAAATGTTCTTGGGAGCAGTTATTGCACATTCAAATAATTCTTCATTGTAGGGGACAATTCCCTGCCTCCCCTTCCTTGAGAAATGTGTAGCGGCCATGGAAGTGATGTTGTTATTTTGTTTTATAACCTTGAACCTGGAGGATGTCAGTGAAGTTTTCTATCTGACCAGATGGTATAATTGCACTTGCTTCAAACCAAGCAGTAAAAGAAAATAAAGCATGAAGATTCAAAACTGGGCATAAAGCAAGTGTCAAACCCTATAATGAAACAGCCAAAGTGGAAACTCCTACCCACGTTCCAATGGGCTGAGATAGTCCATTGAACTTTATACACTCAGAAGCAGAGGAACATAAAAGGTGCGGAGAAATGATTTCAAACTCATGTTACTGATGCTTTGGAATAGATGAAAATATGTCTCTGAACTGTCAGATTTCATAATGTAAAGCTGATATGAAGCAAAACACTGTAAGATACCCCACTGAAGTACCCTATCTGTAAGCCACCTTCCTGTTTTCCAGCTAAGCTGCCTCCTTTCTACATTCTTCCCAATAGACTAACAGCAGAAACAGCTGTTAAACACACCAAGTGGTCCACTTTTCAGCTGTTTTCCATGCTAATCTGCTGAGCAACAGACAATGAGAAAATGAACCAATCTGTAAGCTTCTTTTTGTACTGTTTCTATTCCTCACACATTATTTCAGTTTCAAGGGCAAAGATATTTTGTCTTGTTTGTGCATCATTTTGCAAAAGCTTTTAAAAAAACTTCATGAGATGTATTATTCATTTCATTCACATTTTTTTTAAAAAAAGAAACAGATAATCAAACCGAATCAGGAAAAAATAAAACAACACCTCAAATCAAATAATCCTACTTAAATTACTAGTAACCATAACAACTGATTATACAAAACTTGATTTCTTGTTGTTTGGAGAGCCCATGAATAGTTTTTAATCTTTCATAAAAACTTACATTTAATACCCTTGTTAGTTTGGCTAACTCAGTAACTTTAACAATCCATTCTTTCATTGTTGGTGCTTCAATTCATTTCCAGGTTTGCACACACAATGTGCTGCTATTATCATATATCAAAGTAGCCATCCTGTGTATTACAATATGAAGTACTTTTATTTCATGCAGCATCTTTAGCTACCTTCTTTGGTGTTCTAAGAGTACTTTTTCATGTCAGGAGTGACTTGAGAAACTGAGAGCAAATGGGCTGTCAAATAGATACAAGAGCAGGGGTCCCCAAACTAAGGTCCATGGGCCAGATGTGGCCTTCTAAGGTCATTTACCCTGCCTGCCCAAAACTTTAGACTTAGGGTTGTTTTTTCATTTTCTTTTGCACTATAAACTATAGTCCTGCCTCCCCCCCCCCCCCCCCACCCAACAGTCTGAAGGACCATGAACTGGCTCTCCACTTAAAAAGTTTGAATAGTTCCCTGCTTTAGAGTTTCAGGATCTTCACCTAGGGAATCAAAAACCTCACCATCCATTCATTCAAAACAGACCAGTTACCAAATCTAACCATCTAGTATTTTCAGACACTTAAATTATTCATGAGTTATCCACAAAAAAGGGTTCTCCCTCCCTCAAATATTTGCATGACTATTGCTTATTTACAAAATACAGGATTAATCACCCAGTCTCATTACAAATGATGGCCACCATATACAACAAAAGAGCTATCAGCATTTTCTCAATGGGGCTGATTTATATTGTCAGTCTCAATTGTTTAAAAACCTGTGTTTCTTCAGGTTTTCTCAGGAAAGGTGAAAGCATCCAGATTTTAGCAAATTTGTCATCTCAGAGGTTTATGGAGTGAAAAGGTGCCATCTTATTGGCAAAAAGCATTTGCTAAATACAATTTTTTAAAATGCATTTGGGGTAAAATTGTGGCTGTAAAACATCCTTGGCATAAAGAGGGGGGAAATCAAACAAAATGGCCACAGTCAAGTGCTTTTCATAGTAGTGAATCTGCTTTCTTTCGCTTTGCATTTTAATACACTCTTCCAACATTTAAGATGTTGTTTTCCATAACTATTTTCCAGATTTGATTTGTCAGCTGCAAAAGTCTGAAGTGGCAACTGGTGAAGCATTCACATTGAATACTGCCTTCAATATCAATACACCTTCTTCCATAGAATTAAGCTCAAATGTGGCTAGTGGATAGGAAATATAATGGTCATACTTACAAGACAATAAACCCCATTCCTAGGAGTAAAGCGGGAAATAATAAAAATAAATAAATAACCATTATCCCAAACAGGGCCTTTTCCAGACAAGGCCTTTTCCAGACAAAGTTTAGTACAAGAAATGGTGTGAGTGATTAGTGGCTTCCTGTTTTGAATCAGTGTTTCATTTCTATTAAAAAGAGGGTGGAAATCAGTAGAGTGGAGCTTTATAGGGATAGAACAGGAATTCATTGTTTAACTGACTAGGGTCAAATTTGGTTTAAAACCCCTCAAGAAACCCATACAGAAACTCATTATTATTTTCAGGTTACCTTATTTCTCCCAAATGCCTTGTGTATGTTGTTGAGGTGAGGTTTTTTTTTTTCCTTTGCAGTTGGTTCAAGCAAGTGGGAAAGGGATGTTTTTCTCAAGACCAATGTTTTTCTCAAAAGATAGAGCCAACCTAATCTCCCTGGGGAGGGAGTTCCAGAGTCGGGGAGCCATGGCCGAGAATGCCCTCTCTCTTGTCCCCATCAAACGCAGTAGTGAGGAAGGTGGAAGTGAGAGGAGGACCTCCCCGGAAGATCTCAGAGATCGGGTGGGTTCATAGGGGATGACGCGGTCATGAAGATAGACGTGGTCCTGAACCATTTAGAGCTTTATAGGTAATAACCTATAATAACCTTATTGTATTGTGATGTGCTGTTCTTTTATATGCTGTTTATAT
The DNA here is from genome assembly GCF_035594765.1 of Anolis carolinensis. Taxonomy (NCBI): domain Eukaryota; kingdom Metazoa; phylum Chordata; class Lepidosauria; order Squamata; family Anolidae; genus Anolis; species Anolis carolinensis. The sequence goes on from NC_085843.1 coordinate 265,238,947, forward strand.
TGTATTGTTTTGGGCATGGCCCCATGTAAGCCGCCCCGAGTCCCCATTGGGGAGATGGTGGTGGGGTATAAATAAAGTATTATTATTATTATTATTATTATTATTATTATTATTATTATTATTATTATAACCTGCACCTTGAATTGGGCCCGCAATATTATCGGCAGCCAGTGGAGCTGCTTGAGCAGGGGACTTGACCGCTCCCTGTAAGCAGCTCCGGTTAGTAACCTAGTAATCAAGGAATCAAGGGATGGCTTTTTTAGAATTGGTCTAATAGTTGCCTGTTTCAGGCTAGATGGAAATTGCCCTTGTTCCAATGAGGCATTGATAATCCTCAAAAACCAATCAACCAGCTCCCCCCCCCCCCCCCCGCAAGCTTTTTAAGCCAGGTAGGACAAGGGTCTAGAGCGCATGTAGTTGGTCTCATCGCTCCAAGGATCTTGTCCACGTCATCAGGCCGAATAAACTGAAACAAATCCATCAAAGTTGACTCAAGAGATGCACTAGGTACCTCAATTGGAGCTGTATCAAAATTGCCATCCAAGATGGAGCATAAGCGAGCGACTTTATTTGCAAAATGATGCGTGAACTCACTGCATCGAGTGACCGAGTTGTCAAGGGGCTCCTCCCCCTCATGAGGATGAAGGAGCTCCTGGACAACCCGGAACAACTCTGCTGGTCTATTTGTTGCAGATGAGATGCGGGCCATCGAGAAAGTTTTTCTGGCTGCCTGCAATGCCACAGAGTAAGCTTTAATGGAGGGTCTAGCCCGTGTTCGGTCGGTGATGCTCCAAGTCTTCCGCCACTTGCACTCTAGTCCCCGCCTCGCCCACTTCATCAAAGCCAGCTCCTCGATGAACCAGGAGCCGACTTGGCTCTGCGGAGTGGGAGGGGATGTTTGGGGGCGATCGAGTCAAGAGTCCTGGCTGTCTCGATCGACCAGGGTCTTGACAGGATTGTCAGTCAACATGACAGGAAGTTCCCCAAGAGACATCAGGAATCCATCTGGATACATAAGTCTCCCGGGGCAGACCATCTTAATCCTCCTGTATGTAGCTCTCTTTGCAACATTTTAGTGGCCAGCTGCTCTGTATGTAATTCTGAAATATAGATCCTGAAATATAGGGCGGTGTAGATCCAGCCACAAAGAGCAGCCTACAAATCCCTACATTATGGGTGGATCTCTGCTACCTTCTTCTTATATGGAATTAAATGGATTCACTATAAGAATTGGCTGGTAATTATTTTATTCTGTATGCCTTCTAACTAAGTTTGTAAAGAGAATTGAAAATTAAGGACAAAAGAGATGCATTTTATGCTGTTTCTTTATATCTTCTTGAAGCCCTAATGGAGATAAGGAGAGTAGAGTGGAAATGTGGCATTCCATGTATCACTGGACAAAATGGAAAACGTGGACATTAATCAGATGAAGATCTCCTTGAATGTATATGAGCTACAATGCTTTCAGTGGGATATGCATATCACACTGAATGCCTTCCTATTTTCTTCCTGTTGTCATGTTTATCCAGTAAATTCTTATTGTCCCTTAGTATTATTCATTGTAACCTTGCCAGAGTGAGTTCGTAAAAACTTTATGCTATTGATCTCTACTGGTTCCATCACATCTTCCACAACAGACTGTTTGGACAAAGCATTGTGTGAATACTGATTAGACAGACCTGTTTACTGTAAGATGGATGGAGCATGATAATGAACCTGTCTGAAGGAATGCTTCATTGCCCTTCTGAAGGATCGCAGCTGCATGATCAAGAGAGGTTAAATACAGGTAACTAAACAGATAAGTTTGCTTAGACTTGAATGTTCCAGGCATCATAATAGTATATTCCCAGATCGAATCTATCTGTTATTATCAAACCAAACAGAGCAAAGTGAGATGTCATGAAATAAATGGGCAAAAGAGACTTGTAATCAGACCCATTCACTCTCCCCATCAATGAACCAACCACCCTGAACAGTATATTATAGTTGAATTATAAATGACTGTTTATTTACACTGCTCTAATCTACAGCAGAGTTTGGGTGGAAGCAAGTGTTCCCGTTTTCTTAGATACTCTAAATGGGTCTTGCAAGGATGGAGGCCATCTACTGCATGCCAGTAGTGGGACATAGTGCCTTACTTTGTCTACAATCAGAACTGGAACTACTCTTAGTTTTGTCAGGGCCCTTCCATACAGCTGCTTAATCTGGAGTAAGTAAGGGAGATTACAAATCCCAGTACTTTAAAGAGAGTCATTACATGGAGCCTTTAGTCCCAAGAAATGGTCTCATAGCATCTAGAAAGGTTTGGTTAATACAGATTGAAGGGAACTGCAAAAGGTACGGGACATGTGCTGTAGGTTTTCTTTTCTTTTCTTAATGACTCTCTGAGATGCACTGCACCTCATGAGCATTTTGCCAATGCTTATGAGCATTGCTGCATTGATGTGGATACAACAAAGTGCTCAGAAGAATATTTCCTGTCATCATCTCTCCTCACCCTCCTGGTGCCTTTAGGAGCCCTTCCAGACAGGCACAAAATGCGGGATCTTTCTCAGTTTGACCTGAGTCCAAACGATGCCTCTGGTAAAAGTAATTTATTGCTGAGAAAACTGGGTTTTCCCAATTTGCTCCACATTAATTTGGCATTTTGAAAGATCTGGAACTTAAGCTAAGGTCCAGAACTTTCCAAATGCTGGGCCTGGCTCTCTGGACTCCTGGAGACTGAAGAAGCTGGAGTGTGTTCACCGCCTCCCCTCCAGCCCCTCCCCCATTTTCCTACAAAAAAACCTACCAGAGGGCCTTGCTGGCAGTGCACAGTGCTCCTGAAGTCCAAAAATGGCATGTCAGGAGGTGGGGTGGAGGAGGGATTTCCCTCCCCGGCATCATTTTTGCACATCAGGAGTACTGTGCAGAGGGGCCTGCACTGCCAGCAGGTCCCTCCAGGAAGTTTTTTGGGTGGAAATGGGGGGCTGGAGGGGGGGGGGGGGGTGGCATCTAGCACATCTCAAGAGAAAGCCCAGGATTTGGACTGGGGATGGGGACAGGGGCTGTTCTAGCCATCCCTCCTTTTATCTAACTTTCTTCCAGGTTTTGTAGCCTCTGTAGATGGACCACAGGGCCCATCCAGACAAAGTTTCTTATCAAGATTTGTCCAGAGGTGAGTTGCCTCTGTCTTCTTCTGTGGTGTATTGAATAAATATTTTAAGTATAAAAAAGAAAAAAAGAAAATGTGATTTACCCAAAGTCACACAATTGCATCTCCATAGATCTATTATTTATTCTCCACATGATATGTATCACCACTACAGATATTAAGAACTCTGTGATGCAAATACAGGGGACAAAGACACTATCTTTGTGCTGTTATTTCAAATGTCCATATTGGGGCACTAGAGAAATTACAGAAATTAAAACATATTTAACAAGATCAGTTGGATGACACCTTTGCAGTGCATATAGATTAAGTCATTATAGTATATTTTTATTTCTAGAATCTGGGAAACAGAAGCCAGACACAATAAAATTAATTCAAGCAGGTTAGTAGCACCCACTCGTTTTTTAAAATGACTCCTGAGTGGTTTAATAGTTCAACTGCTTAAGCATTCATTCCCTTAGAATCCTCTGACCTTTAACCTTCCATGTGTTATTTCATTAAATTAGCAAGCAACCTTCTGAAATGCTGCCACCATGTGGCCTAATAAAGCTACAGTTAGTCCAAAGGAAGTCTTCAAAGATGATCTGTGGTGTGATAAATCATTTTCTTATTTTCTTTATCTTGGCATTCATGTAGAAATAAGATAGCACAATACACTGAGCTGATGGTTACAATATCTGTATAGTTGTATATTAAGTATACAATGTAGTGGATTTCATTTGTTAGTTGGTTTATTGATTGTGCATGGATATTTACATCCTGTATGCTTGGCATTGAGGGAAGGAGTTCAAAAAAGAGGGTGCAATGGCATAAAAGAAATCCACCAGCAACTGTCTGGATTTTCTTGTCCTCTGAAGAACAATAAGACTCTAAACAGATCCTCACTCAGCTGATCTTTATAGAACAGAGAAACATGTGGGATAAATGCTTTCCTTCAGACAATTGTTCAGATGCAAATGCAGTTAAAATTTTGTAAAAGAGCTACACGGGTATGATGAATTCACTGCACTCAATTTGTCTTTTGAGGGCACTCTGAGGGCAGAGGAGCTCCAGGGATGGCTAATGACTCTGAACAAAGGATGCCCCCCAAGCAAGAGACGAACCTTTCCAATGCTAATTAAGGTGATTAACTGCAATATTCATGCTGGCTTCCAACTGACAAAGAACTCTTCTCACACCCTGGACTCTCCAGAGATATATATTAACCTTCCTTGCCTAGTTTCTCCATACCTCACAACCTCTGAGGATGCCTGCCATAGATGTGGGCGAAATGTCAGGAGAGAATACTTCTGGAACATGGCCATACAGCCTGGAATACATACAACAACCCTGTGATCCCAGTCATGAAAGCCTTGGCTTTTGTTTTTTCGAGGAACCTTTCCAGTTCACACAACCCACAAATGGACAAAACTAGTACATTTTAGAAATCTATATCACTTAAAGTATTATGGACAACATCTACATATTTTAGAAGTAAATATAGAAAAATGTGTGCAAATCTGAAGTGTTTTAAACTTGCTCCAGATAAGAGGCAGGTATTTGTAAATGATTTGTGTACAATTTAAAAAATACTCACAGTAGTGTCTATCACAAAAGCTGCCTCAAAATGATCACAAGAACTGCAGGACTTTGTGACTTACCTGAATTTAACAAGATGGCTGAAGGATGTATGTTCTTTATTTCACAATGATTTCCCCCTATTCTTCCCAACCTTCATTGCTGTTTTTAACTTCTTAAAAAGCAGGCTAAAGGGCTTAACACTATGGATCTTGTCACATTGGCTATGGATTCACCACACATTGTGGTGAATCCATGAGGTCCCAGCAGGGTGTGTGGAGAACCCATTGCCCCATGCCCTGCATTGCTCTATTCACAGCTGGCCCCATCCCACGGGGGAAAGCGTCTGCTGTCTGGCTTCCCCCCTCCCATGTTTCCACGTTGGTAGTGTGCACACCTTCCCTGCCCCTTTTGCCACAGAGCCCAGCTGGAAGTCGATGTGTGTTGTGTAATGGACTCTGTGGCAAAAGGGTAGAGTAAGTGCTGTATGATGTGCAAATTGCCCCATCAGATGAGGCTGTAAGACTTACTTCCTTGGCATTTTCCAGTTCTGGGGATAGCTAAAAGCCTGAAAGCCCTTTTTGCTACTGATGGTGTGTTAACTAGTTTGATTGCTTGGTAATAGTCAGACCCAAAGCCATTTTAATAAAATAAATTTGAAAGTCCATTGATTTTACAAGGTTCTAGAAGACAACAAAACTGGAAGCCAACCATGATATTAAGTCCTTAAACTGCCTTTTAAGGAAGCAGGAAAGGGGCAAAGTACAGGCATGTTACAGTTTAACTTGTGGCAGTATGTTGCATGAAGAGAGAGAGAGAGAGAGAGAGAGAGAGAGAGAGAGAGAGAGAGAGAGAGAGAGAGAGAGAGAGAGAGAGAGAGCATCAGGTAATATAGCCTTTACAGAAAACTTTTTAGCTGTTGCTACTCTTGACACTGATAAATCTCATGGCATTCTAGAACACTTAGATAATTCCATTTGTAATGCATTGAGATATCATGGTATCACAACAGAAGAATAGGCATTACCATTTATTTTACAATCAAAGAGATTATAAGAGTACCTTCCAACCTATCAAGCTCAGGATGCATGAATCAGTCTGATCCCATCCTTAGGTCTGTTCAATCCCATTTCGACATGAATGTGCAAAACACATAGAGACTGAGACAGATAGGGAGGGAGGGAGAGAAAGATAATGTGGATGAAATTTGTGATTAAAAATACTTCCACCGTTATATTCTTCTTATCTCCTTTATCTCTAAGTGGCCTCCAACATATGCATTCAGTGTGTGTGTGGTTTTCTTAGGCAAGGAATACTCAGAGGTGGTTTTGCTAAATTTTTCCTTTGAAGTATAGCCTACAGCACCAGGTATTACTTGGCAGTCTCTCAGGGCTCCAAGATCAGGTGGAATTTGTTGCCTTTAGGAGCCCCGGTGGCAAAGTGTGTTAAAGCACTGAGCTGCTGAACTTGCAGACTGAAAGGTCCCAGGTTCAAACCCCAGCAGTGGCATGAGCGGCCACTGTGAGCTCCAGCTTCTGCCACCCTAGCAGTTCGAAAACATGCCAATGTGAGTAGATCAATAGGTACCGCTCCGGTGGGAAGGTAACGGTGCTCCATGCAGTCATGCCAGCCACATGACCTTGGGGGTGTCTACAGACAATGCCAGCTCTTTGGCTTAGAAATGGAGATGAGCACCAACCCCCAGAGTCAGACACGACTGGACTTAACGTAAGGGGAAAACCTTTACCTTAACCTAGAGTATTTAAATATTGCCTTCAGGGTCATAAATACTCTTGATATTCTGTCTCTTATAGAAATTAGGAACATTGAATGGAAGGGGGAGGGGAAAGGAATGGCATCCTGCACGATTCATCATTCTTCCAGACAAAACTTAGAAAGTTATTGTTTGGTTGCCATCCCCACTTTCTGGGAGCACTCTCTTTCTCTCACACACACATATGCTCTCACACATGCACACATACATGCATACATAAAAAGATCCTGGGAGAAGGCTAGTAGGCTTTTAAGTTTAGTCACCTTCTAGGGCATTTGTGTGCTAACAGAATGTGTGTCAGCAACCATGGCAGCAGGTGAACTTTATAACAACTTAGAATGGCAATTTAAGTATAGATTCTACAGGAGAATCACAATCTGATTCAGACATTGGTCAAGGGTAGAATAATATTCCTCAGACATCCCAGTGTGCAGACAGTCAAACTATCTTGAAATATTAGAAGATGGAATTAAGAGCTGTGCAAATTCTGTGCAGATTGAAAATGGAAAAGGAGGTGGGGCAAGGCAAGAGAGAAAGAGTATTCGATATGGATGTCTTTCCAATCTCATTTAGCTTGGAAGTGGCAGATCCCTTGCTTAAAATATGTATCAGACAAATGATGCTGTTAGTGTGCTTAACAAATCCTTGAGGAATTTACTGCATAAGACATCTGGAAAGCAGGACATTTAGAACCTTTCATTTCTCTCTCCCTCGCTCTTTCATTCAGCACTTAGATAACCAAAGAGAGAAAATAAAGGATTTGGGTTTCCATGGGAATTTTGCCAACCTGGAGCAGAGCCTACACTACATTAGAAACTTGGATGCCAACAGATCCATTTGCTACTGTTTCCAAACATTGGTATGCTAATGCAAAATCAAACTTAGCCTAAGAACTTAATTAAGGGGAAAATATGTTGTTCTGCCTGGTGAAAACTATCAACATATTACCCTTTCTGTGATGGGAGTTCCAGAAATGTTCAGCTTCTAATGAACATCAGCAACAAAGGTGGAGGCATCTGATGAAAGGGCCTGGAATTGTTGGACAAATACTTTTCTAATTGCAAAAAATTGCATGTGGTTATGCTTTTGAGAATAAATGGGATGTCAGACACAGAATCTCACTTTTTAAAGGAGTCATGTACTTGATTACTTTGCCACAGGGCTGGAAATGAAAACTAGGGATGTAAATCTTTGCTTTTTAAAATTTTATGTTTGAACTGACAAAAAATTAGACATTCTCTGCTAAATGAGACTTCAAGAATTTCTCTACATTTCTATGATTGTTTACATCTCATGAAGGTTTTTTGCAAAAAAAATATTTTACACAAAAACACAGTTTTGCATAAAATACTATTTTCTGCGTGAAACATTTCTGAAAGTTGAAGGCCAAAACATCTGGGGACCCACAGGTTGAGAACCACTGTTCTGAGACAAGGCTAGAAAAGAAAACTTCTGGCTGCCTGTGTAAGCCAAGACATATGTGTCTGCCTCACAGCCAAATAGTGATGATGGAAAAGGTTTTTTTATTTATATATTAGGTGAACAGGGGGGTAACTTTAGTATTGCATATGGTACCGCATAGATAGGTTGCTAGTAGTAACTCCAATTGCAGCAACATTTTCGCTGTTTACCAGAAAGAAACATAGGGAGAATCCTTTGCCACATCATGCTGAAAGCCCACACCCAAGAAGCTGTCAGTTAAAATTTACTGGTTGTTATGTGATCTCTGTCTACCCCATTACTGAGTCTTCTGCAAAACTTCAGAATGGTTAAGAAATGTGTTCTGCTCAACAGTCTAAGAAGGCTTTAAATGAAACATTTTCTGTGCAGTCACATTACTTTATCCAGAAATGATTGTAGAATGTTTGCTAATAAGCTCCTCAATTTGCAGTTTTCCCATGTTATCCCTTCATTTACACCTCCTTTTTGTTAAAAAGGGGGGAAATTATAAAGAAAATTGGAATAGCTCTAAGCCAGGAGCCCCTCAAACTAAGACCCACTGGCCAGATGTAGCCCTCCAAGGCCCTCACCCTAAACTTTAGACTTGGGGTCACCCTAAGTCTGAAACAACTTGAAAGTACACAATAACAATCCTAAATAAATTGACTATCTCATAAGCCCAAGGTAGGCTCACACTTGCCATCCACATACTGGTAAGTTTATGATGGTTAAAGTTTTCTTTTTAATTTAAATATTATATTGTTCTTTCAAGTTTTTTGCACTTCAAATAAGGTATGTGCAGTGTGCATAGGAATTCGTTCATGTTTTTCAAACTATAGTCCAACCCCCCAACAGTATGAGGGACCTTGAGCAGTTTGAGGACCCCTGCTCTAAAAAAATATCAGGCTCTGTAAGCTGATAAAACTAATATAATTCTGCAATAACCAACAGCAGGGTATGGGTCTTTGCTAAAAAAGAAAAAAGAAAAGAAAAGATGACACTGCTTTAAGTTGTTTGCCTTTTAGGTTCCAATGTCCGTTTCATGTTCAAGGGGAGAAACATGTCAGCTGTATTCCACCTAGGTCAGTGGTAATAATTTTAATTTTCCAATAATATCCAGTAATAAATCTCTTTCAACATTCCCAGAAATTCTAAGGGTGCATCTTGATAGGCCAGAAACATCAAAGTTGATCCCGAGTACCCACTATTGCTAAAGATTACACTCCATGCCATTATTGCACAGAGCATTCCTGAGCCAGCGCAGTGGCTGGATAGTGACCAAATTGCTGAAGAGCACTTAAATCAGTTTGGCACCACTCTCCCACAACCCTTAGGTTCCCCCCACAGCTAATTTTACATGTACCTAAAGTTGCTGTTTACTCCAGAGATTTGAAGAAGCTCCAGAGTATCCCATGACTTATGCTAAGTGGCCTTGCCCACATTACGTGGAGAAACTAAGGTATGGAGGTATGGAGAAACTAAGCCTGCCATAGATGTGGGCGAAACGTCAAGAGAGAATACTTCTGGAACATGGCCATACAGCCCGGAAACATACAACAACCCTGTGATCCTGGCCATGAAAGCCTTTGACAACACATTGTTCAGATTCTCTTTCTTTATTCTTTCCTTCTCTTAAATGCGGGACAAATTGTCCCTTCTGCTGAGTTTGCAGAAGTTCAATTTCCATGCAGACTTTCTCCCCACCCTCCAAGCAGAGTTATAAACTGTGGAAAAATCAGGATTTATAATAGAAAATTCTGGCAGTCCCATAGGTATGAAGCTGTGAATGCTGCTGCCGCTTTAATATAGTCTAGGCCCATTACTTTCAGGAAGCTCATTCTTTTGCAGTAATACATTATTAGACCAGCTTTCATAAATGATATATCACTACAAGTAGAGTATTGTCCAGAAGTAAATTCTGAATACTGGAGAGGGATCAATGCTTTCTCAGCATCAAACAGGAACAGTAGCATTAAATCAGTTTTGCTGCCACTTTAATAGATGCAGAAATCAGAATTTGCTAAAGAATATAAGTATTTAGAACTGGAGCTCCAATGTGATCTTGACATCCTCTTGTCAATGACAATGTATAGGAGAATATACAACCACCACTGCTACCATTACTGATGGCAATAAGAACAATAATCACAATTATATTTATAGTCATTATTATAGTATGATGCAGGCTAAATTGAGCATATTAGGGCAAATAATACTTATAGATTTAAGCACATGTATATCTCTTTCATTTGAATACACCCCTCTTATTCCTCTTATAAAAATTATGGACCTTTTGAGCGACATAATTTTATAGTTTTATCACAATCAATGATGACCAAATAGTCACATTTGATGGGAAAATATATAATTATTTAAAATATTTGGAGAATATTGGATTGGGTGTTGGAGCAACAGCTGTCAGAGAATGTTATTGTCTATATCTCATGCATGTTAGACCATATACTTGATTGATTGATTGATTTAATTTATATTCCAACTTTCTCCTGTTGCAAACCAGGCTCACAATAGTTTTAACTGAAAATAAACATTTTAAAATAAAGGTTAAAAGATAATTAAATCATGATTCTATATAATAATAATAATAATAATAATAATAATAATAATAATAATAATAATAATAATAGAATGCTAAAAAAGGAAACTGAAGGCCCTATGAACAAATACAATAAAAACAAGAATTGAAAAGTCCTATAATGACCCCAAGTGCCGTCTATGCAAAGAGAGTGATGAGACAGTGGAGCATTTCACTAGCGGTTGCAAGAAAATAGCCCAGACTGACTATATTGAATGTCACAACAGGCAAGCAGCCATGGTGCACTGGAACTTTGCAGGTATGGCCTACCCTACAGTAAAACCTGGTATGAGTACAAGCCAAAAAAGACCACAGAAAATGAAGAAGTAAAAAGACTCTGGGATTTTAGAATCCAAACAGATAAACACTTGCCACATAACACACCAGATATAACGGTTGTAGAAAAGAAACATGTTTTTATTATAGATATTTCAGTACCAGGAGATTATAGAGTAGAGGACAAAAAGCTGGAAAAATCATGAAATATAAGGATTTACAAATTTAAATTGGATGGCTATGGCAAAGGAGAACAACAGTGGTACCAATGGTAGTTGGTGCTCTTGGAGGTATTCCAAGAAACCTCAAAAAGCACTTGAAAAGCCTTACTTTGGACAGAACATCAATCCACATTTCATTATTTTATTTATACTAAGTCCTAATCTTTTTTCATACTAGTTTTAAACCACTTCATTGGATGTGTTGCAATAGCAGATTCCCAGATTAGTTTAGTTTTACACCTTATTTTATTTTTTGGTTATTTAATATTTATTTTAATTAAGGGATATTTGTTTTTACTGTTCTAATGTAGCAGAAATCCTACAATGTATTTTTGACATTAATATTGAAATCTGAAATATATACAGAAAGCATTTTATTTTTACCCTGCCCTTCTCACCCCGAAGGGGACTCAGGGCAGTCTTACAACAGAGAGCGATTCGATGGACACACATATATGTCCATAAAATAAACAAATGCAATTAAAATCCAAGCAGTTGAAACATCAATTATTAAAATATCAATTAAAATCATGCAATTCAAAACATAATCCAGGACAGTTGCGTTTATCAATCACATTAATTTGTTGTCAATTATTGCACTGCTCCAATTACTGGTCAAAGGCTTGGTTCCATAACCACATCTTAAGCTTTTTCCTGAATGTCAGGAGAGAGGGAGATTATCTGATTTTATTGGGGTGGGGGTTCCACAGATGAGGGGCCACCACTGAGAAGGTCCTGTCTCTCATCCCCACCAGTATCGCTTGTGAGGGGGGTGCGACCGAGAGCAGGAACTCCCCCAACTATCTTAACCTCCGAGGTGGATCACAGAGGGAGATACATTCGGACAGGTAAGCTGGGCCAGAACCGTTTAGGGCTTTATAGGCTAAAGGAAGCACTTTGAATTGTGCTCAGTAGCAGACTGGCAGCCAGTGGAGCTGACGCAGCAGAGGGGTTGTATGCTGCAAAAGGCAACACTTCTTGGAACTGCGCACATTCTATGAAAATACCTCTAATATCCTAGGCCCTTGGGAAGAAGCCGATATTCAAAGATGAATCCTAGACACTTGGATCCAATGTGCATGTGTACTGTGATGTTATGTATATGTAAATAATAATAATAATATAATAATTTATTACCCGTCTCTCCTTGTGTCTCAACGTTGGGTACAACAGAATTAAAAATAGAGAGCTAAAACACAACACTAATAAAATACATATAACAAATTACACACAAGACCACACCAATAAAATGTAGGTTAAAATGCACAAGTTTAAATTGACTGGGTAGATCTAATGGAAGAGATAGGTCCAAAATTGTGTATTGGATTATGACAGCTGAATTAGCAGTCAAAACTCTTCTGGCAGATCATTCCACAGTCTTGGGGCAGCCAATGGAAATGTCCTCTGGGTGACAGTTGCAACTTGCCAATAATCTGGATTCTCAAATCAGATAATGCAGATTATCTACTTTGAATTGGATTATATGAGGCCCTTTCTACACTGCCATATAAATCCAGATTATCCGCATTGAATTGGATTAGATGGCGCGAGTGGCGCCATCTATATGTTATAACCCCAGGCGTGATGGCACAATTATATGGAAGTGTAGATTCAGATAATCCAGTTCAAAGCAGATAATATGGATTATTTGCTTTGATAATATGGATTATATGGCAGTGTAGAAGGGTCTTGAGACTACACTGTCATCCAGTTCAAATCAGATAATCTGGATTTTACATGGCAGTGTAGATGGGGCCTCAGTCTCTAAGGCACAACAAGACCCCTTTGCAAAGTGACATTTCCAGATTTTGTTAGTCTATCTTCCTCTGCCTGCTTTCATATCCTATCTGGCTCTGCTAATTTTCACTAGATTGGGAAGGATAGACATGGCAGGGATGGAAAGAAACAGTTGAGACAATCTTTTTTTTAATGTGCCAGGAAGAATCAGCACAATATGGGGCAAGATGGCCCAGTGTTCTCATCCATCATAAAGCTGCTTCATCTGTTTACAGTAGAATGTTTCATGGATGAATTTGTTGGTAATCAAATAGCAAAACACAAAGCAAAGTTGCTGTTATTGCTTTAAACAGAAGAGGTTGCCTTGAGGACTTTTTAAACTAGTAATGTGTTCACTTCCAGCCCCTAGCCTTAAAAAATTACTATTATTACTATTGTTGTTGTTGTTTGTTTATATCCCTCTTTTTCTTAAAATTTTATATAATGTGATTTTATTTTGTAATGGTATCTGTTTTATATGAACTGTTGTTTGTAGATTGTTTTATATGAATTGTTATTTTTACATTGTTTTTAGGTATTGAATATTTGCCATTTACTGTAAGCCGCTTTGAGTCTCCTCGGAGAGAAAGGCGGGGTAAAAGTGATGCAAATAAATAAATAAGTAAATTTCTCTCCACAAGGAGATTCAAAGAGGCTTTGGAGGTGGGCTTTTCTCACTAGAGCTGTGAGAGAGGGAATGAAAGGCTATGTCTATTCATGGATATCCATCCATATCAATTTTTTCCTGCCTCAGTTCAGGAAAACACATTAAATACATGCACACACAAACAAGGAAGAAAATATTCATCTTGTCACTAACGTCTTAAAGCTCTTGAGGAATTTTGCAGTGTCTGAATAACAGTAATTTATCCCAGTGGTCCTTCAGCTAAAATTAAATATGCACAAACTTGTAAATTTATCCATCCCATTTGTGTGTGAGAGAGGGGGATAATATTAGAGTGTAATATATATCAGAAGAAAAGGTTATTAGGAAAATGGTTGCAATTATGATGATTATTATTCTCTTCAGGACACGGCAGACAAATGATAGAGAGAGGAAATTGACCACAGCTTTTTTTGTGAGCCCAGGTTCCTTATGCACATTAACAAGAGATGAAAAAGTGAAAATAAAGGAAAAAAGCAATGAGTCCAAAATGGATAGGTGGTGTCACAAATGAAATCTTTGTGCTTACATGAAGGCATGTGGTCTCACGTACAGAAAGCACAAAAGAAATAAATATCTATGGCCTTTATCCCCAAGGATGTCCCTGATCTATTTTGATGTATATGGGAAGCCAGTACAATTCAATATGGGAGGACAAAACAATTCAAAGAGGGGCATCCTCTTTCAAAAAGGGCTACGTATCCTGACCTGGCAGGAGTAATAACATATTGATCTTATTTGCTGTCGAGGGTCAGAGTTCCAGAGAGAACTGCAGGTTTATTACTCCTGTTCTTCCATTTTTTTTATTCCCCAAAACTCTCTCACTTTCTCTTTGTGAAATATATTGTTGCAGTTTAAAGTGAACTGAGGTGAAGATTGAAAATACTTTTCAACATCATGCTGCATCTTTCACCGACTTGTTTTTGTAATAGATTTCCAAATATGGGTATCTCTCCTTCTGGCCTTCCATCCAAAACAAGTATTAAGTAATCTATGCTAGTAGTTGGGACAGAGATAAATCACAAGATATTAGAAAAGTTTATTTTTAAAAATAAAGCCCTCATGCTGAAATATATACTGTGGAGCCTCTACTTAAGAGTATCCCAATTTAAGAGCATTTTGTGTTAAGAGCAGTTGCTTGGCCCAGGTTTTGCTTTGATTTAAGAGCAACATTTTGTTAAACAAAGATTTGACAAGAAAAACATAAATTTAAAATGGTGTGAGACAAGGTTACCCTCTCTCACCTCTACTCTTTATTTTAGCAGTGGAAGTCTTAGCAAGACAGATCAGAACTAGCGACAATATAGAAGGCATAACAATAAAAAAACCCTACAAAATGAGACTGTTTGCAGACAACATAGTGATGATGACTCATAATTCTTAAAAAAAAAAATCAAAAGTTCTATAAATAAATAAGGAATTTGGAAAAGTCACAGGCTTTTCTATAAACAGAGACAAGACAAAAATTATGACATATAACATGAGTAAAAAGAATCAAGAAACTTTGTCACAAGATGTAAAAATACTTGGGAATTTATTTGACAAACAAGACTTATTTAAATTGATGAAGAAAGGAAAATTGAAAGGTATTCACTTCCCCTTTTCCAAAATAGACTTGTGGGTAGGGTATACCTAATGGAATTCCTCCCACATCCCTTCATAGTTTTTAGACTGCATCTTCACTGACATTCTACTCTGAAGAGGTGATGATGGTGGGGTGAATCATCTCTGTGGTGGTTGCACAATAAGTGGAGCTGATTCCACGTAATGTGGGCAAGGCCACTTAAACACAAGTCATGGGATACTCTGGAGCTTCTTCAAAACTCTGGAGTAAACAGCAACTTTAGGTACATGTAAAATTAGCTGTGGGGGAAACCTAAGGGTTTGTTGTAGCCCAGCCTTTAACTGAGCTGTCAGGTGAGCCTGAGGTTGGGCATATTCAGCCTGTGATTGTCCCTGCACCTGGCTTGTCAGAGCCTGAGATTCCTGTTCCTATGCAGTCAGAGTTTGTAGAGCCTGAGCTTCCTGTTCCTATGAAACCAGAGTTTGTTCCAGTGGATTCTGGGACCAGAGACATAATGGTTGCAAGTAGGCAGTTTGAACCGCATTCTTCAAAGCAATCAAGGTTGGATCTCTTGGTGCCAGATGGACATTCTAGTTCAGATTCTGGAAGTGATAAAGCAGATATGGCTAATGAGCTTGACAGAAGGAAGGCAATAACTCAACAGATGAAAGATAGGGAGTATGTCAGGAGGAGTAAACGATTGCTTTTGAAATGAAATAATGAACAGACTTTTCACGGGAAGGGACCTTGAATTTCCCTTAAGAAGGGCTGCTTTCTCTGAAAGAGATACAAAAAGACTTATAAAGATGGAGAAAACTTATAAAGAAGGAACATACAAAAAGACTTATAAAGATGGACAAAGGAGTTGTCTTTATTGGGAAGAATATTGACTATCAAAATGAATATACTACCTAAAGTGCTATATGTCTTTCAAACATTACCAGCTATATCTAAAGAATCACTTTTTAAAGCTTTGAATAAAGAAATTACAAAATTCATTTTAAAAAAATAAAAAAGCTAGAATCAAAATGAAAAATTAGCAAAATTCAAGAGAGGTGGAATGGTTGGCATGCATACTTGATTTATGATAAAATGAATGTAGATTCCATATTTTTTAAAAAAAATAAGATAAGAAATTCATTACTGAGAATTTGGAATAAATACAAGAAAGACTTCTACAGAGAAATACTGGAATGGGCTAAACCACAAGAGGTGTTTTCCACAATTAAGAAGAGCTGGAAGAAAACATTTGACCTACAAACTATTAGAAAAAGTAGAAGTCAAGAACTAAAAATATTACAAGAGTTTCAAAATGAAGATTCAAGAATTAATTGGTTCCACTACAGTGATGGTTCCACTACAACAGAGATGGAGATTAGACAAAAAAGTGGAATTCAAAAGCAGGAGAATCAATGGAATGTATTATTACAGACAAAAATAAAAAATGGGAAAATATATTAATTCATTTTGAAAGACTACACAATTGGCAAACAAGTGAAGGAGCCCATGATTCAATGGGCTAAAAATAAACCTAGAAGAATGGGAACAACTCTGGTTACAATTTACAAGAAACTATACTGCAGTGGTTCTCAACCTCGGGACCCCAGATGTTTTTGGCCTTCAACTCTCAGAAATCCTAACAGCTGGTAAACTGGCTGGGATTTCTGGGAGTTGTAGGCCAAAAACATCTGGGGACCCCAGGTTGAGAACCACTGCTATACTGTAAAAGAGAACTTTAATAAAATGATGTATCGAATTTGTGAAGATAAATAAAAGTTTGGACTTATGGTGGAAATGTAAACAGAAGAAAGGTACTTTTTACCACATGCGGGGGACCTGCCCAAAGACCAAAGATTTTTGGATAAAAATTCACAGTGAAATGAAAACTATATTAAAAAACAAAATAACATTGAAACTAGAAAATTTTCTATTAGGATTATTAGATAAGCAAATACCAAAACATCAAGAAAGAATCTTTCTCCATATGGCAACAGCCACAATAACTGAATATGCAAAATTGTGGAAACAACAAGCTATACCAATGACAGAGGACTGGACTACAAAAGTATTAGAAATAGCAGGGATTGACAAATTAACTTTAGCCTTCCAGCCTAACTTGCAGAGTCTACAAGAAGATTGGAAACCATTTATAGACTTTGTGAAAAATCAAAAGAAGAATATGATAATAAGATTTGATAACTAAAAATAAGATTATTAATATATGATTATCTTATGCATTTTGTATGTTAAAACTTAAGAGAGGGATGCTAACAAATGGACTAAGTGTTAAGAAACTATAATATATAGAAAGCTTGGAAGTACATACATGACAGTACTACATGACATTAATAAAATTGAGATGGGCTATAAAATGGATTGATTATGTAGAACTACATAAATATGTTGTAATACAAAAACAGAAACAGCATGATAATGATAAAGGGATAAAAATACTAACCCACTAACACTTTAAATGCAAATTTTAGAATTTCCTTTGAATATATTAATAATAAATAATCTAAGAAAATGTATTCTAACATCTAACCAAGAGAAATAGTCTACCAGGGAGAATTAGAAAGAAGCGATGATACTATTAATGAAGTTAACACTAAGATTAACTTAAAAGACAGCAAGGATTTTGAATCAAATAGTAGCTTGAGCTTGGGTAAAAACAATGTAGAAACCCATATTCTGATCACAATCAACTCTAGTTTTGAGAATAAATGTCCTGGAAGTGTCCTGTTGCTTTTTGGTAAAGTGGAAACATACAGAGAATAATAGGGAAAATTAGTGGCTTGGTGATTTGAAAGTGAATTGTTATTGGCTTGAGCTCTTCATATGGAAGAGCAATCTTCTTTTAGCAATACTTGCAAAGCAAGCTCATCATTATTAGTATAATCACAACACCAGTGGGAAATCCTTTCCAGAACACTTCACACAGCTCTGGGAGATTGCTGTAGCAATGTTGCTCTCATATTGATATTATCTGTCACTATTTTAGCTATTATAGCTTTGCACTGTATCGCTGGCCTACATAGAGTTGCCAGGGAATAGTAGAATCAGGAGCAAAGGTTTGCAGAGTGGATGATTCATCAAGCATTGTCTGCTAGCTCCATGGGCACAGTCCAGCTCCATTAGGATCAATGGCAGTATCATTACAGGTTTTTGTCACTTGGGACTATGTGAACACCAGTTCATTAGGGTTGCCTGGTAAACAGATTTACCGAGAGAGAGAGAGAGAGAGAGAGAGAGAGAGAGAGAGAGAGAGAGAGAGAGAGAGAGAGAGAGAGAGAAGTTGTGCAATAAGAAAAGAGGGGAAAAAGATGTGAAAAAAGGATTTTTTTATGGTGATGAAAGTGTCGCAGGATGCTAGTTCATGAAGTGATTTATAGTTTTCAAATCACAACCTCCCTGAACTGCTGCAAGCTGGACAGCAAGTGTTCTAGAAGCAACTAAAATACACAGCAGAGTCCTTTTGCAGCAAAAACATGCTTCAGTCCATCGATCAGCAGAGTCCAACTGCCAGCATCTGACCTTATCTACACACTGTATAGTAAACTCACTGATTCAGGTTTAATCCAAAATATCCATAATCTTCACAGTTGCAATATATACAAATGTACAAATTGGATGTGCAAACCCTCATTTCTTGTACTTGCAAACAACCAGAGTCATCAAATAGTCATATTCAACACAGGCTGTAACTCACACTGAGTCACACAAGAGAGAGAAAGACGGATTCTTTCATCTTCCCTATATAGCAAGCATGGGCAAACTTTGGCCCTCCGGGTGTTTTGGACTTCAACTCCCAGCCAGGCTGAAACTGCATTGGCCTTGCTGGATCGGCACCTTATCATCCATGTTACTGTTGCCACTCCCAGATGACTGCAGAACTCCATGTGAGCTCCTTGCTGTTGCAGGCACCTTATGCTAATATATGCAGTGGTACCTACCCATACCTCACCTTCTTCCTGATCACATGGGAGCCTCCACTGATGACAGAATGGGGCACCTGGCATGGCCAAGAGTTCATATGGTTCTCTACAATTATCTGGGAATAGTAATTGGGATGTCATGAGCATAATTTGTCCCCGTTTCCCTGCACTCATCACTGCAAGGAAAGGGGGATAATAGCAAGCAGATTGGACATCAGATTCAATCCTACTGTCCTCACAGGCTTGCTCTGAAGTTTCAGGCAAACTCTGAAGCATCTTCTGCCTCATGTCAAGCTAAAACAGACTAACCCATGATAGCTACTAGAAGTTAAGAAAGCAATTGGGACAGCCAGGAGTGAATTCGTGGTATGTACTGGTTATAATGCTGGTGTAAATGAGCTGAAACTTGCAAGGAGGGGCTGATGAACATTCCCAATATAATGGGAAAAATGGGGATTCTAAACAAAAAAAAATTACCAGCTACAGTAGAGTCTCACTTATCCAACATAAACGGGCCGGCAGAACGTTGGATAAATGAATATGTTGGATAATAAGGAGGGATTAAGGAAAAGCCTATTAAACATCAAATTAGGTTATGATTTAACAAATTAGGCACCAAAACATCATGTTGTACCACAAATTGGACCAAAAAAAGTAGTTCAATACACAGTAATGCTATGTAGAAATAACTGTATTTACGAACTTGGAAGCAAAATATCACGATGTATTGAAAACATTGACTACAAAAAAGCATTGGATAATCCAGAATGTTGGATAAGTGAGACTCTACTGTAATCTGAATTTACTTTGTGAAAAAATTTCTGCTGGAGAACTTTCAAAGGAAAATATTGTTTGATGACCATGTGGTTGATTGATAACACCTGGTAATGACTGTGAATGTCATGATGGAATACCTAGGGGATGTGATAATGGTCAGGTCATAACTATGTGAGGGTTATTGCAGGGGGGTTGCATCTGCCAGTATCCTTTACTGATGACCTATCAGCAGGAGGCTATATAGCAGGCCTGGGCGAACTTTGGCCCTCCAGCTGTTTTGGACTTCAACTCCCACAATTCCAACCCACCATAATTGCAGGTTCGGGATGGTGCACATGACTGCTTCCAGAGAGGCTTTGGATTTACTGGTCAGTGTAGATTTGCCTTTAATCAATAATTGCCACTCAACACAGCAATGGGACTTTACAAAAAATCCTCATTAACATGACATTAGGGGCCCTTCCACACAGCTGAATAAGATCCCACATTTTCTGCTTTGAACTGGAATATATGGCAGTGTGGACTCAGATAACCCAATTCAAAGCAAATATTGTGGGATTTTCTGCTTTGATATTCTGGGTTATATGGCTGTGTGGAAGGGCCCTAGGTGATGCATGTATGTGGAGGGAAGGATTATAGGTAAAAACAGGGAGTGCTTTGGGCTTTTCCTGCATATCAGGGGGTTGGACTAGATCGCTCATGTTGCTTCTTCCAACCCTATTATTCTATGATTCTATGAAAACAATGATACCCATCTGCACATTATGATGAATACAGCTTTGTTTTCTTTCATAAATTGCATCAACCTGAGAGATAATTGTCATCAGGACCTGCACGTGTATGTAAAGGCCCCACTATTTTATTCCTAAGGTATATTCATAATGAAAAATAGCCTCTCTTTATGTGACTACAAGGACTGATGGAAAATACATCTTTAGTAACACTGTTTTCCCTCCTACCCTCAGGACCATTCCACACAACCATATAACCAGCTGAGGCAGGAAAACATACACATCTCCTTGTTGATCACTGTGATATGAATTACTATCTTATGGAATCAGAAATGAAGAAAAGGGTAGAAATAAAGGCATAGCTTAAGATACACATTCAACATAATATGCAGTTTTGCCCAAAATGTATAACTCAGTCTGTAGATAAACATAAAATGTTGCAGGAAATGAACAGGGCAACTTGTCTGTAAGGCTATTTGGGCCACATTATTAAACAGCCGTGGAAAGATGGTGGCTAAAAAAAAAAGTTTTGGCAATCTGTATGATGCTTCACTGCTACATTTCCTAAGAACAACTAAAACTACTTTTGCCGAGAGCCATATATGAGATAAGCATGGCTCATTAGTGGAAAATTCTGTGTGTCTGCTTGGTATATGAAGGTAAGATTTCTTTATTACATTTATATATTGCTAAGAAATGGCAGCCCAGTGTCATCTGAGAAAAATTGGTTGTCTCCAGTAGTGTTAAATTGACAGGACATTAAAAGTCTGGAAAAATAGGGGGAAAAAGAACATTAAAAGTCTGAAATTGAATGCTGGAAAAGGAGCCTCAGAAAGCAAAAACCCTGTGGTTCAGTCAGTGTTGAAAACAGTGCATTTACAGGGGAAATATTAATGTTTTAATAGGATGCCATATTCTTCATCACATGCAGATGAAGAATAATTTAGAATCCATTACAAACCCAATATGTAAAATTTAATAAGAGAGGTACAGGATATTTGCTTACGTAGATTCTAGGGAAGTGCAAAGCTAACTATAAAATCAATTTGTTATTCAATGCCATTGAACCCAAATGTATGTGGGGGGAGGGGGATGGAAAACATTGTCAGAACTGAAATCTTACTGTTTATACCTGGGCTTTCAGCCAACTCATCATTTCATTTGGTGTTATAGTCCACATTTCTAGATAATAAACCTTGGGCATATTGATCAGTATGAACAGCTTATGTTGAGGGCCCAGGGTCTTAACAAGCTAATGGATCCAACTCCAAATGTTGAGGCCATACAAACAATGTCGAAATTACTTTTCTTCACCTTCCATTGCTTTTGAAGTTTAAGAGATTGAAAGGGTAGAATGCATAACCTTTGACCTTTGTGTACTCCTGAAGACAGCATAATTGGGAGAGCAGTTGGCCTAATTCAGAATGCCTCACAATACAGATCTCTATAAGTTATGTAGGCCATGGACAGCCTCCAAAAATAACTCCAAAATAAAATGTTCTTATTTCAGAATGGATCATGATAACATTGATGATGTTAATGTGTAGGCATTTCATAATCACTAATTGTTAATTACAGTATGACCCCTGTATCCACAGGGGAGGCATTCCTGAACTTTCTGTGGAAACAGAAAACCTTAAATAATAGGTAGGTAAAGGTTTTCCCCTGACGTTAAGTCCAGTCATGCCCGACTCTGGGGGTTGGTGATCATCTCCATTTCTAAGCAGACGAGCCGGCCACATGACCTTGGACATGTGGCCGGCATGACTGCATGGAGCGCCGTTACCTTCCTGCCAGAGCAGTATCTATTGATCTACTCACATTTACATGTTTTCGAACTGCTAGGTTGGCAGAAGCTGGGGCTAATAGCGGGCACTCACTCTGCTCCCCAGATTCAAACCTGCTACCTTTTGGTCCGCAAATAATAGCAAACATTATTTAAATGAATAATATCTGCTGGAAGTTATGAGTTTCTCTGGAGGGCCTGGAAAATTCCTAGAGAGGTATTGTCTTTAGGTATTTGCCTGCATGACTCTAAGATAAACTCTGGCTGAAAAATACCACATAATCTCCTGTGGGTATGGGGATCATATTGTGCAATACATGTAATTGCCAGCAACTTGCCATGCAATCTCCACTGAACTTAAAATACTTTTATATACTTTTATATTTTATTAAAGAAACCATCATCATCACCCATTGCTATAAAGCGCTTTACTGACATAGCAATTCTAGTTTGCATTGCAGTAACTTGTGTTCAAGGGTTTTTTAAATAAGTTTTTGTTTAAAGAAATTACATATTCAACATATATAAGGTCAATGTTTACAAATAGATTAAATGATGAGTGGAAAAAGATGAAAGGAAAGTGCAGCAAGATTGATAGAGATTGAAAGGTGGTTGAGCTGAGAGGAGAAAGGATGGTGTGATGGAACACAGTAGGAAACAATGTAATGGAATGAGCAGTAGAATTAGCACATATTTCTTTTGTTGGAACATGAAGAGAATAATATAGAGTTGTACTTTATAATACTGTGTAGAACATTATCATAATGTGGTCACTGAAATGTGATATGGCACAAACACTGTATAAGTGTCTTGCGTTCATATTTCCAGCCCTATCTGCCCCATCCCTGCAGCAGGATCCAAGGGCAAATCGACATTGAACCCTTAGGTTGGTGTGAAACCTACAGGGAAGGAAGGAGTTTTGGTATGCAGATGACATGATGAGAAGTCCTAGAAGTGGTTTGAAAAATGGATGGCATTTATATGTGATGCAGAGGCTGGCCTTGAACTGGTTTCAAGAATCTCTAGTACTTGCAGCTTAACAATTACAGATAGTGCTCTTCTTTTATTTTCAACTCTTCTTACATTGAGCACATGTGTGGGTTGCCGGAGCATTCTGTCTCTTAATTGCTTTCACTA
The DNA here is from genome assembly GCF_035594765.1 of Anolis carolinensis. Classification (NCBI taxonomy): domain Eukaryota; kingdom Metazoa; phylum Chordata; class Lepidosauria; order Squamata; family Anolidae; genus Anolis; species Anolis carolinensis. The sequence continues at coordinate 265,262,332 of NC_085843.1, forward strand.
TGTGATATGTTTTACACCAAAGTATGGTAATGCACATTATGGGTTCTATTTCAAAGTATTTCCCAACTGGTTATCTTGGTTTAAAGGCCTTAAAATGTGCTGCCGTGTACATTCACAACATGCATCATATATGCATTATGCACTATGTTGTTAGGCCGCCTTCAGACTGCACTAAATGGTCAGTGTAGATACATCACAAGCCATTTGGGACTAGTTTTCCTAGCAGATAAATGACTATGGAGTGGGAAACAAAGCGGTAGGGCTGGGGACAGGTGGACAGCTATGATTATCCTTTGTCCTCCTGCAGTGTGCGTATGTACGAAAATAATTACTGTGTAATTGTAATCAAAGTAATTGTTGTGTTTTTTGTGTTTTATGCTGTTGTATATTTATTCAGTTTATATTATTTTAATTCATGTACTGTGTTTTTAACCTATGTTTTGTTGGGCTCGTCCCCATGTGAACTGTCCCGAGTCCCTTCAGTGAGATGGTGGTGGGATATAAGAATAAAGTTGTTGTTGTTGTTGTTGTTGTTATTATTATTATTATTATTATTATTATTATTATTATTATTATTATTATTAGATAGGAAAAATAGAGCAAATGACAACATTGTTGCTTTTCTGCTGCCTTGCTCTTTCAAATTGAAGGGGGGGGGGGATAGAGGCTATCACTGTTGCCTACAAACTCCTTTCCCCCATAGCAGCAGCCCCATGTAGCTTGTCATGCTGACCTGATATGGTTTGAGGATTAATGAGATAATAATTTAAGGTACTTTCCACACAACCCACATGGCATACAAAATTATAATAACATACTATTTAAACGTTAACAATCTTAATGTAAAGTATGAAGCCGACAGTATCCAGCTGTGCTAATGAGTCAATGTTTGTTCATAATTTACCAAAAGCTTCATTTGCCACATTGATTATATCTGTTTTATGATCTTGAGTCAGCTGCTTACCAAATCTACTGGATTTTTGTGGGCACTCAAATTGTAACAGATAAACACTGCATAGCTAGAACACTTCATCTGAAGTTGTGATGCTTAAATTAGATAATTTCTTATTCTTTATTTCTTTCTCAAATGGGGAGTGCTTTTCATAACCTACATATTTTGCATTTAGTGTGAATAATTTTACAATTACTAATTGGGTGTTAAACATGCTCATTTGCGCCTTTGATTTCTGAGGCAAGTATCTCTGAAAATAACACTTTATAACAATGAGTTAATTTAATAAATTAGTATTCCCCTGTGACATCTGTGAGGTTTTTCCCTAACCCAGTGGTTCTCAACCTGTGGGTCCCCAGATGTTTTGGCCTTCAACTCCCAGAAATCCTAACAGATGGTAAACTGGCTGGGATTTCTGGGAGTTGTAGGCCAAAACACCTGAGGAACCACAGGTTGAGAACCACTGCCCTGACCTTTAATGCTTTAATGTCTTGATCATGAATTGCACTTATTTTTTAATCACATGAATCTTCAAATATAGCATATTTGATTTAACATATGCTGGCTTTATTTCTTGCACAAAAAAATGCCTTTCCTGCAGAAAAAATTCTAAACAGAAATATTATTTTCTACACATAAAAGGGTCTTTCTAACTCATAAAATGGTTATTTCCTGCTCAAAAAAAGTATATTCCTTATGCAAAAGAGTCACATATGATTTAGCACAGAACAAGTTCCAAACTGTGAAGATCCTTGTCAATCCAAGATTCATCTCATCAGGGTTTCTCAACACTTTAAAAAGATTTTTTCCAATCATTTTATTTTTAAAAAAATATCACTAAATGCTCAGATCTGACTCACTTTATGGCCTGTGCCAGCTTTACATTTGCCACATTTCTAGATAGGCTCCTTTTAGAAAGAGGCAGCATAAAAGATGACCAGGAAAAGTGGATAAAAGAAGCACAAGAGGTGGGAAACAGATGAGATTCAGCCATTGACTTTTTCACCACTAAAAATATTCTACCAAAGTATATATTTTTGATTGCCAGAGTAAAAAGAATTGGGTTTTGGCCTTTCTTTAAAACATAACTCATTTGATTTTGTTCTTGAAATTCTCTCTGATGAGTGATACATCAGTCATGCTGAGAATCTATACAGAATTTTTTATTCATGGGGCCTATAGACCAAGGGCCAGTTCCTCAGCTAAGTATAGTGTTTCAAGATAGGAAAATGCTTCAGGAACAGCTACTTTTATCATATCCACCTCTTCAAAGTTGCTTCTCTCCTTTAGATGTCCTCAGTGTATCTCTTCAATCAAAATGATGCACTTAATGAAGCAGAAAATGCAGCCCACATTTGTTTTGTTTTGTTTAAAAATGAGTATGGCTCCATTTATTCCCTTTCAAATCCAATTAACAATGTACATTATGGTTTCCACCCATCTATCACATGTCATGTCAGTAGTTATGTTTTCATGGTCTCTTTGAAGAATCTCTTTTGTCAGCATTTTTAACAAAAGAAATACGATGATGTCTATTTAAATAAAATAAAAGATAACAGCAGTGGTAATCATTTACTCATTTTCTACCCAAATTACATTTGCTATGTCAAATACAAATTTCAATTGTTTTGCCAAATGCTTTCAGCACATCTTCCAAATCAACATGTTTAAAATTAACCTTAATTCTAAATGCTGGCACTAATCCTCTCCCTTATTCCAACCAACCAAGCCCAAGATATAATCTAGCCCCATCCAGCCCCACCCCTGCCCCCCCCCCCAAAAAAAAAGGGAGATTGATTTTCATGTTTTCCTGTGAGGAAGAAAACTATCAGGGACATTTCCAGGAAAAAGAAGAGAAGAATGTTCAGTAATAGAAGAAAAATAGAAGTACCAATCATTTCCTGCTATTCTTCTTCTTTGTTGTATGATTATTATTTGTGGTTTTAAAGTAAAAACAATAAGTAAAGTTGAATAATACTAACCAACTGGAAGTATATTATTCTATGGCTAAATATGTGTATATTAGGTTATTAGGTGAAATGATCGCTACTTTAAAAATTAATTTAATCTTATTTTACTTCATTTTTATGTGTCTGTGCCTGCAACTCACATTTCTGTTGAAGAAAGCAATAAACATACTGCTGTTGTTGTTTCATTGTCAAGCAAAGGGTTATTTTACTGTCCACTTGATTAATTTTTTTTGTTAATTCCCTTGTATATGCCATCAAATCAGACTTATTGTGCTGGTACGGCTGTACCAGAACCTTCAACTTTACTTTCTTGCTGCAAATGTTTGCAATCATAGGACAGGCCGCCTGTCAATCATCATTAAGTTTGGTTCCGCCCCTTGTTCAGGCCTCTGGGAGGGAAGGGGCCATTTTTAAAGTCTGTCTCTCTTAAGGAAGCTAAGCTATAGGACGTAGACCAGCTCGTCCCATAGAAAAGCTTCATATTTCAAGAACATCCGGGGATACAGAACATCCGGGGATATAGAACATCCGGGGATATAGAACATCTGAGGAAACAGAAATTCCAGGGGAAAAGTCCCAAAAGCTCTGGCTGAGAGCTTACAGCCTCTCAGCCTCACAGCTCCTGAGGGAAACAGCCCTAAGTTTCTAAAGACTCAAAGAGAGAACAGCATCACATCACAGATCCACGGAACCCCAGCTGAAACATCTGCAAGCCTTGGCTGGTAGGTCCACTCGATACCCAGACGCACTTGGAATCGGCAGTGGGTCCCACATCAGCTAAGCCCATATTGATAGACAGCCTGGGAGACATTATAAGAGGGTTTTCACAGTTATTCAAAGCCAATCGCCTGTCCCTTGGGGACAAGACTCAAAGGGCCAACAGTTTATTAAGGAAACCTTGAAGTATTATTTGACTTCTTGAAGATTTATTATTTGTTCATCAATAAAGACCTTGTTATTTCATTAAAGACTCAATTGGCCATCCTTCTTCAGGAAAATTCCTCAACAACCTTTCTTTAGGCACGTCCTAAAGTGTACGTCCTATACAAAAGACAATCAGTTACAGGCCCAGCGCGTGACAGAACACTTATGGCAACCCCATGAATTTTAATAGGTTTTCTTAGGCAAGGCATACATTTGCCAGTTTCTTTTTCTAAAATATAGCCTACATGATCTCGTGCTCTCCTGTCCATGAACTAACAAAGGCTGCTCAGGTTCCAAGATAAGACAGGATTTGTTTTGTTTTGTTGGGTTTTTTTTTTTTTACAATATTTAGGCCTAATTTCTTTACATCTTTTCTTAACTCCTTAGCAGTGTCTCACTGAACTTATTTAACATTATCATACTATTTTACCACCCAGGCCTAGTCATGAGACTGAACCACAGCAGTGCCACATCACTAAGGCCAAAAGTGGTAGGCTGGTCTTCCGTGTCCAAAAACCTTTCAACTATCTAACCTGAAAAAGACAGCCCTCTTTCACTTTCCTGCTTGTCCAAAGTAAACATGGGCCCGGATACCGTTTCAATTGTTTCTTTCCTGTTTTCGTACCATTTCATCCGTTCGGATGGCATGGAATGGTACAACCCCCTCTAGAACGGAAAGAGCAGCGGAACGAAATAAAGGGGGGGGACAGTAGCCATTTGGTCAGCTGATTTTCGGCTCGACGTCTATAGGCCCAGCTTGCAGGGCCTACGGCTAAGTGGCAGGTGCTCGACACTCATAGGCCTGGCTTGTACGGCCTACAGTTGAGCACCAAGCACTTGATGCTCATAAGCCTGGCAGGCAGGGCCTACAGCTGAGCACTTGATGCTCGTGGGCCCAGCAGGCAGGGCCTACAGCTGAGTACTGGGCCTGCTCGGATGTAGGCCCCGGAGCTTTGCCACCCAAGGTCTGAAAATCTTCATTTTTATAGGTATCAGTGTTCAGAAGTGGTGGACAGGACAAATAGAAATGGGTAGTGATTCCATACAAATGCACAAGATTAGTCCCAAGTTTACTTCAGTTGATGCAAACTGAGTTTGAAGTGTAAATATAGGTTCCACTCAACTCAGCTGAGGGAGAAGTATTAGTGAGGTCTTGTCCTTCCAAGTGGGCTCAGACAAAAGCAATCTGTAATAGCCTATCCTAGCCTGTGGGCTCTTTCTCCATAAAAAAATCTTTTGCCATCTTTACTACATTCAGATTTTGCTTGACCACATGTGGCTTGGTTGCACTTCTGAAATGTTGATGGGTATGTCTTCAGTTCTGTTAAGACTAGTGAGGCCCAATACAAGTACTATTGGATAAACTATACAGGATCAGGGTACTGGTTTTAGTGACAAGGGAGCAAACCAGGTATTAGGGCAGCCCTATTACATTTGGAGGAAGCTGCAGCTACTACCTGCAATCAAAGACAAATAGTTTAATGGTACAAGACAGTGAAAAAAGAATACCACTGAGAAGGCCAGAAGAACAAAAAAGAGGATGTTTTCCAGCTAAGACACCTGCCATGTTGCTCTTTCTCCAGTTTTTAGGACAAGGAGAGGAATTTCAGCGTGAAAGTACTATGAAGTGTGTTTTTGTGCAGATATGTTTCTTCCTCCTTACTTTGACTTAAGTGTTTTTATGATACACTTTTATGAAAATATGATTGATGATTAATGTGTCAGGCTCAAAGCTGACCACTGTAAAACAAATCACCCTTATAATGCCACCAAGATTTTTCTCTTGTAACTTCACAAGAAATTGCCCTAGATTTCAGGTTTGGCCTTGACACCTCAGGCCCTGGAATAGGACTGACCTGGCAACCCTAGTTTGAAGAACTGCAGCTGGGGCAGTCTGCAATCATATCCCACACCTTCCGGCGGCGGCTACTAAACAGCCAGAACAGCATCCCATGAGGCTTGACAGCTGCCGAAGGAAAGAGGACACGGAGCTGCCTATGTATTACAGTCCACATGTCTGAAACAGGACCTGAGCTTAAATACCTTTGGATATGGCTTGTAACACTTGCACCTGATCCCCACTACATGAGCCACTTTAGTCTGCTGATAGCCAAAAGCTAGCCTGATGTCTTCATTTCTAGTCAGATACTTAGGCAGGCAAAACACAGCAGTTAAAAGGTTATTTTTTGTCAGTGTTGGCTAGATATTAAATTTAATTGGCTCTGCTACTACAGAAGCACCAATAGAACTCTTTTTGTGACATGTTCAAAGAGAAACCATTAGCCCAGGCTTCTTATATAACAATGTCCTTGCCCTGTTGGAATGAGAAATCTGTACCTTTATTTCTTTCAGTCTGTGTTAGTCATGAACATATATTGACTTCATGCTGGAGAACTGAAGTCCCTTTACCATTCTTTTCTTTGATCTCCACAAACTGGCAGAGTGCTGTAGCAAAGAAAAATACAGTAATGGCAGTGGGCAGAAAGCAGTTTGAAAGTGCCGTTCTAAATTGCCAAATGTGGTCAGTGGGATTTACTCCCCTATAAGAGCATTTAGGATTGCAAATGTAGAAACATAAAAGGTATTTACTTAAACACTCCCCCTGCAGGACCAGTTCCCACAACCAGTTTCACCAAACCAGGACCAGTTTCACCAAGCCAAATTCAACAAAATCTGTCCTTTTCTAGGAATCATCTAGGTCCTCCAGGCAGTTCTATGGTATGGTTTTGCCAAGGTTACCATAGCATTACCCTTGAGAACCTAGAAAAATCTAGACCAGTTATCTCTAGGATTTTTCAAAGGTCCTCCAAGGTGACTCTATGGTAACTTCCAGAAAAATGTCATTCATTTTATAGGATTCAGTATTATCTGTGATTTCCTGTTTCCACAGTAAACTCAGGAATGGATCCCTATGGATAGTTTTTCCATCCATAATCTGCATGAGAAATTCCATTTCTGCAACTATGAACTCAAGGTGGGGATTCCTATCAAACAAAAAGTGTCCAAGCACTCTATGTCACGCATAGATAGGGCACTTTCAGGATTCAGGTCATCATGATATTCATTGTTGTTGTTTTTTAATGCTGTTATATTTATTTTGAATGGGAAATTTCAGCATACATGACCTTGGAGGTGTCTACAGACAACACCGGCTCTTCGGCTTAGAAATGGAGATGAACACCAACCTCCAGAGTCAGACATGACTGGACTTAACATCAGGGGAAACCTTTACCTTTATATTTATTTTGTTTTATTAAAATAAATTGTGTCTCCTGTTTGATGAAGTTTCTATTTCTATATAGCCACATTTTCAAAAACCTCATTTTATCTGAATGATTTGAGCCAATTCATGTTGAAGATAAGCATGACTGAATCCCATTCATTCCAGTGGGAAAGATTTGAATGTACATTTTAAGCTGTTATTGACAAGTATGGGACCACAATAGAGTTAACTATGATTGACCTATGCCTTGAGCCTATAAGTAGCATTTGGGATGTATTTACACCACTGAGAGTACAATTAAAGAAGCACATTTTTATTCACCCATAGTGAACACAAATTCAGAGCTGGAAGGCATACTCATTATGAATGAAGAGCAATGCTCCTGCTTCTCAAATCAACAGTTAAATATATAAGGAAGCTGCTGAGCTGACAAAACCTTTGCCAGCATCTCCATTAAAGTCACATCTGTATGGGTTAACAACCCAGGATTGGGGAGACTGCAATATATTTAGGCTTGGCAGTGAAACTCTCACCCAAGGCTACAATATATAGAGACAAAGATGTATAAATCACATTTGATTAGAAATGTTTGGGCTGTTTCAAAGCCAAAAAGGGCGATTAAGACAGAAATGGCATTTCTTTTGTGGTTCTGTGCTAAAAATAGGACTGCACACCATCCATAATAAAATACAAAATTGTTATTGCTTCATTACCTTGGTTCAGAATCTGAAAAGAATCTTCTGTTTAATTTGACTCTGTTTGATGCTAAGGACAATAAAGTTTGCTCTATGGTTATTTGTTTAAACCAACTTTGCATTCTAATTATCTATATTGCTCACCAAAGTTAATACAGTACTTTTTTATCCTACAAGATAAATCAGTGGACATGATCCAGTACTAAAAAGGCCAATTTTAAGTTATAGACCTTGACTTTAATGATGTCTCTATGGATGCAGCATGACTTCTGATCAAACTTGCATAGATTTAGACTGAGAATTCCATTACTTTGAATGGGAAGTTTCAGCATACACTGAAGTTCAAGCACCTAGGATAAATTTTTCTAGAGGCCAGATAAAATAATCCAAAATCTCCTGTGCCAAGGCAGAGATTGATAGCTGTAGAGGGCAAAGAGGCTAATTTTCAATCCAGCAAAAAACAAAACCAAAAAAAAAAACAAACCCAAAAAAATCTTTCTTGTGACTGTATTGTCTTTTTCCTATCTCACTAAGTGTTACTGAAAATGTTTTGATACAGCTCAAAGCACATTTAGTTTATCGCAGTTGCAGGGACATAATGTCTTCCTATACATGCATCCCCCATCTTCACACATGCAACCACTTTTTTGCTTCATTTTTTATTTTCTATGGTAATTGTAAAACGGTGAGAGTTCAAAATCTTACAAGACTAGCCTTTAACTGTACATATTTCTGTACCTCTGGGTTTTCAATGTATCAAAGCACTATCCCTATGACACTTAAAATATTAATTAAAGATAAGCATTTTTTTCATTAAAACACTTTTCCTGTTATGTTTATTCTGCAAAGGGAAGATGTAGTTTTGACTTTGAAAAAAAATTAGCAACACAAAACTGCACATATAGTGGGAAGTTCAGCAAATTGTTCCTGCTTTGCAAATAACGAAAACATGTAATTAAGGGGAAATTCATATCCATGGTTGTGGCAATGGCATTAGATAGGGAGCAAGCAACAACAGCGGACAGAAGGAAAAACCATAACATCCCTACAATAGATGTCATTAGTTTCAAAGTCGCTATAGAAGTAGCTTCACATTACCAATGGCTGGAAATGCTTTGGAAACCTGCTTTCAAAAACAACTGCTTCAACATGACTTGTACACTGGTTTGCACTGAACTTATGAAGGTGATGTGATGATAGTTTGTATGTTGCTAAGGAGCCTCCAACACAGCTTGCAAGCTTTTTCTAAGCCAAAAAGAATGTCTACATTTTGTTCTTTTCCTGTTTGGGCCAGTTCTCTATTGTTGGGGAGATTGTGTAGACTATATTGAAGTTATCTACCACTCTGAAAACAGAAATAATACTTAGGCTAGGTTTATATAGAGGAAGAGAAGATGATTCCAGACAGTGAATTCTTAATAGATAATGGAAAACAGTTTAAGAAGTGACCTTCATGGTTCTTCTTTCTGCCTCCTCATTCATATGTGCATGCAAGAGAGATGCTGTCTTTCATTTTTTGAAAAGGGAAATAAAGCTCTAGCCTTAAACTGATGTTGTTCTATTCTGATAACAAAAGCAATCATGTAAGGAGATGGAAAATGCCTCTCTACATGCAGAGTGGGCTATGCATTATATCTTACAAAGGTCACTCCAATATAAAAGCATTCTCCTACTATGCACCATAGTAATGCATATAATAATGAAAAATAACATGTCCTGCTCAATGGATCATTGATCCCAACCTGGTTGCTGGAGGCAGTCTGACTGTCTCCATTTCCTTCTAATACAAACGATTGATTGATTGATATAAACTAACCACATTTCTAAAACTGGTTTCTTGACACTGATGTGCATTAAATACATTTTCATGCATACCTAAGGCAATAAGATCTCATGTTCACTAAACAATAGAGAGTGAATATTTGTCATTCCAATCTTACCACATGAGTCTTTTGAAACAGTAAAATCATGCAGGACCCCACAACATTGATCTTCAAATAAAGTTTAAGTCTGCAATTTAAAAAAAATTCACATCTACAAAAGGACTCATTTTTCTCTTGTAAAACTACTGTCATGCAATATATTCAATCACAAAGGTAACCAGTGTATATTGTAGGAACTATCGTTCGTTTTACATTGCCAACATTTAGTTGAAGCGGACAACCTCTTTCTAAAAATATGTAATTGTGACAAATATACCTCAAACTAATGTTTTCTGGACTAAACATAGTTTTAGTCTTAAACAGATTTTGAAAGCAGGACAATTTTCCATTAGTTAATTTGCACTGGACAATCTATTTCTTTCACTTAATTTTTTAACTTCATTAACACCAAATTTAATGCTTTCCAACTTGTGGTTTCAGTTTTTCTGAGGATATGATTAATATTTCCAACAGAACTGACACTTAGAGCTGATGGTCCATACAGAGAAACCAAAAGGTGCTGCAATTGTAAATCTTACCACAGTGAAATCATGGGTAACTGACAAGTAGAATGCAAAATTTAAAAATAACTGAAATTCTAGGTCTGAACCAAAAATGGAACAAGAATATAAATCCAACAGTTACATCAGTTTCTTCAATTTTAAAAGGTTGATTTACAATCTTCAAATTAAGATTATCCCATAGAATTAGTAAAGTGTGATCATACAGATCAAAATGTAATGGAGAATAAATTGAACACTAAGCCATCTTGACAGCAAAGATCACAGACAGCACTTCCACTGCCTACGAAACAGAGCAAAGAGTGAAGAGGTCCTATGTCTATTGGCGCTAATGCTCCCCTTTAGTTTTTTTTCCAAATGGCAGTTAGTAGATATTTGATTATGTTTGTTATTTGGATTAAATTAAATTTGTTTGCATTGTTTTCTCAGATATAGATTTCTAGATTTTCTAATAGAAAAGTGGTGTTTAAACTATAACTGAATGAAATTAATTAATGCAGTAGCTGGTGCTGGCATAAACTTTTATCCCAGAAGTAATCTAAGGCCTTATCTACACTACACTAAAATGCAGTATAGGGGCACATTATCATGAGATGTCCAAACAATGTCTCATGATAATACACATTAATACAGAATAAACCTGGATTTCTAGGTTTAATCAAGGTGAAAATAACACCTCTGAAGATCTGGACCTTTACTAAAATCCACATCTTTAAAGGTGTGGGGCCTGTGGAGGCTGCTTCTCAGACTGTCACACACGATCTCAGCAGCAGTCTCCACAGTGATCCTGCCTCCTTGGGTTTAAGCAGCCCATGGAGGAGGAACGGCAGTGCCAGCCTCCCCTCTTATCCTTCCTTTTGCCCTGTACTTATCAGGACATGGCAGAGGTTTCGACACTTTCCTTCCTACGGTAGTGACTAGAAATGATGTCAGAGGGCTCTGAAAGGGAATTCTCCTTTCCCCTCTACAAAGCCCTCTGGCATCTGTTCAAGAAAAGTGCCCTCCATTTGGAGGCTTCACCTGGTAAAGGTAAAAACAGGGCAAAAGGGAGGGCGGGGTCTGGGTGGCCGTGCTCACCCATGCCAATGCTAGTTTAGCATGGGTCAATGCCTGACCACCCACCCCCCCTTCCAAAAGTTGAGGTTTTAGCTCCCTGTGTGGACTTCCCCTGTGTGGAAATTTTCTGGTGTGTAGAAGGGCCACAACTTTCTTACATGAAATTTATTTACCAAGATCTCATAGAGTGGCCAGGCCAGATGCCTTTGGCTCTAAGATGTGTTTTATTTAGAGAAGCCAGATACCACAGGAGATACACTCTGTATTGTTTTCCTTAAATGCATACAACAACTATTCTTGAAGGTAATTTTTTATGATACGGCAAATAAATAGATTTGACTTTTCTGGAAGTGGTTATAGTGGTGGACAAGTGGGTTATAGCATGTGTGGAACACATAAACTGTCATTGAAACAGTTCTCTGAAATATTAGGTTTCAAGCAATTCATCCTGCCAGGTACATCTCCTCGTTAAATGTACCTCAGAGGTTAACCCAAGTCAAGGAAAGAGTCTGAAGTTTAGAAACTATTTTCAGACTCCCTTTGACAAATCAGGTCATATCTATTTTCTGGTATTAGAAACACTCAGATCACTTCAGCTTCCAAAAGGAGCTGTGGATAGGAAATGGCACATTTACAAAAGCTGGATCCTTGACTTGGATGAACTGTTACAACAGAAGAAGATGAAACACAGCAAAATTGGCATAAGTGCAAGTTCACATCTGTGGTGTGGTGGGATTTTGGCCCACATTTTAAAAAGATAGCTGCAGTTAATAGTTTGGAAGATAATAGTTGATAGAAAGAAGAATGAATGATAATTGGTAATGAGTGCAAGGCTGTGGGAAGAGACTATGATTCCTAGAGCCAATAGCAATCAACAGTATAAAACATTCTTAAACCAGTGGAACAATGCAAGCAAGACTACAGGAATAAGAATAGATCAAGGAGTAAGGCAGCGAGTGCGTAACTCTCACTTCTTTGGGTCTGAATGCCTTCGTAATGCCTTTTCATACTATCCTAATGACCAGTGCTTTGATGCAATCAGTTGGGACTCTTGACTCTTGCAATTCGCTTCTACTTGATACTTGAAATTAATGTTGATCAGACCAGCAATGCAGTCAAGTTCTTTCCAAAAACAAATTCTGCCCACATGATGAGAGACAGAAGAATGAAAGAGAAAAAAAATCTGAATTATAATCAAGAAAGATGTCTCTGTATTAGGCATTTCTTAAAAACTACTGCTCTCACACATGTTAACTGTCCTAATTTGATCGAGGAGTCACATTCATTTCTCTGTCAACCTATCTTTTTGTTTGCTTTTAAAATGTCCTTGTTTCTATAATTCATCTCATCCTCCCCTCATCCTCAGCTTACTTCAAGTGCTGCCAAATGAGGCCCCTTCCACACAGCTGTATACAACTGATATTGAACTGGATTATATGGCAGTGTGGACTCAGATAACCCAGTTCAAAGCAGATATTGTGGATTATCTGCCTTGATATTCTTGGTTATATGGCTGTCTGGAAGGGCATCAAGTCCCCAATACAGATGCAGTTTAAACCCAATGAACTCGTAGCAAAAACAAGCTACTAAAACCTCACCTAGATTGCCTATTATTTTTCATTAATAACTTCAACCATCTTAATCACACTCTGATGTTGCTTGCCTGCACGTGTTCTGGTTTTCATCTGTGAAATGTTAGTGTTATGTTGTTATGTCATGTGTTCTCTCTGTGCCTTTGTTTAACTTACTTTCTTTTTGAAATGTAATGTTCTCTGTCAGAAACACAGTTTTTTTTCCTCTTGAAAAAGAGAAAAGGATAATTGATCTTCTGCCTTGGAAAGGGAAGATCTTTTAGCTTCATATTTCAGAGAGAGGAGCAAGGTTCAGTGAGTGTGTTGGAGACAGTGTGTGTGCAAAATCCTAGGATTTAGGATCCCTCCAGGGTTGAAGGTAGTATATATGGGTCAAAACAGTGCCATCTTAATGCATGGACCTGCTGGGCAATTGCCTGGGGACTGCACAAGTATAGAGGCCCCATGCTAATCTATGCATAGACCAGAATTTACACTATTTTTCTGATCATCCACTTCAGCATTCAAATCTCCTGCTAATTTGATAGGAGAAAAATTACAACTTGTAACAGAGATTTGCCATGTCTGCATTCACAAGAGATTTTAATTGGTTGCAATATCATGGAAATAGAATAATGTAATGGATTTGTGGGAGGCAATTAATGGCTGTGGACAACAAATGCTGATAATGTGCATATCCATTTTCAGAAGTAGAGCCTCAACTATTGGTGTTCCAAGAGTTCTATTTGTGTGGAGAAGGATTAGAGCAGTGGTTCTCAACCTGTGGGCCCCCAGATGTTTTGGCCTTCAACTCCCAGAAATCCTAACAGCTGGTAAATTGGTTGGGATTTCTGGGAGTTGGAGGCCAAAACATCTGGGAACGCACAGGTTATGAACCACTGGATTAGAGCAGTGGTTCTCAACCTGAGGTCTCCAGATGTTTTTGGCCTTCAACTCCCAGAAATCCTAACAGCTGGTAAACTGGCTGGGATTTCTGGGAGTTGTAGGCCAAAAACATCTGGGGACCCCAGGTTGAGAACCCCTGGATTAGAGGAAGTGCAAGGAAGTGAAGTGAGGAAAAATCCCTATAGATTTATTACATGTTACCAATACATATAACTTTATTTTATTGATAATTTATTCCTGTGGGTGAATGTGTAGGCAGGGTGCAGTGCACTGCATTGCCTAAGGCCCTATAAGAATGTTAAGATGGCCCTGGGCCAAAATAACAGGCTGTTATTGAATGATGAGCCAAACACTCACAGGTCTTGCCCCTTCCCATTATGATACTGAGGCGAGGAACTGAATATACCAGGAATGCAGACAACATGGTCTGCAATGCCATGTGACCCTTCAAAAAATGCCCCCAGAGACCTTGGAGGGCCACATGGAACCACATATGGACATTCAGAGGGCTTTACTCCAGAGTGTCCCCAATTCCTTTGAGGGAGTGGGATTTTGTTACATGTTTCCACCTCCAGGCCATTTTTAACCTAAGAAGATTTCACAGTTACAATGCATTTTATTGCATCAAGAACTACTAATCTGGTGTGATCTAGACACACCCATATAGTTGTCCCTTGAACAATCAGCAAACATGATTAGCCTTATTGTTGGGAAGTTTCCAGGAGAACCCCACCTGCAAAAACCCTTCTTCAATAATGCATGCATAATTGTTTTTCACCTATGAATTAATCAAATTGCATAGGTACAGATAGATATGGTGCATCTTCATGTTAGTAAGGAACCAACAGCTAATAGGCATACTGTTCTGAATTATTGGAAAATGTTATATGAGCACAAACTTGCTTCAGCAGCTTCCAGAAAATGGACCACTCTACCTGATCAATAAGGAACTGCCCTTATCTTAAATGTAGGATTATATTATTAATGAACCTCAGTATTACTGTCTTCATTTTTTATAGAAATGTCTCAATATATTTACCTTAGTGAATCATATGTGCCATTTGGGGAAAAGAAATTGTCTAGATCACTGTTCACTTGGTTCATACCTACTCTTACTGTAAATGCAGCTTGTTTTATAAGCTCATCAACCATACACTCATTATCATTAGTTCATTACTGCATTCTAGTGAGCATTCTGCACATCACTTAGTCATTCTTAAGAAATTTTTTGGTCTATAATAAAGTTGTTTATTAAAATATGTCTTATTTCATCTTATATCAGATGAACCTAGGACAGTGTACAATAAAATTAATATTAACACTTTTCAACAATTTTTTAAAAGTAATTTAAATAGGCTAAAACACATCAAACAATCTGACAAGTTACATTAAAGCAATTTTAACCCAAGCACATGCACAAAATATTAATTAAATCAATTGACCTAAAAGGATCTGGCAAAAAGTTGTAGCATTATTCGGTATTACAATTATACCATTTGTACTAATTAAGCCTTTAAGGGAAGGGGATTCCATTATGGCAATAAAATATTGACTGAAGCAAAACAGTTATAAAATTGCAATAAAATGACATTATGGACTACTATGAATATAGATGGTTGAAACTCCTCTGATTTAGAGATTTTAAGCATTATCAGTTCTAATCTTGGAAATATCTTGGATCACCTATTCAAGTTTGAATTGATTGTGAAGCCCTATCGAAATATGTGGAGAAACTCAGATATGTTCAGTTTGCCCTATATATCCACAGATTCAAGAATCAGTAGCTTGAAAATAGTTTTTTTTAAGTGCCATTTTATATAAGGGACACAATTTCTTTTGTATATAATAAAATGTGAGTATCCATAGATTTTGGCACCGGAGTGTGAGGGTGTGTAACCCAATTGTGGATGACAGATACTTCCTTGACTTATTTCAAATTGGCTTCGGAGCAGGATACAGAGTTAAGACTGTTCTCCATCTTAACAATGACAAGGGGTTTGCATTCCTGTTGGTATTTTTAGATCTTTCAGCGGCTTTTGATACCACTGACCATGGTATCATTCTGGAACACCTGGGAGGTTTAGAATCAGAGGGACTGTATTGTAGTAGTTATATCTCTCTGGCTGGTATATTCCATATGGTAGTGCTTGGGTATAGTTGCTCCGCAAAAAAGGAGTTTTTATGTGGCATCCCCCTAGGTGCCATTCTATCCCTAATGCTTTTTAACATTTATATGAAACCGCTTGGAGAGATCATTCAGAGGCATACAGCAGGGTGCTATCAGTACACTGATGACATCCAAATATATTTCTCCATGCCTTCAAAAACAGACTTAGCCAAGGGTAGTGTGTCTCCTCTGGAGGAGGTAATGGGCTGGATGAGGAAAAACAAATTGAAACTGAATCCAGATAAAACAGAGGTGTTTGCTATTAATAGTCCTAAACTGGGTATGGAGGTGTGTCAACCTATTCTGGGTGGGGTTACACTCTCCCTGAAGGACTGTGTTTGTAGCTTGGGAGTGCTCCTGGATCTGCCTCTCCATATGTCAGCCCAGATAGAAACAACAGTCAAGACTGCTTTACCAGCTTCAGCTGATATGCTACCTGTGTCCCTTCCTGGTTTTGGAGGACCCAAAGATGGTAGTCCACATGCTGGCTACCTCAAGGATGGACTTCTGCAATACACTTTACACTGAGCTATCTGTGTACTAAGTTTGCGAATTTCAATTAGTTCAAAATACGGCAGCCAAATTAGCTACAGGAACATCCATTGTTTACCAATTCGTTTACTGGCAAAGTACAAAGTGTTGTTTTTGACCTTTAAAGCTCTACATGGTTTGGGTTTGACTTACCTACAGGATCATCTTCTCCTGTACAATCTGCCCTGGACATTTTGGTCCTCTGAGGGGCTGCTACTCCAGCATGCCAGAATCTAGCTTGTGACTGTTACCTAGAAGACCTTTTAATCGACTCCAAGACTGTGGAATGACCTGCTAGAAGAAATCCGACAGTTAAATGAGCTGTCAGAATTTAAGACACAACTAAAGACCCATCTCTTCCAGTAGGCCTATCCACTCATTTAGAACTTGTAGATTTTAACCTGCATTTTATCTGTGTATCTTTGTTATATGCATTTTAATATCAGTTTTCTGTTTTATCATATTGTAACCCATTTCAAGCCACTAGGAGAGGGGAGTAATAAATTATTATTGTTGTTGTTGTTATTATTCCAAGGACTCGTTGCTTAAGGACCCATCTTCTTCTTAGCAGGGGATACCACCATGAATGGATTGGGGAAAATCAGTTGCCAGTATGAAATATTATGTCTGAATACTAATAAAATAGAAATCCAAGAACAGGCAGAATCAAAGATTTAATTACACAGATTCTATCAATGGACCATTGTTGAGGCCCACAATAGTACTCAGACCATGACTGTTATACTTAGATCTTTGTAAATATGAACTTGTATCCCTTATTATGCTGTCCTTTCTATGAGAATATGGATGTTTACATTTGTTGTGCTTTTAATTTGCAGACAAAATGTAAAAAAAATCCTTACACATTTTAGATAATTAAAATATCTGAGCATTTCCTTTTGAGGTGGTCACATTGAACACATTTACACACATGCAACCATCTTCGGTGGATTTCCAAGACTCAGAATTAAGTCCTCAATTTTCCAAATTTGCCCAATCTTGTGCTAACTAATTGGATCTAACAATTAAGTCCTCAATTTTCCAAATTTGCCCAATCTTGTGCTAACTAATTGGATCTAACATGTTGGTATTTCAGCAATGGTCGCTTCTATATTTTATGCATGATCTAATTGCTGTGTACTTTCATTTTCCAGCATCATGCATAGATTGGAATAAGTCATAACAAGTAATGTCATTATCAACAACACAGTGATTGCAATTATGAGAGAACAAGTTTCTCAAAAGAACTTGAGATGAAACAAGAGGCACTATGTGAGTTATGAAGGCAATATATTCTGATCTTGATGCCATTCTTAGGTGAAGTGGTGTCATGAGAGTGATTTGACTTCCTGGTAAATTACATACAAATCAAGATTCTCATCCTCTTCTTATTACTGTTTAGTTAGTTGTTAATTTAAAAAGGAAATTGGGAGCACCTACACCATGTTCCCAGAACTTTTGTTTATCTTTCCCTTCTACAAATGGGATTTTTTCCATAAGAGTGACCTTTAAGAATTATAATAGACTCTTTTATACATAGTACAGACCTTCCGCCCAATATATTTAACAATTCTGAAGGTTGAACTTGTCAAGTAATCTTTATTACTTTATAGCTTTCTTCCTTATTTCTAGTGTTAGTTCAAGGATGAGGTCATCCCCCATGTCCCACTCCTTTACTATTTTTTTAAAGGAGAGAACCTGATTCCTTTGCTATTTTTTATTCCTTCTTGTTTTCTACTCCTTCTTGGGATGCCAGAGAGGTTTTTTTTTCTGAATTCAAACCCACACTTCAGACACCCTTCTCATACCAATATGTGGATCAGAATACAATTGTTCTAAAAATAATTCATTTCTCTTTTTTAACTTTTGAAACTACCTTGAGTACCAGGCTAGGGAAAGAAATTCAGATAGGAAAGTATAGGTAGGTATATGCTCTGACCCTTACAATACCATTCTTATGTAAAGAGAGTTTATCAAGGTCAATAGACTATGTATATTAGAAACAGAAATCCAAATCACAAAGGGTGGAAAGTCCAGGTCAGTTTACTAAATGAAATGTGAAGTCCCACAGCAGTATACAACAATGAGAGAGAGGGGGGGGGGGGAGGGGGGAGGGAGGGAGGGAGGGGGGTGTCAAGATTTGAGGGAAAGTATACAGAGTATATATTTTAAGGGAAAACCCATAAAATGTAAATGCAATTTTGTATTTTAAAAATAGTGCCTAGGAAAGGATAGAACAGAATAATCAATTAATATATGCTGTACTGAAATAATCTATAAATCCTCCTGCATTTGGGGTTAATTTAGGAGGATTTATGATATGAATTCAGGAACTGAGAACCACACAGATTATCACACCTGGCATAGATTGTCAGTTCTCTCAAAGCGCTTCCAGACTTAAAGCCGAAGCAGCTTTAAAAAACCCACTTCAGTGTGGGTTTAAGTCCATACACCTACCCCCCAAACCTTGGCTTTCCCTGGGGGCTGTCCCCATTCCAGCGCAAGTGTTGGAATGGGGTGACCCCAACCCCTCCAAAGTCTTAAAAAATAAAGAAAGTCTTACCAGACCACCATTAGGCTTCTCTGAAACATACCAATGATGTGTGAGGAGGCAGAGGGGCCCAGGAGTGATTCCCCTATCTCGCTTCCTGGTGAATCATTGATTCATTCCAAGAAGCTCCAGAGAGGCCTAATAGTGGCCCAGTAAGGTTTTCTTTATTCTGAAGACTTTAGAGGGGGTTGGGAAGGGGTTGGGCACCACCTTGCATTCGTGGGCTCCAGGAGCCCAAAAGGTGGAAGACGGGTGTGGAGACTAATGCCTGGATAGTCGCAAGACTAGCCAAGGGTCAGTCCCCACAGGACCCATAGCCCATTAGAACTGGGCCTCTCAGGAAGGCCCAAATCTAATGGCC
Source organism: Anolis carolinensis (assembly GCF_035594765.1). Lineage (NCBI taxonomy): Eukaryota > Metazoa > Chordata > Lepidosauria > Squamata > Anolidae > Anolis > Anolis carolinensis. The sequence continues at coordinate 265,281,682 of NC_085843.1, forward strand.
TATCTACTTAATTTGGCATAAAACAGGGTTATCCTGCTTTGTCTCAAATTAATTATCTTTTTATTAAAGGCGTTGTTTGGATGTCTCCATTAAAAGCGTGAGAGCTTGCACATTTTGGGCCCTGTCTGGATGGGCCCTCAGATGTTTCCCCTTGTGATACTAGTTCTTATTTGTACATTGAACAACTTTTTAAAACATAAAATAAGTGTACATATGATTGCATGATGTTTATTTCTATAACATAATATAGATTCTTTTGGCATCTGAAAAGCCAAAAGGTTTATTCTTTGTGGATTCAATTTGCATATTTTACACACACACACACACAGTGCATGTTTGTGTGTGCAATAAATGAATTCTGTGTTTCTTGTACAGAATTCAGTGCAGGGTTAAGACCAGAGTTTATATTGCAGGAACTATAGGCAGGCAGTGTACTATTCAGCCACCAACAAAGAATCAGACCTTCTCATCTTGAGCATATTAACAGAAACATGTGTTTTCAGGCCTGGGCATTCATGTGGCTTACAGGCAGGTCTTGTACACATTCATGGTTGTAAACCTATGATACGTTTCTTATCTGTCCCTTCCTGATTTTTTTTTAAATATTAGAGTTACCTGAAGTGATTAAAGATATGATATTATTCCCACCCACCTAGGAGGACATTCCTTTGAATTTTAAGAGATGTGCACAACAGTGGGCATGATACGTCAGTTGTGATGGCTTTTAAAATCTGTCTAGTTTTCTCCATTTTTAATCACATATATGAAAATGCTTGTGAACTCTGATAAATTATTATTTTCAAAACTGAACTAGAATGACATGTTCGCCCATTCCTTTCTTCCTGACAGTTGATATTCATGGCATGCAGGGTTGACAATCAGGAAACAGTTGTTAACATATTAGTGTTTTGCCTAAAAACCAAATGACAGTATTGATTTCAGTTGACTAACCAAATGACAGTATTGATTTCAATTGATTTCAGGTATTTTTCTATAAAAATAACATATTGTTCAGATTCAGAAGAGTTTTGACATCATGATCAGTCTATATAATAGGAAGAGCTTTCCAGCCCTCAAATAGGGGACATTGTTTTCATAAGGATTGCCTGCCAACCTTATATGGGACAATACTTCTTTAAATAAAGAACAAACTTGACAAGTCTTCATGGTGCTCCATTCCTGACTTTTTCCATTATATCTGATTACTTGTGTCTTTCAAAACAGCTCTCGGTTTCAAGACATTTTCTTTGTGTTTTGTTTCATTTTATTTACATGTAACCAGAGAAAAGAAGGCCGCATTACATATTTGAAATGGATGAACTGGGTCTGTAATAGGACAGCTGCAGTTTTGGGATCAATGTTTCTTTAAATCTAACATTGCCTGCTGCCTGCTTGTTTTTGGATTCCTATGTCTCTAAACAAACAGAGTCATGCAAAGCACTATAAGTCCCTTGTACTTCAACTGCCAAAGAAAATAGACTCTGTAAAGCTGCACTCAAGCTTCCCACAGCTTAGGGAAGTGGGGAATTTGGTGCAGTTTTTAAAGGACAAAAGAAGTTTCCCTAATGTCTGAGGCCACAAAAATGAGCACGGCTGTTGAAAAGCTATTCTTTAATATTTGATTATGTTAGTCATTATTTACAAGGCCCCTGCATAGACCTTGATATTTCACTTCTCTGCCATCCAGCAACTCGTGTTTCTTCATAATCCTCATGGACCGGCAGAGAATGTTTAAGAAACCTATGTGAGCAACTGCTGCCAATGACAGATGTTCCCCTAAGAAGGTGATGTGACACAGACCGCTAGTCTAACATCCCCAGTGGGATTAAAAGACAAAAATTCACTGGTGGAACAAGTTCCAGAGTATAAAACTAGGCTATGAAAGGGAAGACTTCCTTAATGTATTCTGTTTCAGTTGCACATGCTCTAAGTCTCTATTCCAGTGAACCAATTTAACCAGTTTTGGAAATGAGTTTTCTATTCTGTCAGACAGCCATCCAGCTAGGATGATGATGAATACATCATCAACATATCATACAAATGCCCTCTGTGTTCAGGACAAGGATCTAAAAGAGTTACAATATTCTAGCAATTTGGAGTCCAAGTGAGCATGGCACACCCTCCAGCTGCCCCAGCTTCTTGGGGAAAATACCAGTTAATTTTCTGTGATCCCATTTTTTCTCAACTGCTTTTTAAATGTCCCACTTTATCTCTCTTTCTCCCATTTTCTCTTTGTATCCTTGATTAATTTCAATTTCTGAAAACATTCAAGTGCAAAAGTAGATTGAATTGAGGTCACCCAATAAGGGGAAGATGAGAAAAAGTGTTGAATCTTGCCCTTCCCTGTAGAATCAGGCAAAAGTCAATGTCTGCAGCCTCTTCAAACTTGTGTCTTCTTCCATATATATAAGTTTTGACATCTTGAACATGCTTTTTGATTGGCCACATGTCTCCCAGTTTTTATCTGTGAAATGTCAGAGGGTATGGCATGGAAATACTTTATCAAAAACATAGGCATAGTGTAGTCTTTCAAGGATTTTTTTAGTTGCCCACAATACCACTAGATTCCCCAGAGTGATCTATTTCTAGATCCCCCCCCCCCAAAATTCCTACATCTGGAAGACTTCAACTAAAACAGCTTATCTTCTTTAAAGGTTTTTAAGCCTCCTTGTACTGTTTCTCTCTTTCCCTAGGCACAAAAGTTGAGAGTATATTAATACAGCATATTAAACTGAAAGGGTTTATTTGTGGAGTGGGTAGACCATTGAATCTGATAATTTTTTGAGAAGATAGACTTGAGTGAGGTTTGTGGTATGGTGATGCAGAGGGTTGGGACGAGGTGTTGTTGGGACTACAATGTTCAGTATTATGATGACAAGAGTTGCTAGGACTTGTATTTCATCTGCCAGTCCACATAAATATTAGTCTGGAACTGAGATGGGAGGGGGAGAATGTATGAGAACTAGAATAAATGAAGAAGAAAGCACAGTATATTGTTTTTATAACATTTCAGAGGGAATCAAAGAAGCACTTGTGTCATGTGAAGAAGCATTTCAAAGTATGTCTGAAAAAAATTAATTCCACTAAAGCAAAATTTCTTATTTTATTATGAAATACAGGCTGAGAACTGAGGCTAAAGTTCACAAAATGGCCCAGGAAGGAAGAAGCAAGGGAGCTCTACAGCCTGGCTGGTTAAAAATAAAAGATAATTCTCACTGAATTTTGCATACTGATTTTGAAAAGCTACTCAAATATTTAGTGGTAGATTTTTAGCTCTCTACTTAAATCAGTGAACAAGGTTACTTCCCACAGCAGCAGTGGATAATACAGCTAGCCATTGAACCGAAGTAAAATACATTTATATTTTTGACTTTACCCACTGCTTTTCACTAAATACCAAGTAATATTAAAGTGCCCAGACCTGACCTTTTCAAACTGTAGTAGATCTGACTACTTCATCTTCCTGGGGGTTTCATATACCTTAGGGATATTGCTGTGAATTTATAGTTACCAAGCAATATCAGAGGGTGCATATACTTACAAACAATCTTATACTGAATTTCAAGGCCTACTGTTCCAACCACCGAGAAACAAAGAAGGTGAGAGCATATTGAATGACAGACTATCATCAAAATAAATGTTAGGCAAGAGTGGCTATTTGAAAAAAACTTAGCTTCTTCCTCAGCCATTAGTTGAGTTTAGTAGGATTTAATAATTTTAAATGGACATAGGGAAAATGCCTTGCATCCATATTCCCCAAGTGTTCCAATTTTTCAGAATCAATTTCAATTCATCTTCTTTCATCCCACTTTTAAGTTGCTTTTGTTTTGGATTACTTCCAATGGTGCAAAATGAGCTCAATCTGCAAAAATAGTTTGCATTCAGTTAAAGTTTTCATCATACCAACCCACGATTTTGCAACTGTCATGTTAGTGTTAATGATTCATACCACATTAAGCACCTTTGATATCACATCTCTCTTCAATAGTGCCGGTTTGCAAATTTGTGAGCCCATGATCAGACTTCTGCACAACCTCAGAACCCTGCCTTCCTTCCCTATTATTATTATTATTATTATTATTATTATTATTATTATTATTATTAGCGCATTTTCAGAAATAAAAACAAAAAGGTTATATATAGATATAGATTTAGATATAGATATATAGATATATATTGCAAAGCAACTACCATAGGAATAGAGAGGGGGGGAGAGAGAAGGAGAATCCCACTCCTTGACATCATGTTACTTCCGGCATGCTGATATAGAAATGGAAATGACTCATAGGAACATACTGAGATGGGGAACTATTGGGAGTGTGTGATTTTTGATACAAATGCCCAAAAATCAAGCTGAGAAAAAATACATTTTGAAAGTGTTTGAAGGGTTTTGGTAATTGTTGAGAAGTCTTCAAGGATCAAAAAAGTGGGATTTAAAGGTCACATACGGCCTCTGGATATAACTTCCATCTCCCTGGTTAAGGGCAATAACTGTTTGGGAACTTTGAGTAGACAATTAAATCCCTCTTAATTAAGGGCAGCAGAGGGCAACTGTCTGAAACTGAGGGGGGGGAGCACATTGCCCCTGCCAAGAGGTTCACCAATCCATAGGTATTTTTTCACCAAAAAAAATCTGCCACAAAATGGGGACATGTGGACATTTTTGCTTTGTTTACATCTTCCCCTCTCCTACTGAGCATTTTACAGTAGGAGCCTCTGGTGGCCTAGGGGATAAAAGCCTCATGACTTGAAGGTTGGGTTGCTGAAAGCTGCCAGGTTCGAATCCCACCCAGGAAGAGTGTGGATGAGCTCCCTGTATCAGCTCCAGTTCCATGCGGGGACATGAGAGAAGCCTCCCACAAGGGTGGAAAAACATCAAAACATCCGGGCGTCCCCTGGGCAACGTCCTTCCAGATGGCCAATTCTCTCACTCCAGAAGCAACTCCGGTTGCTCCTGACACGAAAAAAAAGTAGGAAGAAGGAAGCAATTTATGGAAGGAAGCATGTTGGGTTTTTCTTATCAACCCTCTCCTTGCAGCCTTCTCCACTTCCTTACAATCAGATCTGAGGGTATCAATCAGAGCCAAGTAATAAACTGGACCCACAAAACTTATGTTCACTTCAGCAGGTCTAGGATAAATCTAGGATTCCCTTCCTTTGGTTCTTTTATGAGCACATGTGTAGATAGGTAACAGCTTGAAAGACATCCAAAGAATTCCAGATCCTTGTCTGATGCTGTAGGCAATAAAGGGATATATACAGTGTTCCCTCATTTATCACAGGGGCTATGTTCCAGGACTACCTGAAATAAGTGAAAATCCGCAAAGTAGGGATGCTAGGCTTCTCCTTAGGAAGGAATTAGAAAGAGAGAGAGAGGGAGAGAGGGAGGGAGGGAGGGAAGGAGGGAGGGAGGAAAGAGGGAAGAAAGAGGCAGGAGATCATGGCGCCGCCTCCTTCTCTTCCCACTGCTGTTTGGGCTCCTTCTCTGCCCAGCCGCCCACACCCAACTGAGACACCGGCACTATAAATCATATGTTTTCATGATTTATAATATTATTTTAGTGTTTATTAAAAAAACGCAAAACAGTGAGGGCGTGAAAAGTGAACTGCAAAGTAGCAAGGGAACACTGTAACTAGTCTCTGGTGTTGCTGTTTTTCCTCTCCTTTTTTCCCTTCAGGCAAAGATATCAGATTAAGCTTCTGGTGTTTCTAGTGAAAGTTTTATAGGTAACAAAATGGTAAAAGACTTCAGCTAATGTTGGTCAATATGGAAATTACTAGGCTAGATGTATCAGTCATCTGGTTCAATGTGTTTTATATCCTTAATACTCCTGGACCTTTTTTAAAAAGCAAGAGATACCATTTTAATTAGGCACTTTCAACTACAGATGTTTGACCAACACAGCACATCAATTCTCATCGACTAACATGCTATTTAAAGCTCTCTGAAATAAGTGCCTCCCAACTTTATCTAAAGTGAGAAAAATATATATACTCTTTCAAAAGTCAGAGAAATTCTGGGTGCTGTCACATAAAGTGACATGATAAAAAAACTTTAAATTGATAGCGTGACTTTAAGATAAAGTTGAAGTATTGTTTCTTTAATGGTTTAAGCCTGAAAGTAAATTGTATTCTAGGTGTTCATTGAGTTTCATAGAATTCTGACATTTGTGAACATGGGCTGCAATTTTGATACCTGCATGCTTAAATACTGCAGATGTAAATGTAATATGGAGCCTCTGGTGGCTCAGTGTGTTAAAGCGCTGAGCTGCTGAACTTGCAGACTGAAAGGTTCCAGGTTCAAATCCGGGGAGCTAAGTGATTGCCCACTGTTAGCTCCAGCTTCTGCCAACCTAGCATTTCGAAAACATGCCAATGTGAGTAGATCAATAGGTACCACTCCGGCGAAAAGGTAACGGCGCTCCATGCAGTCATGTCGGCCACATGACCTTGGAGGTGTCTACGGACAATGCCGGCTCTTCGGCTTAGAAATGGAGATGAGCACCAACTCCCAGTGTCGGACACGACTGGACTTAACGTCAGGGGAAACCTTTACCTTTTAAATGTAATAATTCTGCCTCTGAGAATTCTATCAAAGAGAATTCACAGTAGTATGTGTATGAGAACTGTCAAACCAAACAGCTCTGGAACAAAATTCAAAGTTCCCAAAACATGGACTAACTCCCACTCTGACACGATCATCTCAATGTGTTTTAATGTGTTATAATGTGTTACCAAAGTCCATGTTGTGACACCAGGACATCATTATTGCACTCACAAACTGGCTTATTTTAGTATGCCATATTTCCACCATCAAGGACTTTTTCACATGACTATCACCTTTGGTCACTTATTTCAATGCCTGTTTGCCTCCTCCATGTGAAAAGTCCCAATATTCCCTGCAAATTAGAACCATACAGAAAACCTGCTGAATCTTCACAATTCATTTAACAGGACCTTTCTCTTGGAAGTATTCATCTATAGCAATAGTTCCCAAATTCTTGTTCTCCTGATGTTTTGAATGTTAGCTCTCAGAATTCTTGATGGCTAGCAAATTGACTTATTCTTTTGGGAGCTAGGGCCCAAAAAACCTGAAGGAGCACAGTTTAGGAATCACTGCTCTAGAGTATTAATCACCTAGTTTTCTTGAAGTTTAACTAACATATATGATATCCTGCACTCCGCTTCACCACCTTCCCTATCACACAGGGGAAAGTGTTGCCATCCAGCTTTCCCCCGTGCTGTTCCCAGCTTTCCTAATGAAAACAAAGCCACCAGTATTGTCAGGGCTCCCTCCTAGGACGCTTCCTGGATGGACCCCACTGGAAGTAGTCCTGCATCACATGATGGGCTTCAGCAGGCTCCATTCTGGCAGCATCCTAGGATGGGGCCCAAGCCTCATGTAATGAAGTCCTTAGATTTCAATTATGGGATCTTCTCCCATTTCAAAATGGCCTCACCAAGGGCAATATCACAGTAGCATTTTAAAGCAGAGATAAATATTCTGAATTTATCAAGCAGAGAGGATAACAAGAACAAAAAATGGTCAAATTAGGCTGTTCAACAACATGGAGGAAAGTTAAAGAAATGCATTGAATGAAAATGAATAACCTCCCATCCTTGCTATAGTTCTTTTACAACCTGCTAGTAACACAAAATGAAGAAATGCCAGAACACATTGCCTATACATATTTTTTAGTGATTTCACACAATCTGATTTCACACAATCTTTTCCAGTGGTTCCTATTCCAAAATGCACATTAAAATGATCAATAAACACAATCTAGTTGTTTTCTTCTTTTTCTATATTACCTCTTCCATATAAAGTCATGCTGGAGATGCAGTGTTCATATTTTTCTTATTTAATTATGATGTTCATATCACTGGATGAATCCAAAGTGCTTCATAACATGTGTTTTTGCTCCAGAAATATATAGGGCTAATCCAAGATATTATAGAGTTGGTACTCTTTGGTCTAAATCCACCTGATTTGCTCCATTATTTAGGATTATTGAATTGGTTACACAGCTCTGCTTCAAATATCCCTGTAAATATGATACCAAGACTTCCATATGTAAGGTACCACATTCTCATAGCATGTACATCATAAAGCAAAGAAAGGACATTTTATAGATTTTTTTCTTTTCTTTTTGGAAGAACAATTTATGAAGAGCTTTACTTTCCAACCCAGCGCATTTCACCCACACCTTCCAACAGTGGTCTCGGGGGAAGGAGAAAGGGTGACAGCCCATTTCACCCACCATCTATCTACCTTATTAAAGCAGACATCCTTATTCTTTCATTCTCCCCAAAGCACAACGATCCTCAGAGATGTGCTGTTTCTAATAATAAATATGAACTCTTTAGTTTTAACTAGTACCTAGGAACAACAATTTCTTCTATCACAGGCTAAGTGAAGTTTCAGCTTGCCAAAGGCAATTCCAAAATGGTGCCAATGGCCTAGTCATATTATCATCTTAGGAACTAAATACATTAGGTCCCTTTGCCTGGAGAGAACAGACCTCTAACTGGCTTAGCCTATGTTGAACTTCAGGGGAATGGTTGAAATAGCATTATTTTGTCGAAGGCGAAGGCGAAGGTGAAGTGTCTTTGGTTCTAAAAATTGGTTTAAAGTTGGTTTTTGCAATTATGTGGTTGTTAATACTGTTACCACCAAGTGGTGGCACAAATGAAAAGCTCACTTTGCACATTTTCTATTAAGTCACAGGAGGGACGGCACACTTCCCCGGGCAAGGATGTCTTGAAGTAAGCTTAGACTCAAGCTTAAGCAGGCTAGGGAAGTCCAGGACTGTGTGTACAAAGGTTATAAATGCACATTGTATGTATCCCAGTGAGGTGTTGAGTATTTACAAGAATTGTCTTTTGTGGTGGTAAGTGTACATATGATTTACAGTGCAAAAGCAGTTCTTCTGGCTGGCGTGACAGTTTTAATTCCCAGTGGCTGCCTGGTTCAGTACATGCTCATCAGCTCAGGTTTCATGTGATTCCCATTCTCTCCTGTAAACATGCTCTCCTCTTTATTTATTTATTTACTTCATTTCTATCTCGCCTTTCTCCACCCCAAAGGGGACTCAAAGTGGACTCCTTGCCTCAGCTCTCTTCCTTTTGACTTCCCCTTTTCACATTGCCCAGCTTTTTTAGGGGTTTTCCTCAGCCCAACCACCTGATACCCCATGCTCGAGGTTTTACTGAGCTGAGACATCTATGTCACATTCATGAATGACATCAGTAACAAGAGGTGCTGCTGTGGTATGCATTTTTTCCAGGCTCCCATCATAGCATTATGCAAATACGTGACATATTTGTTTAGTGGGTCTGTCATAGGTATGCTTAGTCTTTTCTAAAAGTCTCTCGATGAACAATGATTTAGGGAGGTGATGGACAGGGAAAGAATTAAGAAACAAATTGACTATACACAATTATGTTATTTAATAAAGTCCACCCCAATAATGTAAAGAAAAAGATGGAAATTTCTTAGCCACTTTCCTAAGAAGTTGACTAAAAAGAGTGTGTTTGAATAAACTCTAAAATGGTGGTAGAGGAAATGCCTACAGACATTGCTCATGTCAGTGAAGTGGAAAATCTACACCATGTTTTAATTTTAAAGGTGCTATCCAAAGTGCTGAAGCTCTTGATGGATTAAGTTTAGCACCTTGGGCATCCTTTACATTTTGATTAACACTAGGAGCTAATTTATTATTCCACTGACATAAGAATCACATCCACCACCTCCCACAGGGAGCTTCAAAGTAGCAAGGCAGATCCATTGCTCTCCTTCCTGATGAATGCTGGGGATGCTTCAAACAATTGGGATCATTATTTGTCAGAAGAAAGAGGGACAGGAATCCCACCAAGCCACTGCTTTGAGGGTTATGGTAATCTTCAACTGCTATAAAATGGGATGTTTGTCTCATCACCTTTTCCTTCAGACATGTATATTCTTATTTTGTTTGTCCCCAATTGGTTTTAAAAGTAAACTGTTTCTTTCCTCCTTTGTCTCCATCGAGTATCAATTGATGACTTTTCCAGAGAGTATTAGTTTCCTTGTATGGTCTCCTCTGGTATGGAGATAACAAATATGGAAAGGGAATCTGGCAGTTTGCGTCACTTGAATGTTTTTTCAGAGGGTTTTTATCGGTTACCCAACAGGACTTTTTTCTAACATAGGCATTACATTATATGACAAGGGAGTTTGTAGGAAATATTAGCGTCCGTTCATGCTATTTATTTGATCCCTTTTTCTCAGTATTTCCAGAAATCTGAAATTCAACTTCTAAAAAGATACTAGCCTATCTAGCTGTCTGTCTTTGGAATATGTGCTTCTCTTTTTTATAGTTACATCTGTGAGTCGTTACATTTCATGTTAATTTCCAAGGCCATAAGCTTTCTGCAATGCAATTTAAGCTTTCTTTACTAATGCAAGATGTTACTGCTTTAATATGTACTCTGTTTCCATTTTTCATAGTTTTCATTAACTCCTCTCAGGGAAAAATGTCTTATGAGAATCTACTTGCATTTTCTAATTATAGAACTGCAGGGGAAAAGGTTTTAGTACTGAGCGGGGAGAACACAGAGGGCAAGCACGCAACAATGGGTATTCCTTGCAGCAACGTCTGAAGCAATTCTGTTAGATTTAGACCACAGCATAAATAGCACAATAGATTACAATATAATAGAAATAGCATTTTAACCTTTCTTTTGTGCTGGAAAATCAATTCTTTTGAAGATGTACCTCCTCCCCTCTCCACATACAGTTCTTAAGAAATCCTCAACTCCATGTGGTGGTACAGTCTTAAAAATATGGTTATAAGTAAATATCTAGGATCTGCTTTTTAAGGTAGCAAACAAACTTATTTTTGTCCTATAATTAATCAGCTTGATTGATCTATTTTCAAGAGGCCTATTTTTTCAGAAAACAATGATCCTGTTTCTGAGAATTCTGTTCAAACTATACTGGAGGGGGAATTCTAGGGATTATTTGTCTTATTCTCCCACCGTTCTAGGACAAGAAATTAAACACATATATACATACATACATAAAATAATGTTGCAAAAGAGAAGCTTATGTAAACTATGTATTTTATTTCATTTGCATCCTTTATTTCTGCAAGTCTGGAATTCATATAGCTTCATGGTGATCAAGCCAACATTTGCATATAGTCACTGCTTCACTTAGGACTTTATCCTTAACCTGCAAAGAAATGAAAGCAACTGCATTACTGACACCAGAACAAGCAAAAAACTAAACCAAGCTGTCTTTTCCTTTGAACACACCACATTTCTAGGTGAAGGTTAAAAACTTTTTTTCTTTTTCTAAATTATTTTTAAAATGATGGCCATAACCCTCTTGCCCATTAACAGTATAATATAGTGGTCATCTATTGGGGCTGGATAATAATTTTTTCCACTACGTTCTGGGGGGGGTGGGGGTGTTTGCCTATTCTATACTGTTTACAAGGGGAAATTGTAGGGGGGGGGGACTTTAAATAGGCCATCCCACTAAAGGCAGCCATAGCTGGGTGTGAGTCCAGGGTGTGAGTCCAGGGTTTGTGTCTTGCCTGGGGGGCAAGAGACAAATCTTTCCAATGCTAATTAGGGTGATTAACTGCAACATTAACGCTGGCTTCCAACTGACAAAGGACTCTTGTCACACCCTGGACTCTCCACAGATATATATTTACCTTCCTTGCCTAGTTTATCCATGCCTCACAACCTCTGAGGATGCCTGCCATAGATGTGGGCGAAACCTCAGGAGAGAATACTTCTGGAACATGGCCACACAGCCTGAAAGGCATACAACATCCCTGTGATCCCGGCCATGAAAGACTTCGACAACACATTGTATTGGGACGGATGCACATTGAGACCAATGAACAATGTAGCAGATGTACACAGGTCCTGTTATAGATATGGATACCTACTAGGGAGTGTCAATGCATATTGGAACACTATTAACAATGTCACATTGTGCATCTTATCAACATCCTATAGTGCATTCTCTCAATTCACTAACAGAGCTTCTTAGTGTCTCTGCAACCTAGCTAAGCATTCTGGCCCAATCTACTTGTCCGAACGTGTCTCCTCCTATGAGCCAATGAAGGAGGCTATCGGAAGGCTATTGATTGAAAAGCCTAGACTATTGATTAAAAAACCAAGCAATAAAATAATTGATTGATTAGATAATTGATTAGAAAGCGTTTACCCTTTTGCCTGAAAAAGTTGTCACTTAAACAAGACATTGAGAACTTCCCCTTTCTGGGACGGAGGAAAACAGAGAAAACCACTCTTTCCTGTTCAGGCAGAACATCTGTTGTCATCAGACTGAAAAAGAACTTGTAGTTGCTCAAAGGGTGCAGATAAGGAGGAAAAGTCTTGAGGGTCAGCAAATTAGAAGTTGGACTGTCAGCTAGATAGAGGATAAGGTCAAGGCTGGTAGGACAAGAAGAACCAAAGAATATAGGGAAGAAAGGAAGTACCCCTCCCATCCAGAAAAGAGCAGTGACGTAAATATTGTATAGATACACTCTCACTGATTTTGCCCTTTCCTGTTGCTTGCAAAATTGCAGAAATAGCATAAATAAAATGTTATGATCTAAACTGTGATGAAGTCATCTGCTGAATCTGTAATTTGAATGATATATAACACCCTATCTAAATCAAATCAGACATGACAGCCACTTTTGAAAGGAGCATTGCATTGTTCCTGGCTGTTTGTCTTCTTCACAGCTGCGCAGAAATAAACGAGATTTCCTTACCTCCGGAGACTGGTCTTTCGTCATTTACTACCTCCTGTCACGAACCCCTCAGAAACCACAAAACCAGAGGTTTCCTTCACCAGCAAAATCCCTAAGGTCATCTGGTGAGGCTCTGCTCTCGGTCCCACCTGCCTCACCAGTGCAGCTGGTGGGAACAAGGGACAGGGCCTTCTCTGTGGTGGCTCCCCTGCTGTGGAACACCCTCCCCAGAGATATTCAACAAGCTCCAACACTTTTGGGCCTCAGAAGAGCCCTAAAAACATGGTTATGTGTACAGGCTTTTAATGAATAATGGCAAAGATGACACGGACTGACTTATGGCTAAAGCACGAGGTTTTTGTGGACAAATGGATCTGACTATTTGTTTTAAAATTTTTATATTGTATTTAATAGTTTTAATTGATTTTATGTATTGTGAAATTTTGACTTTGTCTAGGCATCGAATTACTACGATTGTTGTAAGCCACCCTGAGTCCCTTCGGGTGGGAAGGGTGGGATGTAAATGTTGGAAATAAATAAATAAAGTGTTTAAAAAGTTGTTGAAGGCTTTATCTCACAACCTCTGAGAATGCCTGCCAGAGATGTGGGTGAAATGTCAGGAGAGAATGCTTCTGGAACATGGCCATACAACTCAGAAAATGCACAACAACCTGTTGATAAAGTTATTTGATGTATACCATGATACAGGATTCCAGCAATTATATTTTTATATTGTGACATAATTTATTTATTTATTTATTTATTTATTTACAGTATTTATATTCTGCCCTTCTCACCCCGAAGGGGACTCAGGGCGGATTACAATGAACACATATATGGCAAACATTCAATGCCAACAGACAAACAACATTCAGTTTAGACAGACACAGAGGCATTTTAACATCTTTCCAGCTTCACAATTCCGGCCACTGGGGGAGCTGTTGCTTCACCGTCCACTTGGTGGCTGTTCTTCCTCATTCTTTTCCTCGTGTTTTGCTGGCAGTTTTTTATGGTGTTGTAAATTAGTTAAATTAGCCTCCCGCATAAAGCGTACCTAAATTTTCCCTACTTGACAGATGCAACTGTCTTTCGGGGCTGCATAGGTCAACAGCAAGCCGGGGCTATTTTTTTTTTAATGGTCAGAGGCTTAACCCGACCCGGGCTGCGAACTCATGACCTCTCGGTCAGTAATGATTTATAGCAGCTGGTTACTAGCCAGCTGCGCCACAGGGTGGCGCCATAAGCATTGTACCTAAATGGCACCTCAATAAAGATACAGAAATGTTTTTAAAATGCTTGTTCTTTCTGTTGGCATTTAAAAACATTTTCAATTTATTTGGGCCTTTACCTGTTAACTGGCAATTACAGAAGTCTTTTCATTGGGGTCTGCTATATTTTTATCCCCCTCGATGGATTGTCACCTTGCCGTGGTGAGGGGGCTTGCGTGTTCCGATGAACCTGTGGGCACAACCACTGGAGTGATGCACTCCCAGGAGTGGCCGCAGGGGAGGTTCCAGACCAAGCACAATCCGAAGACCCAAAGACCTCAACGGCGGAGCAGGCGGAGGATAACATGGCACATGTTACAACGGCTGTGAAGGCGGAAGAAGGCTGCAACAGACTGAGAAGCCACTGTCATTGTGTTAACCACACCACTGCTGGAACCTCACTCTGTGAAGACTGTGTGTTGACCGGCCGTGCACCGACCTCCACACATTAAAAAAAATCACGCACAGGCGTCTTCCAACAAAAATAAAAACAAACCTACAAAAGTCCCATGGCGATCAGCGAGTGGCGACGGGGGCAGGACTGTGAATTCTGGAAGCCCCTAGTCACAGACTGGCACATGGGCGGTGGATATGGACTCAGTCGTTCTACCTCAAGGACCGAGGCAGTTGAGTAGTCCGGCAGCTGTATCCATGACTGAGCAGCCCTTTTTAGGATCCGCTCTGCTCACCCCACACGGGGAAGGGGCTAGAAAAGGTGCCCTAAACATAGTCTGCCTCTCCTACCCTGACTGGACTGCCGCGTCCAGAGGGGTCACCACTCTGCGGCCAAAAAAGAAAAATGAACTTTGGAACATGGAACGTACGGACATTGTTAGATAACACTGACAGCGAACGCCCCGAACACAGGACAGCTCTCATTGCAAGGGAGCTGGGACGCTTTAAGATCGACATAGCAGCCCTTCAGGAGACCCGGAGAGCAGGAGAGGGACAGCTGAAGGAAGAAAAGGGAGGCTACACCTTCTTCTGGAAGGGACTGCCTGAAGAAGAGCGAAGAATACACGGAGTTGGCTTTGCGATCAGAAACGACCTGGTGAAGCACCTGACTGAAGCACCCACTGGCATCAACGAACGACTTTCAACCCTCCGAATTAACCTTGCCAAAAACCAACAGGCAACCATCATATGCGCCTATGCACCAACTCTAGATGCTGGCGAAGACATCAAGGAAAAATTTTTACTGTCAGCTGGATACCATCCTATCGGAGATACCTAAGGAGGACAAAATCATCCTCCTGGGGGACTTTAATGCAAGAGTCGGAAGGGACTCTGACCTGTGGCCAGGGATCATAGGAAAAGACGGGGTCGGAAACAGCAACTCGAATGGCATCTTGCTTCTCACCAAATGCAGAGAGCACAACCTTGTCATCACCAATACGCTCTTCCGCCAGAAAAACAAGCTCAAGACATCATGGAAGCACCCTCGGTCAAAGCATTGGCACTTCCTGGACTATGTTATCACACGTGCCAGAGACTGCCGCGATGTGCTTCTCACAAGAGCTATGACAGGTACTGATGACTGCTGGACAGACCACAGGCTAATCCAATCCACGATGGCTATCAAGATCGTCCACAAACGCAGACTCCAAGGAAGAAAAACAAGGCGCAAAATGAAGACCCAAGCCCTTCAGGAGCCCTCCAAACGAGCCCTTCTCCAAACAACACTCAAAGATCATCTACCCACAGAACACCCCGAAAATGTTGAGGAACATTGGAACAAACTGAAGACCTCCATCATCACAGCCTGCGAAGAAAGCATTGGATACCTAACTAAGAAACATCAAGACTGGTTTGATGATAACGACAGAGATCCAACAGCTGATTGATAACAAAAGGAAAGCCTTCCAAACATGGCAGAGAGACACCAACTGTGCTGCCAAGAAAATGATCTATGCCAATGCAAAAGCTGAGGTCCAAAGAAGGACCAGAGAACTCAAGAACATCTGGTGGACAAAGAAGGCTGAAGAAATCCAACACCTTGCAGATACCCATGACGCTCAGGGATTTCTCAAAGCCACAAAGATCATTTACGGACCAAGAAACCATGGCATACAGCCCCTACCCTCATCAGATGGAACCAAAATTCTGAAGGACAAAACATCAATTGCACTACGTTGGAAAGAGCACTACCAGAACCTGCTGAATCGCAGCTCCAATGTGGCCGAAGAGACCCTCTCACAAATCCCGCAACAACAAACCAGGGATGAGCTTGCAGCACTGCCTAGTTTGGAAGAAGTCAGCAATGCCATCAGCCAACAAAAAAACAACAAAGCCAGCGGTCCTGATGGGATTCCTGCTGAAATCTTCAAAGAGGGTGGATCTGAGCTGATACAACAACTCCACCAGCTCATTAAAAAGGTGTGGATGACCGAGAAAATCCCAGCTGACTTCAAGGATGCCACCATCATCACCCTTTTCAAGAAAGGGGACAGAACAGACTGCGGGAACTATCGTGGTATCTCCCTTCTAACCTCGGCCGGGAAAATCCTTGCAAGAATCCTTGCAAACCGCCTTCTCCCTGTCTCAGAAGACACCCTCCCAGAATCCCAGAATGGCTTCCGTCCCGCCAGAGGAACAGTGGACATGATCTTCACTGCTCGACAGCTCCAAGAAAAATGCAGGGAACAAAACCAACCTCTGTACATGGCATTCATTGACCTTGCAAAGGCATTCGACACAGTGAATCGCAGCGCTCTCTGGACCATCCTCCAAAAAATCGGGTGCCCTGACAAATTTGTGAACATCCTGCGGCTCCTCCATGATGACATGATGGCAACAGTCTTGGACAGCAACGGCTCCCAAAGTGACCCATTTAAGGTGGAATCAGGCGTCAAGCAGGGATGTGTTATTGCCCCCACCTTATTTTCCATCTTCATCGCTATGATACTTCACCTTGTTGATGGGAAGCTTCCCACCGGAGTGGAAATCATCTATCGGACAGATGGCAAGCTATTTAACCTCAGCAGACTGAGAGCCAAAACCAAGGTCACCACAAAATCTGTTATAGAACTCCAATATGCTGATGACAACGTAATCTGTGTGCATTCAGAAGAAGACCTACAAGCCACTCTAAACACCTTCGCAGAAGCATACGAGAAGCTCGGCCTCTCACTGAACATCGAGAAAACCAAAGTGCTCTTCCAACAGGCACCAGCTAATCCCTCTGCAAAGCCAGGAATACAGCTTAACGGTGTAACATTAGAAAACGTTGACCATTTCCGCTACCTTGGCAGCCACCTCTCCACAAAAGTCAACATCGACACTGAAATACAACACCGCCTGAGCTCTGCGAGTGCAGCATTTTTCCGTATGAAGCAGAGAGTGTTTGATGACCGGGACATCCGTAGAGAGACCAAGGTGCTTGTTTATAAAGCCATTGTCCTCCCAACCCTGCTCTACGCCTGCGAAACGTGGACTGTGTACAGACGTCACACCAAACTCCTGGAGCATTTCCATCAGCGTTGCCTCAGGAAAATCCTGCAAATCTCTTGGGAAGACAGGCGGACAAATGTCAGCGTGCTTGAGGAAGCAAAGACCACCAGCATTGAAGCGATGCTCCTACGCCATCAACTCCGCTGGACTGGCCACGTTGTCCGAATGCCCGATCACCGTCTCCCAAAGCAGCTCCTCTACTCCGAACTCAAGAATGGGAAACGGAATGTTGGTGGGCAGGAAAAGAGATTTAAAGATGGGCTCAAAGCCAACCTTAAAAACTGTGGCATAGATACTGAGAACTGGGAAGCCCTGGCCCTTGAGCGCTCTGATTGGAGGTCAGCTGTGACCAGCAGTGCTGCGGAGTTCGAAGAGGCACGAACGGAGGGCTTAAGGGTGAAACGTGCCAAGAGGAAGGAGCATCAAGCTAACCCCGACCAGGACCGCCTTCCACCTGGAAACCGATGTCCTCACTGCGGGAGAATATGCGGGTCAAGAATCGGTCTCTTCAGTCACCTAAGAACACACGCCCAAGATACCAAGGTTGGAAGACTATCGTCCTCGAACGTCGAGGGATCGCCTAAGTAAGAAGCTATATTTTTATCACCATTATTCTGTTTCAGCTGTCTTTTAAACTCTTTTAAATGAATGCTCTCAATATTATTTATTCAATTGCTTTTAAACATTAGGATCATCTATAGTTTAAATTGTATTTGGCTTTAACTTATATCATGCACTACCTTGTTGGGAAAAAGTCAGAATATAAAACAAGTAAATGATATACATTGTAATTTATGTCCTTCTGACCTGCATTCAGCCTACAATACCCTGGTAGAGAGTCAGCTAACAATTTTGCCATTCATAAACTATCACTAAAATAAGGCAAAGGTTTAGTTGTGGAAAGGGATCAAAATTGTATATTTCTGCATCAAGGGCCTTGTGCTCAAGAACATTGACAGACCAGTTTAGGAATGACAGTTTTCAAACAAGACTGCTGGTTTAGTCTCTGTTGATTAAAGAGTTGCAGATAACAAGCAGCAAATATTTGGGAAATTATGCATCTATAAACAAATTTGGTAGATTTGAGTACTCACTCTTTTGACTTGACATCTGAGGAGTTTTGTTTCAGATTCTCACATACTACTTAAAAACAAATATGCTTTAGTTAAAAACATTTATTTTTTTAATCCACCTGAAGAGCCCAAATAAATGAAGCATACCAATAGCACCTTTCCTCAAGCAAAAAGGGAAAGAGGACATGAGTTAATTAGCAACAAAGAAGATGGATTGCAATGTAAGATCTTTCCTTAACCTGGAAAAGGTGCTTCAAATTGCATTTCTTATCAGGAATCCTGGGGTATAATCATAGAATTGGCAAATATGATACCTATAGAAAAAACAAGTTTTTGGGCATAGGAAAAAAACAAATTCAAAATTAAATTTGTGATCCTAAAGTACTGGAAAAAAAAACCTCTCAAAACTCTATGGTGCTTTGATTGCTCTCCCCCCCCCCCCATGCCCCCAACTGTAGAAAACTCAGATATTTTGAGCCCAAACTTGATAATCCTGTAACTTTAAAGTACTTAGATCAGGGGTTCCCACACTGGATGCGACCCTCCAACGTCATTTACCCACCCCCTGACTTAAACTTTAAACTTTGGGTTGTCCTAAGTCTGAAACTACTTGAAGGCACACAATAACAACAAAAACAAAAACAAAAACAACAATCCCAATTAACAGCCAAAAGTAGACCCACACTTCCCATTAAAATTCTGGTAAGTTAATGTCGGTTAAAATTGTTGTTCATTTTAAATATTATACTGTTCTTTCATTTATTTATTTTTTGCAGTACAAATAAGATGTGTGTACTGCAATGTGCATAGGAATTAGTTTCAAACTATAGTCCGGCCCACCAACAGTCTGGGGGACCGCAAAGGTTAAAACATCTGAAAACCCCTGACTTAGATCATCATAGTCACTGAGAATATGCAGAGTTGACAATACCAGCTTCCACACAGTTCAAATCCTGTTACATATTATTGCAATTTCTGTCAACTCCAAGACACTGCTGCGATATGAGCTACAAGCTTCACTTTCAGGGTCATAAGCAAACATCTGAAAATTCTCTAGAAACCATTGTTCTATCCTTTCTCATTGAATTAAGCCATCTCTGTTTCCCTAGTTACTTGCGGTTCTGTGCTATTTCAGCTTTTTGGCATTTGTCACACACAAACAGAAAATAGAGTAACTTGGATTCAGATAAATATGATGTGTCAGAAAAAGCTAAAGAATCGAATCGGGAGATAAGACAGGAAAACATCTCTTAAATATTTCACTATGCTGAGAGTAAATTTGGGTCTCTCAGAGTTTTATGCTCTAGATACAATACAAGTGTAGATTTATTCTGCAAAGAGATCCTCCAGCACCAAGACACAATGCAACCACTCTAACAGTAGACTGATAATAATCTGATAGAGCATTTAGAATTATTAGATTATTTGTATCCATTATAGCACATGACATCACATTTTCTTTGCACATCATGTAGTCCAATAATGAACAAAACCTTTTAGACTTTTCACATTTACAGGCATTTACTGTTCAAGGCAATTGTCAAAAGACTGTAAAAAATGCTCAGTTGAGAAAGCCCTCTGAATCTCTTTAATCAATAACATATAAAAATATGTCCTGCCATGTAATAATTCCATATGTAAATAAGAAAATATTCAAGGAGAAGACAAATAGACCTTTTCTGCCTGCACCAATCCCTGTAGAAATTTGGACTCATAGGTAGATGGGAACGGAGATCATATATCCACCATATTCAAGCGACTGCAAGTCCCAACAGCTGTAGTCATCATTAGCAATGGTAAAGAACGTTTGGAATTGCAATTTAATAATATCTGGAGGGATGCATGATTCCATTGTTGTTGTTGTTGTTTGACATCCAATAGAGTGAGACCTATGATAGCCACATGAATGAGAGATTGCAAAGACTCATGGCAATCAACTTCCCTGCTCAGGTCTTCTAAAGTCAGTTCCATAACTTCCTCAATCTTTTTTCTATACAGTATTAAATTTTTCTTCTTTTTCTGCTGTTTTCTACTTTACGATTATCTTTTTCAGTCATGCAAATGGAAAATGTCATCTCATGAGATGTCCAAAGTACAAACGCCTCAGTTTCGTTATCTTCACTTCTGGGCTTGATTTGCTCCAGGGCTCATATATTTGTCTTTTTAGCGGTCCATGTCATTCATAAAATTCTTTTTAAATTTTGAATGAGTTGATTTTCTTCCCATCATCTTTCTTCATTATCCAGCTTTCACAACCCTATATAGAAATTGGAAATACATTGTTTGGATGATTCCTTTATACTTGATTAACTTTATACTTGAATAACTTCTTAGGTTATATGAAATCTAAGACAAGAAAAAATATTTTCATTGCCAATTAAAATCCAGATCTCGATGTAAAGCAATATTTCTGAAAAGGGCTAATCCTTAGCTAGGAAGGTATTTATTACCTAGAAATATGATCCATTTGGGCACATATCTGCATTTGAGTGTTGTTGTTTTTTTTGGGGGGGGGGCAATTTGATGTGTTTACAGGCAACTTTTTTGCATTTTAGAATGTCTGGACCCACAAAAAAGCAGACTGGTGTGAGCTTTTTTTTTTTTAAGTGAGGTGACTGCTAGAACATTTCAAGGGTTACAAAAGTTGGAGGGGCTACACTTTCTCCATCCCCAGGGAGATTAGATTAGCCCCCACTCTGTCCACTTTCCATAAAGTATTGAAAACCTGGGTGTTCCAATGTGCCTTTGAATAAAGGTTTAGCTTGGGATCATGGCTGCCCAGCTCTAATTTGATGTTTCTTCTAGCACTTTATTTCCAGCCCTGTCCCTATTGTTCTGCATTTTGCACAAGCCTTGCCCTTCCCTCTTATATCCGAACATGCCCATGTTTTCCAGCACTGGTTGTCATGTTGATTGATGTATTTTTATGATGTTTTAACTTTCTGGTTTTAATTGTTTTAATTACATTGTTTATTTGTTATATGTTTTAATTATGTAACTTTGAATTTCTTATTTATACTGAGCTTGGTCTCCATGTAAGCCACCCTGAGTCCCTTCCGGGAGATGGTGGCAGGTTATAAGAATAACATTATCATCATCATCATCATCATCATCATCATCATCATCATCATCATCATCATCCCTACTCTAGAAGCATCTGCTAGGAATAAAGTGATTTGCTAAATCTGTTAACTCTTCTTAAGTGTTCACCTTAGTTTATTTCTCTACTCCACAACATGTGAGCAGAGGATGTACAAGCAAGGGGATGCTAGATTGTTTCTTAACAGCAACAAGTAAAGAATGTTCAATGTAGTCTATTAATATTTAAAATATATAGAACTGGTAACTATTTAAGATAATCAGAGAAGTATATTCTGCCATCAACATGTTTTCTTGAAAATGCTAACATTGCCATTTCCATCAATCTGTAAGACTGTCAAATCCCCTCTCTGCTATTGCTGCTGTTGTTTTTCATAAGGCCTTGACTTTTTTAAATCTCTAAATAATTGAAATCTGAGTGCTTCGTCCATACTGTGTCATTTGTGAAAATGTCAGTAACCGCCATTCTTGATGTCTAAAATCCATTAGAAAGGGCTTCTAAACATTCTGACATGGCATTATAAAAGACAGATGTGACCTTTTATTTGCACCATCTCACTTTCTTCACTTAAGGGACAACAAACCGAGCAAATTTCACAGCTAAAGTAATCAACTATTTACAGGAAATGATAGACTTCTCACAGAGCGCAAGAAGCTGCAGGCTTGAAGAAATATGTTTGTTTAAGGGATGTCTTTTAAATCCTGTTGTCATATGCTGTATTTGCACATGTATTGAATTATTCGTAGAGTTCTTCTAGCTCAGGACATATTTAAAAGCCTTTCAATGAAGTCCAAAGGCAAGGCTAGTCCACAGGGCATCCCAATGTACTAGCTGATTGTGTTTCATTTTTCAATACACCAGTAAAATAAAAACAAGATACAGTTGAATCATTTATACAAAAGTTTGAAAAAGAATTACCATATATACTCAAGTCTAAGTTAACTGTATGTGTAAATCAAAGATGAGTTTTCAGGCCAAAAATATGTATTTTGGTATGACCCATGGATAATTGAGGATGAAACTTAGAGGCATGTCAGAAAAGATATGAAGGATAAAGCAAAGGAAAACAAGGCCAAAGAACAAGATGGTGTACAGGGAGTAAACAACCCCCCCATTTTGTCAGCTCCACTGGCTGTCAGTCTACTATTGAGCACAATTCAAAGTGCTGGCTTTAGCCTATAAATCTCTAAACAGTTCAGGTCCAGCTTACGTATCCGAATGCATCTCCCTTTATGAGAATTGTATTGTTCTGGGCATGGCCCCATGTAAGCCGCCCCGAGTCCCCGTTGGGGAGATGGTGGCGGGGTATAAATAAAGATTATTATTATTATTATTATTATTATTATTATTATTAGCCAGTTAGAGCACTAAGATTGGCTGGGGAGGTCCTGCTCTCGGTCAGGCCGCCTTCGCAGGTGCAATTGGTGGGAACGAGAGACAGGACCTTCTTGGTGGTGCCCCCCCAGCTGTGGAACTCCCTCCCCAATGAGATTAGATCTACACCGTCCCTCCTGGTGTTTAGAAAACAACTGAAAGACCTGGGTCTAATGGAGAATGGACTCTGTGGGGACTGACTCCTCAGTAGCAAAGAGGGAGTCAACCCCCTCCCCAAATACCCCCTCCTCCCCAAAAAAAACACTTTAAAATGAAAGAAAAACTTACAATGGGGAAAACACACAGGAAAGCCAACTTTTTTTGAGTGCCCATGTAGACAGGAATGCAGGAGAAAATGGGTTACTTTTTAACCCGTTTTCTCCCACAATAATTTGCTGTCTGGAAGTGGCCCGAGTTGTCAAGGTTTAAGGAGGATCTAGACTTCTGTAAGTTGTGAGCCACCTCTACATCTTCTATGAAACCCTGGGCATTTTTAGGTCTTCAACATGGAGGTTCCCACTGCAGGTCTTAAAAACTGCCTGTGATCTACAGAATCTTATATATTTGGAAGCCTATGAGTGGTTATTATTATACACAGCAGGCAAACAACTGAGTACTTATTTACCAGGTTCTTTTTACTAAATTATAGAAACCAGGTCAACTATAGCTTGCTGATTTTTGTCACTGTAATTTGCTAATTCCTGAGCTCTGACAGTTAAATCAAACGCATTAAGCATGAAAGTATTATTGGATTATTTGGAGTCATCAGTTGATTAAAGATTTGAATACATTGAAAGAAAAGATTATGACTTACTTTTTTATTTCAATATATCTCTGTTCCACCTCCTGACTATTTTTCCTAGGCATTTTAACACCATGAGTAAAAACAACAACCTGTAATAAATACTAATGAAGATATAAAACAACAAGAATATAATTGCATTTCTGTATTTGTTTATATCCCCTTTTCTCCCCATCAATACTCTTAGACTTTTCCTTCTCTCTAGTAACCTCGTCACATTTGTAGCTGGAATTGCCATGGGTAGTGGCAAATCCGGTGGTGCCCAGCAGGGGGAACCCATTGGTTTATACCTGTTGTAGCCCAGTCTGAGATTGGGCCCATTCAGCCAGTAATTGTCCCTGCACCTGCCTAGCCAGAGGACTCTAGGTTTGGGCCTGAGATGCAACCAGAGCCTAAGATTCAGCCAGAGTTTGTTCCAGTGGATTCTGGGACCAGAGACAGAATGCTTGCAAGCAGGCATTGTGAACCACATTCCTTCCAGCAGGATTCCTCCCAGCAGTCAAAGTCAGATCTCCAGGTGCCAGATGGACATTCTAGTTTAGAGGAGGATAATGAGTTTGACAGGAAGGCAGTTATAACTCATCAGAGGAAGGAACGAGAATGTCTCTGGAGAAGCAAGTGGTTGCTTTTGAAGCAGTCTAATGAGTAGTTTTCTCATGAGAGAAAGACCTTGGATTTGTCTCAAAATGCCTTACTTTCTCTGCCATAGCTAGAGGTTGTAACATTGCTTATTCAAGAAAGAAGGATCTTTGCTCTGTGTTCCTGTGTATTCCTGTAGCCGTGTATCCTGCTTCAAGTTCCAGCCTTGCCTTGGCCTGTAAATCCAATTGGATATTCCAGTGACTTTGCTGTTTGGTTTTTATTCCAGTGTTTCATCATTGACTTTATACCTTGGACTACCTTGGAGTTAATCCTGCACTCTAGTCTTGTCTTCCTGTGGTTATCCTTGATTCATGCCTTGGAAATAATCCTGATTGGACTATTCTTGATATCTCTTGGGACTTTGATATTCAGTTTTGGACTATGCTCTTTGAGTGTTTTTTATAGACTCTTGCTTCATGAACTTCAAGTACCTTGCTCTTGTGGATTTGAACCTATTTTACTGACTCTGAACTTTATTTTGCTTTTGCTTGCATATAACCTTCAATAAAAAACTTGCTTGCTTATATTCTGGGGCTCCAGTGTGGCTTTGAGATGCCTACGTAGCCTACGGGTACAACAATGCCCTGCATCACCCTAACTTTCTCCCATTGATCCTAATGCCACATAGAAAGCCTTCTGTGTTGCTGCTGTGGTGGTGTACGCTAGTTCATTTATTTATTTATTTATTTATTTATTACATGCATTTATACCCTGCCCTTCTCCCCGAGGGGACTCAACTGAAGTTCCTCTTCAGTTTTGTCACAGAGCCCCACTGGAAGTAGATGTATGTCATGGAATGGGAGCCAGTGAGCTCCATGGCAAAATTGAAGAGGAACTGGCATACACTGCTGCATTTGGCTTGTCTGATGAGGTCATGGGACTCTTCTGCAACAGCGTATTAACTGCTAAAGGACCAACCCAACAAAAATAATTTTGTCTGCTGACAGGAAGGAATAAAGTAATAACTTGACATCCCAGTGGAAATAATTCCATAGCTTGAGAAGATCCTTTTCGGTGGCCTTGCAAACATATCTATGATACTGATGTAACAATGAACCTTCCTCAAGGATTTCATGGATACATTTACACTGCAGAATTTATGCAGTTTGGCAGTACTTTAACTGTCATGACTCAATGCTATGGAATCATGGGACCTGTAGTTTTATAAGGTATGTAGCCTTCTCTGCCAGACAGTTCTGGTGCCTCACCAAACTACAAATCCCAGAATTCCATAGCATTGAACCATGACAGTTCAAATGGTGTCAAACTACAGTAACTCTACAGTGTAGAGATACATCCCACAACCCAGGCACCATTTTTAATAATCTACAATGCCTTCCAACACATCCATTGTGGTGTTATGTGAGGACATTGCAGATATTTACAATGGATTGGCAGAAACACTATTGCACTGCTGTTGGTGCTCTCAGCACACAAAACACCCACTGATTTCTGATCTCCCTCCCTTTCTTTCTCTCTCTTTTAACTGCTTAAAAGTCATGCTCCTAGCTAGAATCAATATGTCAAATGAGCCTGCTGGAAAAAAAGGGGTAGAATAAAAGTATTTTCCTATGCTGTGAGCCAGGAAGATCTCAGTTCAAATCTTAGTGTGGCTAAAAATTATTAGGTGGCAGGGCTATGCTCTGTTTAAGTGTGCAAGTGGACACAAAATGTACAATTGGGAAAAATGCAGTTTGAAAACTGATAGTGTGCAGCTAGAGAAACAGGAAGGAAAACAGACACATTAAGTGTTTATTGAACATTTAAATGGCAGTGTTTATCAGGCAATCTTTAGAGAAAACAGGAGAAACATAGATTTGGCAGTATACTTTTGATGAGACAGCAAAATGGGTATTGCACTGTTGTAAGTGTTATTGAGTTGGGATGTTAATTGGTGTGTGAGCCACTGGATTATCCTCTTAGGCTCTGTCAACATTATCGACCTCATCATATGGACCGCTGGAATTGCCATGCAACATGGCAAATCTGCTCGTGCCCGTCCAGGGACATCAGGAACCCATCACCCCATGCTCTGCATTGTCTGACTTACCAGTTGGCCACCCAACTTGCCAGTTGGCCACCTGACTTCCCCCCAATGATCTAATACAACACAAGAAGCCCCCTGTATTGCCCTCCTCTCCCCCCGGAAGTAGCTCTATGTCATGTAATGAGAGCAAAAGTAAAGATGAACTGGCGCATGCCACTGAAAAGTATCCTGTCTGATGAGGTCACATGCTCCACACTGGACCCAGATCAACCATGATGGTGGTCACATGCTCTATACAACACTGTGTCATTGTGCACACAGGGGAGCCAGGCTGGCACCACATCAGCCTCACTTACCTGGCTCTTATTATCATCCCCAGATGCTGCCACTTCCTTACTAGCTTCAGAATACCATGACAAACCTCATCAGAAGTGAAGGCCCCTTATGCCTTCACATTTGATGTGGTCAGAAACGGGTGCCCAGAGATATGAACAATCAGGAGAGGCCACTTCTTCCATGTCAATCCAGTGGGAAGGGGAATGGCATGGCCTCTAACATGTGAATGATTGGTCAAGTCAAATTAGGCATGATCCAGCAGTGAAAGAAGTGATAGAAGCCAAGAGTACTCTTGAGTTTCCAAGTAATGTTGGGCTTTTCCCCTGACTGATCAGCTCAGAGCTAAGGGGGGGTAGGGCCCAAAATAAAGAGAGAGATCCTCCTTAGATGTAGCCATACATTATTTGGACAGTTTTGGGGTGAGTCCAGTTTTTGCCAGTGTAGAAAGAATATTAGTTAAGAGAGCAGAGTCATAAATGAATTGTTGCTGCATGGTACATAGAAACTGCTTACTGTTTTCGACATTTTTGTTTGTCTCGGTATACTTGGTGTACTTGGAATCTGTTTTTTAAAAAATAAAGCAGTAGACTCTTTGTTTCAATTTCCTCCCCTCCATTTACTATATGAGACTAACTTCATTGACCTACCTTACAAGAGTATAATGAGTAATATAATATTTACAGCACCTTTTTCATTTTCTATATTCATTACAGACATTATCTTATTAATCCTTGCAACATCTTGAAAGAATACAGGAGGTGCAAAAGGTGATGAGAGTATAACAATGAATACTTGTTTGTTGCTAATTGGACACGGCAATATTTCACACACACCTGTCCAATTTTTATGTACTGGTAAATTGGCAGTTCATGACTTCTGTACCAGTGGATACTGGCCTTTGAAAATTTCTTTGAAAAAACAGAACATGTTTGTCCAATGAAAATTGCTACTTTGCATTGTAAGGAAATGCATGCTGTAATTTACAGAAGCACAGTCGTTATGTACACTTTCACTGTAAAGTATTACCAGCATTACAGTAATTATAGTCATTAAAACTGGCTTGATTTTCACTAGTAGTACTTATTTGCAGTTTAATTATGTACTTTGGGGACTTGGAATATTTATTGGAAAATCGAGCAACATGTACCTAGTCTTAGCTCTGCTAGTTTTCTTGGTTTTACAATTCAAAAGTTTAAAAAACAGGCTATCTGCAAGATCAAATCTGCAGTTGGGTATGGTTGGGAAGAGAGCTTTGCTGTAACTGCTATTATTACTACTGCTATTGCTACTGCTACTACTACTAGATAAATTATATTTTCTCCAAATAAATTAATATTTACTACCACATAGCTGTAGGATTTTTTCTAGTTCCCCTCACCACTGAAACTGAGAGGAAACTATTATCCACTTCCAAACAATAAAAGATGTTCCACTTTCAGAAAACAAGAAGGAATATTTCAAATATTTTTGAAGTTACTACATGTGCCCCTTCTTCTACCATTTATACAATGTAAGAAGGCAATTTCTGTCAGTTCCCTTATCTGTCATAATCCTCAATTCCACTTCCAACTGTTGATGAAGCCTCCAAAGCAGAAGGGAAAGGGGGTTGTTGAATGCCAAAGTGGAGACAGTAGGCAAGATACGACCTCATCACATTGTGGTTTTATGTCCCATTTTTCCTATTCTGGATGGGGCCTGCAGAGCACAATCAAACAACTCTGCCTTGGACCTGTGCCCATTCCTCTCTTGTGATGCTTTTTCTGCCAGAATGGAGAGGAAAGTGTGTTGCCACCCTTTCACCCATCTGATGGGGACAGCGACAAGGTACCAGGGTGACTAAGCTACCCAATTGTTTTTGTTCTGTCCCACCATGTGATGGGGGAAGAAGGGAGAGCGCACAGGGTGCCACAAGGCAACTGCCAGTGAAAAGGCACAGCCACAAGGGCCGTGTGAAGAAGTCCTTAGTCTCATTCAGTCAACTCCATTCCATTCATACAAAGAGAATTTGGATACAAAGCCTTATTTTTAGAAAGATAGTTGTATTTGTGTGAAGCCGGATGATAAAGGTGGTAAAATATATCTGTCTAACATAGCATATATCTTCAGAGTGTTTTGTTTTGTGCTTGATAATTAGAAGGGAAACAAAAAGCTTAATTTGTATCTGCCAAAACATATTGAGAAAATTCCATTTGTAGGAGCAGAATCAGGTCAATCATAGGAAATATACATTCCCTGATGTGAGTGTTGCTGTTGTTATTATTAATGTCTATTTAGACCTTATTTTTTTCTCTCCACAAGGAGACTCAACATGGCTTTTAGCAGGACAAAAACTAATGAAAACCTGTTCATAATGTGCCAGTAAATTAGCCCTGTTTATCTCTTTCTTCCCATTCTACACACACACATGCAAGGCTAACATTGTATGAGGGGAACTCTATACAGACTTCCTAGACTTGCCTCTATCTGTTGAGGTTTTGTTAAATATAGGAGTCCAAAAATCCTGGGAAGTTAAAAAATGATTTGAATATCTAGCGGACTTCATGCTCCAGGATTATATCTTTGAGAGGAGAACCAAATACACAACAGGCCGAATCAAGAAGAATTGGGACCCTAAATGGGGAAGATAGATTGATAAAGTCAAAGGAAAAGAAAAATATAAAAAATGAACCATATTCTCAACACGCTTGATCAATTAAAATAATATTTGAATGAAGGAAAGTACTGTTCCCGGAGGGTGGGGGGAGAGGGGGGAGGAAGGGGAGAAATATTGAAAGACACAGGTGGGAGATCAATGTGGAATCGGCAATGTTATGAAAATTAGACAATAACATTCTGTATGTATTTTGAAATGGTGACTGATTTTGATATTATTATACCACTGTTTACAATAAAAACATTAATTTAAAAAGAAGTCTAAAAATCTCAGAAATGTCAAGAGTGGATGTTCTTACTCATTATCCAGCCAGGCACATACAAGATGAGACATTTCACAGTGGACATATAGTTAACAGAATCTCAATGGATAGAGGCAAGTCTAGGAAGTCTATAAAGAGTGCACAACAGCTCCTTCTATGCTGGCAGTTTGGTTCACAGAGGCTTGAGATCACATTATCCAAACAAATTAAAGCATGAGTGCTCCAGTTGTAGTAGGCCTTATTCTTTTTGGAATTGCCAACATACAAAGGGCCAGTGAGCTAACAGTAGGGGCACAGGGTGCAAGGGGAAAGGAGCTTGATAGCCATTTCCTAAAGGTGCCTGTTCAATTTGGTTTGACATGCTAGTTTCACAGTGCATGTGTATTAGGAACTTTCTGGTTCCCATAATATATGGGATTATTTTATGCCCAACATCACCCCTTTTGTTTATAACATTTGAAAATCAAGTAATCTTTTGGAATCCATCGTTAGCAGTCTGAGAAGGAGGTTTATTTGGGAAGAAAATATCAGACACTGTGACTTGGAGGTGAAACTGCTGAAATGTGAGCTTTGCTTTCTCCTAAGGCAACTAGACACCCCTCCAGGAAAGCCCAGGTTTTGGGGGGAGGTGTGGGGACTTAAAGGAGTACTGAAGAAGGTTTCTTAAATCCGCTTCAGCATGCATTTAAGTGCTATCTGGAAGTGGCCTCAGAAGAAAGATATAAATTATACACACTCATACATAAACATCTTTTTCAAATATAATACAGGTGTGAGAAATATTAGTTGTTCACTTTTTAATCACCTATAAATAGAGGTGTGTTTGTATATTCTATATTGAGTATACTTGGAATAATTATACACCTTTAGTGATATTTTAGTGAATCATACTTCAACAGTGGAATGCATTGTGTTTTTTAAATGGTATAGAATTCTTCCCTGTGCATTTTTGTTAAATCCATCATCAACTTGGAGCCATAAAATCACTGTAGGAAATAAAAAAAATTGGCTCTAAAAGAACAGTAACTTGGTATATGCAGATGTTGGCTGTGGATTTCTTCCTACATTTAGAGATGGAGATAATTAGAAATGCCTCCTAATCATCCATTACTTTAAAGTTATACTTAGAAACAAACCAAAGTATTTTTAGATATGTACTTTCATTAAAAACATATGGATTTTCTTTATTTTGTAGAAAGAAAAGCAAGCATATAAACATGAAGACAGTCATCCTGAATCAAGAACAATTGCTGTAAGAACCAGGACTTCCAGGAATGCAAGAGAATACTTTATGGTGAACAAACATATTCAGCTGGTGAATTGCTCTCATTTGAGTTCAGGATGACATATTGATATTTCTGGCAAAAACTCTGAATAGTAATGATCTAAATAAGATGGGCTTGGCTAAATATCCAAATGTACTATGCGGCTCATATCTGTGTTTATACTTAAAAGGACCCAAAATCTTATCCTAAAGTCTTGTCTTATTGTTGGACTACCACTACAACTTGCAGCAAACAAGGCAAAGGTAAGTTAATCAGAGTATCCACCTCACAAATACGTGATTGACAAGGGCTGCTGCACACTGTTTTTTCCCTTGTCAGCCAATCAGAAGAAGAAAGCCAGTCACTCAGCTTTCTTCAAAGCTGGTCTTTATATAGCTGCACAGAACTCCTCCATTTTCTGTGGTGAGTGGCATAGTGTTTGGAGAAAAAATGAATGTTTGCCGGTCTATTTCTTAACTCTTATAGGAGCACTACTCTAGCTAGTAGCTGCTAGTTTAGCTTTTTGAGATTTTTTTTCTTTGTGTCTCTCCATTGACATCTGTTTTCCTCTGTTGAAATTATCCAACTTTTATTTTCCAAATTCTGCTATGGAGGTGTGGGTGAGCATGCATTTGGGAATGCAGGAATTATGCCCTACTCATGTTCTATCGCTGTGGAGAAATTCAAGGGGATACCTCTTTTGGTTTTTGGAAGTCATTTTATTTGTATTTTTTTTTAATTCTTGTTAACTGAAACATTCCAAAATGTAGCAGGTTTACAATTGTACATATGACCTCCAAGTGTGGCAAGTTTCATCATAAACAGCAAAAAAAAAGTTTCAATCCTCTGAGGCTGAGAGAATGTGACTCTCCCAAGGTGCTTAAATTTCCTAAAAATCAGTGGCTAAGGGGATATTTCTGAAACTTTCCAGGAATGATGCCCTACTCATGTTCCATTGCTGTTGCGAAATTCAAGGGGATACCTCTTCTGGCTTTTTTTAAAAAAAATTATTTGTAGAAATGTTAAACATTTCCTAAAAATTTGAGGAATTTTACTGGAACAATAACAAAGCTCTGGATTTCAAATTACGAATCAAAATGCCTCCCTCCAAATCTTCCCAAAACAAAACAGGGGGGCATCCAAAATTCAAAATGAAACCAAAACTGATTTCAGTCATTTCAAACACAATGAAGGAAGAGAAGTAATGGTAACCCTAGAATTCTTTTGTGTGCTTACAGCAGGTTGCTATCCATAAGTCCCACTTGAGGTACCTTACTCCTAGGTAAGTGAGTACACCATTGCATCCTCACTAAAACTGGATACAAATGGCAGAAGAAAAACTACTTTCATTTCTCACCATGCTCAGAATTTATGGGAAATTAAAATGGCAAGTGTCCTTGACTGAGAGCATTGTCAAGGTATCCTCAGGTTGGAAGGAGTCCCCATGCTCCATTTCAGTTTGTGGTGGGCATCAGCTTCTACCTAAAATGCAGTACTTTAACAAGTAAAATTTTATAACCTTTAGGTAAAAGTTTGTCCCTGGCATTTAGTCTAGTTGTGTTCAACTCTGGGGTTGGTGCTCATCTCCATTTTTAAGCCGAAGAGCCGGCATTATCAGTAGATGCCTCCAAGGTCATGTGGCCGGCATAACTGCATGGAGCACTGTTACCTTCCAGCCTGAGCGATACTTATAGATCTACTCACATTTGCATGTTTTCAAAGTGCTAGGTTGGCAGTATCCAAGAATTAAGTATCAAAGTACCAAAATTAATATAAAACATAAAATGATTTTTCATTTAATTTCTTAATAACTATCATTTTAGGTGTATTTAATGCTTAATGAAGTCAAACTTCTAAACATGTCTTTCTTTTTGCATTTCAACACTCCAGTGTAACCAAGTCCAATGGGAGTCAGACCGCTATCCACAATCCAGGTACATTAAAGCCTAACTAGACAGTGGCAATGCAGAAGGGGATTAGTGTAAACAAATCAATTAAATTGGTGTGTTTTTAAAAATCTCCTATACAATTAATTGCATTTTAAAAGTAAAATAAAGCAAAAAAAAAACCCTCCTTTTTCTCCCTCTCTCTTCCTACCAGAAGTCATTGCAGCTGATTTTAAAAATATCTTTCTGATGAAATAGAAGAATGTGTCTTAAACCCATTAAATCCTCAGTATATATAGCTGTTTTAAAAACTTAAAAACTGTTTGGTTTACAAGTAGTGCAACACTTCCAAGTCCATATGCAAACAGAGAAAGTGGATTTTGCTTGCTCTCAGTCACAACAACTGAAATGAAGATTTAATATCAAGATGCAAAACACTTGGAGTCTTAGTACGTCATAAAACAGATATTAAATTCAGAAGAGATTTTGAATGATCGTAAATCTGAAATTCAGAAATAGCTCTCTCTTTCCAACTGTATTCCAGATCTGAGTCATGCTGTCTCCCCTCCCAGTGCTGTGAACAACAAAAAGTGCAACAGATACACACACACACACACACACACACCACATGCATTCTCTCTCTCTCTCTCTCTCTCTCTCTCTCTCTCTCTCTCTCTCTCTCTCTGTATAGATATGCGTGTGTGTGTGTGAAAGGACAATATGAAACTGTTTTATTATTTGACTAGGATAATGTTGCAATGTATTTGCCAATGTGTCTAGTAGGGATGTGTTTCTAAAGTCATTACAAAATGGGGAGGGGGGCTACTAGCACTTTGTTTCTAAAGTGTTCTTGGGGAAAATTTCATTACTATGATGAGAGTAATGAAATTTTGTTATTATTTGCGCAAGTAGGGAAACTTCAAAGCCATCCAGCCTCTAAATTAAGTAATTATTAATATGCATCATGGGCAAAAAGGCATTGCTGTGAAGGCTAGGCATGTGCTGCTGGCGGGGAGTGGGGTGTCATGGCACTGTGTTGCAGAGGTGAAAGAAGAAGTAAGTGGCACTAAATCAGGATAACAAAGCTGCCCTTCTGACTTGGGGCAGAGTGGTTGGCTGACCACCCTGCCCCGCAAGGAGCAAATCAGTTCCCTAAAGAAGGAAAGAGGAAAGGAGGGGGAAGGAGGAGACTCCTAGAACGACTGGGGGCCTGGGGTGAAGTGGCTGGTTTCAAGTTATTTCCCTCAGTCAGTTTGGGTTGCAGCTGCTGTAAGATGAGACAGTGAGACACCAACAAGAGGTCAGGCCACACACTTATGGCAGCTCAGTCTGAAATATTAAGACTCCAAAAGGTCTCTGTTTCTTTGTTTGCCTTATTAAGGCTTAACCCAAATTAATTTCAAGTTATTTCCCCCAGTCAGTTTGGGTTGTTGCTAATGTAAGCTGAGACGGTGAGACATCGACAAGAAGTCACTTATGGCAGCTTTGCCAGTGTCAGTGTGGTGCAGGTACTTAATATCAATTTCAGGATTGCTTTTTTGCTTGCTAGAAAACTAATAATTTCAATGTCAATGTAAAAAATTGCAGCTGGGTGGCAGCAGCAAGCATTTCCCCAGCACCCAGGCTGTGGAGCAGCCAGGGCAGCTTGCTATTATTAATGCTATAAAATTAAACTCAAAATAATTTGAAGGTGCTAAAGTCTAGTACTTCAGCCCCTTTGCCCAAGAGCCACCAGCCAACCAGCAGAATTCAAGTCCCAACACACAGCCCCTGAGCTCACAGCCACTCTCCTCCTCTCTTTCTTCGTCCATGCTCTCTGTCTCCCTTCTCTGTCTCATGACTTTCACTTGACTCCCTTCTCCCTTCCTCAATATGTCTTCTCTCTACTCTGCCTGCCTGCCTTCCTCGAGCTCTCTCTGTCCTCCTCCCTTGATCCCTTCCAGAGTGTGAATAGAGCCCTGAGTCCCGTCAGGTGAGAAAGGCGGGGTAGAAATGATGGAAATAAATAAATAAATAAATAAATAGAGCCTGCTCCAGCATACACTGGAATTTAAAGGCATAATGGCGGCTGTGCCACCTCCCCCTCCCTCCTCTGTTAGTCCTGATTGGCTGATAGACATGCCAACACGTTTGGCTTTGCCTCTCAGCAGGGCTTGGTTGACCTTTGAATTTTAACTGCATCACAGGGGCATTATGAAGAAATTGAAACTTGAGAAACAAACACATCTTACATTTTGATTTCTTAATATTTGCATGGACCACGCATGCATGTTGGATGTCACATTGTAAGTATGAATCATATGAAACTGATTCGACTTAGGATGCTTTTCGATTATTTTGCACATGCCTAGTGTCTAGATCTGGGATTTTTTATATGTAGGAGTTTACATTTATGAAACACTACAAAATAGAAGGGGATACACACATACACACATCCCTGTGTTTTGTTGCTAAGAGTTGTTCACTGTAATGTGCCAGCATACATAAGGAAGAATGACTTGCACATCTTTTCTGAGCTTCTTGTTTATTTGATTTAGCAACTAGTGCAAGACAAAAAGAGTAAGCGCAATTATTCATCTAACTCAGTCCTAAAGGGAAAGCTTTATCGAAATCAGAATTTGCTTAACCATGTTGGCTAACAACATCAAACTCATATAAATATTGAGGGTTTATGAGAGAAGTAATCAATGGAAACAAAATGTCCATTAGCATATTGTCTAATAAATTTCCCAAAGCTGCATAATGTCATCAGTACAAGAGAACAGCATGTAAGCAAACACTCCTGTTTCACAAAGGAGGGAGTAATTGGATAATATGGCAACCATTTTGATAACAAGAGCAATAATAATAATAATAACAACAACAACAAAAGCAATCTTTATTTATAGACTTCCCTATTGCCCCGAAGGGACTCAGGGAGCTTTCCATACATATGGCACATTTAATACATTCGGGTATCTGAATGCTCCTAGCAGTTAAGAGGATTCTCACATCTTTGCATTCTGGCAAATGGCTTGAAGGAAATCATCTACCCTGGTCGCTGTTGCACTGCAGCGTTTCACTGCAGAAGGCTAGATGATGAAAGGATGCATTGACACTATAGAATTAAATCAGTTTGACACCATTTTTATTGCCATGGCTCAGTGCAATGGAATCATGAGAATTGTAGCTTAGTGAGACACTAGCACTCTTGTACAGAAGGCTAAAGACTTTGCAAACTCCAAATTCCATAATCCCTTGACATTGAGCCATAGCAGTTTAAGTGGTTTCAAACTGCAGTGCAGATGCAACTCTAGCAGCAATTGAATGCAAGGGACTAAGGTCAATTGCAGAAGAGAATAGGGAATATACTTGCACAATTGCAATGGTAAGAGTACTGTTCTCAGATGTTTGTGCAAGTAAAAAACTATATTGGATGCAGTACAGAACAAGTAATAAAGTTCCCTGCCAGAGAAAAGTGTACATTCTTGCTGTTTCCATTAAGACTCATGATAGGTGTTTGAGAAAACCCAAGAATCCCCAGAACTCATCTTGGAAATAATTGGCATTAAAAATCTGGCATTTTAGCTTTGAATTTCACAGAGATTGTTAATATTAGATAGATGTTATCTTGGGAGGAATAAATTATGCAGTCTGTCATTGGTGAATTTAAACATATATCTTATCCTCTTTCTTGTAGCATTCCAAAGCATGGCATATATGTCTGGTGCTCATTAAAACACAAAAGTCTCCTTCTTTGGAAGTTTTTAAACATCTGTCAAGAGGGCTTTGATTCTGAATTCCTGTGTATGGCAAAGGGTTAGACTGGATGACCCTTGTGGTCTCTTCCAACTCTATGGTCCAATGATTCTGATATTAAAAGAAGATTTTTTGTGCAAAAGTGGTAAGGTTCAGTCCCAAATAATTTTAATGAGGTATTTTATATTGGGAATCAATCCTTTCATTTGCTGTCTCTGGTCAGGTAGAGGGCATTTGATGCAGGACAAATCTTCTTCCAGGGAAAGGGGTATCTGATCAAGAACTGATAGAAGATTTAAAAACAATAATATATTTAAAGGTGAAGCCACTTTTCCTGGACATGACACACTTAAAGTCTTCCCCTAAAAGTTAATTTTCTATTATATCCTTGGGTAATAGTTTGAACTGAGCCCTTCTGTTTCTGACGAACAACTCACCCTTTGCTCTTGATCTGCCTCCTAACATTGTATCTCTCTCTTTCTTTGAGTATACTATATACTACATTTGGCAGAAATCCCGTTGACTTCTACAATGGCACATTTTGCACAGGTCTTTAGTACTACTTAAGGTAAAGCTTATGTTTCTGCACTATGCATGCAACTCAAGAAGCCAAAAGGGAGAATAATCTGTGGAGTGTAATGAGGTGAACTGATAGTTCATTTTAAAGCAGCAAAGAAAGCCAGGTGGCTTGGCAAGTTTAAATTTGCATTGTGTGCTAAATTAATAAAGAAACAAGGGTGTCTCTAGTCATGTGCATGCAGCATTTATTAATTGCATGCTATACTTTAAACTTCACAGATCAGTAAATGGTATAGAGAAATGCTCAATTGTCTTTCTTGTGCATTTTATATATTTTCATCCTGTTTTCCTTCATACAGTTTCTTTTCTCAGACATTTTTTCCAAAAATATTAATGCCAAGAAGTTGAGTCCCCACAAATATGGATGCTGCCCACTCAAAGAAATCCATGAGTTATTTCCAGAACAATCCACGTTGTAATAGAATGGCCTAAAATATTACTTTGGTGTTGGAGGAAGAAAGAACAGAAAGAGGTTCTCTGTATTTCAAACTGTGTTTTGATTAAGTTGATATGGATTCAAGCTAAAACTGTTTATTTTGTGCTTCAGAAAATATGGCAAAGGTATAAAGTTTATAAGTTTTTTATTGTCTTTGGCTTAGACTACAGATCAAAATAAACAGAAACATTATAAACATGGGATTTTAGGAAACTGGTTTTAAAAACTTTCAAAATGAAAAATAAAATGGATTCATAAAACAAATGCTATGCTCACCTTTATACATTAGTAACAGAATTAAGTAATGTGGGTTTTTTCCTTCTCTAAAAAAAAACCTATCAATTTTGGTAAAGCTAAATTTAATTATTTAATTTAACACTTAGGACTTCAGATTTCTTTGTAATTTTCACTTCAGAATTACTGTTTTCAGATATAACGTGGTGTGAAAAAAGTGTTCTTTAAGTAAACATGGATATTTGGCTGCTGTTGCTGTTGTGTTTATGTTTATTTATACTCCACCGTTTCTCTCCACAAAGGGGACTCATTCATGACAGGAGTCCAACAGTGGCTTCCGCATAGATTCCGGTTGGACAAATCCTGGTAAAAGTTCAGGAAGATCTTATCACTAGCAAGAAGCTTGACAACTTTCTTGTACTAGGGAAATCTTTTTAGGGTCATTTAATTAAGAAAGTGATTAAAATACAATCAAAGAAGATAACATTTGACTGGCTACCTTAAAAAAAAACACTAGAAAGGTAATCTCCAAAAGTAATCTCCAAAATTATTTCAGAATCCTGCTGGTGAGTCCCAACTAATGTAGATCAATTAAATTAATGGTTGATGAAGAGTCATAATCCTAGTAAAACTAAATTAATTGATTCTAGGTTGATTTTCTACAGTCCTACTCTTCAAGTAGGGCTGTTGATAAGTTCTAGAAGAGGTCTGGTTGGGGCTGGACTCTTGAATAGTATGGGTCTGCATGCATCAGCGTTGCCATGTGGCAGCAGTGTAGTTTCCTATTTATCTTGTGATGTGATGTGGATAGGAATGCCTTTCCTTATTTTCTGTCACAGTTATGCTAGATTTTTAGCTATGATTTACCAGTCGACAGACTGCATGTGTATCTAGGCTGAATGCACTCATTATTTCGTAAGATTTCTTCACATCTCATTTTAGGTGAACAATAGACAATAAATAAGATCTGTCAAAGCATTTCCTTGTGAACTTTGATGGACTGATTGCTCCTTCTCTCTCCCCCCCCTTTTTTTCTCATGAGGTGCTTGAGACAGCTGAATAAAAGACATTCTACATGCTGTCCATCACTCTGCATTCTGACCTTGCTCCCTTACTTGCATTATGTATCCTTTCGCTTTTGAAAGAACAGATAAAATCCTTGGCAAGCTCAAGAGTTAATGCAAAAGTTCCTAAACAAATGTGAAGAAATATAGCATGCACAATTCAATTTGCAGTGGAGACTGTCAGAACTAAGGTGATATAATCAACCTCTGGAAATAGTGTAGCTGCAGTGTGTACAGACTGCCAAGCCTGATTGGACATTTGTTGCTAAGTGACTTATTACTAAGGTGAGAGAGGAACAGAGAGCAAGCCATATGCTTTGTTTACCTACAAACTCATAAATTTGTCTGTTGGGCCTCTCAAACCTGGTGTGTTAGCAGATTCCTTCCAGGAAAACAAAAGCCACTACAAAGTCATCAACTTGACATATTGCTTTGTGCTCATTCTTTTTCAAGTCAGTTCACTTTCAGTAAATATAAGCCAGATACATGGTGAAAACTGAATAATTGTTTGTCAAAACCCATGTAATACACTGAAGACAATCACTTCTACATATTATTTGACATATTTTAGTGTAAGTGGGAAGCCTTACCTTTGCCAGAGCTACTGATCACTCACAGAGCAACATGTACGTAATTGCTCAAAAGTTTGAGTCTTTGTTTTTCAGGAATAAATTATGGTACATTTGAGTATTCTAGCAAAGAACTGGGAGAAAAGAGCCCACATTACTTTAGCAGTACAGGAATTATAGCATTGTGACTCCTTTTCTGCATAATAACGTAGTTAATCTCTGATGTAGAAATGTCATTTGTCCCAGATTGAAGGGAGTCCAAAACAGTTGATGCAGAAGCTCCAGATTGTCCCTTCATGTTGCAAGAGTATGCACACACACACTTTATCGAAGATGGCCATGTCCTCTTACATGGGGTAAAAGTGCAAGCAGATGGCCAAAAACAAACAGGAAATACAAATAAAAGAAAGATGGCGCTTAGAAAGACTGGAGACTCAAGGGGAAAGGGGATATCGAAGAATGCAAGAAAGAAGTTCTTCTTAAGGGGTATGGCATACAAGGCCTGCTTTTTTTGAAACTGATTGAGGAGGGGTGGAAAAAGACTAATCATGAAAAACAGACTTGTTTGATTTAATGAGAGCTCAACGTCACATGGCAAATTCCATGACAAAACAAGCATTCAAACCTATGCTGCTGTTTCAAATCACATACTATGCAAATAGTTATCTCAGGCCCCTTCTACACTCCCATATAAAATTCAGATTATAATATTTTGCACATTATGCAAATTCCCTGTCAGGATTTGAGAGGTTGCAACATGGCAACCCTGAAGTCATATGGGAAGAATGTGCTTTTTATTTCTTCTTGGATTAGCATTAGCCCAGTTCCTAGTATAAGTGATTTTGTGATGAGATGGAGTAATGGCATGAGCACTTCCAATTTCAGGTTGCTATCATGTATTTGTACTGTGCTATCATGTATTTGTCCTCATCACTAATAACGGTGCTATTTCCAAATAAATGTGTGTTTTGTCCTTTTTTCAGATGAAAACAACATGTAGATTGTTAATCCTCAAATACATGAACTGCTTCTGCAACAGCTGGTGGCAATTTGTACTTGTTGAACTGTACTGCATCCTCCAAACATGGAATTTGCCATCTATGTTAATAAGGAATAATTTGGTTTTTCAAAAGTATGCTCTGCAAATTGCACTTCTGATTAATGCCACCTCTTGTAGTTTAGTGTTTAGTGTTTGTAATAATTCATCCTAACATACTCATAAATGTTCTGTAGGCTTTCTGGTGAAAATAATGATGTTTTAATCATATGAGGCCTTGCTGCATCAAAAGGCATGTAAATATTTATTTATTTAATGAGAATGTAACACTGACAATTTCTTTTTCATCTCTTGGATTGCTAAATACATAGAATATAAGATTCTTTAATATTTTCTTCTCCACTATGTTCAGAAGATCAAGAGATGATTAGAAATGGGGAAAATTATCACTTTCAGTTTCTGCCCCATTAAACCATGTTAAACCTTCTATCCACCCTAAATATAAATAATCATATATGGATTTTGAAGAGTTATGAAAAACTAGGGAGTAAAGAGCAAGCAGCTCTGCTAAAGGGGAATTTTCTGTAGTGTAGGCAGTGTTAGAAAACCAGACTCATGTCCGGTCCTGCCAAACTGGCTTCAGGGACATATGGCTGGTATCCCACTGCAGATGTGGCTTAGGGCAGGCTTGTGTGGCTTCATTGCTGCTTGAAACCAGCATTTTTATGCCAGTCCCAATCCATATTATGTGTCTGTGTAGAATGGCTCTGAGTAAGAATCTAACTTGACCCCCCCCCCCAATAAGTAAGAATGAAAAAAGGTAAGATTTGCATCCCTAATAGGAAGCCTTAGTGATTAATGAGGAAGTCAACTACAGAAATTCAATCTCCAGGGAGATGGGATTAATGATGAAAGCAGCAGAGACAGTATATTTTATCCCGGTGTCTCATACACGATTCTTCTTGTGTAAGGATGGCCAAACTCCAATATATTCCTGCCTGGCATTTTCAGTTGCTAATTCTGATTCTGGACATAACCTCCTGTTGTCAAATTCTTATGATTAGAAACTGCAACTAATAATGTCATTACTTCTTATTTTAAGTACTACAAAGGTCATGGCATTATTGTTAAGGGTTTGCACATTGAGTAGTCTCTATGCATTATTATAGAAACATTAATTTGATGGA
Source organism: Anolis carolinensis (assembly GCF_035594765.1). Lineage (NCBI taxonomy): Eukaryota > Metazoa > Chordata > Lepidosauria > Squamata > Anolidae > Anolis > Anolis carolinensis. The sequence continues at coordinate 265,323,339 of NC_085843.1, forward strand.
GCATGAGAACCTAGCCATTTTTAATAATTTTGTTCTGTAAAAAAAAACAACCCTTGAGAGTAATATATTTGTTGCTATTTGCTGTCAAGACAACTTTGACTCATGGCAACCTTAGGAATGAGATACTTTCAAAATCCCCAGTGATGAACCAACTTGCACAGATCTTACAAACACAGGGCTTCGTTGATTGAATCAATCAACAGGTAATGTAGTTTTCCTCTTTTACCTGCTATCTTCCACTCTGTTGACTATTATCATCTACCCAATCAATATTTGTTCACATTTTTACTCACAATTCAACCGTTGATTTAATGTATCTAGTTAGCAGAAACCAAGAAGGATTTGGGTCAATGTGAATTTATTTATTTGTAACTGACAAGCAACACATACCACTAAGGAGTAAAGTGCTTCCCTGTAAAAAAAAATATATATCTGATAATGAATATGTTACTTTTCAAAGTAATTTTTCCAGTCTCTCCATATGATGTCTCTACAGTCTAAACTGTTTTCCAGCTATATATTACAAGAAACTTCAGGCATTGTCAGACATTTTCAAATAATTTCTTATCATCTCACTGAAAGGGACTTGCTTAAAAAGCTTCCAAAGAATACCATCTGAAAACTATTGTTGTGTTAGCATATAACAGAAACACAGATTTCATTGATCTTACCAAAATATTCTAATGGAAAAAGTAATTAACCAATACGAATTATGAGCATCGCTTCTCATATTGTGTATGCCCTGGAAAAATTTGTCAAACTGTATTGAAAGGAAAAAGAGTTCTGTTAAAGTAAAAACTTTCATAAATTATTTTAATTCATTTGACTTAACTTTTTTTTCACTTTTCCTGATCTATATGGCTTTTTCGCTTAGAAAATGTTATATTTAAATACCTCTGTGCATTTGACAGGACTGCTAGGATTTTTCAACTCTTCCTCCTCCCAGGAAAAGTACAACTCCCAGATATCCCAGCTAGTTTACCAGCTGATTTCTGGGACTTGAAGGCCAAACACATCTGGGGACCTCAGGTTGAGAACCACTGGTTTAGAATCTGGAAAACCAGGAATTTTGTAAAAGTCACCAGCATTCCTTAAATTATAAGACTAGTGAACTTTCAGATGTTTAGAGCTAGAACTGCCACCAGCCCCCCCCCCCCCCAATAGCAATTGACTGAAAGAGCTGGAGAACCAAAGCTTGTTGATCTGCACTGTGCACATACATCTTTTTGAAGTAGCAGTGGTATCACCGTTTGTGAGATGATTAAGGACAGGGGTGGCATACCCACACAAATATATACAAATACTAGGGGAAACTGGAGAAAAGCCCTGGTCTTCCATGCAGTTAAAAAATCTTGTTGTGTCTGACATTTTCCCAGTATGATGAGACACCTTTCTCATTATGAATGAGAACAACTTCAAAATGTCTTTACCCACTTAATGTAAAAGAAAAAAAGGTTCCAAATTGGCATCCCTCTGTAATTTTCCATACCAATGATACATTCATGCAACAGAAAAACTTAATTTGGGTAGTCTTCACGTTAAATTATGAAGTACTTTGACTATAAAGTACAGTAAGCACATTAACAAATCTGACCATTTGTTTCTTATTTTGCTTCAGTTCTGTACAACAGCTTATAATGATCAACTGTTCATTAGGCTTGTGCAATTCGGCCAAAAGGCATGTCGTTTCAGGGTCCATTTTGGGCTAACCTCTCATTCTGTTTACTGGGAAATCACTCAAATCAGAAGGAGTGTTGCCGTTTTCATTTGACAAAGATTTGGCCCATTGGCTACACTGGGAAACTTTAAAGACTCAATTGTTTGTAATTTTAAGGCCAATCTACATGAAACCTACTTCAATTATAGACCCCATTTATAACTGCAGGCCTGCCTAGTTTTAGAACAGTTTGCCAATCTACTGATTTTTGAAAATTATTTTGAGTTTTTACCATAACATTTTTTAAAATAAGACAAACTGCAAGAGAAGGTTCTGGGAATTGTAGTCACGGGTTGTGTCCATTTTCAGCCAATCAGAGCATGGACACAATCAGGTCTTTTATTGGCTGAAAAACACACAAAGAGAAAAATTTCAACTCCCAACATGCTCTGAGAGGAACTCAGAGACTTTTCAATGGCTGCCCATGCAAGTGCTGCTGGGAAACCAAATTCCCAGCAGGGCCCTCTCTGGAGGAGGAGCCTAGGGAACTTTACCAAAAGAAATTGGACACTTCGCTGCTGGGGAAAGAGAAAAGAAACTGCAAGATCTTCTCCAGGAGACCCACGGCAGACCTCTACCTCAGGTATAATGTAGACTTAACTCCATCCTCTCCGGTAGTCAAAAAAATCCAACTCTCTTGATCCGTTTTGCCCATCTTTTCGGTTCCCTCCTCCCTGTTCTGTTTTCAGGGGATTACACGAAATGGAGCACTGAATATTACAAATCACTTTCGGTCAAACTGATCCAGGCCTAAGCTACTGCTTATTTTCCATTTGTCATCTTAGTCCTAATGTAGATGAGCAATCCACAGTCTAAGAAAACTTTGAATATTTTCTGCATTCCAGCTATTAAAACTGAATATAGTGTTCCCTCACTACTTCGCAGTTCGCTTTTTGCAGATTCGCTGTTTCGTGGTTTTTCAATAAACTTTAAAAGACTATTATAAATCATAAAAAATTACTATTTACAGCCTAAGGAAGGGAGGAAGGAGAAGCCAAAGAGAGAGAAAAGGAGCCCAAGCAGCAATGTGAGGAGAAGGAGGCGATTTATCAACACACGATTGGTTGATAAAGACTTAAAATAGTGTATAACTACTAAAATAATGTATAAATATTAAAATAAATATAGTGACCCTACTTTGCGGATTTTCACTTATTACGGGTGGTCCTGAAACCTAACCCCAGCGATAAGTGAGGGAACACTGTAATTGTATGTTTTTTATCTCTAACCTAGTATTTTACTCTTGATGGGATTTGTTTTATTTATGTGTGACATTTGATTCACTTCTTTTCTGCTGTACACTACGCTAATCTACTCTAGAGACAGAGAAATAGCCATGAAAGCAGTTATTCTTTGACATGCTTGACACCTTGCATTATAGATAGATATGTATATGGTCTGTGGTATTGAGGCAATTAGTTCCATAGAAAATGCCAAATGCACAGGAATAAAAGGTATGCAGTGATTTACCAAAAATGACAGATATAATATAATGGATATATTTTTCCCTTGTAAAATAAATTGCATATCATTGTTCCAGGTCCAGAACTTTCTGAGAAAAATGTGATTTGATTTAATGATATTGATTTGATGACTTAAATTTTAACAACATTTTCATTCTATAGTAGGACATATATTTATGTTTTGACTGTGCTATCCATGTCAATATAGTAATCACCAACTGATCTGACAGCTATGCAGTAAAGTAGGCAGGTTTTTCAAAGTATTAAAGATCAGTCTCTCTGTTTAGTGAAATCTCAGCAGAAAAATACATTTATTTCTACAAACCATAAAGTTACTTCACTTGCTGTAGTTCTCAATGTTCCCAACAAAGTACCTAAAATTCATTTTCTATTATTTTCCTCAAAGAATTATGGTTATTAAATCAAGAAATGACATCTGCTTCTTACATGTCATTCTATTAGGTCGAAACATTATGTATATATACACATGTATACTAATACATCCACATATCTCCTTCAGCTTTACACCTGAGAAAGCTCTTTTTAAGTCTACAGTGAAAATATATTATTCACATAAATGGGGAAAAACTACCTTTATTTCAGCTATTCTCAATGTGATTTTAACACAGTAGAAAGTCTATTGTTAGATTCCTATTCAAGTAAACTGATCTTGTTTTTATAGAGATGGTTGTAACATTGAAAAATGTGTACCATGCTTCAAGAGCGCCCGCTGGTGCAATGGGTTAAACCAGGGGTCCCCAAACTAAGGCCCGGGGGCCGGATGCGGCCCTCCAAGGTCATTTACCTGGCCCCCGCCCTCAGTTTTATAATATAATATTTTTATATCAGTTTTAATAATATAATATATTGTATATACATATAATATTGATAATAATCTTATGTTATACAATATAATACTAATAGTAATACCATATAATAATATTAATGATATGGTATATATTACATATTATATAATAGTATAGTGGTATAGTTCAAGATAGTAATATATAATGCTAATATTGTGTTATGCTCTGAGTTTCCTTCGGGGTGAGAAGGGTGGGATATAAATGTAGTAAATAAGTGCAGTAAATAAATAATTAATTTTAGACTTAGGCTCAGCCAAAGTCTGACATGACTTGAAGGCACACAACAACAACAACAACTACAACAACAACAATCCTAATTAACTTGACTATCTCATTGGCCAGTAGCAGGCCCACACTTTCCATTGAAATCCTAGTAGGTTTATGTTGGTTAAAATTGTTTTCATTTTTAAATATTGTATTCTTTCGTTGTTATTGTTGTTGTTGTTGTTACACTACAAATAAGACATGTGCAGTATGCTTAGGAATTTGTTTGTATTTTTTTTTTCAAATGATAATCCGGCCCCTCAACAGTCTGAAGGATTGTGGACTGGCCCTCTGCTTAAAAAGTTTGGGGACCCCTGGGTTAAACCCTTGTGCCAGCAGAACTGCTGACCGAAAGGTTGACAGTTCAAATCTGGTGAGCAGGGTGAGCATCCTCTATCAGCTCCAGCTCCAGGCTCCATGAGAGAAGCCTCCCACAGGATGGTAAAACATAAAACATCTGGGCGTCCTCTGGGCAATATCCTTGCAGACAGCCAATTCTCTCACACCAGAAGTGATTGGCAGTTTCTCAAGTCGCTCCTGACATTAAAAAAAACCCATGCTTCAAGATCATATAATCTTTTTTTACTTATTAAAATACAATTTCAAGATCCACCAAAACAAAGCACACCCACTTTGCTTCAAAATATATACTTAAAACAATTAAGCCTATGCATTTGTTTTCAGGATTATAATTGCTCTCAATTGGGCTAGCAGTCTTTTCATATAAAAAGTGACTGAGTTTCTTCAATTCAGAATCTAATTTAGATGGAAAAAGTCATGTTGTTTTTGCTATTGCAGAGATCTGTCAGCAGATTCAGATCCATTTATTTTTCAGCTCTACCCTACAGAATGAGCCAAATATGTAACACAGGCAATCAATTAAACACAGTTTGAACAAGTTCTAATAACAACTTTAATGTGCACTTGATTCCAGAACCCCCCCCCCCCCATGGATGCTCAAGCCCTATTATATAAAGACAGAGTAAAATGGCATCCCTTATATGAAATAGAAAACAACTGACATGAGGGCTGGGGAGTGATTGAGGAACTGTGAAATGCTGGAAGGCTACAGCAGGGCACACCTACACATCAGTCTAGTGCTCTGTGTGTAACAAAATCATGGTTTACTTTTTGGAATTTTTTTTGTAACTATTTTCAAGCCATTGTTGCTTCAGTCTGTGGATGGAAATCCAGTAGATGGAGGGCTGACTTTATAGAAACCAATGCAGTAAATTACAGAAGTCTTAAATGATATATTAATTTTACATAAAACGGAAAGCTCCTTCCAAAAGTTTAATATGAATTATCAAAAGAAAAGCACCTATATAGATAAAAGCTAGAAACAATGAGTTTGGCACATCTGGGTAAAGTTGTTGATTACAGAGTGTTTTGTATGTCTCTCATTGATATGATCACCCAAAATTGAAGCTGACAGTTAGCAATTACAATGCACATTTTAAATGTGCAGTACAGGTGACATGCCGAAGACTTAATGTTTTATGGCCTTTGTTGTTGCCGTGTGTCTTCAGGTCATTTTCAACATATGGGAAACTAAGGGTGCTTCCACACAGGACTAAAATCTGTGCCAAAGTGGGTTTAAATAACCCACTTCTGCGCAGGTTTCAGTCCCCAAATCCAAAAACCCAGGCTTTCCCAGGGGTGTGTGACTACATGCTATCCTGATTAAAATTGAGATGGCATGGAATCACCCCAAAGCCCCCCAATTTCTCCCTAAAAGTAAGTTAAAAGGTACCTGACTACCATAACTCCCCACCCCCCTGGTCTTCTCACATGGCATTTCCTCACAACAGGAGGGCATGAGGAGTGAAGTCATGTTGGCCAGGTACTTTTAAAATTACTTTTAGGGGGAAATGGGGAGGTGGCTTCAAGGTGGCTCCATGCCATCCCAGTTCTAATCAGGATCACATGTAGCCACATACACACACATCTGGGGAAAGCCCAGGTGTTTGCTTGGGCATGGGACTGAAACTTTCAGGAGCCCAAAAGATGTGGGATAGCAATGGAATCTCACCCCGGGTAGTCCCGGGACTACCACAGTGAGTCTCCACAGGTCCAATACCCCACTAGACCCAGACCTTTCAGGAAGACTGGGATCTAATGGGGTATCAATTTAATTAGTTTTTACTAGGGGCATTGTTTGGACACCTCCAGTTTTTGGACCTGTCTGGATAGGTCCTAAGATAAATCTATTATAGAGTTTTCTTGACATGTTTTGTTCATAGGAAGTTTGTTATTGCCTTCTTTCATCTGAGGTATTCAAAGCAGTTAAGACATATTACTTATCACTCATTGGGTTTCTTGTCTGAGCAGGAATTCAAACCCTGGCCTCCAGACTCATAGTCCAATGCTCAAAGCATTACATCAAGCTGCATCTAGGGTTACCATGTTATTAAAATAACAATAACAGTCCAGAGGTCTAGTTGAAATTATTAACATAAGAGATAAATGAAGAGCACATGGAACAAGTGATAAAAAAACAGGTAGAGCTTATTTCAGACATTTCCCCCTAATATAGAAGTTAACTTTTCTAATTCTTACTTCCTCAAACAATAGAAGATGCTTCTTGTTTTATCATTGTATATGAAATGCAATATTCTACTGTAAGTCTTCTGGTCTTTAGCATGTTTTAACTGCATTTTGTTGCTATACATTTCTGTTTTCTTTTGGCTGGATTAGAGTACATAGTAGTACCATTCACATAAAATTATACAAGTGTTGGTTCACATAATATTTGGTTAATATCTGGAAAAAAATAAAACAAAAACCAATGAAATGAGCTTTATAGAAAAGAGATTTGGTATCCAAAAACATATGGAGTAAGATCATTTATAATCCATAGAATTTATTTCCATAAACTTGTTCATAGGGTGTTGTGCTACTGTAGCTTCCCTTGAGGCACTATGCAAACAATGCTGGATCCCTGATCACATATTGACAGCCTAGATACATACCAACAGCATGCATATAAACTCTCTTTACAACCTGGGATGTGGGCAGAACCACTGCCCTTTTTCTTGTCTTGTTATGTACCAATTCTATCTATAAATTGCTATGCAATACAAGTGTGTGATTATTCATTGTGGTTCTCATTCTTAATAAAACTTAATAAAGCACACAATAGGACACTACCAGGATAATGGTTTGTCAGATCTGGATGGAAGGGGTTATCTGTATCTGTTTCCCTCACTCCAGGTGACAGCCCCTAAAAATCAGAATATAAATAAAGGCTGAGGGGCAACAAAAAGATAGGGTTTGAGAGATTTCCAGAAGAGAAAAGTAAAGACAAGAGATCCTAGAGAAGAGACATGTTTCACAGAAGCAAAAACAGCAGAAATCTCTAAAGTCTCCTTCATCAACAACGTGCTTTCCTACCTTGTTTGGACTTGTCTTCACAGAGAGTGACAATGTTTTTGTGTATATTAGCCGCCTTAGATTTGGTCAGGTGTAGGGTTACTTTTAGTACCTGTTTATTATGGCTATATTTTCTGTATTCTGAATAAATAAATTATTTTATTTTTGCTTAACTGGCTTATTTTCCTTTTTGAAATCGCCTTTGAATTAATTGATCATTTTTAAAGACTTCAGCTTCAAAGATCCTATAGAGCAGGGGTCCCCAAACTAGGGCCAGTGGACTAGATATGGCCCTCCAAGTTCTTTTATCCGGCCCCCACCTTAAACTTTAGACTTAAGGTCACCTGAAGTCTGAAATGACTTGAAGGCACACAGCAACAACAATCCTAATTAACTTGACTATCTCATCAGTCAAAAGCAGTCCCACACTTCCCATTAAAAATATTGGTAAGGTTATATTGGTTAACATTTTTCTTCATTTTAGTTATTGAATTATTCTTTCATGTGTTTTTTTGCACTACAAATAAGACGTGCAATGTTTATAGAAATTTGTTCAAGTTTTTATCAAACTATACTCCAGCACCCCAACAGCCCGAGGAACCGGGAACTGGCCCTCTGCTTAAAATGTTTGAAGGCCTCTGCTGTAGAGAGTGCCTGGGGGAGGTTTTCCCAAACCAGTACACTCAGGCATTGCTTTTATTACTGCAGAAAAGTGTTCAGATGTAAGGACTGGTATGACTTTTGTTCAATACTATATGTTTTAAATTTTAAGAATCTGTCTTGTCCAATATGCCATGCAAAATATGCATGAAAGCACTGGTAAACATTGTTTAGAGTTTGGGGTTTGGTGGTAAGCATGTTTGGATGACATTAAATCTCTCTTGCAGCACTCAGATCCAAATAATCTGTTCTGAATCTAAATCAGTGCCTGATCTGGATTGGATGAGGATTAAAAAAATGCATTTAATTTAGACAAAATAGTAGTGGTCAGTCAAAGAGCAGATCAGGGATTCAATTTGAGTTTCCTCAATCTGCTATATCTCAAGTTAGCAACGGGAAAGGTACTTAAGAATCTAAAAGACAAGCTTAGGGAATAATAGGCAGAACATATTAAGCAGACAGATGCTTTCAAATGAGATTGTAAGTTTTCCTTCCCATTCCTTTTGTTCTTTCTTTCTCTTTGATGTAAAAGAAACAGGTGACCTTCTTTTGCCAGTGAAAGGCAAAGTAATTTAAAAAATTAGTATGTTTGAATTTTTCCCACCTGATAATGGAAAAGAAGATTTCAGAAATAAAAGAAAGTTGCAAATGTAACAGAAAGTGACACTTCTGTCCCTTTTGAACATTATTAAAAATCTATAGTCAAGTAACTGTTTGAAAGGGATGGAGAAAATGAAAAGGTTAGTTTAGTGAAACTGTTAGGCACATTCAGTGAACACCCAAGTGGGTTCCTGGGTCCACATATGCTATTTTTACCAGCTGCCTTGATGAACATCCATTTGATTGAAAAAAGTTCTCAGCACATACAGATGTATATCTGGTGAGCATCCGAGAACAATATTGGATGGGTTCAGAGATCTGTTAGGGAAGGGGAAAATAATCCAACTTTAGCCATTTTATTATGTACCCAGAAGCACAAGTGCTAGGGAAGGTATACTATAGTAAGGTAAGGCAATTATGGGTGAGGCAGTCTAATGCTGGTCATACATAGGTAATCTCAGAAGTTTTTCAAAGATGAAGGAAAGTGAAGAGAGATCTCAGTTGTCCCACCAGAAGTGATGGCAACCAAAGCCAAACAGAATGGCAGTGAGACATACAAATTAAACCAATGCAGAATGTCAAGAGTTCAAATAAATCCATGAGAATAAAAAGCACTGAAGCAGGTAGAAGGAACTGGTGTAAACAAGAAAGCTCCCTACAGCTGCTGGGGGATTTGTGGCTGCTTGTTCTTCAGAAGTCATCCAGCTTTTTTTTTTTATTTGAAGCATCTGCAAGATTCTTTAACATGACTACTTTTCCTGTGGGAACTCTGCAAATGGTGGAATGTCTCCCTATTTCATATGATGTGAGGGACATCTTGCTGAAGGTTCTCACAAGCTATATCTGCTATTAGGTTCTGAAAGATTTTCTCATCTGAAGCTAAAGGCCTTTCTAACATTGGCTCCTCTGTGTTGTCTTCCTTAGATTTCACACAGTGAGTTATGACACCACCATCCACCTAATTTCAAGCTATTCCCACTTCTCAATATCAACATCCCACAGGGTGCTTTGATCTTCCAGATAGGAAACCTATGAGGAGGGGAGGACAGGAAGCACTTCTTCCTTGAATTTCCTGCTATTAATGATCCTAACGACCCTGTTTCTAAGAGTTGTGTTCATTTTAGGATATTGTTGTATCAGTATCTTGAGTATTTCCCACATATGTCTTATAGGTTTTAAGGCAAAATTTGACAATTTTCATATTTCCTTCTCTAGTTTTCTGACAGTTAATTTTTTTACTCTCTGTCATGATTTTTATACAGATGGAGAGTGTTATTAGATACAGCTGAACAATATGACAATGTGGCTGTGAATCTGATTGTTATTCATAGTAGACAAAATGTGAACAGTGACAGGAAATCGTTTTGCATTGTCAATAAAGATTGTACAATATACTTGCAGTACAAAAGGACTACCTGATTGGATGACAGTTTAACTGCTTTGAAAATAACATTGAGTTTCCCATGTATAGTATCACTTGAAATTATTGATAGCCAATTTGATTTTTGAAAAGAGAGCTAGTTTTCCATCAGATGTTGGCAATAGCAGTTTTATGTAGTGATCTTTATTTAGGGAAACAATACACAGGCCTGTAACTTCTATTTTAAGTAAGTAAAAGTACCTTTTTTCTTTTTTAGAAATTGGAAAGTAAAGACCTACTTTCAGAAAACTAATTACTCAAGGCACTTGTAGTTAATTATGATGGCTTGGGGAAATGAATTTTCAGGAATTCACTCATTCAGAATTTTTACATGAAATCACCTGATCTTGCAATTCTCATCCTTTAGATTCAATTTCAAATCAGAATTTAGATATCATCAAAGTTCTCAGTATTTTCAGTATCTTCTGAAGTGTAACTAAATACATGTTTGATAAAATAAGTACACATTGCATATCAATGTTGGGTCAAATTACACATTTAATGTTGAAGCAAGGAATACAAAAACATTATAAAATGTTTTACAGTAGTTTGATTTGAGGATTAAAAGTAAATTTATAATTGCAGAAGCTATATGAATATATGCATGTGTGTGTATTCCTATATATAAAATCTTTGTTGGATTTGATAAAAATCAACTTAAACTATTTTATATAATTTAAATGTAAACTAGTAAAAATATAATTTGCAGTTTAAAAACACGTTGAACTAACAGTTAAAACAGTAAAAATCAAGCACAGATGTGAACCAAATTGTCTTTATTTGATCAATTTCAAAGCTTTTCATAAAAAGATGTGGCTTAATTCTTTAGTGAAATAAAGAAAATCTTGTTGCCAATTGGGCCTCTGTATCATGGTCTTAACATGGCAGAGTCTTAGTCTATATTTCAGATTTAGACCCAAATCCTGAATAAGTTGCCATGGGGTGACAGAGACTCTTGATTCATTCATTTCAGAATCTATTGGTAGAATTCAATGCCCTCACATATAGACCTATGGTTGTGTTTACATGGCCAAAATAAGATTGAATCATTTCTCCACTGCTGCAGGAGGTCCAGCTGCTGCATGGCTAGATTTGTAGCAGAGATACCACATCAGCCATTACTGTGGTTCAAGAGAACTTTGGAGATGTGGACAGTTGGATCAGGCCAACTTCAATGGCCTACTGATTCACTATGCACACCTCCAACATATCTGCTGCTGCATTGCTAGCCATAAGCAGCTCCTTTGCTTGCTGGTGATATCATTTCTCATGAGGTCATACCAGGACACCCAGCTGTATGACGAGAAATGTGATACTGCCAGCTGGCTTCTGGGAGGGAACTGCTTATAACTGGTGACCCATTTTTGGTGGGACTGCCTCCAATATGCCCTTGGCTTGGCCAGCTCTGTGAACAGCCAAAGACCTCCAGGGATGTTCCCAGAATGCATTGGGACAGCTTCAGAACAGTTGAACTTTGTTGAACTTTCAAATTTACTTTAGTCTAACCTTTGTATTAATGGACCTCTAAAATTATAAGGCTGATAATCCCCTTGTTCTCCCTAGGGAATTTCTTTAGAGTAGACATTGTGTGCTTCTTCCTTTCTGAAGTGAGCATGTCAACTCTTACAAAGCATAAACTTGTGATGAGTCCTCTCCTCTGTAGAGAATGCACTCCCATTCTCTTTTCATTTGCTTAGCTAATGATGATCAAAGGTTTTTCAAAGGCTTTTCTGGGAAGCATGCTGCCTGTGTCCTCTGGGTTTCAACTTTATAGAAATGCAATTCTTGGGCATCTTATGGCAATATTGCTGTTTGTGGAGTTCATGAGATGTTGGATTACAACTAAGATGCATTATTGTACCTCTTTCATTTCTTCTTATGGATTACCTTGTGCCATTTAAAATCAAAATAACGTTGAGGAATGTTTTACGGGTTCAATATGCTTTGCTTGACCATGTCAATTATTTGTATTTCTATTATGTCTAAAATATTATTTCTTTCCTTACACCAGCTTCACCACTTTGTAGAATCAACAGGTTGTTACCATCGCTGCTACCAGCACACAAGAAGTGAGTCCTGCTGCCACACCCCCAGCCCTGCTTCTGCTCGTGTGAGGAGGAAAGGAGGAAAAGAAGAGGGTGGTGGTGGAGGAGGCCTTAAAACACCTGCCTGCTGCTCACTTCTTGTTGTTACCATCGCTGCTACCAGTACACAAGAAGTGAGTCCTGCTGCCACACCCCCAGCCCTGCTTCTGCTCGTGTGAGGAGGAAAGGAGGAAAAGAAGAGGGTGGTGGAGGAGGAGGCCTTAAAACACCTGCCTGCTGCTCACTTCTTGCTGTTACCATCGCTGCTTGCCAGCACACCCCCAGCCCTGCTTCTGCTGGTGTAAGGAGGAAAGAGAGAGGGGAAAACTTTAAAAACTCCATAAACATTCTGGAGAAGGCAGAGCAGCTGGCTTTAAAACATTCGCGTTCTCAGTCCTACCGTTCCCTCTGCCGCTCGGCCTGCTATGAAGCGTGGCCTACTGGTTTGTCCTTGGGCTCAACTTCAGCTGTTCACATCTTATCACATCTTTTTGCATCTGGCAGCCTGTCAAGGGGTTGAGACTTTGGGAATTTCTGGGCTGGGCCCATACCATAGCTATTACCACCACTGGCTGACTTCTGGGGTTGGACCCATTGCCAGAATTTAATCTAAATTTGGTTGGACCTAGGAAGACGGGGGGTTAATTTGTCTTTGTTAAACTGAGCCGTCAATCCTCTTGTGACTGGGAAGTTGAGAGCAGTACTGTATAGCTGCTAAAAATCCTGTGTGGCTGCTAACCTAATGTTAAAATGTGGTGGCGTTGTAATCACTGATCGGGACTGCCCCCCGGAACCAGATTGGTTTTTTGGCAATAGAAATTTATTCAATGTATTTAACAGATAGGCACTTTAGATATAGGATTGGCTCCTCCAGCCCCTTAGTTTTATTGTTACATATATACTGTGCACTTTATAGCCTCCAACTGTTACTAGGATTCTGCTTTTACAATATCTCCCATTCCTCTGCACAGGTCACTTTCAGTAATTGGAACGTGGATGTGAATGTAAAAGGGGAGGGGGGAGTGTTGGAGGGTTTTGGAGACTATGTAAGGGGGGGTGGGAAGAGGATGGGAAGTGCCACCATCTGGCTTGTTCAATTGGCCCAGTCAGGCTGACCCAGCTAAACAATGGTCAGGGGAGGAGAGTGGGGGATGTGCAGAGGATGGGGGGAGTTCTGCCAGCCATGGAGTCGCCATTGGGACGGTTATAGGAAAAGGGAGGTACGGGAAAAGGAGACCAAATGTGTTAATTGGGCCTAGGGACTTTCAGAGATCATTATTAGTTCCAAAACATATTCCAAAAGGGTCTCCTGACAAGGTGAGTCTGGGTATCCGGGATGGCGGACCTGATGGATTAAAGCTGGTGCTGTTGAATGCCAGATCAGTTAATGGGAAAACAACCACTATAAGTGATCTGATATTAGAAGAGCGAGCAGACCTGGCTTGTATAACAGAAACCTGGTTGGACGAGTCGGGTGGGCCTAACCTCACTCAGCTCTGTCCTCCAGGTTACTCTGTTCAGCACCAGCCAAGATCCGGAGGGAGGGGAGGTGGGGTTGCAATAATCTATAGGGATTCTATCCCCGTGACCAGATGCCTCATCCCGCAATCTACCTCATTTGAAAGCGTCCACCTGCGGGTAGGAGACCGGGACAGTATAGGGATATTTGTAGTGTACCGTCCACCCCGCAACACTACAAACTCCCTGACTGAGCTAGCCAGGGTGATCTCGAGCTTGGTGTTGGAGTCTCAGCGGCTTCTTGTGCTGGGAGACTTCAACATACACGCAGAGACCACCCTGTCGGGAGTGGCTCAGGTTTTCATGGATACCATGGCAACCATGGGACTGTCCCAAGTGATTTCTGGCCCTACCCACTGTGCTGGACATACATTGGACTTGGTATTTTGCCAGGGATGGGAGAATGGTGGTGGTATGGAAGAGCTCTCGTTAGTCCCACTGTCATGGACTGACCACCACTTGGTCAAGTTTAGAATTACTGCAACCCCTAACCTCCGCGGGGGTGGTGGACCCATTAAGATGGTCCGCCCCAGGAGGCTTATGGATCCAAATGGATTCCTGATGGCTCTTGGGGATGTTCCCACCTCCTCGGTAGGTGATTCTGTTGATGCTCTGGTCACTCTCTACAATGGGGAGATGGCCAGGGCAATAGACACGATCGCTCCAGAGCGGCCCCTCGCAATGCGCAGGGGGAGCTAAACTAGCGCCCTGGTACTCCGGGGAGTTGGCAGCGATGAAGCGCGAGATGAGGCGTCTAGAGCGTGTGTGGCGAAAGCGACGGAGCGAATCAAATTTAGAACGGGTTAAAGCCCAAAGGAAAACATATTGCAAAGCAATGGCTGCTGTAAAAAAAACCTATTTTAGTTCTAGAATTGAGGCAGCCAAAAACCGTCCTGCTGAGCTTTTTAGAACTGTCAGAGAGCTGCTTAACAACACCCCTCAAACTGCACCCACAGATGATGTGGCAGAGAAATGTGAAGCTTTTTCCCAGTTCTTTTCAAAGAAAATCGCTTTGATTCGTTCCGAGCTTGACGCCACAGTTGATGCAATCTCCGAAGATGTAGCAAGAGCACCTGCTTGTCCTATTTTGATGGATTCATTTCAATCTGTGCAACCCGAGGATGTGGACAAGGTCCTTGGAGAAGCGAGAGCGACCACATGCATCCTAGACCCCTGCCCATCCTGGCTGGTTAAAGAAGCCAGAGGGGGGTTGGTCGAGTGGGTAAGAGTGGTGGTGAACGCCTCCCTCCGGGAAGGCAGACTTCCAGCCGGCCTCAAACAAGCCGTAATAAAACCGCTGTTGAAGAAGCCATCACTTGACCCCACTAATTGGAATAACTTTCGGCCTGTTTCCAATCTCCCCTTTTTGGGCAAGGTCGTGGAACGCGTGGTTGCCTCGCAACTCCAGGGATTCTTGGAAGCAACTGATTATCTGGATCCGGCACAGTCTGGCTTCAGACCGGGGCATGGAACTGAGACGGCCTTGGTCTCCTTGGTGGATGATCTCCGCAGAGAGCTCGACAGGGGGAGTGTGTCCCTGCTGGTTCTCCTGGATCTCTCAGCAGCCTTCGATACCGTAGACCACGGTATCCTTCTGGGTCGCCTCGTGGGAATGGGCCTTGGGGGTACTGCATTGCAGTGGCTCCAGTCCTTCCTTGAGGACCGTACCCAGAAGGTGTTGATAGGGGACAGCTGTTCGGCTCCACAACCGTTGTCTTGTGGAGTCCCACAGGGTTCAGTACTGTCCCCTTTGTTGTTTAACATCTACATGAAGCCGCTGGGTGAGATCATCCGGAGTTTTGGAGTTCGGTGTCATCTGTACGCAGATTATGTCCAACTCTATCACTCCTTTTCTCCAGCTTCCAAGGAGGCCGTCCAGATCCTGAACCGGTGCCTGGCTGCTGTGTCGGACTGGATGAGGGCGAACAAATTGAAGTTGAATCCAGACAAGACAGAGGTCCTCCTGGTCAGTCGTAAGGCCGAACAGGGTATAGGGTTACAGCCTGTGCTGGATGGGGTCGCACTCCCCCTGAAGGCGCAGGTTCGCAGTTTGGTTGTCCTCCTGGACTCATCGCTGAGCCTGGAACCCCAGGTTTCAGCGGTGGCCAGGGGGGCCTTCGCACAACTCAAACTTGTGCGCCAACTGCGCCCATACCTTGGGAAGCCTGACATGGCCACGGTGGTCCACGCTCTGGTTACATCTCGTTTGGACTATTGCAATGCGCTCTACGTGGGGTTGCCTTCAAAGACTGTTCGGAAGCTGGAACTAGTCCAACGTTCCGCAGCCAGGTTATTAACTGGAGCGCCATACAGGGAGCATACAACTCCTCTGTTGAAGCAGCTCCACTGGCTGCCTGTTAGCTTCCGGGCACAATTTAAAGTGCTGGCTTTGGCCTACAAAACCTTAAACGGCTCTGGTCCAACTTACCTCTCCGAACGTATCTCCCCCTATGAGCCGCCCCACAGATTAAGATCTTCCAGTGAGGCCCTGCTCTCGGTCCCGTCGCCGTCACAGGTGCATTTGGCTGGAACGAGGGACAGGGCTTTTTCAGTGGTGGATCCGCGGCTGTGGAACTCCTTGCCAAGGGAGATTAGGGAAGCCCCCTCACTCATGTCTTTTAGGAAGCAGCTGAAGACCTGGATGTGGGACCAAGCTTTTGGCCCATCCTAAGATACGGTCGATATAATCTGATGTATTCGCTGGATTAATGTGTAATTGAATACAGACTGGCTCTGACTTTTGGCCCAATGCTACTGGCCCTGTTGTAATGGCCACACAGTGCTTTACTGTTTTAAATGGGGTATAATATTGGTTTTTAAGTGTGTTTTTACGATCGTTTGTTTTACTATATTTTGTATTATATGGGGCATTAATCTTGCCATTATGTAAGACCGCTCTGGGTCCCCCTGGGGGAGAAGAGCGGTATATAAATTAAATAAATAAATAAATAAATAAATAAATTGTGTAACTGACCTTATGTGACTCACTGGGAATAAACAGAAACAAATGCTAAATTCATTGTCCATAGAATTCCATACAAATTTCCTCAAGTGAAATGTTTTGGGGATCATCTGTTAGTAAGTAAGCATCCTTTTATATGGTGCCCCAAAATGATTTGGCATCTCCCCCAAGTGTTAAATTTTAGTAGTAGGAAAATGCAAAAGAGTTGAAGGACTCTTATGTATGGACACCCTAGGAAAGATTATTGATTGCATATTTCATGTAGGAAAAGGTAATATTGAGGTATAAGCAGAAGGTCTAAAAGTGAAATACATTTTCAGAACAAAGGAGATAGCCCTTGTTAATGTACTATGTCTTCTGATACATACCTCAGATTGGGAACCTGGTACATATTCCTTCAAAAAAAAAACCCACAAAAACAAAACTAACAAATATTCAACATGTCTAGGCTGTATCCCAATTTTTCAAAATACCCTCCTTATTTATGGGATGCATTAGGATTTTCCTGTTACACTAAAAGATTAGTTAAAAATCATTTTAACTTTTAAAATAAACAGAATATGTCCACACTCACAATTTTCTTCTTTGCTGTGATGAAAAGAATGTGAGAGTTCAAACAAATAAATATAACATCACAACTTCAATATAAACAGTTTTTTTACACATCTCTTTTTATGTGTTGAAAATGGAATTTTCCAAAGAGTCTAGAACTTTGTAACCTTCTTTGGTTATCAGGGCTCTTAGAAATTAAATATAATGTTTCCTCTGTAATGGTCACAAGAAGAAAGGAAAATAAGAATTTTGTCTGACTACCTGTTATGAAGCTGAATAGATTACTACAATTCAATCTGAATCATTTCACCAAGATGCTTCTAGCACCGACTCTTAACTACTCTGTCATACTTTAGGCTTCTGGGTTACACTCAAGAAAAGCTAAAAGTCCACATCTTACATGAGATTTTTGAAACATTTCTATTAAGCCAGATATACAGTTCCCGCATGATTAGAGAACATAATGGAAAACTGAAAGGTATTTCATTAAACATATTTGTCTGCAGACAGAGTTCCCTTAAAATGTGCCAGCATTTATCTATGTTATAAGTATTACAAACCATCTCACAAAATTGAAATTTCATAGCAGGGTAATCCAGGTTTCTGCAAGAGATTTACAGTTCATGTCTAAAAGTTAAAATATTAAAACTCTTTTAAGCAGATAAACAAATATCAAGAATGCAAACAAGACCTATTTTTATCAAACACTTCATTGAGGTTAAAAACAATGACTTTGGCATAACACATTCTATTCGTAGGAAAGGAGACAGCAGTTAATCAGCCAAAGAAATCCAAGATAGAGAGAAAGTGAGAACAGAGAATGTATGTCAGCTGTGTAGCCAGGTTGCTTTCTGATGTAAAATACTCCATTGTGGCCTTCAGGAGTTGCACTGATACTCACAAAATCCAGACCCCCCCCCTCCCAGTTTAAAAATGTTCTTGTACAGAAGTGGTTCTCAACCTGGGGTCCCCAGATGTTTTTAGTCTACAACTCCCAGAAATCCCAGCCAGTTTACCAGCTATTAGGATTTCTGGGAGTTGAAGGCCAAAAACATCTGGGGACCCCAGGTTGTGAACAACTGTTGTACATTATTATTATTATTATTATTATTATTATTATTATTATTATTATTATTATTATTTCATTTCTATCCCACCTTTCTCCCATGGGTGAGACTCAAAGTGGTGTACCAAGTTTAAAATTAATACAAATACATCCACACACAATACATAATCCACTAAACATCTTATAGGTAAAGGTAAAGGTTTCCCCTGATGTTAAGTCCAGTCGTGACCGACTCTGGGGGTTGGTGCTCATCTCCATTTCTAAGCTGAAGAGCCGGAGTTGTCCATAGACATCTCCAAGGTTATGTGGCCAGGATGACTGCATGGAGCGCCGTTACCTTCCCGCCAGAGCAGTACCTATTGATCTACTCACATTGGCATGTTTTCGAACTGCTAGGTTGGCAGGAGCTGGAGCTAACAGCGGCTGCTCACGCCGCTCCCAGGGTTTGAACATGGGACCTTTCGGTCTCCAGCTCAGTGCTTTAACACACTTCGCCACCGGGGCTCCTTTATACTCCTTTATCTTATACAAATATAAAAATAATCCAATTTAATTCATCATATAAAACAGTTAAAACTTATAGCTGATACCATTTAAAAGTATCTATGAGTATTCAAGTACAAGAATAAATAATAAATACTTTTTTGTTGACTTTTTCCTGCCAGGTAGAAGGTTTATCATTAAATACAACTAACTTTTAAAAAGAGATGTTCCTGTTTTATTGACACCCTTTATCTTTTCAAAATTTGACAGTTCTAATGCCAAGAGAGAGTCCACAAGCCACAATATTCCGTTTCTGAATTCGTAAGTACATATCACTACTTTTAGAGGCAGCCTTATTTTTAATGTGCATGACAGAAGCTACATATATTAGGCCTTCAAAGTGGTTAGTACCAGATGAAGCAAAAAGAAAAGAAGCAGAAATGAACTCATACTACCACACAATGGCCATGATATGTATACATGACTCTCAGGTGAACTGTCAAGATATATATGAACAAGAATCTGTAACAGAGACAAATGTGCATGGCATGTCATATTTTTTGACAAGAAATCCACACTCAGGATATATCTGCACTATAGAATTGATGCAACTTTGCACCACTTTAACTGCCATAGTTCAATGTTGATGCCTCACCAAATTGCAACTCACATTCCATAGCATTGACGCATGGTAGTTAAACCGGTATCAAATTGCATTAATCTTTCAATGTAAATTGGATATGCATTAGTGGGACAACCGGATTAAATGGCATTGTCTTGCAACCTCGTTTATTTGCAACAATCAAACATATTATACAAAGCAGTGGAATATTCCAGCATAAAATCAAGGAAAAACATGGCAGGTAAATTGCCTGGGTAGGTTAAAGGCAGACACAAAAACAATCTCAAAATCATACTCGGCATTAAGTGCAATTCCTTAACAAGTCAATTTCAAATACAGAGTGCCTTAAACAAATATCCTGGTCTTTAGAGATTACCACTAAATACAACTAGATAATCTACAAAAGGGATTCTCATGATCAAGTCATGTCCATGGAATGGTTTGACATCATAAAGTATTTTTCAAAATACATTTTTCCTTTCCCTTTTATTTATTAGTAGGAAACCAGTTCACTTATTTGAGATGTTTCTAAGGGTTTTTTTTAAAGCAGACTTCAGAGTTTCCTGCATCTGTTCAATAGATGCCTGACATTAACTAATTCATTTTTTCATACTCTTGTTAGTAAACATTTGCAGATTTCACTTAAAAAACAACTTTGTGTATGGATGCTGCAGTGATAGCTGTATTACAATTAGACAGCTAATATCAGAAAATAGGGGAAATGGACAGCATTGGAGTAAATGGGATTTAAATACTCTTGATGCTGGCAAGGCAGAGGCCAGTAACTCTATGAAGCCAAGTATTATTTTTTCCTAATAGCACTTTCAGGGTCTCTATGTAGTCTTTTCAAGGGAATTAATCCTTTCCAGCTTTGCTCATTATGGAATCTCATTTGTGAAGCCTGTTGGAAACTAGGCAAGTGAGGTTTATATATCTGGGGAATGTCCAGGATGGGAGAAAGAACTCTTGTCTGTCTGAGGCAAGTGTGAATGTTGCAATTGGCCACCTTGATTAGCATGTAATGGCCTTGCAGCTTCAAGCCTGGCTGCTTCCTGCCTGGGGGAATCCTTTGTTGGGAGGTGTTAGCTGGTCCTGATTGTTTCCTGTCTGGTATTTCCGTTTTCTGCATGTTGTTCTTTATTTACTGTCCTGATTTTAGAATTTTCTTAATATTGCGAGACAGATTTTGTTCATTTTCTTGGTTTCCTCCCTTCTTTTGAAATTGTCCATATCCCTGTGGATTTCAGCGGTTTCTCTGTGTAGTCTGACATGGTGGTTGTTAGAGTGGTCCAGCATTTCTGTGTTCTCAAATAATATGTTGTGTCCATATTGGTTAATCAAAAGTGCCTTTTATGTTCCTTGATTTGTATTTGGGCACTGCATTTGGTGGTCCCTATGCAGATTTGTCCACAGCTGCATGATATACGATAGACTTCTGCAGATGTGAGAGGGTTTTGTTTTGTGTCCAAGTGCCCTACCGGAAGGCCAACAGGGCATCTGGACACCCCTCCCCAGGAAAGAGCAGATGTTGGGGGGAAGTGAGTGGACTTTAACGAGGGCCCAATCGGATTTAAGAAACTCAATTGGGTGCGTGTTACAGCCTTATGTGGAACTGCCCTCACTCCCATTCTTAATTATGGGTTGTTTGTAAGTCAGATATGTGTAACTCTGGGACTGTCTGTACAGTTTTTTTAATGTACTCATTTCTGAACATCATTTTCCCTAAAAAGTTAATTATAATACAAAATGTAATGAAATATGGAAACCAGAGGATAATTGTGTTATAGGTGTATATTTGGTCATTCTATATTAAAATGTGAAATATTAAAATAGATTAATCTTTCTCTAAATTTTGATGTCCTTTGGGCCTGATACAGAAGGAATCGTCAGATCTTCTTCATCCTTTTGACAGTATTCCATAAACAATTCCTTCCATACTAATGATGGCATGGGTACAGTGGAAAGGACATGAAATTCACAAACTCATAAAATTATAGTTTTTCCCTGGACAAATATAAAAACCATACATATTTCTTCAAGCATTTACTTAGATGCAAACAATAGCAGAGAGACCATTAAACCAAGAGCTATTAGAGTAGAAATGTTTTTCCAGCTTTTTGAAAGCCAACTTCAGTTCATCAAGTTATTTTTTGTATTGTGATTCTTCATAAATGATACCTAGGTGGACTGCTTTTGTGACAAAATCTACTATGACCAGGGCCCACACATCAACTGACAGTGTTTCCAGTATATTGTGGTGAGTCCTAGGACTGATTTGCTTGGAATTCTACTCAGATTAGTATACTTATAGGTATATTAGCCCCTATAAAGCTATTCTGAAGATATTTCCAGTAATAGATAAAGAAGCCCAGCCAGACCATTTTAAAAATACCAAGTTGGCTTTTTTTTGGGGGGGGGGGGCAGCATTAGAGATCAAACTAAAAAAGTTTACAATAACTTCTCTATTCTTTTGAACCAAGTACTGTATTGAATTGTAATGGTAGCAAGAAGGGTGTTCTTTCAAGGATCTTTTGATTTATTTATTTATTTATTTATTCATGTATTTATTTTATATACCACTCTTCTCCCCCAGGAGGACCCAGAGCGGTCTTACATAATGGCAGAATTAAATGCCACATATAATACAACATGTAGAAAAACCAAACATAAAACACAAATGAAATCCGGTATCCAAATCAAATTAAAACAATTAAAACCATGTGACCATTACAAAGGGGAAGTTTCAAGCCAAAGTCAGAAGTAAAACCAGGAGGAAGAGGAGGAGGAGGAAGAGGGAGTGCGTGGGGGTGAAAAAGGAAGGGAGAGGGAGAGAGGATCTGGAGCAAAGTGTGTGTGTGCAGGAAGCCCAGCCCATTGCCTTGGCTTCTCTCCCCTCCATTCCATCCTTTGAATCATGAGCTCTTTTCTCCCACTGATTTGGGAACTAGGTTGAGCTGGAGAGATGTCTCTGAGGCTCTGCATGCACCAAGAGCAGAGAGAGGAGAGCCATTGCATTTCCTTTTTCCCTCCTCCCTCCCTTGCATACAAATGGCCCCCAATGGAGCGATTCACCTCCCTTCCCTCCAGAGATGTGCTTTCCTCCTCCTCCCCGGTTTTTTTTGGTTTTTGTTTTGTTTTTTGCACGGGACTCTCACCATGCATTGAATGAAGGCAAAGGGTGCAATGTTTCCAATCCACCACAAGATAGCATCAGATAATATGGAGTGTCGGTTAAACGGAAGTCGGATAAGCGAGACTCTACTGTACTTTGTGTTCACAATTGTGGCACTATTACCATGATATAAATGTCATCCAAACCCAACCTTAAAGTGATTGAGTTGGATAAATTGAGGTACTTTCTGCTGGTGATTGGGAAGCAACAAGATAATTTCCCAGCTTGGTCTTGTTGGTGAATGAGGCTGGGAAATGCAGAATCAAGATGTCATCAAAATGTTTCATCATATTAAAGATTGCTAGTGTGGGAACAGAAATCTGGAGTGAAAAGTCCAGATGCTATATTATCATGTCAACCATTAGGCAGGACCAGACCACAGAATCAGTTTATAGAATGCATTTGTATTATTGCAATACTTGGGATGCAAATCTGTGCACACTATTTACAGCCTGATTTCTCACACCATTACTTTTTCATTCGGTAACTGAATACTTAATGTCCAGGCATTTAACAAGCAGCCAAATTTTGTAAAAGCTTGTCCATATTTAGTGCTGCATGCCCCCAGATCTCCTTAATGCATCTTCATAATACATTTTATAGCATTACTAAATGTACTCAGGCCTACAATACTGAGAATAGTTCTCAAAACAGCTGCAACTACTTTTCATACATTTTAGTAATTGTCCTAGCTAATTACATTTGGGACGTGAACGTGGAAATTGTGACATTAAAATTGAAGAAAGTAAAACCATGGAACTATGGAAGTATTATGTTCTTTGTGGGACTGTCGATCTTAGTGAGGCATTAGCTAATTAAAAACACCAGGATAAATCCTGAATAAAGCATTAAAACCAAGGGTTACTTTCACACTTGATTGGTACATGTCAAAACATTTTGTGTCTGCTTTGAGGTCCTTGTGGCATATATTATATATTGATAGCAAACACAATGAAAATTTTCTACGTGTATCAGTATGGCACAGAGATACAGTGGATTAATGGATATTGAGATAAGATTTTGCAGCACTCCACTTGCTAAGAACCATCTGTTCTCTTTTTGCTTTCATTTCTTGTTTGATTTTTGATGCTGGTGGGGTATGGCCTTCAGACTTTGAAAAAAAAAATCAACAAAATCAATTCTATAACAAAAGCAAAGTAGAAAACAACCTAGAAACAAATGAAACAAAATTTTAGAAGAAAACCTAAGATATGCAACTAGAATAGCCTTTCTTTATTTCTACAAAAGCTATCCTTTGTTAATTTTGTTCTTGAAAGAAGCAACAAGGAATTTTAGAAATTTTATTTCTGCATCAAGGAAGTATTTCAATTCCATGTCGATTTGGGAGGATATTCACATTTTAGGACATAAAATGCACAACATTTGCACATAGGATTTTTACATAAGAATCAGCATTTCTGCATAGGAAACAGAGGTTTTAATACAAAAAAAAAATAGTATTTGAAAAATATGCTGTTTCCTGTGCAGAATAAATAGAATTAATTGGGGACTTATTCTGACAAAAATGCATACATGAGGAATTATTTGTGTGCAGAAAACAGTATTTTGTGCTTAGTAAACATCACTTTCTGCACAGAAAAATGGCTTTTTTGTCAAGAAAAATGGCTCACCTCCATTTGAAAATGTATGTTATCTACTTGTAGCATGGAATGATAACTTTAGTTATTAGGAACCTTCAATTGTCTAATAATTGCAATGACCGTTTGACTCCTTATATCCATTCCAGTGAATCTAGTATTGAAATCCACGATTTCTGTCACTAACAGCCATGCAACTCCAAGATAGTTGTTGGAATCAAATGATAATTTTAGTTATTAGGCAGCTACAATTACCAAATATTTGCAATCACATTGGTTAATTGACTCGTTGTATATGTTCCAGTGAACAAATAAATCTGGTAGTTAGGTTCAACATTCTGCCACAAAAAAAAATCATATAACTCTAGATTTGAAGCTAACCAAAGCATAGACGTGCACAAAAAATCTGTTAATGGAGTTTCCCTTCACAACTGCACTGCCCCCTAAGTCCCCTTCCCAAGATAAACCATGACAAATCATATATTACGCATTCTCCTGACCTAATGTTCTGACTCATTTTTCAAAGTGTATCCCAAAATATTGGTTAATCAGATGTAAATGCAGGAAATTCTCTGACAAAATAGAATAGTGTATTTTAAAGTACTGAAGAGCACTAGTCCAATCTAAATTTTATACATTTTTTATTTTTAAAAATCAGTTTTGGAGCCAATCGCAGCACTATTTGTTTAATATAACCAGCAAGGGGGGATATCTAGTTATAATGACAAACAGGTATCAACCCAATCCAGGCTTAACCAAGGTCTTCTCTCTAAAAGCCAATGCTATTTGAAGGGTAGAGATAGTGAGATCTGATCCTTGCTGAGACATGAAGTTATCTCTGTAAAATGGGGGCACTTCAAAGTAATTTACTCCACGGTGTTGGTTTGAAAAGGGAAGGAGAATGAGATTGCACATACCACCCCGAGTCTCTGAAGAAGGGTAAGATTTATTTATAAATGTTATAAATAATACAGCAGAGAAGCGTGCAAGATTAAGGCCTGCAGAGAGAACAATAAAACATAATATACTGCATTTCTTCCATGTATCTTTTAAGAAAAGAGCCTCCTAAAAGACCTGCTTCATCTCACTTGTAGCCTGATGTATGACATGCTTTTGCCAACTAAATTGAGGAAGGCAGTTATCATACACAGCCCAAACAGATTTATGAGTTTGTCTCTGAATGAATGCTTCAAAGATCGGAGGATAGTTCATTGCTATGTTGTTTCCTGCATGTTTGTTGACCTCTGTAAGATTCATATCCTTCATGACTGATGTGTTTTAGAAAGACATAGGTCTCATTGTTGGAAAAAAATGTTGGCAACAATCTGCCTACACAACATTCATCTATACTATTGATCCCAGTTCTGCTCTTGTCTTTAAATGCAATTGTCTAATACATTGACATTTTGATGTGAGGTGTGGGTTTGGGTTCTTAAGATAGTAGAACTACAAAAAGAAGAAAGAAAGAAAGAAAGAAAGAAAGAAAGAAAGAAAGAAAGAAAGAAAGAAAGAAAGAAAGAAAGAATTCAGTGTAGATGAAAACAGAGAAACAGGAAGATATGTTTGGTTCTTTGAGAAATGTACTATAAAACAAGAACCATCGGGAAATAGGTCTTGGCCACTGCCTCAGTATATTTACACATCAAGTTCATGCCCTTACAATTGGTTGGCAGATCACAAAAAAATTAATCGGTAACATTTAATGAAAGTTGCCCATAGTTTAACCCACACTTATGTGTTGTTTCGTTATTTCAGTGGTTTAGGAGCAAATTACATATGGAAGGGCAGAGAGGGGCCTGATAATAAATATTTTCGTACAGAACTATCTGAGCCCATAAGAAGAAGAAAATCATAAGCGGTGAGAAAAACCACATCTACACAGCAACCAGATAACAAACCCCCAAAAAAGCATGGGAAAGAAAGCCCTTTATGCTCATCAGTGCTCTCTGATTTGTGTAATCACTTTCCTAGCCTCAAACTGGTCCCAGGATTTCCTATGTAATCATCTGTGAAACCACTTTCTTCATTGCTGGTTTGAAACTGCATTAAATGGTCAGTGTAGATGGGGCCTCAGTGGATTCTCACTTGTCATTCCAGTGGAGATCCAGTGGAAATTCCTGGCAGATAAAGAAAAGAAGGCAATCTCTTCTGACACTTCTTAGACCTCTGCACCACTCTCTAACTGTTCCAGAAACTCTTCCAACATCCCTGAAAGTGCTTCATAAACAGGGTTATTTTTGCAGGACCTATGAACAGGTATTTTTGGTACAACATGCTGAACTCTACGTTGTCCTCAATTATTAACAATTTCAGTGGGATGGCATCCTCTTCATAGGCAATGGAATGCAAAATTTAGCGTATAAATCTGTGCAAAGGGGTTTGAAAATGAGGGTTTATTGTATGAGTTAGCCATTACGACCTTTAAGGCTTCAGTTAGTGGCACTGCAATCTTGAAAGTGTCAAATGAAATATTTCATTTCAGCGACAAATCTGAGCCCTTTAATGAATCAAGGAGAGTTGCATGTGTACACTGTACACAGATTGACTCTATGAGATCCCACCAGTCATATTTGGCAGGGTGCAACAGACCATAAAATTGGAAAATAGATACTGTAACTTGATTCAGTGAACATAAACCATGGCAAGAAATTTAAAGTTACTATGTGGATTGTGAAGAATTTATAACTGAACAGGATTTTTTTTTAAAAAAAAAATCTATTTATATCTTTTTTTCTTCCATAATTTCCCCAGTTTCTTCTTTTTAATAAATACTTTTTTAAAGTATCACTTTCCCTTTTCCCTTGCATATTGCATTATACAAGCAGTCTGATGAAAGAATGGGAAGAAAAAGCAATTAGCATTTATAAAGCTGTTTTACTTAAAGCGTTCCAAGTATTTGTGATACATTATCTCAGTAATCAAGACTTTGTGGGTAACAACACCATAATCATAATCATGAAACAAATAATTATCCATAGTGTGAGGAAAATAAAAGGATCATCATGTTGTTGTCACAAAAAATGAAAAGACTAAAAGTAAGTGAGTTGTAATTCACTCACACAAATAAGTTTTATGCAGCTAGCTGAGATAATTTTTAAGATTATGCTTTTTGCACTATAGTATGTTGATCATCAATGGTGTCCAGTATCCACTATTGGCTGAAATAAAATTACTAACTCTGAAGTTTTAATATACTACAAATATATACTATAAATATGTGAATGCTGACTTATGCTGTACTGAGCCATATAACCTCCCTCCAACATTCTGAAAAATCCTTGAAGCCACCCTGCATGGTCATCCGAAACAAGGACAATTTACCCGGGATTACCTGTTGTTGTGTTGTACTTATACTAGAGATTATGGACAATTTTGCCTTTTGACATCCATGAATGCTATGCTGCATGTGTTTATTATATAGACAAATTAATACCTGGTTGGGTCTGTAAGAGAGAGGTTCTCTATCATTTTGACTAACACAGCCTAGAAATATACATGTCTGTATGTGTTTTATAATAATATATATACTTATGTTTGAATGGTGAAATTACATTAGTATTTCTTCAGAGACAGTATTACATAGACAGCTAGAACTGTCTTGAACATGACAGTGGAAATTTAAAAATCATTTTGATATTTTATTTCTACTTTACACTATTTTCCTTGGAGATTTTGCTGTACTGAGCCATATAACCTCCCTCCAATATTCTGAAATGTCCTTGAAGCCACCCTGCATGATCATCCATGCTTCACAGCTATCAGGCAAGAGAAGAATCTGGCTACATTCCCATGGTTGGATGTGAAATAATGACAACAGCACTTAGACCCCTGAAGGATCCCAGCTTTCGGTACTGATGTCAACATTTTTCATCTGCCTATGAGGGTATATCCAGATGCTTCATTGAGCCTACTTGCTAACTGAGAAGTGCAGAATGACTATTTGGGGAAACTCATAAACTTGCCAATGGGTTGAAGGTGAGGGAGCATTGAACATTGCAGAAGAAGGAAGAGAATATTAATCTCTGGGGCATCAAAAAAAGGATATCCACATGTGAATATGCCCCTAACATAATTCTGGACTATATGTGAAAATGGCCTGAACAAAGGACATCCACATGCAATTTATAGCCTCAGAAAGAACAATAATCTCATTTTATTTGGACAAAGCCATTTAACACTTTTAAATTTTTGAGGGTCGGGACATTTGTAGGGATATCAAGATGCTTGTTTATAAAGCTATTATCCTCCCAACCCTGTTATATGCCTGTGAAACGTGGACCATCTACAGACGTTACATTCAACTTCTGAAATGATTCTGCAAATCTCTTGGGAAGACAAATGTTGGCATTCTGGAAGAAGCAAAGACCCTTAGCAATGAAGCAGTGGTCCAACTTCACTGGACTGGCCATATTGTCCGAATGCCTGATCACTGTCTCCCAAAGCAGTTGTACTCTCAACTCAATAATGGAAAACAGGATGTTGGTGGACAGAAAGGGAGATTTAAAGATGGGGTTAAAGTTAACCTTAAAAATTGTGGCATAGACACCAGGAACTGGGAAGGCCTTGCCCTCAAGCATTCTAACTGGAGGTCAGCTGTTACCAACAGTACTATGGAATTTGAAGAGGCACGAATGGAGGGCAAAAAGGAGAAATGTGTCAAGAGGAAGGCGCATCAAGCCAACCCTTGCTGGGCATGCCTTACATCTGGAAATTGATGTTGTCACTGCAAAAGAACACATGGATCAAGAATAGGTCTCTACAGTCACCTATGGACCCACCGCCAAGACCCTATACTTGGAAGGCAATAATACTCAGCCACAAGTGATAGCCTATAAATCTTTTGGTACATCTCTTGTTTCTGGAAGTTCATTTAACCAACTTCACTGATATAAAGGAGAGTTCTATTAGACTAAGTGTATGGGCACTACATGTTTATAACAACTTGATACTAATTTGTTCATCCTATGGAATTCTTTTCTGGAGAGCTGTAGTGTTATAGTTCAGTAGTGCTGAACTATGAACTATTTTAACTAAGAAACATTATTTTTTGTCAGATGTTGTCAGGTCAGCTTCAACTTATGATGGCCAAGTCACACTGTTATTAACAACCTTATTAATATGTTGCAGATTTTAAAATGTGGCTTCCTTGGTGGAGTCTATCCACTGTAATCCAATTTTCATCTTCCGACTGATTCTACAAAGTACTATCGGCTTTTCTAAAGAGACACCATCTCATGATATGTCCAGAATATGACAGTTTAGTCATTTTCACTTGAAGAGAATATTCTGCTCTGATTTGGTCAAGGATTCACTACTTAGTGCAGATATATTGATATAGCTGGAATACCTAGTAAGTAATGCGGCCTCCTCTCTTAGAATAAAAAGGAATTCAGTTCATGAAATGCTTCTTTTTCATAAGAAGGTTCTGAAGGTTCCTTAAAGAATATTCACAATGAAAATGAATAAGTGTCTAGCAACACACAATGTTCTCTTATAATGAATTTCATAAAAACTATTATTTGTGTTGTTGTATGTCTTTCGGGCTGTGTGGCCATGTTCCAGAAGTATTCTCTCCTGATGTTTCGCCCACATCTATGGCAGGCATCCTCAGAGTTTGTGAGGTATGGATAAACTAAGTAAGGAAAGGAAAGAATATATATCTGTGTAGAGTCCAGGGTGTGGCAAGAGTCCTTTGTCACTGGGAGCCAGCATTAATGTTTCAGTTAATCACCCTAATTAGCATTGGAAATGTTTTGTCTCTTGCCTGGGGGCATCCTTTGTTCAGTCAAGCCCTAAGAGTGTTGGTTCCCATCTACTGTTTTGATTTTGGAGTTTTGAAATACTGGTAGCCAGATTTTGTTCATTTTCATGGTTTCTTCCTTTCTGTTAAAGTTGTCCACATGCTTGTGGATTTCAATGGCTTCTCTGTGTAGTCTGACATGATAGTTGTTGGAATGGTCCAGCATTTTTGTGTTCTCAAATAATATCCTGTGTCCAGGCTGGTTCATCAAATGCTCTGCTATGGCTGATTTCTCTGGTTGAATTAGTGCCTCTCATGTTCTTTGACTCTTGTTTGGGCGCTGCGTTTGGTGGTCCCTATGTAGACTTGTCCACAGCTGCATGGTATCCGGTAGACGCCTGCAGAAGAGAGAGGATCCCTCTTGTCCTTCGCTGACCGTAGCATTTGTTGGATTTTCTTTGTGGGTCTGTAGATAGTTTGTAGGTTGTGCTTCTTCATCAGTTTGCCTATGCGGTCAGTGGTTCCCTTGATGTATGGTAAGAACACCATTCCTCTGGGTGGATCTTTGTCTTGACTCTCATGGCTTGTTCTTGGCCTTGCAGCTCTTCTGATGTCTGTGGTGGAGTATCTGCCTGTAGAGCCCAGTTTAGGTGGTTGAGTTCACCTTGGAGGAGGTGAGGTTCACAGATTCTTTGTGCACGGTCTGTACTATTATTTGTGTTTAATGTGTGTGTGCACATACACACAGTCAGTACTGAATGCATTTTAATGCAGTCTTCAGTACTTTTAATGCCACCATTTGCTTCGTGCATGAAACTAGAAGTACAGACTACATTCTAAGGTTGTGTCAGGAATTCTAATGGAACCTTCTGACACATTTACAAGAGAATTGGAAGAGGAGAAAAATGAAAAAATATGCAATTCTGAGGCAGACCTTGGTTAAAATTTGAGGTGCAAGATTTGCAAGCAATGAAAGTTTTCTTTTTTGAATGGTTTGTTTCAGCAGGAAAGTCAACTTCAACATTAAAAAATAAAGAAAACTCATAGCACCAACAGACAAAATTTTGAGAAAGAGTCTTGGAGCATTGAAAAATATTATTTAGTTCTTACAGTTAATGCAACACCATTAAATATTCCTAAGGTGATTTCAAAAACAAAACAATTATTTTCAGTACCCTGAAACTTGGTCTGTTTCTATGTTTTAGCTTTACCATGAAAGAGTTGACCACGTCAAGCAGAAAATATTTGTATTTCATGAAACTCAGGTAATCACATCTTATTTACTTCTGTATTTTTACATTCAGAAACAAGGAAAGTTTTAATGAGATTTTCTGCTTGATGTATTTATTCCATAATAAAATGTTAATAAACAATGCAATAAAGGTTGAGTTGACAAAGAATGGGATTCGAATGTAGCTGTTGCTACTGTAGCTGTACATGCCTGTCTAGACTAGGTAGAAAGCGATCTGCTTTCAGAATCCATTCCTGACACATCCTATACTGAATATTTCTCTCAACTAGAATTCAAGTGCCTTAAACTAGAATTCAAGTACCTTAAATAAAGTGCCTCTATTCCCTCCTGCATTCTATTATTCCAAAATTACATAAGCTTCATTGCTTGCTTGACATTGATTAACTAATGGATAAATCACAGTTTTTGCTCAAAAGAGCTCAAGGCTGTGTACAAGATTTAAAAATAGATTTTAAAATCATAACGCAATGGCATCTAAATCATATACAAGACAATAAAACCAATCAAATAAAATCAATGACACCAGTAGCAGAAAAAATAGCAGTGATGGCACTAACAAATATGGCCATGTAATGCATAAGTATTAATATACCATAGTTTTATTGCAGATCTTAGAGAAACTGGGCCTTCAAATGGAGTGTGGTACTTTAGGAATTATGGGTCCTGGTTTATCTGCATGCCAGGGTTGGCTTTGTTATTAGGCAGAGTGATGTTTCATTTGAAAAGACAGAGAATTGCTGCTTACATATTATATGGCTGTGTTTTTAATGCCAAGGGAAATAAAAAGAATTTGAGGGATAATCTGGGTCACATGGGAGCCCCGGTGGCGAAGTGTTTTAAAGCAATGAGCTGCTGAACTTGCAGACCAAAAGGTCGCAGGTTCAAATCCCGGGAGCAGAGTGAGCGCCCGCTATTAGCTCCAGCTTCTGCCAACCGAGCAGTTCGAAAACGTGCAAATGTGAGTAGATCAATAGGTACCGCTCTGGCGGGAAGGTAACGGCGCTCCATGCAGTCATGCCGGCCACATGATCTTGGAGGTGTCTACGGACAACGTTGGCTCTTAGGCTTAGAAATGGAGATGAGCCCCAACCCCCAGAGTCAAACATGACTGGACTTAATGCCAGGGGAAACCTTTACCTTTACCTACCTGGGTCACATATCAAAATAACATGGCTGATATAACTTGCCTGCAGTTATATCATTTGCTCCTCTACTTCAGATACCAAGATAGACAGCATCAGATGTCCCACAAGCCATAAGCTACAATTGATCTCTCTCTCTCCCCCCCCCTCCCTCCCTCCCTCTCTCTGGGCCCTTTTACACAAGTCCATAAATGGTAATGGGTTACCTGAGGCATCCAAATAACGCCTCAGGTAAACCCAGATTAATCAGGAGAAAACTGGGATATCCCCGTTTTTTCTGGATTAATTTGACACCTGCAAAGATCCAGATCTTAAGATAAGGTCATGGTCTTTGCAAGAGCTTGGCCCTATGGGGATTGACTCTTGTGATTGCTTTTATTTATTTTTATTCATTTACTGTATTTCTACCCTGCTCTATCGCACCCCGGAGGGGACTCAGAGCAGCTTCCAGTTTTGGCAAATATTCAATGCCACATTGAAATATAAAAGCATACAATGCACAACACATTAACTTTAAAAAAACCCAAAACATATACATACAATTTAAAACTGTTAAAAACATAGCACCTAATCCCACTATCAATTCTGTGGACGTATATTGCACTGTGGTTATGCTACTTCCCGAACTCCTAATTCCACAGCCAGGTTTTAACTTTCCTCCTGAAAATGAGGAGGGAGGAGGCCGATCTAATATTGCTGGGGAGGGAGTTCCAAAGCTGTGCAGCCACTTCTGAGAAGGCCCTATCCCTTGTCCTCACCAGTCACACTGGCGAAGGAGGCTGGATCGAGAGCAGGACCTCCCAGGCAGATCTTTAGCAATCCTATGAGATTAATCGCTACAGAGATTCTGGTTCTTCAGGCTCCTGGAGCCCGAAGGAGGGCATGGCATGCAACCCCTCCCCTACCAGCCTCCCATTTTCCATTCACCATCCCACCTCCTGATGCAGCATTTTCGTGTGTCAGGAGAGTTCTTCAGAGGGGCCTGAACTGCCGGCAGAGCTTTTGGGTAAGTTTTTGAGAGGAAAATGGGGGCAGAAGGGCATCTAGCCACCCCCCTGAGGGAAAGCCCATGGTTTGAGTTAGGGATGCAAACAAAATCCCAGGAGAAATTACCCAGTTCCAGGAATTAGGGCATGTGAATACGTGTGTGCATGTGAACATGCACACAGAAACATCCAGGATTTTTTCACTTTCAATACATGCCTGATCCCTCTTACTTATAAATAGATTTCTAAGACACCCCTTATGATAATGACCTTCATGTTGAAGAAGGATCAAATTGGCAAACAGATAAAAGGCATAGCCGTAGTGACTCACAAATGACACATGGGTAATGAAAAAAAAAAAGTTAACAAATGCAGGCAAGCTGTACCTTCAATGAAGTATGCAAAAAGTTCATTTTAAAATTATATTTGGACATTTCCATTAGCTTTTTTCCCCCTCACAGCATAATTGTAAGGCTGCACCCATCTGGAACTAATTTGAAAATTGGAGGTTAATGGTCACAAAAGATGACTTGTTCCAATTACACAGAATATTTTATAAGTTCACTCCCTGTGCATATTTTCATTTTATATGCTGTTTCTACCTGTCTGTCAGTGACCAAAATAATTAAGTTT
Source organism: Anolis carolinensis (assembly GCF_035594765.1). Classification (NCBI taxonomy): domain Eukaryota; kingdom Metazoa; phylum Chordata; class Lepidosauria; order Squamata; family Anolidae; genus Anolis; species Anolis carolinensis. The sequence goes on from NC_085843.1 coordinate 265,357,511, forward strand.
TTAACTGTTACGTTGTTAACATATAATTACCACAACATCAATCCATTTACATGACTAGATTTTCCATTCAGATTTCTTTGTATGGATGGGAAATCTATGTGGGAAAACATACATTGAATAAATATTTTAAAATAAGAGTATGTTCATGCCATATAAATAATGATCTGAGTGTACAGGTGGGGAAAGTATATTTTCAAAGCCACATGTGCCCCCCCCCCCCAAGGATGTTTTTATGGTCCACCACATCTGAAGAACCCTTGCACTGACCTTTTGTCTGTCCCAAAATAGCATGAATTACTGATCCTAGAAGTCTTGAGGAAATGAAACAATTTTCTTAATAAAGAGACTTCAGGGTCTCCCTATACATAGAAAATACAGACTTTTAAGAACCAAAAGTAGAAATTTGGCTAGTTCACAGGTTTTATTTTATTTTACAGTACTGCATATTTCAATAGCCCCAGAGGGACTCCAATCACTGCAAACCTGCATAAACAAAGAGAAGGGAGGTGATAAAATATTAATAATATATTAGATAAACCCTTCTCCCTTCACACACACATCCTTGAGTCAATACAAAGTGAAGCATCCATCTCATGAATCATTATTAGGCTTGAGCGATCCATGAAAAAATTGATTCTAAACTCGTTTCAAAAGTAGGGGGCGCCAGCGTTTTATTTCTGAAGTCATTTCCGAATTTTGCCCCCCAAAAATTCGAAGTTAACGAAAATTCGTTAGTTTCAAAATTAATTCGTTAATGGCAGACGCGCATGCGCAGTGGCCAAAAAAAACAGCACGAGGGGAGATTTTACAGGACTCTCCTGCCCTCATTTTTTAAGTGATCTTCTTCAAACTTGGTACAGTGGTAGAATACATTTAACACTGATAGCTCACCAAAATTTGGAACGTTTCCCTTATCCTCTGATTTTTGGCGAATTTTCATAGCTTTTATAATAAACCATTTTTTAATAATTGCAGAAATCTGTTCCTGGTTTGAAAGTCTTATTTCCTGTTAAATTGGGTTGTCTTTACTGTGAAAGTCATTGTTCTACTTCAGAAACTTTGTTTTTGTGGCTGAAACTTCGTTAAATTGGTGTGTGTGTGATATATACTGTATATATATATATATATATATATATATATATATAGTCCCTGCATATGTGTGTGTGTGTGTGTGTATATAGGTAAAGGTATCCCTTGACGTTAAGTTCAGTCATGTCTGACTCTAGGGGTTGGTGCTCATCTCCTTTTCTAAGCCCAAGAGCCAGTGTTGTCCATAGACACCTCCAAGGTCATGTGGCCGGCATGACTACATGGAGTGCCATTACCTTCCCGCCAGAGCGGTACCTATTGATCTACTCACATTGGCATGTTTTCAAGCTGCTAGGTTGGCAGAAGCTGGAGCTAACAGCGGGCACTCACTCTGCTCCCGGGATTTGAACCTGGGACCTTTTGGTCTGCAAGTTCAGCAGCTCAGTGCTTTAACACACTTCGCCATCGGGGCTCATGTATATATAATATACATACACATACACACAATGTGGAGAATATGTGGAAAGGTAGATAGATAAGTTGGGAGCCACAGCGAAGGCACCTTCTTGGGAGCAAGGTCTAATAATAATAATAATAATAATAATAATAATAATAATAATAATAATAATAATAATAATAAATCCCTTACAATATCCAAGATGGCTCACTGCTACAGAATCTTGGGAGCTTTAGTTTGGTATGGTACCATTATTGGCAGAGAAAGCTAAGCTGTAGGAGTTGAAATCCAATCATTTATCCTCCCTATAGAATCAATTTTATATGCATTTTTAGCTACAGAAAAGCTAAAATCAGGACAGTAAAAGAACAACACCTAGAAAATGGGAATTCCAGACAGGAAACAATCAGGGCCAGCTAATACCTCCCAACAAAGGATTCCCCCAGGTAGGAAGCAGCCAGGCTTTGAAGCTGCAAGGCTATTCAATGCTAATCAAGGTGACCAATTGCAACATTCACACTTGCCTCCCACAGACAAGAGTTCTTTCTCCCACCCTAGACCTTCCACAGATATAAACCCCACTTGCCTAGCTTCGCACAGAAGTCAAAACCTCTGAGTATGTCTGCCACAGATGTGGGTGAAACGTCAGGAGAGAATGCTTCTGGCACATGGCCATAGAGCCCGGAAAACTCATAGCAACCCAGCCAGTAGGCTGTTGCTGAACAACCTATGAACTTTTAGCATTAAAGGAAAAAATGCCCAAGATTTTATCACTTAATACTGTTGGCATGTCTGAAGAAGAATAGAATGCTTCTATACCAGGCAAGGGCAAACTTTGCCCATGTCTGGAGTTAGGAATTGTAGGAGTTGAAATCCAAAACAATTTGACAGAAAACTGGGAGTTGTAGTTTGGCATGGTACTGGCTCTCTTCTGCAGGGAAGGCTAGGGACTTTGTAAAACTACAGCTCACATGACATGGCACTGAATCTGTTGCAATTGAGCTGGTGCCAGAATCCTTTCCGGGAGATCTCCTCAGTGGAGATATCTCTTAAAGGGATATCCTCTGGCTCTAAGGATTCCGTTTAGGAAGGCAAGCCAGTGGTTTTGGTATTCCCCTTTAAGCCTGGCTGAAGAAGCAAAACCAAACGGCGGCTCCAGGGCGAGGCAGGGAGGCCAAGCGCAGGCAGGCATGGCTCTTCTCTCTTCTCTTTGCTCCCTCCCTGCTTCGCGGAAGGCTTCTACTGAGCCGGTGTGGTGGTGGTGGGGGGGGGGGCGATCCGAAGACATCAGAAACAAACGAAAAAAAGGTACTTTTATTATTCAAATTCGTAATATTTGTAAGGCAGTGAGCAGATGTTTCAATATCAATTCAAAATTAATTACGAAACGAATTTTAAACGAATTTAACGAACTAACGAAAAATTTGCTCCAGCCTAATCATTATCATGGAGGAAAGTAAGATGTTACATTACTGAATTTGTTGCTATTACTTTTCTAGTGCCAGAGAATGTTTGTAGGATTTCCTTACCTGTTTCAGATACTCATTTGAATGTACTGTAAATAAAATAAGACAATTCCCACACAATAGTAATCAACAAAGAAACCAAACACTATCTTGAGTGTGAGTAGTTCTCCATTTAGGAGCAAGTAGCAATTCATAACTGATCTCTGGTGGGTGTATACATAAAGATCCGTTTCGATTAGATAACAGGTTGGGTAACTAATTTGATTGGGTAACTAATTTACTGTGTTGGCTCAGGGGAGACTAAAAGGAGGCAAAGATAAGCCCAAATTGGACTTCTTTTGGCAATCTATACTATATGAAGAGAAAGCAACCATAATATCATCAAGTCATCTGTTCCTGATAAACTAATAACTGTCTCTCACATGCTGCCAAACATGCTGATACAGTGATACTCTATTCTAAAATCGATATAAAATAGAGATATATGTCCCCTTATATTTGTAATAGATGCCTGTTAACATTTTATAGCAACAGATGCTATTAAGATATTAACAAGTTTAACCCTTGAATTCCTGTGTATTCACAGAAGACTGTAAGAGATGTATAATTCCTCATATAAATAATGTATACATAAATGGATGATAATGATGACAATATTGATTAGTATTCTACTTTTCTCCCCAAACTGGGACTCAATGAAGTGTAACATACAACTGAAAGGATAACAAGCTCTTTAAAACAGATCAGTTTAAATTGAGCATCACCTTGTCTCCCATAACATTTTAGATCTCCCATAAACTGGTATTGGAGAAACAAAACAGCTAAAATGTTGTGGATTTTTAAATATCAAGTGCATGGACATTGAAGAAAATCGGAACAAATGAGACCTGACAAACTGAAGACAAATAACTCCCAGGAATTTTGCTCTGGTCCCTCTAAATTTCTCCTTTCCCCAAAGATGAAATATATTGTTAAGCAGGTATATTTAGCTAAATGCTAGATCCTGTCAATTCATGCTGCTGCTTTCTATACACTATGCCTGGTTCTTATGCAGAAGGTATCAAACTAATACATATATCATAATGACTGACAAAACCAAAAGCAAAAATAATCAAAATATGCTACTGTACCCCTATCCATCACCATGCATCTGCATAGCCAATCACTGAGCTGGCTTAGATGATGGGGGTGTCCACATTGCATGCTCCCAAGTCAACCCACCACTGGATAGTGTCCACATGACCCACTGGACCTTCACCTTGCTTTTGTTGTTTTGACCTTTGTAGTGCCCATTGGGTATGAAAATGGCACTTGCCACCATTTGGTGCCTGTAATGATGCTAGCTGGAGTGATGAAGCAACATGGGGCGGGGGAGGAAGGAATTGTACTGGAAAGGTCAAAAGAACCTTTCCAGTAGGTTTTTAAAAGCTCATGTAATTATTTAAAGTCTTAAAGTTCCTGCTATATTCCTTACCCCTCACTTTATTTTTAAGATGCAAGAAACTAAGAATATTACTTCTTTGAAAATCATTTTTCCATGCACACACTACACATAGTCATAACTCATAATAGATCCCATTTTACATTGGTGTGAAGGGAGACTCAATACTTGGAACCTGGTCCAACTCTCTAAACATTTTATAACACCAATTTAAAGTTATACTGGCTTCAATACCTTGTTGTAACCAAAAAAAATTTGTTGAAAAATTCAATAATTCTACACTATTTTCTTCTGTTTACTCTAACAGCATCAGTTTTTAAGCCAAACCCAAGTATAATACCTTACAGTTACTATGAATAATATAGTATTTTCTCTGAAAGCTATTTTTCTTTCTTTTTTGACATTTTTAAAATTTTGTTTTGACAGCTGAAATGATCATTTCCCAATTATCATAAAATAATGACAATTGCAAGAAGCATATTTCTCCATTGCAAATGCTCATTTTTGCCACCAGAGGAATTACATGGGCATCTATGCTCCCATTAGATTTTTTATTTGCTTGCTGAGAGAGGCTGTCAAGTCTGGAGAAAACACCACAATGATACCTTGTTGGAGAAGTACTTCCCACCACATCAGCCAGTTAAAATTCTCATACTGGCAACTCTTTGGAAATTAGTTTTGAGTGAATCTAGGAGATTTGTTTGTTCCTGAAGAATTTCTTCCACCTTTCCACCAAATCATTTCCAAACAGTATTGGAAGAACATTCTTAAGAATCATTCTGAATTTAAGTGCACTACGATGCTTTGAATGAATGTGAATTCTGGAAGGAGTTTACTTGAGGCATCCAAATCATACTGCAGGTAAACCAGAATTAATCTGGAGTAAACTAGGATTTTTCAGTTTATCCCAAATTAATTATACACCTGGAAAGATCTGGACCTTAATGTAAAGTCCAGATCTTTCCAGGTGTGGGCCCTGTGAGGATTCACTCCCGGATTGCTTTCGCAACCCTGAGGGTCAATTCCAATGGCAATCCCGGTTCCTGGAGCCTGAAGGAGTGGGATGGCCTTTAGTTCTGAATCCAACCAAGGAAATCCATCCATTCCCAGGACTCAGAAACTCTGGTTCTCAAAACAAGAAAGAGGAATGTCATGCAAAAATGTGCAAGGCAGTGATCTCCACATTTTGGTGTTTTGGACTTCAGCTCCCAATAATCCTGACCATTGGACAGCTCCCCCTGTGGCCAGAATTGAGCATACCCTCAGGAAGCCAGAAGCTGGCTTCTTCACACTTGCCTTATTTTTTTTTCTTTGTTGGCACTGTTTGCATTTGCGCCTTGAGTATTTCACTTTTAAAAAACTCCCATCCATCCTTAACTCCCTTGTCTTTTAATATTGGTGTCCATGGAATTCTACAAAATACACATATTAAAACACATTTATATGAAATACAAATTAAAATATACAGAACAAAGTTTAAACATAAGATGTTCGGCTGTCGGATCTCTTCCAGCAGGCCATTCTACAGTCATAGGATGGCCGATGAAAAGGTCCTCTGGGTGACAGTCACTAATTGGGTTCTAGTAGGTTGGAGTAGCTGCCTCCCCAGGGGACCTAAGAGTTTAGGGTGGATTGTACAGGAGACGGCGATCCTGTAAGTAACCTGAACCCAAACCATGTAGTGCTACAAGCAGAGAGAAGATTTCCCAGATCATAAGACCATTTTTTTTTCATGTGGTTAAAACAATGTCTTACCACATTGAACTTTTTAAACTATTCTTTCTGAAATAAAACTGCACTAATCTTTTCAAAATACATTGGGACTATTTTAAAAGATCTTGGAACATTTTCAGAAATTTTATAAAGTTATATTATTTTTATTATTTAAAAATTGTGAAATCCAACTCAAGACAAATTTACCCCAAGAGGATTTAAGCATTTGGGGTGGCTTGTACAGAAGAAGGTGATCCTGTAAGTAACCTGACCCAGGTTTTGTGTTTTGTGCAGCTGTAGTGATGATTATAACACGTTCCTTGCTTTCTTTATAAAGATGGGAGTAGAATATTAGCTAATGAGAAATGCAGCCCCACTACACATGTTTATTCAAATATTCTATAGAATTCAATTTTGCTTACTCTCAAGGAAACATCACAAAGTCTGCAGTTTAAGTTTCTAAGGTATTGGTTTAATCCCAGAAGAAATCTTAACAATATGGATTAACATAACATCCAAGAATTTATCACTGTTCTTTGTTTTGTGAATGCTTCCTTGTAGTGTCTCTGATGTTTTTCTCATGCTGACTTGTGCTCCATTTTGGGTGGGAAGGTAGAGTATAAATAAAAGATGAGGATAAGAATGATTCCAGTTGACGCATCTCCAAAATGACTTTTAATACAAATTGAATGAAAAACACTTTTTTGTTTCTATTTTTTGACCCTTAAAAATTAGGGGATGTTGGAAATACTGTCTGAAATGAATCACTAAATGAGTCAGACCAAACAAAACAGAATGTTCAAAATTGAATAGCAATTACTTCCAGGCAGAAACTCCCTAGGGTTACTTCAAAGACCATCACTAATTTCAATTACACCAAACTACTGCCAAAGCCAAGTTCTGTACTCTATTCCTGAAAATGTTAGCCATTGTTTTCACCATCATTTTATGTGCTACTACTATTACGAAATACTCATACTGCTGGGAAGATAAACCGGGGGGCTCATCTACATTGACCATTTAGGGCTAGAGCAAAGGGGTTATTCAAACTAGGGGTAAATCTGTCTCCTGAAGCAAAAGTTGGATCATTACTAAGTTAGGAACCTGCCAGACAGCTGCAGCTGATTCCTAAGCAAAATTGACTACAAGTCTTCTTAACAGCCATCATACATTCCCAGATGGCCAGGAAACATGGAATAGTTGTCCCCTCCCACCCCCCATCCCTTCTTGACATTGGCTACAGAAGTGACATGGCCACTTACCTGATCCAGGAGGGGTACTCCTTCCTGTTACCAGGTTGTGAAGGAGGATGGGAGGAAGGAGAGGGCAACTCCAACTACCACTTGGTTAGCAGTAGCTGGTGAATTCTATTTCAGCCAGCTTCATCAATCCATTCTAGGTTTTGGTCCAAGCTTTAATGTAGCTATTCAAAGTGCCAGACCTATGTTGGGAATAGGATGTAACAACCTAGAAAACTTTTTAAAGTCTGGACCCAAACCAGTAGTGAATTCACAACCCATTGACATGGAATCTAACAGCCATCACTGCTTGGAGTCAATTTTAGCTTGGTCCAAAACAATTTTATAATTCATTGACCCAGCATGAAAACTACAGACACAACACACACAAAAAACCCACTTCCCCATAAATCCATGATCACAGGAACTTTTTCTTACCCAAAATTCAGATTTCACTGTATTGAAACCATGATCTTACACAGGTGGAATTTGGCCAATGGTTAGACAGGATCAAGTGGACAGAAATGAAGAACTCAATATGTACATGAATGATGAATTGCCTAGGCTAAGGAGGCATGTTGTATCTTCACGGGGTTGGATGGGACTCCATTACCACTTTATGCCTCTTGATTCCTGCTTAGTTGGTGGTTCAAGTGTGAGCTATCCACAGCCATGTGACATAGTGTAGGACTGGAATCATTCCTGAAGTCTCCTCTATCTGCCAGCAGTCAAATGGTACAAAGAGCAAGGTAACTTGGCCCCCAGCATCACAGTTACATTTACACTTCTATGTTGCATTACCATATGACCCTTCCACAGTGTGGTACATTAGAGTCAAATGATATTGGAGCATGAACAATTTAGATTTAGATTTGTGTCTTTATTTTAATCTGCTGCTTCTTGACACATGTGCCAACTTTCTGTAGTAGTCTCATGGAATAAATTTGCATCTGTTCAGTATTAATTGACTGGATTTTTGTCCACAAAACTTCAAAAATGAAGGTGAATGAATGGATACATGGTGTCAGGGCAATTACACATATCTTGAAGAAGATTGTATTCATAAGATTGGTTCCTAAATGAGATGGCCCAGAGCTGAGATAAAATCTGAAAAACAACTTAAAATAGCAATTGATTTTTCCAGCAACAAATCTGCATGCACATAACATTACAAATAGAATTAAATGGCAAAATTAACTTTTTTATTTGATTGTAAAAATATCTAATAATTATAAGGATATGACTGACTAATACTGGAGAAGGACTGTCATATGAAAGTTCTGGCTTCTGCTTTCTGTTGTGGCTGTTGAAGTGATATTGATGAGTGTGTCAACCTCATCACATTCACCCCACCCCCAATTTGCCATGGATCATAACGAATCCAGCAGGGCCCAGCAAGGGGCATAGGGAACCCATCACCCAGCATTATCCACCTTGACACTCATTTCACCCCAACTGCTTTTCTCCGTTGTTCCCTATGCAACATGGAAAGCCTCTTGTGTTGCTGTGTTGCCTCCTGTGACACGATGCTCCACTGGAAGTTGATCTATATCGTATGATGGGAGCCAGTTGGCTCCATACCTTAACTGAAGTCCAAGCGTCCTAGGACAGGATATTTTGCCTGTCTAATGAGGTCCTGTGTGTGTGTGTGTGTGTTTTGAACCACAGCCCAGTGAAATAGTATTCTTTTTAGAAAAAATATTACTTTGTTGATTATATCTGGGAAGAGAGAAAGATTTATCCCCTCCCCTCCCCCAAATTGTAAATCTAATGGTAACTAACAACTTCTGGGTTCTGATGTTATCATTATAACCAATTAATAAAATACAACTTTACAAGTTTTGGCTGAGAAGTCAAAAACAGTTTAGGTAGCAAAATTGATGAGCCAAACTAGTCGGAATGGACAGTAGTGGATAATTGAGTATGTTACAACTGTGGATTTATATTCTGGCAGGAGAGACAGTAATTTCTCCTCCTTTTTGTCCAATTCATTTGAGAGTTGTTGGTCGACCTGTTTGGAACAAATACAATTTAATCTGCCTTCTAATGCAGGGAAGGTAGGCTGGCACCCCTCCAACATACCTGTCATTAATTTTATCAGGACTATGAGAGTCCTGCTAGGTAGGGAGAACATTCTGGATGGTGCCATCTGTTTGCTATGAATTCTCTCTTTTAAAAAATGACTAATGGATTTGAATTTCTGTCAGTGGTAATCTCACATACAGATTGATTCACCTGGAGGATTTTGTATTCTGAAATGTTTATGGACAGTTCATTTTGGCCTCTGCTCTCTCTTTCTGCTCTGCTCTGTGAAAGAAATTGCTGAGGAATTTGTCTTAATTAGATAGCTGGGGAAATCCTTGCCACAGGGAAATCAACTGGTAGCATATGCCTACAGTGACACTTCTGTCTTCACAGTGCTTCCTGCATAAATGCTTCATGTCTCATATTTTGTAAGGCATAGGTTAATATGTTTTAGGTCTGCAGTACAAAAGACTATGCCACCTCAAACATTAACTAGAGCACCCACAAATTATGCCCAAATAACAATGTGCAGAGTAAATATGATACCACAAGAGAAATATATATATATATATATATATATATATATATATATATATATATACACACACACACATACATACACACACACACACACACACATATATACACACACACACACCCAAATCAATGGCAGGGATTAATGATTTATGCACCATGCAGTGCTCTACAGTATTCGAGTGTGAATGCTAGTTACAGAATTTCACAAGGAACAGAGGGAGGTTCAAATCCAACATCAGCCATGGAGGTCAACAAACTACTTAATCCCAGTACAGTAGTAACCAACAAATGGCTTAATCTTGAATTTAGAAGTGCTTAAAAGCATTAAAATTACCCTGGACAGGTTCATAGAAATAAAGATACTACTTCTCGTGATAGTTTAGCTTCCTTGAGGTTATCTTATAAGGCACTTTTAAAAAGTAAAAAAGACACATATACTAGAATTCAATAGAAACAATTAATTCTAGCTGAAAAAGTAGGGGAAGCAGTTTTAGCATATTTTTTTCTACTGGTATGCATATGGTCAACCCTGTAATCGCTGGACATTTCATCACATCAGCATTGTGTTCATTTTAGCAAATTGTATGGGGCTATACCCTTGGAGAACTGACCTTCTATAATTTCTCGTTTACCTTATTGGTCTCCTGCACCAGTGTTTGAGATAAAGGTTGATTGTATCCCTTGCTCTGAGCAAGGCCCCATGAGAAAATGTGATGCCTCCTAAAATATTCATATACATTTCTGTCTGGTAGGGTCCCAATGTTAGCCAAAGTGTTAACAATGCATGTATAATTTCATAGGGGTGGAAAAAGGCTGTAGTTATTCCAGTCACAAAACCACAGTAATTTTCATCTTATTAGTCTTTTACACATTGACTCTGTTATACATTAAATATTTGTTGAATAAATTGGAGGATTGGGAATCTACTAACCATGTCATTCACCCTGAACAGGTTGTATCAGAATACTTTTGAGGACTGTTTGACTCTCTATTTTATCACAAGTCTTATTGAAGACTTCTTTATTAGCTTTTTTGACTCTTCAGCAGTGTTTGACTAGATTGATAGAAACCTGTTGTGCATAAACTTGCCAACACTAATATAGATAGCCACCTATTGTTTTTAATCAAAGAACTCTATTTCAATTTGACTGCTAGAATAAGAGTTGGCATTTACAGCTCATTAACTGATCTTATCCTGAGTAATACAGGAATAAAGCGAGGATACCTGCAGGAACCATCACTTTTTAATCTAAACAGCATAATTCCAGCACTGTCTGGCTTAGAATTTGTTCCACTCTTAGTTCTGTCAAAAACATTTATATAATTTTAAATCTTGATTATCATTTACTTATCTATATATTGGGAATTTAATTACCTTGGCATTTAATTCACAGAAATCCTTCTTGGAAGCCCAATACAGAGGTTACCAGAGCAATGACTTTGAGATCTATTGGTGTAATTTTTTTACTATAGTGTTCAGTGAGACCGATAAGGTATTAATTATTCTAATTTCTTTAAATGGAATAGATTCTATAAATCTGATCATCAAAGGATGGTTTAACTGGCAAATTTATATTACTCCAACGCATGCAAGCTTTTATGGGTATTTGCTTTCAGATCATGCCTACATTCATAGTCAATGATAGGTATTCTCATACCCTCCCTTTGTCAATGTGTGGAGCTCCAGAAAGTGAGGATTTATCCCATTATTTGTTCTTTTGCTCATTATATTCTTCAATAAGGAGTAACTACATTTTTAGATCTTTTCTGTCATATATGCATTCTAATATTATTGCAGAAAAGAATGGATATCTCCTGTCTGATACTCACTCTATAATAACTTCAGGCAAGATTTTTTGTTGATAGTGCAGTAGATTTTTCTGGGAATGTTCTTCTCTAATCATAGTATAGATATTTGAAATGATGTCATAAGGGAGAGGGAACAGGCATGTGTTTCTGCTGCCCTGGAGACTAGGGACCTAATCACATTCAGGTCCAGAAGCCTGGGGACAGCAGGGAAAACCATGGGGCAGCATAACGCTTCCTGCAAATACTGTTGGTGTTCGTGGGATGCCTTCCCATGATGTTTCCTTGCTGCCCCAGCTTCCTCCCGCATCTTCCCCGGCTTCTTTTATGAGGTGTACACCTAACTCCTCTGAGCCCCGCATCTCTGTGCTGCTGGCATGGAGCCTCTCCCTATGTCATTTGATGGGCTCCGTGCCAGCAATGTGCTGGCAGCTCAGAGAAGTACAGAAAAGATTCCATGGGATGAGGTGGTAGAACTCGGAGCAATGGGTTCAAATTACAGGAAAGGAGATTTCACCTGAATTTGAGATCTTCCTGACTGTAAGAGCTGTTCAACAGTGGAACTTACTGCCTTAAGAGTGCCGTGGAAGCTCCTTCTTTGGAGGCTATTAAACAGATATTATTTATTTATTTATTTATTTGCTGCATGTTTACCTCACTATCTCAATCCCAGAGGGGACCCAGAGCGGCTTCCAAATTGGAAATATTCAATGCTACATTAAGCATAAAACATACAAATACATTATGTATTAAAATCATTAAAATCATAAAAACAATAGCATATAAATCCATTAAATAAACTGTTGAACATTGCACATAGACCCAAAATAATAATCCAGAAGCCATTGCAATTCCATTCCATTCCATTCACTTCACTTCATAGCTGCATGTTGGCCTGAATTACTCTCCAAACACTTGGTTGCATAGCCATTTTACTATTTTGTATACAATTTATTTATAACTTAAGAATTAATAAATTACTTGCTTACAAAGAAATATGAGTACTGTATTGTAAATGATTGCATTTACAGTATTGGCTGAAGACCTGGCTGAAACATTTTTTTTTTCCTGAGATAGCTTGGGCATATCCAGTTTCACTCAAATATATGTGTTTACATAGAGCAGCCAATATATTTTGTAGCATATTCCATTTTCAGATGGAAAATTAATGTTTCTGATATTGTTCTGTCATTTGCTATAGTTCTGCTACATCTATTGCAAAACTAGATCTTTCTGGTCACCTCTGTTATAAAGCAAAAATGCGATCTTGTATTAGTCTGTCCACCCCCTTATTCCTTTTTCCTCTCACACAGAGAGAACTATCAAAACAAATCAGTGATGTGCTGATCTAGTTCTAAGTGTGACCTTTTTTATTTTAGTAACTCCATCAGTCCTTATGCTTGTACAAATTCAGATTTCTTTTTGGTTCAGTGGTGCAAACATTATTTTTTATTTTACAATTTGCTCTTTGTGGTATACCCAGTGGGCACTTTGCTTTTGCTGGAAAGAAATCCCACCAGAAACAAAAAAAAAAAAAATCTGAAGCTTGTCAGCTTTGAGGGGCTGGTTTGTTTCACCTCCTGCTGAGTGAACAGCTCAGAAGCAACAACATTTTAATATGAATTCAGGCCAAACAACACTTTAAGCATCTTGAGCTGAAAAGTAAAACAGAGAAGGACTAAATATGCAAAGTTCAGTATCATACATGATAGTATTTTAAGGTCTGGTGAATTTATACAGGTATAGGTAGTAGGCTTGTCCAATCGATGGAAAAAATGTTTCAATTCTCGTTTCTAAAGTAAGGGGTGCCGGCTCTTCGATATAGAAATTATTTCTTAATTTTTCACCCAAAATTTTCGGATATTTCCGAAAATTCGTAATGTTTCTAAAATGTTTCTAAAATGGCAGACGCACATCCGCAATCGCCAAAAAACAGGAAACCATGGGGGACTTTTCTGGGGGTCTCCTGCCCTCATTTCTTGAGCTATTCTCATCAAATTTGGTACAGTGGGAGAACACATTCCACACTCTTTGCTCAACAAATTGCAGAATGTTTCCTGTCTCCTATAATTTTTGGCGAATTTTCATAACTTTTTATAATACACTATTTTTCAATATTTGAAGAAACCTGTTCCTGGTTTGAAAGTCTTATTTCCTGTTCAATTGGGTTCTTATCACTGTAAAAGTCCCTCTTCTACTTGTGTAGACTTTAGATTAGAAATGCAGCACACGCCAAGCAATTCCTTGACAGGATTGGCAACGTCCTTTGGAAACTATAAATTGCCTTTGAACCTTTTGATCAATGGTGCCACTGGCTGACCTTGTGATTGCAAAAATGAAACTCTGGCTGAGGACTTTGAATTAGAAATGCAGCACACGCCAAGCAATGCCTTGACAGGATTGGCAACGTCCTTTGGAAACTATAAATTGCTGTGGACCCTCTATTGAATCAAATCAATGTCTGACTTTGTGATTGCAGAAATAAAACTCAGCCCAAGGCTTGGGAATAGAAATGGAGCGTGAGGGAAGCAATGCCTTGGCGGGTGCCCCACGTCCTTTGGAAACTATTTCTTCCAATGTACCCTTTAGGTTTGAAAAAATGCATGTCTTTGTGATTGCTGCAATAACACTCAGCCCGGGGGCTTGGGATTACAAACGGAGCGGGAGGGAAGCAATGCACTTGCAGGAATGCAGACATCCTTTGGAAACTATTATTTTCAAGTTCCCCCCCTTTCAGGATTGCAAAGAAGGGCTGATGTGGTGATTGCTAAATTCCAAAAAAGAAAACAGAAAGGCAAAGGGACTCCCTCTGGAGTAGAAAAGTAAAGCACCCCAAGCTCTGCACTTGCAGGAACGCAGACGTCCTTTGGAAAATAAAAGTTCCCTAAAGCCACAGCAAGGACTCTGCCACAAGCCCCAAGACAATTTTCCCCCAAAAAAACACAATATCGAACCAGCAACAACAGACAGACACTCTACCCCCTATAGCCAGAACAGTCACTTAGCCCTCTCTCCCCCAAGCAAGCAAGCAGCTTCCCAGCATGTGCAAACCACCCTCTCTGCTCGGTATCCTAGCCCAGAATGGCTTGGCTCAGTTGGGGAGGGGATTTTTATAGAGATCCTCCACGTTGACACGGAGGATGCTAGCCCCCACCTTTTTCAGCCATCGTGGAAGTCTCTGATTGGCCAGGGAGCGGTAGCCATGATAGGCTGCGCTAGGCTCCCATTCATGTTAGGTTGCAGAAACAAAAAAAAATTTTAAAAAAAATTTTGGAAGAAAAAAAAATTAACGAAAATTTTAAGAAACAATTAGAGAATGGGCCAACGATGGTTCGAATTACATTGCCAGTTGCGCCCAGGGAAAACGTTTCAATACTCGTTTCAAAAAACGAGAACAATCCGAAATAATTACGAAACGAGAAACATAACGAAAATTTGGACAACCCTAATAGGTAGTTGCCTTGCAGTGAGTTCATTTGGCACCATATGTCCAAATCTGTCATTGGTTCTCCCGTGTTTCAGGTATATTCCTTGGGGTCTACAGTCATATGAAAATAGTAAACCATTTAAATCCTGTTTAGCTTCTAAAATCAATGAAGGTGGGTGTGCCCACAGCAATATAGTCATATGTATTAAAAAACAAAGCTCCAAATTAGATCACAATTATCTCAGAATTATTGGTTCAGTGTTATGGTTGAGCCTTCTGGCTCCGATACTAGGAGACGAGGTCGTAAGACTCCTCGAGGGTCAGACTCTTTTGAGGAGCGTGAAAGGAAGCGGCTCCGGGACTTATTTGCAGAACCAACTGACGAAGACTCCTTTGAGGGTTTTACCGAGGGAAGGGAGGAAGAGATGGTTAGCTCAGAGGAGGATGACATGGAATGGACTGGTGTGAGGGAGGATTTGGGTGTTCCTGGTAATGATAGCATGGGAGGCGACTGGCGGGTTGCAGGATCGGACCCGTGGACGGGTTGGAGGGATGGAACGGGGTCCACAGCTGGGGATGCTGTGGGGCGTAGTCAAAGGTGTGTTAGTTCTGATGAGGATGATGATGAGGAGGCACCTGGAATTAGGTTAGCAGCTGACAGCGATGAGGAGTTATGAACTGGCATAAAATGGGGTTTAGATCCAATGGCTAATTGCGTTGGGCAAGGTAATCTGGACGAACGCTTGGGCTCTTGTTGGGGATTTCCTGAAGACGGGTGTGATTCGTTTGCTGTACACGTAAGTTACCAAGGACACTGGGCATAGACGGCGGGAGGAACTGTGTGGGCTTTTCCTGTGCAACTTGTGTTTAATCTTAATAGCTTGGACCTCCTTCGTCTTTTTGACGGACATTATTGCCAACTCTGCATTGACGCTGGACTGACTGACTGACTACGACTCTGGACTAACCCTTCTGTGGCTATCGGTGGAATTTGTGGAACCTAGACGTCTGCATTTGGCTTTTCGACCTCGGACCGGATTGGGACCTCGCTGACCGTCGTTATCCTGATTGAAGTGCCTGGACCTGGTTTTCGCCCGTTGCACGGAGGAGCAACAGCCCGAGTTACTTCCGTAGCTCTTGAGTAGCAGAGGGGAATCTGCTGCTGGGTTTTGTGTTCATTTTGACCCTTTGTTAATCAGTTTTTGTTTGTTTAATTGCCAGGCTGAAGTAAGCACCTTTGTTTTAATCCGGATTAAACTTCTGTTTAATCCGGTTTATTCTTTTGAACTATCTAGACTCAAACGAAGTTATTTTTGTTACTTTTCACACTGAAGACAAGTGTTTGCCTCGTCTTTTGTTTCCTACGGGCAATTTTTAGTTCTGTAACCTCAATAAACTGTGTTGTATTCTACTTGGAGCGTTCTGTCTTTGACATTCAAAGTCCACGTTTTGCGTCTCATTTTCACTATTCAATATTAATGAGAAAAACATTTGAAAGTTGATGAGAGATAAGCAAAGAAAACATTAATAAAAACAAAGTGTATTACTAATAATAAGGAATCTGCAGTGATAAGGGAAGGAATGCCATTACAGTTGCGTAATGTCTCTCTAGTAATTAGCTAGATATTGTAGAGTGAATTTAGTTTCAACTAGAGTAGGTTCACTCTATCAATGGGACTTATATAAGTATTAATTTAATACATCTATTCAATTCACCGGTTTTAGTTTAGTTGAAACTAACAACTGGACTTAGGCTAGGATTCATTTGCCCTCCTTTTGTTGTTGAATTCCAACTGCAAACATTTACCATCGTAAGTTAAGCTCACCAGGGCTTTTGGAAATTGTAGTCCAACAACATCTAAAAGACTCTATGATTTACACCCCTGATTTAGAACATAATTACATTTTAATATTTATGGATATGTGATCCATTAAAATGGTTCAAAAGTCATTACAAAAATGGGATGGGCACTGGCGTTTCATTTCTAAAGTGTTTCTAAAATAGTGAAAAAAATTTATTATAACATGCATTATTGGGGAAACTTCAGGGGCTCTTTTCTCCCTTTTTTGCAGCTATTGGGGTGAAATGAGATATGATAACTATATGACTCACTGATAGACCCCATTTGGACTTGAAAGGCGCCTGAATGTATATTTATATGTATAATTATGTAGGTTTTTAATGTAAGCTCTAAATTTTAATGTAATTTTTAATTTAAATGGATTTTAAACATGATGTATACTGTTTTGATGTATATCCTCATATTGTAAGTACACATTTAACAAATTTGATACTCCCATATCTATTAAAGTTAAAGTAATCATACAGGAGCCCCGGATGGTGCATGTTGTAGCCCAGCCTGCACCTGACCTGTCAGGGGAGCCTGAGGTTGGGCCTGTTCAGCCTGTGATTGTCCTTACTCCTAACTCTGTGATTGTTCCTGCATCTGACTTGTCAGACAACCCTGGGTTTGGGCCTGAGATTCCTATTCAGGTAGAGTTGGAGGAAACTACTGTCCCAGGCCAGCCAGAGTTTGGTTCGGAGGATTCTGGGCGCAGGCACACAATGGTTTCAAGCTGGAAGCTTGAACCGCATTCCTTGAAGTTCAGCCTTGCTTTGCCAGATGGGCATTCTAGTTCAGATTCTAGTTGTGATGAGGCTAATGAGCTTGACAGAAAGAAAGTGATATATTACCATAGGAGAGAAAGGGAGGTTTCCAGGCGCAGCAAGAGGCTGTTATTGAGAAAGAATAATGAGCAGACTTCCCACGGGAAGAGGCCATGAGTTTATCCTTAAGAACAGCTGCTTTCTGTGACAGATTCAGAGGTAGTAACTTTATTCACCGAGAGAGAGATCTCTGCTTCATGCATTGAGAATCCTGTTCCATGTTCCTGTGGACTTTCATGTCAATTTATACAGCCTTGCACCTTGAGTATTGTTCCAGTCTTTGTCCTTGCTCTTGGGGATTTTTGGATTATCCAGTTATTGTTCCTGTAAATTTGCAGTTTGGATTTCCTGCTCCAGTTAAGATCCTGCCTTGTATTCCAGCATTGATCCTGTTCCTTGGACTAATCTTGGTGCTTTGAATCCTGCGTTCCAGTTTGATCCTGTGTCTTTGACTAATTTTGATACCTTATTTGGACTAATTTTGATATCCTGTTTGGACTCTGATCTTTTGTGTGACTTTCATAGACTCTTGCTTCAAGATTCTCAAGTATTTTGTATGTTGTGAACTTAAGCCTTATTTCATTGACTTTGAACTCATTGAATTCATTTCATTGAATTTGCTACTGCTTGTATATAATCTTCAATAAACAGCTTGCTTTGCTTATATTCTGGGGCTCCAGTGTGGTTTTAAGGTGCCTCTGCAGCCTAGGGGTGCAACAGCGCAGTGGGTTAAGCTGCTGAGCTGCTGAATTTGCTGATTGAAAGGTCAGCCATTCAAATCCAGGGAGTGGAGTGAGCTCCCGCTGTCAGCTCTAGCTTCTGCCAACCTAGCAGTTCAAAAACATATAAATATGAGTAGATCATTAGGTACTGCTCTGGTAGGAAGGCAACGGTGCTCCATGCAGTCATGCCGGCCACATGAACTTGGAGGTGTCTACGGACAACGCCGGCTCTTTGGCTTAGAAATGGAGATGGGCACCAACCCCCAGAGTCAGACACAACTAGGCTTAATGTCAGGGGGAAATCTTTACCTTTATCTAATCACATTTCTTCTGCAAATTAAGTGATTAAATGCCAAGAATAATATATAACATCTTTGTCATTGCAAAAGGCAATTGACCAAAAGTAATGTAGTTATGCCCAAGATCAGAAAAAAGAGGAATGAAATAGAACTACAATGATGAAACTGGCCACCATCACATGCTAATAGGAATTCTAGATACCTGAAGACCACAAATAAATTTCTTATTTATAAATAGAACTTTGGAAAAGTCTTATATAAACTGAAAATAGGTAAACTCACAACAATTTAATCTCTCTTGTAGCTTGCATGTGTGTATGAGTTTTCTTTTGTTGTTGCAAGAACTACAGTGTAGTCGAAATAGCCCATATAGATTGTTTGAGCCACAATCATGTAGCTGTAATATTGAAGAAAATGCACTAGTGAACACTGAATGTGGACCAGATTTGGTGCTAAATTGCAAAACCTCATCCAGTGAGCACAGTTTATTGGCATGATTTTCAAGGTTAGCGAGATAGATGAACCAAAAAGCTACTAACATACTGATGTTTCTCTCTTTGTGCTGATTTTAGTGTCTAGATCTTTCAAAATTAGGATAGAGCTACTTATCGCTGAAGCACAGAGGTCAATAACCTTTATCTTGGTTTACTGAATAAACCTTCCAAAGAGCATTATCATTTTATTATTCCTACAATTATGGTGGAGAACTGCAGTAACCTTTCATTTCTGAATTACTCCTTTTGAATTTCACATGTGTTGCATTTGATTCTATACCAGGCAAGGATGAAGAAAAAGCATATGATGAAACATTCATTTGCTATGGAATGTAATACTTTGGCAAACCCAGGGATGTGCATGTATGGAATCCAGCTTCTTTCAAATATACATAGATTCAATATTTCAATAATTATTATTTCAAAGCATATGAGGAGAGTATTTCTAACTCTTCCTCTGAATTAGTGCCTATCAGTGTATCAGATGTACAAACTCTTGAGAAACAAATGTTTCCCACTTCTCTGTTAGGGTCTTACAGATATTGTCTTGTCAGATGCAGCTTTCTTTCAAGCAACTTGTTGGGTTACTTCTACTTTTACAGTCTTCATAATTTGCTTATCTGTCTCTCAACCAAAAGGGAAAATTCTGTCTCCTGAACAAAGCTTGCTTTGTGAAATTCCAATTTCCTGAGTCAGATTTCCACTTCCTTTCTATGGTACATTCTTATTCCTTCATAGGTTTGAGAAAAGTAGAACTCAGAAAAAGTATTCATTACAAAAGGTCTGGGCACGTGAGTCCTCACTGGTCATAAAAGATAAGGAATAATTTAGTCAGAGTGTAGAAAAAAACAAGACTACAAACAGCTGTAAAATGTGTTTGAGGACAAGAAAGCCGAAATAAATGCCAACTATCTTTTCATATTGGAAGTCGCTTCACCTCCAGTAGAAAGTCAGATCTGGGTGCATCTATAGTGTAGAATTAATGTACTTTGAGACCACTTTCACTTCCATGGTCAGTGTTGTCAAACTGGGAATTGTGGTTTGGTGAGACACCCGCAGAGAAGGCTAAAGACCTTGTAAGACTACAACTCCCAGCATTCCATAGTACTAAGCCATAGCACTTAAAGTCGTGTCAAACTACATTCATTCCACAATGTAGATGTACCCTCAGGCAGGTGTTACAACCTTTTCTGCATTGCAGGGTTTGAGCTGTCCATCAGCATTTGTTATGCTGAATGACATTGATTCAATTTTGCAATGAAACATTTCTATAAAATACAAAATTGATCATTTTTTCAAAAAGACGAATCTGAGATGCATTCATAAAGAAAATCATTAATAGTTGTCAGTCACTTGTAGTACATTCCTTCATTTTCTCTTATTGTCCCAATAGAGTATTTGCATGTGAGTTGTCAGAATGATCATTCATTTTAAAAAATTCACATTGTCTCAGAGAAGGCACCACTGTATCTCAGCAAGGGAAGATCATATTGAACTACCTGTATCGGTAACCTTGCTTGGGCTTCAAGGTTTAGCAGAAGGAAAAGCTTAACTAATTATATGTTAAAGATTGGAGCTTCTAGCTACAAAAGATGAAAATAGTCTCTTATTGAACCACAATTGAAAAACCCAACAGAGATAACAAAGTCGGTTTCCCCCAGAACAGTGATGACTCATTTATTGAAATAATTTCCCATGTGTTCACCCAGAACAGAAAGAGAAATAATTTCAAATAAGCTATGTTGCCAGCACGTCATGTATTAAAAGTATGGCTATTGTCACTCATATAGGTGAGGTGGGTAATGAGGAGATCCCTAAACATTTAGGTATATTCCAGACTCCCATGAAGAGATCTAAATGGATAGGACTTTATATAATGACCCTTTTTTTCAATAAAATAATAATCAGCTAAAGGATCAGATCCCAAGATATTCTTGCTTCAGCTGATCTTTGTGAAACAAAAAAGGACATTTAAGCATCTTTCTTCTTCACAAGGAAAGATATAAAACATTGTTGAAAAGTTATATTGTGTTTCATAATACAGAATTTAATGCTACCGTTAACTAAAAAGAGAAAATAGTATGCAAGTAGCTCAAATATTAAATAAATAAATGCCAAAGCTGGAAGCTTCCAGGGATGACTTTTTTTACTGCAAGTGTTGCAAGGTAATCATATCTTTTCAAAATCGAAGTGAACATTTGGCCATTCACTATTTTGATTTCTTATGCATTTTGACCACCATCTGATCAGAATTTCATCTGTGTGTGGCTCAAGGTGGGTGCTGGGACATTTTACAGATAGTTTTACTGTTTTTACCAATAACAAGGCAAACACACCTATGTAGGGTAGGTAATTACCTGAATTTTTTTCAGGCTCAGGGGTACACATATTTTACTATTTTATATATAACTAGCTGTGCCCAGCCACGCGTTGCTGTGGAGTTATCTGTTGGTGTTGGTGAGAAATTTTTGAGGTAGTGGTGGTATTGAATGTCTGTTGTATGGTTGTCTTTATGTTTAGTATGCATTTGGTTGTTTGTGTACTGTGAAAGTGGTGAGGATAGAGGACACTGTTTATGTTGGATTAGTGAGACTCTACTGTATATTTGTAATCTTATATTATCTGCCTAGAACTGCCCCTTCTACACAGCTGTATAAAATGCACACTGAAGTGAATTATCTGGCAGTGTGGACTCAAGATAATCCAGTTCAAAGCAGATAATATAAGATTCTAAATGGGTAATATAGCTGTGTGGAATGGCCTTGAGTCTACACTGCCATATAATCCAGTTAAAATCAGATAATCTGTATCTTATAGGCAGTGTGGAAGAGGCCTGAGTCCCCTGGACTGAGTAGGTTGCTAGGAGACCAAGTGGGCGGAGCTTAGCCCTCTAACTGGCAGCAATTGGATAAAAACAATTATTCCTTTCCCTCTAATTAGGACTTTATTTTTCTTTTCTTTTTGTTGTATCAACCTAGAGCCATGGATGATGGGTTGTGTTGTCAAATTTTGAGGTTGAGGGGCCTGTAGTTTTGTTGTTTTGTCCGCTGCCCTGATGCCATCACTCTTTTATATATATAGATGATGATCTTAAAGTACAGAGCAAAAAGAATTCCAGGCTCAGTCACCTCCAGAACTTTGAATGGATGCAGATCTATTTAAAAATAGTTGGAACTCCATTAACTTCAGTAGCATAATGTTTTTTTATTTAACCCAAGGAATAGAGATGCTATTAAATATGTACACACACTGCAATTTTTCATTGAACCTGTGTAATGGAACTTGTACATGCATTGTGAATTGTTTTAAATGTCTCTAAAATTCTTGCCACAAACACTAACTTAACAGAGATGGATTCTAAAAATAGGGACTGTTGCTTCTTGAAAGAAACATAGAATCATAGAATCATAGCATCATAGAATAGTAGAGTTGGAAGAGACCTCATGGGCCATCTAGTCCAACCCCCCGCTAAGAAGCAGGAAATCGCATTCAAAGCGATTATATGGAGTATATGACATAACATTGTCTTCAGTGAATCAGAGTAGAGAACAAAGACTTTCTCTATGGAATTGCTCTCACGCTAATTTCAGATAAACTGTGTTCCCATCAGCATCTGTGATGAGTGTTGCCTTCATGTGACCTTTGTGTCACACGAACCTTGAAGCATATCATAACAACAACAACAACAACAACAACAACAACAACTTTATTTTTCTATCCCGCCCCATCCCCCTGAAGGGTTTTGGAGTGGCTTATAAGGGGACCAAGCCTAACATAAACAAGAATTACAAAGTTATGTAATTAAAAACATATAACAAATAAACAATATAATAAAATACAATTAAAATTGGAGAAGTAAAAACATCACAAAAAACACCAACTGACATCAACAACCAGTAACTGGAAAAAGTGGGCATCTTCAGATTCGAGAGGGCGGGCAAGGCTTGTGCAAAACGCAGAGCTGTTCATACATTATCAAACAGTTTACAAAGGACCTCACTAAAGTCTTCCATAGGAATAAAAATAGTATTCAAAAACATTGTTAACATTTTAAAATTTGTTTCTTGAATAAGAAAAAATAATGATTAAAATCACCTGGTTTGGAGTTTAGGAGTTACTCTGTTATGCTGACTAATTGTGTGGTCAGTCCTACTTGCAACTAACTACTGTGGAAAGAATGTGCAAGGATTGAATGAAAAGTAATGCCTCCGCCTTCTTTACTTGGGTTTGGATGGGAATATTTTAATAATTCAAATGCAGAAATAATCCTTAGAATGTGTTCTATAACTACCACTATTCACTTTTCCACATAACCACCAGACAATTGGATACATTTTTGCCAACAATGAACAAGTTTTCTGAAGCCGTCACAGAAGAAGTCGATACTCTGTTTCCGCAACCAGTGTCTCACAGTTCTCTCAACATCTTTATCAGAAGCATAATGATATCCCCTTCTTTCATTATCGGGAACAGATGGAAGTCAGACGGTGCTAAATCTGGACTGAATGGAGGATGCCATACAGTGGTGAGATCCAGTCTCTGAAGTTCTGCTGTGGTGGAATGTGAAGTGTGTGGTCTGGCATTGTCATGCTGCAGGAAAACATTTCCCTTTTCCTTTCAGACCCTTGTTAGCCGTCGTTTCAAAGTTTACAGCATTGTGATGTAACGCTCTGAATTTATTGTTGTTCCACGTTCAAGAAAATCAACATGGATAACACCATCTTCATCCCAGAACACTGTTGCCATAATTTTTCCAGCTGAGGGCTGTGTCTTGAATTTCTTTTTCTGGGGCGAGTCTTTGTGTCAATATTCCATAGACTGACGCTTCATCTCCGGGTCGTAATGGTGTACCGACGTTTTTGTCTCCTGTCATAATTGAATGGAGAAAGGTGTCACCTTCATTCTCATAACACGAGAAGAGTTCCTGGCAAATTTCAAGTCTGTGCACTTTCATTTCAGGTGTCAGCATCCTGGATACCTATCATGCACAGATCTTCCAATAGCCAAGCAAAGCAATAATGTGACCCACACGATCTTGTGAAATGCCAATTATGCTTGAAATTTCTTTCTGAGTGATATGACGATCATCCTGAATCAATCTGTCAACCTTTTGCTTGTGAAACTTGGTGGTTGCTGTCACTGGACATCCAACTCTTTGTTTGTCACACAAGTCAGATGTTCCCACCTCAACATCTTTAAACTTACTTGCCCAACAACACACATTACTCACATCAACACAATCACCATAAACAGCTTGCATTCTTTGAAGAATCTCCTTTGGGATGACAGCTTCTGCTGTCAAGAATTCAATGACTGCACCTTGCTTAAGTCGCATTGACCAACCATCTGCACAGGGTTCCATACTTTGCACTTTAACAACACATCCGTTCAATGCTAAGGTTTCCTGCCAAATGGAACTGTAGAGGAGAGTCTACTTAATAAGCCATTACCTAGCACATACCAGTACTGCCATCTGTTGAGGAGTTACGAAGGTTGAGGCATTACCTTTCATCCAACCTTCGTAAAATCTGATAAGCATCCAAGTAAAGTAAAGGTTCCTCATAAAATTATCTATGCTACTTCTGTGGGAAATAGTCACCAAATTACAAATAAAAAGTATGTAAACTTGAATGTGATGCACAGTATCACAGTGTCTTCCTTTGTTTTTTCGCTGCAGTTCTTATTGTTGGGCACTATTTTGCATCTTCTCCAATACCCTGGGCCTGGAATCCTTACAGAATGTTGTTATTGAAGTTTGTAGTGTAATGATCATCACAACACATGATGAAGAATATTCAGAAACAGCTCTGGCTTTCTTGGAGATTCAGAAGAATAAAAAACACAGAAAAGTGTCTTCTGATTTTCCTTTTGTACATTTTTCTCTTTCACTCAGGAGAATGACACGTGTCCTATAATAATTGCTCAATGACCACTAATTGCATAATTTCTTTTAATCCTTCAGATATGGCTTCTTACTAAACAGAATGGTGTGGAATTTGTCTATTAATATTTCCACACTGGTAATGTTGCGATGTTAAAATTTCCATAAGATACTGGGCAGAACATATTCAGACAGTGACTTCATCTTATTTATTTTTTTGCTACCATTTGACTGCATAATTTGTTTTCTCTGCATAATAGGGCCCTAGAGATATCAGTTGAAACTGCTTAATTCACCAGTTCTGGCAATTGGAAGGATTCTCTTGAATCCTCTCTTTTGCATGTTTTGGGGACTGGAGCATTATGAAATATATTTTCATTAGGCAAGGACATCCAAGTTGCTGAAAACACCCAGAAAAGACTAATCTCAGAGTTGGCAATTATTCAGTAGTGAATTAGAAATATGCTTGTTTTCTTGATTACACTCCATATTTTAAGGTACAACTGAACATTCAATTACTCAAACTTTTGGTATAGATTTGGAGACCTAAAGCTGTTGGAGGGTTATTTCAGTACTTTCAAGCGAAGCACTTACAGAGTGGCCACATGGTGATAATGTTCCTCAACCTTTTGAACAAATGTATCATTGCTGTAATTCAATAATGGAAGCCACACTCCAAAGTTTGCAAAAGATGACCAGGGAGGTTGATGACTTGAGATCTTGGAGATCTTTTTTATGGAGACTACAGTATTATTTATTTCAGCTACATGTCAACATTTCATCAAAGACTTTACACTCCAAGAGACTAACAATAATAAAATTTGAGCCAAAAATGCAATAAAAACATATTCTTTAAATAAAAAGATCCAGAACACAATGGAGTGTGTGCCCAAGACACAAGGTTGGGATACTCACAATTCCCAAGTGCATTGTGATTGGCCAAGATTTGTTTCCTAGACTTGAAGATATATAAACTGGGTTTAGAAAAGGCAGAGGAACGAGAGACCAAATTGCCAATATCTGCTGGATAATGGAGGAAGCCAGGGAGTTTCAGAAAAACATCTACTTCTGCTTTATTGACTATTCTAAAGCCTTCAACTGTGTGGATCATAATAAACTGTGGAATTTTCTTGGTGGTATGGGGATACCAAGTCACCTTGTCTGTCTCCTGAGAAATCTGTATAAAGACCAAGTAGCCACAGTAAGAACAGATCATGGAACAACAGTCTGGTTCAAGATTGGGAAAGGAGTATGGCAGGGCTGCACACTTTCACCCTACCTATTCAACTTGTATGCAGAACACATCATGCGGCATGCAGGGCTTGACAATTTCAAGGCCAGAGTTAAAATTTCTGGAAGAAACATTAACAACCTTAGGTATACAGATGATAACATTCTGATGGCCGAAAGTGAGGAAGAGTTGAGGAGCCTTATCACCAGGGTGAAAGAAGAAAGTGCAAAAGCTGGGTTGCAGTTAAACATCAAGAAAACCAAGATCATGGCAACTACACATATTGATAACTGGCAAATAGAAGGAGAAAATGTGGAGGCAGTGACAGAATTTATATTTCTAGGTGCAAAGATCACTGCAGATGCAGATTGCAGCCAGGAAATCAGAAGACGTCTACTTCTTGGGAGGAGAGCAATGGCCAACCTTGATAAAATAGTGAAGAGCAGAGACATCACACTGGCAACGAAGGTCTGCATAGTGAAAGCAATGGTATTCCCCATAGTAACCTATGGTTGCGAGAGCTGGACCATAAGGAAGGCTGAGCGAAGGAAGATAGATGCTTTTGAACTTTGGTGCTGGAGGAAAATCCTGAGAGTGCCTTGGACCGTAAGAAGATCCAACCAGTCCATCCTCCAAGAAATAATGCCCGGCTGCACACTGGAGGAAAGGATAGAGGCAAAGATGAAATATTTTGGCCACATCATGAAAAGACAGGAAAGCTTGGAGAAGATCATGATGCTGGGGAAAGTGGAAGGAAAAAGGAAGAGAGGCCAACCAAGGGCAAGATGGATGGATGGTATCCTTGAAGTGACTGGCATGAACTTGAAGGAACTGGGGGTGGCGACGGCCAACAGGGAGCTCTGGCGTGGACTGGTCCATGAGGTCACGAAGAGTTGGAAATGACTGTGTGATCAAGCAGCAGCAGACTTGAAGAAGGATGAGCCTGGAGGCACTACAATATGGGCTTCAGGAATTTATCTTAACTCTTACCTAGGGTTGGTGGCATGCGAGTCTACACTGAGCCAATGGTGTGATGAAGCAGCTAAAAAAGCCAATGGAATTTTGGGCAGCATGCTACCATACTTGGACACCTGCTACCATACTTAAACATTTTAAAGACAACCACTTTACACCCAAATAACTAAATGCATTGCTAATCTCATTTAAAGTACATTCACTGAAAGAAATGGTTTTTGGTTAGTCACAAATAGCATATGATTTGAACGGGTTTTGCCTAACTGGAATTAACATTGAGTTTAACCCCAACCTTGTCCAATAGATTAATGCATTTGATTGGGGGAGTTTTTGTCCATCAGTTATGATAATTGGAGGCCATCTTTCTAGAAAATAAAATAGTAATGATGTTCAACAATCACAACTTCACAATTTGGCTTCTGCTCTTAAACTTTATTTTTAGCATAAAATGTAAGATTTATGATGCATACTTTTTCTTTATTTTGACAGTAATAGCGAAGTGAACTGTTCTGTAAATATGGAAGTTTACTCTTTTCCTGTGTTTTCATGTCTTTGTTTTTGTTGCAAAGTTGAGGGGGGTATTTTTAAAAACTCACCTTCAAGTGATATCTCTGCTGTTTTCTTCCCTAGCACAATGATGAATAATCCATCTTCCAGGCATCCATAGACAGCTATGATATCTGCTATTTTCGAAGTCAGCCAGTTGACCTCTCTTACCTATACACTATGCTAACAGATCATTGCAAGGGGCTTGCAGGAAACCGGTAGGTGAAAATTGTCTGATCTAATTTATAAGAGAAGGATGAGGAGCACATAGGGCAATCCTATCAATGGGGACTCTGTTCCCAGGGTTTTGTTATGATCAAATGCTTATAGCTGTCATGAGACATTTTGTTGGAACTGAAGAATACCCTCTGCTCCTGTTTTCTCTAGGGATGGTGGGACTGTACTGTTACAGCTCTTGAAATAATAGAGAAAGCAGTAATGTCTATGCTTCATAAATAGATTCAATGTTTGTCAAATGGTAGAGTCCCAAAAATTCATAGCAAAGTCTGGGTTTTGTAGTCACTTATTACTCTTTGATACTCACCTTTGGAGAATCATTCAGGTGCTACTAGATTTGGAAAAAAAAGTATTGGAATAGAATTGAAAAAAAATGATTGACCTTGATTTCTTGTGTGTTGGGAAATCCTAGTAAGGAGAATCCTAGACAAACAAGAATCTTCACTTTAGGGATATATTATGCAAGAAAAATGAATGTGGGAAGGGGGGGGGGGGTTGTGCAGAAACCTTCTGCACAGAAAACATCTCTACAATGACTTTCTCTCTCTGCATAATTGTTATTTTCTTAACAAAAATGCTAGTTTTAATGCAGAATATTGTATTCTGCCCAGACAATGCAGTTTTATGCAAATGAAGCCACGCACTTTTTTTTTTTGCACAAAATATGTTTTAAACTATGAATAGATTTTGAAAACTGCTCAGATTAGGGGTTTATATTCTATAGACGCTCCAACCTGGAGCCACTGTCAAGCTGCATTACAGTGCCAGTGTAGAACTGTCCTAACTTGCATGAAATAAACAAGCCCTCAGCTGCCTCATTCCCTGCTTTGAATTATATGCTTTGAACTGGATTATATGGCAGTGTAGATTAAGATAATACAATTCAAATCAGATAATGTGGATGTTCTGCTTTGATAACCTGGATTATCTGGCAATGAGGAAGGGGCCTCAAATCCCATCCAGACAGCCCCTTTAATATGGAACTTCCCGCATCAAAAAGGGGACTATCCAGACAACATTTTTGGAAAGCACAAATTGATTCGCTACAAACCAGGAAAACCCTGGTTTGTGGTGAATTAATTTGATAGTTGGTTTATTCCACACCTTCCAGGAAGGCACAGGATAAACCCACTACTTCCGCTGTCTGGATTGTAGTCCAAACAGCAGTCCCATGCTTTTCCATGCTAAATTAGCCCAGAAAACCACGAGGACACCTACCCCCTCCCCAGAACACTGTACTGTGTCTCCATTACAGTGTTCCTGCATCTCTCCTGGCACATAGCAATGACATGCCAGGACAGTGGGGGGGGGGGGAGGAGAGGAGGAAAATAGCTCCTTCTCCCTTGCTCTTATGGCGTGTCATTCCTACATGCTAGGAGAGCTGCAGGACTTTCTAAAGGGGTTTGGGGGGGCTTTTGGGAGGGGGTGACGGTATCAGGGTGTTCTCCCGGAAAGTTCTAGGAGAAAATCTGGACACCCACCCCAAAAAGCACGGGCTTTCTGGGGTGAGTGTGGAAGGCATCCAGGAACATTCATGTTTTTGAAACGCGACTGTTCCTGGGGTAAATGCCTGTCCGGAAGCGCCCTCAATGAGAAGGAAAAACCCCTGCATTTCATCTTGCTCTAAAAACAGCACCTTTTGGCTAAGATTTCTCTCTTAATTTGCAAACAGAAAAGTATATTTTCTCTATCTGTGTTTGAGTGAGCAAATGTGGTGATACCAAATAGAATTTACATTTTATTAATACTTTTGTTTCAATCTCTGTTCTATGTTTTTAATACAGAATATATATTTTATAGTACTTTGTTTTATCTACTATTTATCTTAACTATGTTGTATTCCACCTTAAGTCATTATTTATTATTTATTATCATTTATTATGATGCAATAGCTATTGTTGTTGCAGTAGTTGTTGCATAATAAGAAATGACACCACTGGGTGCCATGTTTAGCTCTCAGGTTTTGGCCAAGAAATCACAGGACCTGGGAAGATCCTGAACTGGCAGGACAAATGAAAACACAATAAAAGGCATATTTGAAAACATTTATTTGTGATGAAAAGGTATGTGTCTCCTGCACCAGGTTAATGCATCTCTCTTCCAAAATACAAATGTCCCAATTCTAATCCCTGAAACTTTTCTGCTCTTTAAACAAAACAAGTGTACTTTGTTTCCTTTATCCCTAGTGAAAGGAACACATCTGCATGTTCTTCTTTCTCTACTAGGTATTTAGAGAAGAAACATCTGTACAATTTCCTGTGCCACTCAAATAATTGCAACTTCCTTTTATTTTGGGAAGTTCAAATAGCAATCATTGCTAAATGTTAAATACACTTTTCAATTTCGATGCCTCAATATGACTAGATCCAATAGTAAATTCACAGTACAACTTTTAAAGGTTACTGGAAAGTTATATTAAAAATTAGACCAATTTATATAATGCTTCATTGGTGTGAAGGGGGAAAAACCTCATTTCTTTATGAACAATTAAACATAATTTTCCATAATGCCAGTCTTAATACCTTCCCTGATGATAATCACCATTATTTTCTATATCCTTCCCACTGAGTGAAATTGCAAGTTCTTAACACAGTAATAAATTTGACCATTGAAGATGAATTTATAATTTGATCTTGTGGGGCCAAGTTAGACATGAAGCAAAAAATTCACATAGCTCTGATATTCTGAAAGATGTTGTCCTGTGGAGGCAGGGAAGTGGACTTTTATTGGTAACATGATGTAGAACATTAAATATGAAAACTCAAAATGCTTATCAAATTGATGATTTATAACATGAAAAAACTCTGTATTTGTTACAATGGTTGACAAGAGCACTCACTTCTACAGCTCTGGCCAGAATCTCATTGGGACATAAATACTGGCAAAATTCCACATTGTACTAGGCTGTTGTATTTTTATATGCTTGTCTGAGAATCCATTCATTGTCTCAAGGATAAAGAAAGTGTGACTCTAGGGTTTCATTCTGCACCCAGGGTCATTTTTTATAGTCTCCAAGTCCCCTAAGGCCCCATCTACACTACTCTATGATGTGGTATGGGGGGAGCATTATCCTGAGGCACTCAAATGGCCACAGTCATCCCCCTATTTTTAAATGTCAATTTCACTTGCATTTGGGCCTGTGTAGAAGGGCCTGTAGCGCATTCGTGAAGCCTAGTCAATCTTACTACATAATTGTAACTCTATGTTTCTACTTCATTTGTAGAATCCTGGGAATTGTAGTTTGGTGAAATCAAAATCTGAACATATTTTGCTTCAAGTGCAATACTCTACTGATTTTAGCCTGTGAAAAATGCATACATTATAAATAATGTGTACAAAGATGCATAGCTTTTGTCTGAAATATGCATAAATTTCCATGTGGCTAAGTAAAAAAATCTCACAATTTGATAAAAATCCACAATGAATTAAAATGCCAGCAGTGTCACGACCCAGGCTGCAGAGCACCAATAACCATACACAGAGGCCAGAATCTATCTAATATCTTTATTAAGGAAATATATAAAGTTAATAAAAGCAAGTGTATGAAATAGTCCAGAAGTAGACCTTTCAGGAAAGGTCAAAATTAGTCCAAAGAAACAATGTCCAATATGAAATATTAAGGTCCAAAGTTGTAATCCAATAACCGAAACACTCACTTTGCCAGGCAAAGTGAGGGGAGATGACAATGTCCTTTAGTCCATGAAATTTGAGCGAGGCTAGGGAGTAACTTGAAACAAGGCTTGATACAAGGCAACAAGGAACGAGGAGCAAGAACAAGATCCGTGGAATTACTTGGCAAAATCCGGAAAACAAGGCAAGGCTGAGTCCTGGAAAACAAGGCAAGGTCCGTGGAGGTAAACAAGGCTGGAATCGGGAACGAAGGCTTGGAAACGGGAGCGAAGGCTTGGAATCAGGAACAAGGCTTGAAACAGGAACGAGGCTTGGAAACGGAGCGCGCTGTCCACACACAACTTACTCCAGTAGCTGACGAATTGACTCCGCAAGGTCCCTTTGTGGGCAAAACACCTAAATAGGGTCTAGTTTTCCCACCAAAGAGCAGTTCTCTGGGGAACCAGAAACGAAAGCTAAACTCTGAGTCCAGATGCATGACTCCTTAAAGTTTCCCATGGAAAGCAGGCTTAATCAGCTGAATTCTTAGCAGCTATCCTAGCACTCCTGCGAGACGCTGCTTGAACTCCCCTCTGTTGTTTACAAAACTCGTGGCGAGAAAACACAGGAGATTTAGGCTCAGGGCTTGTTTGACAGACTTCTGGAAGACAAATCTCTTGCAGGTGCAAGGTTCCCAAATCTGGCTGGGAAGGTTCCAATTCTGACTGAGACGGTGAAAAACCCAAGTCCTCCTCTTCATCTGGTACTACAGTACCAGAAACAGGACTACATGGCCCATGACTCATCACACTATCCCCCTCCTCAAGCCCCCTCTCAAACTGGGACTCTCTCCCCGAGGCGCGAGGCTGCGGCTTGGCGGGATAGGTCTGATGGAAGCGGCGGGTCAGATCAGGAGCATGGACTGTGGAAGCGTCTTCCCAAGAGCGTTCCTCGGGGCCAAAACCCACCCAGTCAATGAGATATTGTAGGCGGCGGCGGTAAAAGCGAGAATCCAAAATGTCCTGAACCTCAAACTCCTCCTCCCCATTCATCAAAACAGGAGGGGGGGCCGGCCGGTCTGTATCAGGGCGCACACCATCCGCCGGAAGGAGCAGGGAGCGGTGGAACACTGGATGAATGCGCATTGAGCGCGGAAGTTGGAGTTTGAAAGTCACGGGGTTAAGTTGCGCCACCACTGGATAGGGGCCAATGAAACGGGCATCTAACTTCCGGCAAGGGCGATGGGAGGGCAAAAAGCGAGTGGACAGAAGAACCCGGTCTCCTACCTTGATTTCGGGGCCCGGCTGGCGATGTTTGTCCGCGTGACGCTTATAGTCCTCCTTGGCTTGGTCTAGTTGCTGGAGCAAAAGTTGTTGCACCGCTGTGAGTTCCTGCAGCCAGTCCTCTGCTGCGGGAACTTCTGAGGTTTCAATGACAGGGGGAAAGAAACGTGGATGGAAGCCGTAGTTTGCAAAGAACGGGGTTTCTTTAGTAGAAGCCTGGACCCCATTGTTGTAGGCAAACTCTGACAGCGATAACAGGGAAGCCCAATTGTCCTGCTGGTAGTTTACATAACAGCGAAGGTATTGTTCTAAAGTGGCATTGGTGCGCTCAGTTTGCCCATCCCTTTGGGGATGATGAGCCGAAGATAAACGAGAGTCTATGCCCAATAGTTTTTGTAGTGCTTTCCAGAAACGAGAGGTGAATTGGGACCCACGGTCTGTGACCAAACTCTTGGGCAATCCATGCAATCTGAAAACATGTTGGAGGAATAGATCTGCAGTCTCTTTGGCCGTGGGAAGGCCATCACAGGGAATGAAATGGGCTAACTTGGTGAAAAGGTCCACCACCACTAGAATCGTGGTGAATCCACAGGAAGGTGGTAGATCAGTGATAAAATCCGCAGAGATTATTTCCCATGGGTGGGATGGTGTAGGGAGGGGATGCAGAAGCCCTGAGGGCTTTTCTCTTCTTGTCTTGGAGCGCTGGCATACTGGGCAGGTGTTGACATATTTTTCCACATCCTTGCGGATCTTGGGCCACCAGAAATCTCTTAGGATCAAATGCATGGTTTTAAATAGCCCGAAATGCCCTGCTGGCTTGCAGTCATGACACAGACGAAGTGCTTTTTCCCTGCCCGGTCCTGGGGGGATGTAAACATGATTTCTATAGCAAAGTAGCCCATCCTTAAGCGAAAAGGGAAAATGTAATCCTTGGCGAAGTTGGTCCTGTGCCCAGGCATCTGTTTGCTGACTAGACCTGATTTCCTGAGCAGAAAGGGGTCCTGGAGTAGGGGAAGTTGATTCAATGGGAGTGGATTTGGTGTTTCCCACTGTGAGCGTGGCAAAGTTCTCGGGTTGTAGCAGCTGGGACTCAAAGGTCTCCTTGCGCCCTGCAGCGTATTCCGGTTTCCGTGACAGAGCATCTGCTTGCTTGGTCTGGGCTGGGGTTACATAATGAATTTGGAAGTTAAAACGTTCAAAGAATAAAGCCCAGCGTTGTTGTCTCTGATTTAGCTTGCGGGCAGTTCTTAGATGCTCTAGATTCCGATGATCAGTATGGACTTCAATGGGAAATTTGGCCCCTTCTAACCAATGTCTCCAAGTTTCAAAGGCTGCCTTTATGGCCAATAGTTCCTTTTCCCAAATGGTGTAATTTCTCTCTGGTGCGGTCAATTGACGGGAATAAAAGGCACAAGGATGAAGATGATCTCCCACTGGTTGTAGGAGTACAGCCCCAATTGCCACATCGGAGGCGTCCGCCTGCACGATAAAAGGGGTTTCAGGATCTGGATGCTGAAGGATTGGCTGGGACGTGAATAATTTCTTTAGTTGTTGGAACCCTTTCTCTGCTTGATCTGTCCAGCGGAAAGGCTGTTTCCCACGGATGCAGCTGGTGATTGGGTCAGACCAGCGGGCAAAGTCTGGAATGAACTTGCGGTAGTAGTTCACGAACCCCAAGAATCGTTGCACCTCTTTCTTGTTGGTTGGCGCCCGCCATTCCAATACTGCTGAAACCTTTGCCGGGTCCATGGAGAGCCCTAGTGGTGAGACGCGGTACCCCAGAAAATCTACCTCTTGTAGATCAAAAGCGCATTTTTCCAGCTTGGCATAAAGTCCATGATCCCGCAATCGTTGTAACACCATTCTGACGTGGTTCTCATGTTCTGATTGTGATCTAGAAAACACCAAAAAATCGTCCAGGTAGATGATCAAGAACCGATCTAGATAATCCTGAAAGATGTCATTGACAAAATGCTGGAACGTTGCGGGAGCTCCACATAAACCATAATTCATAACTCGGGACTCGAATAATCCGAATTTAGTCTGGAAGGCAGTCTTCCAC
This sequence comes from Anolis carolinensis, assembly GCF_035594765.1. Lineage (NCBI taxonomy): Eukaryota > Metazoa > Chordata > Lepidosauria > Squamata > Anolidae > Anolis > Anolis carolinensis. Next base: position 265,392,657 of record NC_085843.1, read on the forward strand.
TCGTCCCCTTCTCTGATGCGAACTAGATTATAAGCCCCCCGAAGATCCAGCTTGGTGTAGACCTTGGCTCCTCGAAGTCGGTCTAGTAGGTCCGAGATCAAGGGCAGGGGATAGCTGTTCCGCTTAGTGATATTGTTCAATGCTCTATAGTCCACCACCAAGCGTAAGTCCCCTGACTTCTTTTTTACAAACATCACTGGGGAAGCGGCTGGGGATTGAGAGGGTCTGATGAATCCCTTGCGAAGGTTTGACTCTATGAACTCCCTGAGAGCTTCTTGCTCCGGTTCAGTCAGGGAGTAGAGATGTCCTCGCGGGATCGGGGCCCCCTCCACCAAGTCAATGGCACAGTCATAAGGTCTATGTGGGGGTAATCTCTCGGCTTCTTTTTCATTGAATACATCCCAATATTCTGAGTACTTCTTGGGCAAGGTGATAATGGGTTCAGTGTCTGTGGCATGGCAGACCTTGGCTACAAGGCAATGGTTTTGGCAATATTTTGAAGCAAACTGCAGTTCTCTGTTGGACCAGGAGATGCTTGGGTCGTGAAGTGTCAGCCATGGAATTCCCAAAATCACAGGGAAATGGGGAACCTCGGTAACAAAGAAGGAAATCTCTTCCATATGTTCCCTTATCCACATTCTGGTGGGTTCCGACCACTGGCTTACGGGACCCGTCTTGAGGGGGCGGCCATCGATGGCTTGCACCACACGGGCATTCTTGAAGTCATGGTATTGTAATCCCAGAGAGTCGGCATACTCTCTATCAATGAAATTGTTTGTGGCTCCTGAGTCTATCATGGCATGGACCATGACGGGCCCTTTTTTTGCTGACCACAAGGTGACCACTAGAAGAAATAGGACCCCGGTTGGCGGCTCTTGAGTGGGTTTTTTGACCGGGTTGGCGAGCCTCTCTACGCCCGGTCGCTGGCTTCCCCCGCCGGCTGTGCGCCAGCCGCCTCAGACGCCTTCGTCTCCATGGAGGACGCCGCCGCCAGACGGGCGGCGGGCTTCCCTTTGGCTGGGCACTCTCTGGCGAAGTGGCCCCCGTTTCCGCAGTACCAACAGAGATTTAGGCGTTGGCGGCGGGCCTTCTCGGCGGCATCTAGTCTGGGACGCACATTGCCCAACTGCATCGGCACCTCCTCGCTCCCACTGGGGTATGGGGCTGGTGGCGGGGGTCTCCACACTGGACGCGGCTGGACGCCGGTGGGAGCGGGAGGTCTCGCTCCGGTCCTACCGCTCTGGCCTCGGATCCATTGTCTTCTGTTGGCAATCATGACTTCAGCTCGTAAACATTGATCAATGAGTGCTTCAAGAGAGTGTGGAGGATCCATCTTGGAGATTTCCTCCAGCATCTCGATGTTGAGACCCTCCCGAAATTGTCCTCTGAGGGCTATATCGTTCCATCCGGTGTTATGGGCCAGCACTCGGAACTCGGCTATGTACTGGGACATGGGTCTGTCCCCTTGGGAGAGGCGCTGGAGTTTGTGGCCGGCTGCCTCCAAATTGTCCTCAATCCCCCAAGTCGCCTTAATGTGATCCAAGAATTGTTGCGCTGATCTTAGATGTGGGGAGTCTTGGTCGAACAGTGCCGTCGCCCAGTTGGCCGCTGGCCCGTCCAGGAGACTGTAGATCCACGCCACCTTGATGTCTTCTTGGGGAAACTAGGCATTACGGGCCTCTAGATAAGCCTGGCATTGGCGACGGAAAACATGAACCTTAGAAGCTTCTCCAGTAAACTTGGTTGGCAGCGCCAGGGCCGGGAGACGGATTCCGCGTTCCTTCAATCCCCTTATTTCTCCCTCCTGCGCATTGAGCTTATCACGGATGCGGTCCACTTCATCCTTATCGATGGTGTAGCTAAGTGGCTGGCCACCCGGCACGGTTCCGGTAGACATTCTGGCCTAGGTTAATTGGTGCTTAGGGTGGCGGAGTCAAACTGTCACGACCCAGGCTGCAGAGCACCAATAACCATACACAGAGGCCAGAATCTATCTAATATCTTTATTAAGGAAATATATAAAGTTAATAAAAGCAAGTGTATGAAATAGTCCAGAAGTAGACCTTTCAGGAAAGGTCAAAATTAGTCCAAAGAAACAATGTCCAATATGAAATATTAAGGTCCAAAGTTGTAATCCAATAACCGAAACACTCACTTTGCCAGGCAAAGTGAGGGGAGATGACAATGTCCTTTAGTCCATGAAATTTGAGCGAGGCTAGGGAGTAACTTGAAACAAGGCTTGATACAAGGCAACAAGGAACGAGGAGCAAGAACAAGATCCGTGGAATTACTTGGCAAAATCCGGAAAACAAGGCAAGGCTGAGTCCTGGAAAACAAGGCAAGGTCCGTGGAGGTAAACAAGGCTGGAATCGGGAACGAAGGCTTGGAAACGGGAGCGAAGGCTTGGAATCAGGAACAAGGCTTGAAACAGGAACGAGGCTTGGAAACGGAGCGCGCTGTCCACACACAGCTTACTCCAGTAGCTGACGAATTGACTCCGCAAGGTCCCTTTGTGGGCAAAACACCTAAATAGGGTCTAGTTTTCCCACCAAAGAGCAGTTCTCTGGGGAACCAGAAACGAAAGCTAAACTCTGAGTCCAGATGCATGACTCCTTAAAGTTTCCCATGGAAAGCAGGCTTAATCAGCTGAATTCTTAGCAGCTATCCTAGCACTCCTGCGAGACGCTGCTTGAACTCCCCTCTGTTGTTTACAAAACTCGTGGCGAGAAAACACAGGAGATTTAGGCTCAGGGCTTGTTTGACAGACTTCTGGAAGACAAATCTCTTGCAGGTGCAAGGTTCCCAAATCTGGCTGGGAAGGTTCCAATTCTGACTGAGACGGTGAAAAACCCAAGTCCTCCTCTTCATCTGGTACTACAGTACCAGAAACAGGACTACATGGCCCATGACTCATCACAAGCAGAGAAGTTGAAATTAATAGCCCTTCACATATTTGCCCGGAATGCTTTATGGGTGAGCAGGGATTTGAATCTAGTTCTCCTTGGTTTCAATCAAACAATCTCACAGCTACATTATTCTTCACTACAGTGATTAAGTGGAATTTTTATTCTGCCTTTTATTTGATACCCTACATTTGTGTCTGCTTTGCATAGGCATTGTTGTCTATGTTAGATGTCCATGCTTGACCTGCAGCTTGACCTAGCAGAATACAAGAGCTGACATTTCTGTGTGTTGATAAGATGACATCTTTCCTTGTGATGGCAGTAAAGTATTAAAATTTCCTTGTGGTAGTGTTGTATTAAAGTTAGGGTGGAAGAAAAGTTGTTTCAGATTTGCCAAGGCTTTCATGTACCCTGCATAAGTAGAACTTGAATATTCCATAAAATGTCAAGCCAATAGATAATGTTTCAATGTATAATTCATTTTTAATATGTCAAACATTAAATCCTACAAATGAAATTATAAAAAATGCCGATAAAATGAAAGTTCTCAAATGGGAACCAATAAAAACATCTGGGGCTCCAACATTTCAGATAGAAGTATTCTGCAAATCTTTAATACATATAGCAGAGTTTCTAATACTAATACTGAAGAACAAACTTTGTTTGGGAAACTATAGTTTAGGCATATGCAGTGCAGGCATAAGTTTAAATAATTCAGTGTTATTGATTAAACAAAAATAAGAAAGATCTGGGATCATTCAAAGGACTTCTATAGGTTCATTTGAAATAAATTCCTCATCATTTGTCTTTTAGCAGGTGGTTCACATCCATACAGCACTTAATTGGGCACGATATACAGCTGAATTGACTCCCCTGAGGGCAGTTCCTCAGAAGATTAACCTGTTAAAGCTTAAACTAACTGACTGACTGACTGATTATAGCAAATTTTAATTGGTGAAACTGAGAGTCAAGGGCATGCTCATTCATTTTTGAGGCCATTCTGATTTGGAACAATGAGTTGGAACTGTAATAGACTTTCCTGGGCAGTAGCATTTGTTTTTTAAATTATAAATTATCCTGCACTCCCTTCAGTGCCTTAAATGTATACATACCGAGATGTTGGTGTTATGTAAAATGCTGTGAAATATAAACAATGAATCAAACACAGATGCTTGAGTTGTTTTTAATCAGAAGAGGAATTCTGAATACTATTGCCATGAAGGCGATCTATGATAGAATGTTCTGCATATATTGTTTTATTTATGATGGCTATTCATGCATACAAATGAAACATTGCTGTTATCAAGCAACAAGGATGCATATGAGAATTTACTTAAAGAAAAATAGGATATGGATTGCATCTTCACAATGCTAATTGAAGATCACTTTGTTCATGAACTATGTATGTGCATATATTCACCAAAGTTTGTATATATACACCTGTCTAAAATTCAGAGTTTCTATAAAAATATTGAAAAACAGCAACAATAGTATTTCAAAACAAACTTTAATCAAAATCCTACATCAGGGTTGTGTAGCATCAGTCTCCACATGTGGAGTTGTGTTTCAATGATGCTATGTGTTGCATAGCAATATAGGTAAAGGTAAAGGTTTCCCCTGACATTAAGTCCAGTCATGTCTGACTCTGGAGGTTGGTGCTCATCTTCATTTCAAAGCCGAAGAGCCAGCATTGCCCGTAGACACCTCCAAAGTCATGTGGCCGGCATGACTGCATGGAGCGCTGTTACCTTCCCACCGGAGCGGTACCTATTGATCTACTCACATTGGCATGTTTTCGAACTGCTAGATTGGCAGGAGCTGGGGCTAACAGCGGTCACTCATTCCACTCCCGGGATTTGAACCTGGGACCTTTCGGTCTGCAAGTTCAGCAGCTCAGTGCTTTAACACACTTCGCCACCGGAGCTCCATAGCAATATAGTGTAATGAATTGTGTTTATAGCAGATTCCATCTTGTTTACTTTGGACCACTCCTTGTTCCTAGACATGTGGACATCTCCTGATATCAGCACAGGGCAGCTGTGATGGCCAGGAGCTCTCACAGAACTCTGCAGCCTTTTGAGAATGGTAACAGCAAAATGCGTAGTAACTAAGTCTAATCTGTTTGAACCTCCCCAACCACTTCAAGTTGGGGAGGTTGTGTCTTCAGGGACAGTCTGGAGCATTTCTGTTCTGGACTGGCCCTGGGTTAACCAATCAGTGTAGATGATGCCTCACTTGTACAGAGTAACAACTTACTGACTTCTAGATTACAACAGTTATTTTTTGTGGGGGGGGGGGGGGGAGACAAACAAGTAAAGTAGCAAAATTATTTTCCTCATGAGGAAGTTTAGAAGTAACATAGGTGACTTTTGTGGTACATATATTTTAATAATTTAACAAAAAAAAAAAGAGATTTAAAAGTTATATGTAATCTCCCTCATCCCCTACTTGCGTCCATCCCTCTTCCACTATTTTCCTCTCCCCGCTCTCCCATTCACACCCCTCCTCACTTTTGTTGCCCTTTGCCTTGGCTATCAGTTTCCCCTATTTCCCTTACCTTTTCACCCTGGAGTATCAATTGGTATATTTATTTTTCCTATCTATGATGTAATCTTGAATCATATGTCTGCAAAATATTCATATCATTTTTGCATATCCCATTTTTATGTTCTTTCCATCTCAGAGTGACTGTAGTTTGGACCATAGCTAGTCGTCTTGCCCCAACCTTTATTGCTGCTTTCCCCTTCCAGTTTCAGGGTAATTTTTTTTTCTTATTCAGCACTATTTTTTGCTCTAATAATTCCTCCCCTTGATTTTTCTATAGAATTCTTGTACCTTGGTGCAGTTCCATCACATATAGATAAATGTTTCAGTTTCCCCACATTCTTGCTAACATATTTTAGATGTTCGTTTTGTAATATGGCCCACGGGGGAGGGGGGGGTCAACTTTTTATCCTAATTTCCTATTGACTTTACTAATATTCAATTTTTTTCAGATTAATATAGGGGTCAGCTACTAGGTAACCTGTTCCCGCTTTATTTTTAAATTTGAATAATTCCAGATTGAAGTCTCCTCTGATTATTATGCCTGACTCCTTGTCAATTTTCTTAGGAGTTTCATTAATGAATCTTTTGTGCTTCCAATTTGGGGCATAAACACTACTTATTAAGATTTTAACATTATTAATCTTCCCTCTTATCATTATAAACCTACCCTCTGCATCCCTTATTACTTTCACTATTTCCAAATTTAAGTCCTCTTTTCTAAGGATACCCACTCCTTGAGATTTATTTGATCCCATGGTTCTGTCTGTGTTTCCCACTTTTTAATCAGATATTCTGATTTCTGGCTTATTGCTAGACAAAATAGAAAGTACTAAGAATATTATTATTATGATTATTATAGAGCATGAATAGATTAAGAACATCCTCCTTTCAAGCACTGTGTGTGGTGGCATTTTCTGACTCCAAATTAATTTAAATCCCAGATTCTTTCCAACCTAAACATGAAGATTATTGGCAAATACTTATAAAAATGAACTTAAATTTGTGCTTATTCCGAACTGATACTGGAGCTATCAGAACAACAAAAAGTGATATAGTCTACATGATGTTTATTCTTAGCATCGAAGTAAATGAAAGAAGCTCAAGACCTTTAATGATTTGCACTTTAATTGACGCAGAACGTCTGTTCTGAAAGATGTGCACCCTCTTCACTTTCTGCATCTGTTCTTTTCTTTGACACATGGCTCCAGTATTTTAATGTATAAGTTATTGCTAGTGCTTACCGGATAGACATTTCAAGGATATACACACTAAGTGACAACTCTGGGATGATAAGTTGACAGTAAAGCTGAGCAACAGACTTTTGTGTATAGATGCTTGTACTCCTTGGAGGGTAAGATATCAAACAGATGTCAGTAGTGCATTTAGCCGTTTGCTAATAACAACTGCTGTACTACTTTACCGAACGTTAGCTTCCATCTGATGGGAACAGCCGCCTCTGCATAAAGGAAATATATTTATTTGTCAGCAGCATGCTCTTCCTAAGGAACTGCTGACTATTTCTTCTGAGCATGAATTAAGATCACCACAAGTCATAACATAGCAAATGGAAACATTTAAAAAATGGAAGGTAGTGAATACTGTATTTCAGGCTCCCCAAATGAATTTATAGAATCATACAACTGGTAGGGACAAAAAGGGCCAACTAGCACAATCAGTATCAGAGTACTCCCAACAGATTACTATCCAGGATCTGATTAAAAACCTCCAGAGAGGAGGACTGTACCATATTCTAAGGCAGTGTATTTTACTGTTGAAAAGCTTTTACTGTCAAGATTTTTCCTCTAATTTTTAGATGGAATCTCTTTTTCTACAGTTTAAATCCATTTCTTTGTATTCTAGGGTGCCTCTACACTCACACTATAATCCATTTTGGGATTAGTTTGAGAGGAATCAATTTTGCTGCATTGATTATTAGATAGCCATGCCCGGAACTGGCTTGAACACAGATCCTGGCCTCAAATTGCTTTCCAGATGTTTTTCTATTTCCTGCAGAGATGCACATCAGTGTACCAGAGGCATAAAAGGTGTTTTATTTTTAAATAAAAAAGGAAAGTGACAGTTAGTTAGTTAGGTGATCCCTCGTAGGCTGAGGATGATGGTCTTCCAATTGTGGGGTCCTGGGGGTGTGTCCGTAGATGGCTGAAGAGACCTATTCTTGATCTGCATGTTCTCCCGCAGTGAGGACATCAGTTTCCAGGTGGAAGGCGGTCCCGTTCGGGGTTGGTTTGACGCTCCTTCCTCTTGGCACGCTTCTCCCTTAAGCCCTCTATTTGTGCCTCTTCGAACTCTGTAGCACTGCTGGTCACAGCTGACCTCCAATTAGAGCGCTCAAGGGCCAGGGCTTCCCAGTTCTCAGTGTCTATGCCACAGTTTTTAAGGTTGGCTTTAAACCCATCTTTAAATCTCTTTTCCTGCCCACCAACATTACGTTTCCCGTTCTTGAGTTCAGAGTAGAGCAACTGCTTTGGGAAATGGTGATCGGGCATTCAGACAACGTGGCCAGTCCAGCGGACACGTAAAGAGTGGAGGTAATCAATTAGCCCTCCCAGCGGATTGATTAGCCTCTTCCTGCCCAGCTATGCCCCTGGGGTACTTTTTTGCAGTCCCCATTGAGGATTCTTTACTGCACTTCTGCAGTGGTGGGTGTCCACATTTTGCGAAGCCAGCTTCATCCTGGATCTATGACACACTGTCATCTGCTGCGGAACATTAGTCGGTTGGACCTGGACTTTCCTGAGACTTTTGTAATGCATTGTATGTCCTTAGATGCTGCTACAGTGCACGTTGGGTGTATGTATTTGTAGCCTCTGCAACCTTGAATCAGTTTCGAACAGCATTATATGATCAATATGGAAAGGCCCCTAGTCTCTAGAGCAGGGGTCCCCAAACTAAGGCCCGGGGGCCGGATGCGGCCCTCCAGGATCATTTACCTGGCCCCCACCCTTAGTTTTATAATATAATATTTTATATCAGTTTTAATAATATAATATATTGTATATACATATAATATTGATAAAAATATTATAATGTTATACAATATAATACTAATAATAATACCACATAATAATATTAATATGTTATATATTACATATACAGTAATATTACAGTATAGTGGTATAGTTCAATAGAGTAATATATAATGCTAATATTGTGCTATGCTAATAATATAATATATTGTATGTACATACAGCTGCTCTGAGTCCCCTTCGGGGTGAGAAGGGTGGGATATAAATGTAGTAAATAAGGGTAGTAAATAAATAAGTAAATAATTTTAGACTTAGGCTCGCCCAAAGTCTGACATGGCTTGAAGGCACACAACAACAACAACTACAACAACAACAACAATCATAATTAACTTGACTATCTCATTGGCCAGTAGCAGGCCCACACTTTCCATTGAAATCCTGATAGGTTTATGTTGGTTAAAATTGTTTTCATTTTTAAATATTGTATTGTTCTTTCATTGTTATTGTTGTATTGCACTACAAATAACACATATGCAGTGTGCATAGGAATTTGTTCGTAATTTTATTCAAATGATAATTCGGCCCCTCAACAGTCTTGTGGACTGGCCCTCTGCTTTAAAAGTTTGAGGACCCCTGCTCTAGAGCTTCGAGAAACAAGTTTTCTCCCTACCTCTACAATAATAATAATAATAATAATAATAATAATAATTATTATTATTATTATTATTATTATTATTATTATTATTATTATTATTATTATTTTATTCTTGTACCCCACCCCATCTCCCCGAAGGGACACGGGATGGCTCACATGGGGCCTTGCCCAACATCACAATATAAAATCAAAACAAAAACACAAATTTACAACAATAAATCAACAATATCGGTAAAACAATCGAAAAGGACAATCTTACAAGATAAAATGTTAAAACAGGTATATCAAACACAAGTCTGGGCCAAAAGATGAATGTGTCAAGTCGGGGGGAGATAGTTACATAATTGACATAGTCAATGAAGTACTATAAATGACAATAGTGACAATAAGAGGGCAGATCAGTGGGTCTATTATTACGTAAGCACTATTTAAACAAGACTATCATGTCACCTCTTATAACAACAACAACACTTTATTTATATTCTGCTCTATCTCCCCAAGGGGACTCAAGGCGGATCACAGAACACATACACAGCAAACATTCAATGCCATTTGGACAGACAGGACAGGACAGGACAGAACAGCATTCAATGCCATTATCAGACAAACCACATATACAGACAGACAGTAGAGGCTATTTAACATTCTCCAGCTTCCAGCTTCATGAGGGTATGCTCGATTTTCGCCAAAGGGGGAGCTGCTATTTCATCATCCACTGTGACGCTGAGTCCTTTTTGATGGTAGTACTTCCTCATGTTCTTCGCATGCTGCCATCAGTTTTATGGCGTAATAATGAAGTTAAATTAGCCTCCCCGCATTAAACAGTACCTAGAATTCTCTGCTTACAGACAGCTGTTTTTGAGCTGCTTAGGTGGGCAGCAAGCTAGGCTATTAATGGTTGGGAGCTTAACTGCGACCCAGCCTTCGAACTAACAACCTCTTGGTCAATGGTGATTTATTGCTGCTGGCTACTAACCAGCTGCTCCACAGCCTGGCCCTTTTGACCTTTTGCTAAACATACCCAACTGATGAGGTCAGTTAGATCAACATCAAGCATTTGTATTAGGTATAAATTTACTACATATGATTTATATCATGCTTTAGATCAAAGCTGCACATCCTCCAGGTGTTTTAGATTTCAGCTCCCAGAATTCCTGACAATTGGACAAGCTGGCTAGGGCTTCTGGAAGTTGGAGTCTGAAACACCTGGAGAGCCGCAAGTTGTTCAGGCCTGCTTTAGACTTTCAAGAGACTTCACAACTTTGGGTCAAGATCATAAGGCATAAACACCTGCTAGGCATAATTCATCTTCCTTTCCCTCCCTATGCACTAAACTACTTATATCTGCTGCTGGGGTGCCTAGTTTTAGACCACCCTAGAATCCCAATCCAGCATAGCCAGACTGCAGGAAAAGTAACCAAAAACATCCTGACTTATTCAGGGAGTTGTAATCCAAAATATTTTAAGGCCAAAAAACTAGATCAAATAATCACACCTCTCCCCAGTAATGACAATGAGGGAGAGGTGGGGGAATCACCTGGTCTCACTACAAAGAGAAAGAAATCTCATCATGACATGGCTTTTCATATCTGAGTGACATATTTTAAAATGCATTAATTCCACAATCTTGGCCCAATAGACTCCAAAACATTTTGCAAACTGAAACTTAGTCTTATCACATGCCCTTTCCATTTTTCACATTGCTAAGATGTCAGGGGGTATATTTTACATTTCTCATGCATCACATCATTCCAGTATCCTAATTGGATTCTGTGTCCAACAGACGGCGTGTTCTCAGGCTTGCAGTCTGATTTGGAGAATAGGTTTGTAGAGCTATATAAAGCCCAAATTGTTTTTGTACAGCTGTACTTCAGAAACATATTCTTGGAATATAAAGCTGTACCTGTGGATTTGGAATTCTTCCAACCTATTCAACTGCTGAAGAGGATGGGAGAAATAGTTATGGCTAAACTCAAGAAAAAATAGATGCATCCATTTTTTATTAAGTAAAAAAATTATCCCCTCAATTATCTTGTTCTAGGATCATATTAGTTCATTCGATCATGGAGAAGACTTATTTATAATAAATCTCAAATTTACCCACAAAGGATATCTTTGAATATTATTCTCCATTTTGTTTATTTTAAAAGTTAAAGTTTATGGTTAGAATCCAGATCTTTTTCATATAAATTGTGTAGTATGAAGGAAGGGAAACATCCCAGGAAATACACACTGCAATCTATGACTGGAAAATTCTTGGAAACTGTTTGAACCTTTAAGATTTATGTGCTTCATTTACAGATTTTGCCACATGAAGGCATGACATATCACCAGCCAAGCTGCTAAAAAACTGTAGATCAAGTTCAAAATTTTCTATGAATTGAGCAGCCAGTTCAGAACATGCCAGATGGTCTGTAACAGGAAGAATAGGAAGGGTAAAAGAAATTTCTAAGATGAAGAGTCCTGTGGCAAATTCATTGCCTCATGCTGTTTGCCAACAGAGTGCCCCACCCCTCTGCACTCAAACAATATGGTTACATGCAAATAGGCTTCAATAGGCTTTGCATTACATAGGCACCAATTCATTTTTACAAATAGAACTCAGCAGGAAGCATCTCAGATGTAACCATGTTGTAAGCAACTGGTGTCATTGGGACTACTGCCTACCTACGCTCTCGCTTCTCCAGCTCTGTGAAGGCGTAACTCAGAATATCTCCAAGGCAACATTTTGGCAATGGTGGGCAGGCTCTCTTTATGGTTCTTTCTTTCCTTCTTCCCTTCTCTTCATACACATGTCACCTTTCTTCATACTAACATCACAGAAGGCCACTTCACCTAGCAACAGCCTTTGTGGTATAAACCAGGGGTCCCCAAACTAAGGCCCGGGGCCAGATGCGGCCCTCCAAGGCCATTTACCTGGCCCCCGCCCTCAGTTTTAGACTTAGGCTCTCCCAAAGTCTGAAATGACTTGAAGGCACAACAACAACAATCCTGCTTGATTATCTCATTGGCCAGAAGCAGGCCCACACTTCCCACTGCAATCCTGATAAGTTTACAGTATGTTGGATAAAATTATTTTTATTTTTAAATATTGTATTGTTCTTTCATTTACCAATATTGTAAATGAAAGATTGTAAATGAATGATATGGTAATAATATAATATATTGTGTATACATAAAATATTGATAATAATATTATAATGTAATACAATATAATGTTTATTTATTTATTACAGTATTTCTACCCTGCCCTTCTCACCCAATAGAGGACTCAGGGCGGCTAATAATAATAATACAGTATAATAATATTATATAATATAATAATATTAATTATATATTATATATTAAATGTAATGTTACTAATAATATTACGGTATAATGGTATAGTACAATATACAGTAGAGTCTCACTTATCCAAGCCAAATGGGCCGGCAGAAGCTTGGATAAGTGAATATCTTAGATAATAAGGAGGGATTAATGAAAAGCCTATTAAACATCAAATTAGGTTATGATTTTACAAATTAAGCACCAAAACATCATGTTATACAACAAATTTGACAGAAAACGTAGTTCAATACACAGTAATGTTATGTTGTAATTACTGTATTTATGAATTTAGCACCAAAATATGACAATATATTGAAAACATTGACTACAAAAATGGCTTGGATAATCCAGAGGCTTGGATAAGCGAGGCTTGGATTAGTGAGACTCTACTGTAGTAATATATAATGCTAATATTGTGCTATGCTAATAATATAATATATTGTATGTACATACAACTTGTAAGCCGCTCTGAGTCCCCTTCGGGGTGAGAGAGGATGGGGTATAAATGTAGTAAATAAATAAATAAATGTTTGGGGGGGGGGGGTTTGCACTATAAATAAGACATGTGCTGTGAGCATAGGAATTTGTTCATTTTTTTTCAAATGATAATTCGGCCCCTCAGCAATCTGAGGGACCATGAATCGGCCCTCCACTTCAAAAGTTTGAGGACCCCTGGTATAAACAGACAGACATACACACACACACACACACACATACTTTGACTTTTATATGAGCAGATATGTAAGGCACTTATATTAGTACTCCTGTGTTGTTTTAATTTGTGTTGTTTAAAATATATTATAGTGCTGAATTTCATTATTGGAACAGAGAATGAAAATGAATAAAATAAGAATAAATTATCATTTGGTTTTGAAAAAGAGAAAATACATAACAGTAGGGAGTCATTCCTTGACTTTAAGATTTAATTTCCCAATTTTCATAATTTTTGAAGAGAAAATTGAAATGTTCCTGTTTGTTGTGAAATTTCTCTTTTGTTCAAAGGGAACTGAAATCTACTATCTAACAGATATTCCCTCTACTTTGCTTCCAGTATTTTCTCCCTCCTATAGTTCATTGGAAAGGATTCAGCCCAGTTGTCTTGATAGCTCCCAAGTCAGATGAAAACCCCAATCCCGGGTCTTCCCCCAACTTAGCTTAAGCAGGGACAAGGCTGAATTCCATGTCCTTATTTTTCACTTTACAGTATCTTTGTATCTTCTAAACACAGGCCTAAAAATGCCAAGAGCCTTTGGCTGGAACCATAGCAAGCTAGGCAGTATATACCTATGTAGTAAAATTGCAGCTGAAACGTCTTAAAGGAAAGGCACCTGGGGAATACAAGTACTTCTTTCTGGGGTGCTGATTAGGGCTCCTGCTGCTTGTTTCCACTCACTTGTGCTCTACTTGTAATTTTTGTATTTGTAAATAAATTAAATCTTAAAGAAATCCAAATAAGTGTCTAGTAATGTTGTTTTGAAAAAAACAACAGTCAAATCCAAATAGCAGCGCTGTTGGGGTCCCTGCCCCCGCCATTTGAGGAAGGAAACGAACAATACAACATCGCTCCCACATTCATGGGGCAGGTATTCAACTCATATCTTCACCTATCAGTATCTGACATAACATGTTCTCGCTAGGAATTATCTAGATCCTCCAGGGCATTTTTTTTATAATACTTCTGTTGAAGTTACCATAGAATCATACTGGGGTACCTAACAAATTCCCAGAGAGGATACGTCCAGCATAAATCTATAGTAACTTCTAACAGAAGTCATTAATTTAAATAAGTTTCTTGTTTCCATGGCAAATTCAGGATATACTCTCATGAATTCAGGGTCATTCTGTAATCTCCTTTGCTTGTTTTGTATGAAAAGATTTAAGCAAAGCAGGAGGATGGACAAAATTCTCTTTCCGGTATCTTTCACACTAGAATTATAGTACTGTGTTATCTCTTGAAATATTATGCTCCTGTTAAACGAAATCCTGGGAGAAATACAGTGCCCCAGCAAGCTATAAATCCCAGGATTCTATAGGAAGTAGCCTTGGAACTCAAAGTAATACCAAAATGCTATAATTGTATAGTGCAAAAATGATCTTGATTCCTTTGACATTTGCCTGTCTTCAAACACATCTTTTTGCTTTCTAAGGTGTATGCCCAAAAATATATCTTGTATTAGAGAAATGCATTATCATTTCTTCTGCAACTCCAGCACTAGAATTTTGGCTGACCTCCCTGCTCCTTAATTGGTGAATTTAAGCTTGCTCAGTAAGGAATTAACCTTAATCCACTCCCTTTTAAATTTGTCAGGGAAAAGTTGTGCTGCAGTGACCAGTTTTAATGTTTGAACAGGAAAAGATGCAGAAAATTTTTGTTGAAAACAATATCTCAGCAGGAAAACACATTAAACGATATATCACAAACAAGCAGATCATACACAAGGGTATAAATTACCCTGAATTTGTGTTTAGCAAGATAGTGTTTGTTATGCCTACTACTTATCTGTCTGACCGGACATTGACTGTACTCTGTCAGTTATTAATGTTTTCAGTTACACATCTGTTCTATTTTATATGAGTTTTTAAAAATGCAAATTGCATGCAAATTGTACACATGCCCCCTTAAAATTCATATATTTCTATAGAGTTTCCCCTACAATATAGATTGGGAGGTAGCTAATTTATCAGCTATACCCACAGACAGATATCTGTAGATGTAGCTGATAAATTATATTGCAAAATTTGCAGTGAAAAACAGAACTGAATCCCAACCTGTATATAAGTCTAGGAAGTATAAATGAGGTCAGTTTACTTAAAAATGCAGACCAAGCTAAAATTACTATCCTGCCTTATATAAACTGTTCTCATGTGTTTTCCCCCTCTAGCAAGCTACGTAAATACATCTGACAACATAAACTGAGGATGATAACTTTGAAAGCATATCTACATGTTACCTTCTTGCATTTTTATTAATATACTAATTTATACATCAAAACCAAACAGGTTGAATAAGTAATTCACTGGGCTATTTTCAAGTGTAAAATTATAGCTAAGACCAGTTCCTAGATTTATGTTCCTTAGGCAAGATCCTTCAGGTGAATTGCTTTCCTGAGCAGCCCCATCTTCCCTTTAGCCCTGGACCTACACCTGGAAAAAATCCTTATTTGCACTTTATTTTCCTAGTCATCATAGGCTCCATGTTTGCCTTGTTAGAGACACACAATGCACATATATCATGGTGACTTCATCTTAAGTGGTGTGACATATCCCTTGTGAAAACTCATCTCCATGTGAACTTGTTTTTGGAAAACTCCTCTCATTTGAAATTATTGGTGATCACATGGAAGTGGCTGCTTTGTTTCCTTCCCCTTCCCCTTGTAAACATATTTTGCTTATGTTGGTAGAAAAAGGAAGAACAAGGAAACGATAGGGCCTCTGTGAGGAGAAGATGGGGTGATGGCGACAGGGGACAGGAAAAAGGCAGAACTGCTTAATGCCTTCTTTGCCTCGGTCTTCTCACAAAAAGAAAGCCATCTTCAACCTCAGCAACATGAAATGGATGAAGGATTCAGGGAAATCCAACCCCAAATAGGGAAACAACCAATTCAGACCATACCAAACTTCTTCCCACAATGCACAGCCAAACATACATGTGCGTGCACACATGTACACATACACACAGAGTGTTTGGATCTTCATTTAGATCTTTGGCCAGAATGTGGGGGTAAAATACAATTCTTTTAAAAAGCAGTTTAAGAGCCAAAAGACATGTTAGGATCTGAATTGCTATTAACGTTGTGTGTCAGAATAATGGCCAACACAAGGTGAGTTATTATTTATTTATTTATTGCTACATAGAGAAGAACTCTGCAATGGCTGTTTATTCAGTTTTCCTGTTCTTCTGGTTTGATTCTGCATTAGTACTTTGAGGGAAAAGGATAAGCAATTCTAATAATAATTTTAATAATAATAACTTTTATCCAAAGCACATCAACATAGAATACATACAACAAAATACATATTTTAAGACATCACTCTAAAATACATACACCAAAACATGTGGTACAAAGATCAAAATACAGTGGCAGTAGAAAGCAAATCCAAAATTCATAGTTCAAAGTTGTCTGGATTTCTTCTGGAATGTCACTCCAGAGTTTTGAGGTGGCCGATGAAAAGGTTATCTGGGTGACGGTTGCCAATCAGGTTCTGGCTGACTGGCTGGGGTCTCCTAAGGGGAGGATAATACAGAAGAAAGCAATTCTGTAGGTTCACTGGACCCAAACCATGTAGGACTTTAAAGGTATTAGACTCCTGAAAATTTCCTCTTCTCTTGTTAATGCTCACCCACTTAATCAATTAAATAGGCAGAAACAATAAAAGCAAGGGAAATATGCTTTTGTGTCTGATCATTGGTTCATTTAGCCTAGATATCTTTTTCCATGCCTTATCTGAAGGTCATTTGTGGTATTTCTTGGTGGTTTCTCATCCGGTTATTAAACAGGCTCAGCTTTTTGAATTCAGATAAATATATGTGTGTTGAGGGTAATACAGTGATTCTACCGTAATTCCACCACTAGAGGGTTATAGTGTTCTCTATGTTGTAATGTGCTTTTTGCCCAATGTGTGATCATTATCTCCAGTGCAATCCTGGAACTGAGAAGGAGAGAAACGAACTGTGTTAAAACTGATTTTTTCTAAGAAATTGTTCATTTACAGATCGTTGCCTCCACACTATCTTTTAAGTTGTGACATAATGTAGAGTCCCAGACTGTATATTTGGAGTTGCCCTCCCTATCTGTGAAGTTCACCAAATTCATAGTGTTGCTTATCATAACAAGCAATGAAGATCCACTTACATTCATAAATATTTCGCATTCATATTTATGTATCTCAGAATGGCACTATCATATGAGGAGCCATATTCTGTATGCACCATCCTCTAACTGCAGCTGAGCAAGGGTGATATCATTTTGTCCTTCTTTCCAGACACTTTAAAAAAGTTAACTAGTACTTGCAGGAGTAATAAATTGCAATACTTTTTGACCTGAAACTGGAGAACTTAATGGCCATCCAGAGTGTTGAAGCTTTGGAAGGTAATTATGTGCCAATTTTGTATTGGGAAGCAAGGCGATTAACTGTTTTCAATACCACCTGAATTGTACTTACCTCATTTTCAAAGCACATTGCTTTCACATTACATCCATTATGCCTTAAACTAATCAATGCAGAGAATAATGAGGATAGCTAATGATTCTTATGATGTAATGCAGACAACAAAATGAAAAGCATCTGCATTATGAAACACGAAGATTTTATAAAAAGTGATGTCTTCTTATATACTGCTGGGTCATTTGTACAGCAAAGGTTTTTAATACACACATCTAAAGCACTCATATTTTAAATGGGATAAGCATTGATAGAGTAGTAAAACTAAAATTACTTTCTGAATTATTTAGAACAATGACAGGAGGTGAAAACTGCTTAGTGGTTTCTACCATGTAGATAATGCATCATGATCAATAAATGCAAGGTCTCTTTAACTTAGACAGAAATTTATAACTGCATTAGTAAAGAAGTCTCAAATAGGCTTGCTGATTATTTATTCAGATTCCAAGACCCTGAACACATTCATTTATATAGAAATGGATGCATCCAGTCATTGACCGGAGGTGTGACTTTTTTCTCCACCGAAAATAGACAAACTCATGAGTTGTGGCTTATCATTTTTCCAATCTTCAAATTGGTCTAAGATGTTTGTCTACTCCCAAAGTATGGGAATTATAATAAAAGTAGGAAAATGCGAATACATTTTTCGGCACACTTCTCCTACTACATTTGTATTTGTATGTAGCTTTGCCTAAATACATGAAAATATATGACTTGCCTAACTCAATAGGAACAACCTAGGGGGAAATAGTGTTCATATAAGTAGGAAAAGAAGAGAAGCAGCAATAAGAACATAAGAGGAATCCAAGATATACAGCATTTCTTTGACACAGTTCCTGATCAATTGCTTATGCAATCTCAACAAGCAGGATTTGAACACAAATTCAGAGCACTTCATTTTGGCAAGCAACTGATGTATTCTAATGCATTTTTTTTTTTGCTTAACACTCACATTTTACAAGCAATAGTAATACGTACTTACTTACTATTATTTTCTAGAATTTACACATTTTAGTATGCTCTTGCAAACTATTAGGGAAATGAACATATTAAGGATTTAGTTTGACACTGAAGATTCACAATCTGGCATGCAAGTGTGGAATTAAATAAGTTTACCCTGAATTGCAACATGGATGCACTTTTGCTATCTGGATTCCCTGCCTCCAGCATCCATGTATTCAAAGAACTGCATGGAGCCCTTTACCTTCCTTATTGATCTACTTGCATTTGCAAGTTTTCGAACTGATAGGTTGACAGAAGCTGCAGCTAACGACAGGAGCTCACCCCACTCAGCAGATTTGAACAGCTGACCTTTGGACAGCAAGTTCCACAGCCCAGTGGCTTAACCCATTGCACCATTGTGGCCCCTATAATTCCCACCTACATTATTTGTATTTCCATCAAAATTAAATATTCATCTGACAATGATAAGAATATGAGGACAGTATTGTGTTCATGGAAGGGCAGCTTCATGGAATCCTGCATAGGACAAAACTGTGAGATAGTGCAGTTCAATCTCAGATTTCCAAGTCTCAGGTCTGGCCTATTTCAAACAGTTATAGGATATGGGGGGAGTGGGGAGAAACTCACAATAAGAGTATTAATTAAAAAAGTGGGTCTTTAATCTTTATATGTTAGAGTTGCTGTTTTTAAAAATCTCAATCGTATATTATGTGCACCTATGCTGCTTAATATACCATGTTGAAAGACATCACCAGGGACTGCCTTATATTAATGCCAAGCCTAAACCTTGTGATTTTGCAAGGAGTTATCAGTGCATCTCAGATTCTGGATCTCAAAACTCAGGCCCCGTGATAGCCCTAAACTGATAAGCCTAGTTCAGTCTCAGTCCCCACATCTTAAAGCTCTCTAACTTTAATACCAAGTCTGTAAATGTTCACTTACTACTTTCCTGCATGTGAAAATAATAACTTAAGCATTTTTCTCCCTATACAATGAAAATATGAATAACTTTGAGCTATTGGAATTCTGGGGCTTTGTTAGAGAAAATTGATTTTTGCAAAGTTCATGCAATTTTTCTGTACATAAAATGTGAAGTCAAGTGTTAGGGGGAGAATTGTAGGTAGGTATTTATGGACTCCAATTTGCCTATCCTTGCTCTGACTGATAGCACTTTGTCCAGAAAGGTGAATTTCAGATGTTTACATTTGAACATTATAATAATAATAATAATTTTATTCTTATATCCCGCCCCATCTCCCCGGAGGGACTCGGGGCGGCTTACATGGGGCCATGCCCAGACACGACAGCACAAATCAGATAAAACATTAAACCGAGCAGTAAAACTTCAACATGATTAAAAACAGTCATAAAAGTCAATATACACAATAATATTAAAATCCCGATTTGGGATTAGCATTTTTAATGCTAATCTTATTGAGAGTCTTGACTCTTGAAGTTCTTCAGAAGTTTAGCCTCAGGGGAAAAATCAATGTTTACTTTAAATGTTGGTTTATCCAGAATCTATTATCAACAGGGATGGATGAAAGAATTTGCCAGATGCACTTTCTGTAATGTTCACATTCTTTTAAGCTTCAGTTTATTCAATTTCATTTTTCAAATTGGTTTGCATTTTTAAAAAAGTTTGCACAAAAGTTTGCATGGATTTTTCTCATACCATTTCTCCTAAAACACACATTTAAGTAGATGATTTCTTCTAATATAGTTTTTCCTAATGCAGTTTTTAAAATTAATTTTTCCTTCATGTATGAATTTTATATTCATATATATTGAAAAACTGTGTTATATAATTCAGACAAGTACATAAACCAAAGGATTTGTTCAAGAAGCCAGAATTCAGGCAGTTCATATTAAATATGAACCACATTTCTAGTAGCAACATTTGGATGTACAAAATGCTTCCTTCTCCACCCCCTTTTATATAATTAACATCTCCTCCCTTACCTCAAAAAACCTCAGATGTTTCTGTTCAGAAGGGCCACCATATACACAAAATCCTAATGATAGTTCTTGTTTTGATATTTGCCTGTTTCTCATGAATTATTCTACATTTCTTCTCCCCATACAATGCTAAGGTAGATCAACCTGGGAAGTTAAGAAATTCTCTCCACATTTTCACAATACCTCTAGCACAAAAGTAATCCAATCAATGATATGGATACGGCTCTAACATAATCAATTTTAGCTGGATAGTACTTTGATTTAATTGGTGTCAACCCTTTGAATCCTGTGTGTGTATAAATGAAATAAATAAGTAAATAAAGCTTACAGACTGAACTTTTAAGCACTAAAAATCTAAATAAGGGTGTTAATCTTTTCACTGAGCAGGCAAACATACCTTATAGTATTAGAAAGTACATATTAATTAACATGAATAATAAAGATTTGTGATTACAGGCTCTGGAGTCTACAAAGGAAACTGGGAAATTCATTGAGGCATTAAACATCATCATGTATTTTAAGTGAGGATCAAAAAGTAGGAAATTTGAAAATTTAATTCATCAAAGAAAAAGGAGGACATGATGGCTTTTCTTTAGGTTGGAGGAGAAAGATAAACATCAAAGCTAGACATCCTCACAAAAATGTAGACACAAAATTCAGGGTGACAGTTGCTTCATTGGAACTCATAATATATCTTCCTTAAAAAGGAAAAGAAACTTGAATTGCTCATTGTGTTTTGCTTAATATGTTGTTGTGGTTCCCATTAATTAACTTTGTTGAAGTGGATAATGTCTATTAGAACCTTCAGATCATTCATGAGAAGCCTGAAAACTGTTAATAAGCAAGTGTCAAAACATTACACTCCATCTACATCACTGGTAGGTAAGGCTGGTTCCTGGGTTGTTGATCAAGAGCTTGGCAGAAGTATTGATTGAGTAGTAGTCCTCAAGACATTAAAAACACATCTGTATTACGTTTTTGATGTGAAACTGTGTTTCTACAGCAGACGTTGATTATAAGGAAGATAGACTTCTCAATTCAGAATATCTACTTTCATTGTAATTTGTCTGAAGAAACAGTTACCCACTTTGACAAAAAAAAAAGATTGTGGGAAAATGTACTTTCTTCAAGTCATTTGGGTCATTTTTTTTTTTTTGGCATTTTGAGTAGTTTGCATAACTCCCAGAGAGTCTAATGTGTATAAAATTGGGTACCACTCAGCTATGATATAGATGATAATACTAGTAATAATAATTTATTAAGACAGATGATGGGTGAAAGGTAGATAAAAGTCTGAACTCATTTTTTAATTCTAAATGGAAGAGATTAATTAAATCACTAACTTACTATGTTCTTCTTAATTCTATGAATAGAGTCTGCCCTCCACACACTGAGTTTAGGGCCACAAAACCCCTTGAAAGTGAATAACTGTGAATAAATACATTGCTAGAGAACATTTTAATGGAATCAATTAATAATCAAATTTGCAAAAGTCATACTCTAATCAAACCTACAAATTGGGTTTAGGTCATTGTGTGGCGGAGATAACAAAATGAACTGTAAAGAAAGGAACAAGTACAATTAGATTACAAAAATACAAAATATGTATCACTGAGGTAGCATTAGAAAGAAAGAAAGAAAGAAAGAAAGAAAGAAAGAAAGAAAGAAAGAAAGAAAGAAAGAAAGAAAGAAAGAAAGAAAGAAAGAAAGAAAGAAAGAAAGACTCTAACATGCTAGGTTTTGAGGATCACAGATTTCTTCATCAGGTGAAAATGATTTAAAAGCATGCACAGGAAGGAAGTGCCAGTGTAATCATGACATCTTACATTTTGTTGTTTGCATACTTGAAGCTCTTCAAAGTCCACACACTACATGGTCATGACTCACCATGCAACTTCAATTGCAAAAGCAAACCTTTACTGCATTCCTCTTTTACTGTCTGCACACTTATTTGTAACTAATAGGGCTGTGCAAAGCTTTGCAGGTCCATTGTGTAATTTGTACTGTTCAACATCTTTATTAATGATTTGGATGAAGGTTTAGAGGGCGTGCTTATCAAATTTTAAGATTACACCAAATTAGGAGGGATAGCTAATACTCCAGAGGACAGGATCAGAATTCAAAATGACCTTAAAAGATTAGAGAGTTGGTCCAAAACTAACAAAATGAAATACAACAAGGACAAGATATTACACTTATGCAAAAAAAAAAAAAAGTGAAATGCAAAGCTACAGAATGGGTGGTGTCTGGCCTGATAACAGTCCATGTGAAAAAGATCTTGGATTCTTTGTGGACAACAGGTTGAACATGAACCAACAGTGTGATGAAGCAGTGATAAAAGCCAATGGGATTTTGGGCTGCATCAAAAGGGCTGCATAGTGCCTAGATCAAAAGAAGTCATGGTACTCCTCTATTCTGCTTTGGTTAGACCTCACCTGGAATACTTTATCTATTTATGAATTTGTTACCCATAATGTGCACCGTACACTTTGCTTATCCACTATTGCAACCTCATTGTTTTTAACCTGATGTTTTAATTCTGTGTTGTGTTTTTAACTTATTGTGTATATTTTTTATTGTTTTTGTTTTTGTCCTGATGTTTTATATTTTATCATTGTTTGTATTTTGATTTTGCTGTAAGCCGCCCCGAGTCCCCTTTGGGGGAGATGGAGGCGGGATACAAATAAACTTCTTCTTCTTCTTCTTCTTCTTCTTCTTCTTCTTCTTATTATTATTATTATTATTATTATTATTATTATTATTATGTCCAATTTTAGGTACCAAGATTTAAAAGAGATATTTCCAAGCTGGAATGTGTCCAGAGGAAGGCAACTAAAATGATCAAAGGTCTAGAGACCATGCCCTGTGAGGAGCGTCTCAAAGAACTGGGTATGTTTAGTCTGCAGAAATGAAGGTTGAGGGGAGACATGATAGCCATGTATAAATATGTGAAAGGATGTCATAAGGAAGAGGGAGCAGACTTGTTTTCTGCTGCCCTGGAAACTAGGCTTCAGAGCAATGGCTTCAAATTACAGGAAAGGAGATTCTACCTGAACATTAGGAAGATCTACCTGACTGTAAGAGCTGTTCAGCAGTTGAACTCTCTGCCTCAGAGTGTGGTGGAAGCTCCTTCCTTGGAAACTTTTGAACAGAGGCTGGATGGCCATCTGTTGGGCTGCTTTGTTTGTGCTTTTCCTGCATGCTAGAGGTTGGACTAGATGGCCCACATGGTCTCTTCCAACTCTATTAATCTATGATTCTATTATTCTAAGACAATAGAGAAAGTGTATTAAATTGATTTGCAGAAAGAAGTGACATAGGACAAATCCACACTGATTTGCAAAACGCATGGAGCCATTTTGGATATTGCAGGCCAAACCACTTAATCATCCTTTAACCACGTTAACAAAACTCATAGGTTGCTCCAAATTCTCCCACAAAATATGGAGCAATCCATGACTTTGGACCTGTGTAAGCAGTTGGGCTAGTTTTGAGATGGAACTTATTCTGTATTTCCCAGACTCAAGTGGCCCAGGGACACAGGATGGCATGCACTGTCTCCTCTTATTCTCATCAAAGCAGCCCCAGCGGGTGTGACATGAATACTGTCAGTCACTCATCACTTGGAGTGACACCAGCCAGGGTTTAAGGGTAATTGGAGAAGGGAAGGGGGAAAGAGGGGGAAAGTCCTTCTCTCCTGTATCACTTTGGCACTCCCAGATTATGAGCAATGGACACTAGCCGTGTCACGCCCACTCTCTGCCACTACAATGAGAATGGGAGGGTGATTATCTAGTGGTGCCAAACTAGCTTCAGCTGGACAGTCAGAACTACTTCCTGCCTCTGCAGCAGCTGGGGGGCTGGTGGTCAAAACCATTTTGGGACCAATCCAGAATTCAACACTCCAGATTGTCCCCCAGATAAAAAGATCAGTGTAGACATGCCCATAGACACTATAATAATAACATCAGAGAAAGAGATCACACTTTACCCCACCACCATTTTGTTATCTGGCCTGCATTATTAATTTCTGCTTAAGATGTCTTCTATCACTCAGGCTCCTGATCTTGCTAGTCACTCCCAAAATCTTATCCCATCTTCTATATGTTTGATGGCTAGTCCAAACTGTTACAGCCAACAATAGAAACAAGGCACTGAAGGATTTAGTAGCTTTTATTTAATCTGCAGTGAGAAGATGCCATTAGAATGTTTTGATTTCCATAGATGTTCTATTCCCAAACTCATATAACTTTTTCAAATGCATGAGTCACACTCTCTAGTGAAGTAGGATTTGCTTCATCTTTTCCAACAAAGCTATTTTTCTTTCGTTTTTACCAACTGGAGAGTTCATGAATACAGAAAGGTGAAATGTATAGTGCATTACAATTCAGTTAGTCACCTCTCCTGTGTTACAGATTGAAGCAGATGAATCATTGATATCTACAGTATTAGCAGGGGAGGGATACTTTATGTCCAACCAGACATTCCACCTTGAAATATGATTTAAAGCCTCTGCATTACTGAAAAGTAACCCCTCATGAATTCTCTGGGTGGCATCTATACCTTTCCACACAAACCTAGTGAATAGAATTTTTGGTTTTGGTGTTCAGAGTTTCCGTTCCGTATTAAAAATGTCCACATGGGCATATTACACTACATAGCCAGTCCAAACAGATGCCTATGTGAGAAAATATGTTAATGCACGCAAACACAAAAAATACAGATCATTTAATTACAGGCTAACATTCATGGAACATATTTTTGAGGGATCAAATATCTATCATAGCCCATCACAGACATGTTCATCTGTCAAACAATATTTTTATGTATATGGTTCACTATGCTGAGGTACGAAAATGATTTGTATCTCTTCCCTAAGGTTGGTTTCCCTCTCTATTGCTTCAAGTAGCATGACAAGTAAAAGCTTAATACTGTCTTAATAAATAAATGTCCTCCTTTCATTCATTCTCTGTCCTATCTGCATCCTTTCTCATAAAACTGACCTATATGCTGTGTTCCTCTCAAGGTGCCATATAAAAGATTAAAACCAATACCTGTAAATACAGATTTAACCTCTAAATATAAATCATGATCAATTATTATAGCATTATAACCCAATAACTAAAAGTATCAAACCAATTCACTGAAAGCCCTTTCTTCACAACCAGTTCATTATCAAAAGCTCATCTCAGTGAAAAGTTCAGTGGAGGGTTGAATAATCATCAAGATTTTTCTCTGTTTTGTCCTCACCACAGGGGTCACTGAGGTGACACAACCAAATAAAGGTCCTCTCCTGAAATTTTTGTTGACTCATCATTGGTGGACACAGTCAGATAACCTGAACCCAAGTTGTGCATTTCTCTTAAGGCACAGAAGCCAGAGTTTATGCAGATACATTGTTTAAAATAAACTGCTTTGTGAGGTATGTTGATAAATATATTCAGGAAAGGTACATGGAAACAAACCAGGAGGTAAAAAAAAAACAACTAGGCCCTGGAGCATTGTTAGGTAAAGCTTTCTCCTGACGTTAAGTCCAGTCATGTCTGACTCTGGGGGTTGGTGCTCATCTCCATTTCTAAGCCGAAGAGCCGGCATTGTCCGTAGACACCTCCAAGGTCATGTGGCCGGCATGACTGCATGGCACGCCGTTACCTTCCCGCCGGAGCGGTACCTATTGATCTACTCACATTGGCATGTTTTCAAACTGCTAGGTTGGCAGGAGCTGGAGCTAACAGCGGGCACTCATTCCGCTCCTGGGATTTGAACCTGGGACCTTTCGGTCTGCAAGTTCAGCAGCTCAGCGCTTTAACACACTGCGCCACCACCAGGGGCATTGTTACTCCTAACTAAATTCCCTCAGGTGCACAGCAAAATAACAGCAGAATTTCTTTTCCATCCCCATATTGCCAATGTTCCCTTTACTTGAAGAAGCTGGCACTTTCTTATGGAAAAAAATGATGCACGATATTGGAAGAAGCTGTGAAGAATATGTCCGGGCTCAGATGATGCTGAATTACACCTTCATTTTCTTGTACTTATGGGAAGGGAGAGAAGAAAAGACTTATATTGTACAATGAGATACACGAAGCCTTCTAGGTATTTAGCTGTGGGTGCCACAGGCTTATAAAGTTGTCTAGATGAGCTCATCACAGCAGGGCAGGAAAGATAAAGATGGCCGTAAATGTGAGTGATTTTCCCCTCTTTATTCTTTATCTCCTTCCTGAGTGGTTTGGATGGAAGCGTACATGCCTTCAAATAGCTTGAGCTGTCAGATTGTTTGGGTTTTTTTTTATCTTTGCCATTGCCAATTGTATTCTACTCCCCTCCATCCTGCTTCCCCCGCCCCTGTAATCTGTACCAATTTGAACTGAGTGAGCAGGCTGATCTTGTCACTTTATGTTAAAGACCTGGCCACAGTGGACTTTTGGCTTCTAAATTTGTAAATGCTGCCAATCAGCAGATAATACAGATGGATCTGAGGCTGAAGGGGAAGAACGCTTAGGAATGGGGGCGACTAATGAGAAGCAGAGTGCAATTTGGTCCAAGACCCACTGCCTGCTGCTCACACATTTCTCTTTATGCAATGCTCCTTGAATTCATGTGCTCTTCTTCCAAACTTGTCTTAAATGTGACTGTTCTGATGCTCTGCAGGTACCCTGATCATTTTAGGTGAACCGTGCAGTTCACAACTGGAGCATGGCTTTGTCCTCAGGTTGAAAATTCATGCCCCAACTCATTATTGAATGCTCTTGAATATTAAATGGAGATTATTTGGAATAGTGTTATCATGAAGCTCAGAATACTGCCCAGTTACTAGTAGCATCATTTATGAAAGCACAGTTGGTATGTTATTATTAGAAATATTGAATAAAAATGATGCTATGGAAATTTTTTTCTAGTGATTTCAATTTTTCTTTTCTTGAGAAAATAAGAATGAGAAAACAGTTGAAAAGAATACACAGAAAGGTACTTCTACAGTGAAATTGCACAGTCCTGTACTTTTATTATTATTATTATTCTTTTAAAAATCCCATAAATTACTTTCCCCATATCTACCTGTAAGGTTATGGTAAAAAATGATTTCAGACAGAAAAGCAAATTTGCTGAATGTTCACTTATTAGACAAATATACCAAAATGGTAATACTGTTATAGCCTTAGGATTCACAGAATATAATTTTGTAATGAAATTGTTCACAAAAACTGTGTATTGAAGGAATACACACATATTTATAATAGTGAAAATAACCCCCACAAATAATGTATATCAGGGGAAGCTGCTTGAGAGAATGTATGCATTAGGAAACTTGATCCAAAGAAAACATCATATTGTAGTAAAAAGTATACACCAAAATATGTATATTTAAAGGGATGCATGCAAAATTCAGTAAAAATGAAAGATTCTTTCTTTAAAGAATGATTTAAAAAGACACAATTGGGATGAAACAAATTTGACAGAAAAAAGTCAGAAACTGAATGAGATCCCAAATGACTGATTCAGATAGCCTACCTTTGAACCCACAACTACAATCTTCAGTAGCTCACTTCAATGACCATTTCACAGACTCAGCTTAGGTGCTATCATTGGAGCAGAAGACCTTCAAAGGGTACTTATTTTATTTATTTATCTATAGCATTTATATTCCGCCCTTCCCACCCCGAAGGGGACTCAGGGCGAATCACATTACACACATAGGCAAGCATTCAATGCCTTTTAACATAGAACAAAGACAAACAAACATAGGCTCCGAGCGGGCCTCGAACTCATGACCTCCTGGTCAGAGTGATTCATTGCAGTTAACTGTAGCTGGCTTGCTCTCCCGCCTGCACCACAGCCCGGGCCTTAGTTCTTACTAAGGTTGAATCTACACAGAATAAATAATGGATTCTTACCCGTTCCGGTCCTGTTGGAACAAATGATGTTTCCAATGATCCAATTTGAAAATATCTTTTTTAGGTGTCTGAGGGCCTTGTGATAATTTTAACAAAACCTTCATTTTACTACACATTTTTATAAATATATTGAGATTGCAATGGAATTGGTAGAAGGGAGAGAATGAGGCCATGTTAGTGGTTGGTCATCTAGGTCACCTAAATGTTTCCACTATGGAAGGATATCTCCCTTGTTTGTATCGACATCTGTAAAAATGGTGTTGCCTGGAAAGGGGGGGGGGATCTAGTATTTGTATGCAAACCTTCACATGCATGTTGTTGCATATAGGTTGGTAATTCACCTCCTCCCCTCTACACAATCTGAAAACCACAAAATCAGAAAGCTACTGAATTAAGCAAATATACTCATGCCTGGTGGAAATCCAACCCCCTCCCCTGCAACTTCTGTAGACTTGTGACCAACATAAAGTGCTACAGTGAACCCATGCATACAAGAGACACCCATATGCACCAATATACTATGCAATTGGGGGGGGGGGGTCTCATGTGGCTTATCAATCTGATTTCACTTTGGATTGCACAGGTATGTGGCAGTAAAGGAGTCAAACCAAGAGGAGACAGTGTTTCTTTTTCCCACCCTGGACATTCCACGGGTATATATCAGATCATCTGAAGATGCCAGCCACAAATGCAGGTGAAACATCAGAAGGAAATGCTGCTAGAGCATGGCCATAAAGCCCAGAAAGAACACAACACTCCAGGGATTCTGGCCATGAAAGCCTCTGACAATACAATTGTAAAATGTCTAAATATCCAATCTTAGGCCTTTTAGATCAATATGATTGGCATGTAGGTTGCTGTTATTTTGTGGCTGTTCTTTTAAGGGGGAAAAAGCCTTGCAGTATCTTCTGTATACCTGATGTGAACTGATACAGTGTCATTTTGCTAGGTGAGGAAAGATTCAATTTGTTGCACTGAGAAGAGTTTTTAATAAGTCCACAGAATGTCATATATTACAATTTATTGTGCCAGTTCAGGTTTAATGGGGGATTTCACAGTTCTCAGAGCTGGTGTCAGCACTGTTCTCCAGATCTCTGCTATTTTTTTTATGTTCTTTTGGTTGTTGTCTCAACATACCTTGACTCAGGATGGAATAGAACTGCTTGCAACTGATGGATTACAGGGAAAGTTGTGAAAAATGTCCCTTCTTTTTGTTTTCAGAGTGTGTCTTGGCAAAAAATATAAGTAAGAAAATGGGGGGGGACCTGTTCCAGAGACCATGCCAGGTCGTGCGAATTATGGGAGAACAATAACTTAGACTCTAGAACCTTTAATCCTGAGGCAGATAACTCACCATTTGCTGGTCCAAGAATACAAATATGCAGATAAGTGTGTGCTTACTGTGTACCAGAACTAGAGTGAGCTCACAATTCTTCCATACAAAAAAATAATTTCAATTATTTTACCTGGGTCACCTCATCTTCATTTCAACTACGGATAGCACGCCACCTTTGCTGGACATTATATTTGAGGTGCATTAGACCCAGGTAAATACAGGTATTTATTTAATAGATTTAAATGTGGACTTTCTCCTGGGGAAGCACCCAAGGTGGCTTCCAAAGGCTATACAATATAATAAAGTTTAGTAAAAATTGAGTTACTTCATGGGTTATTTTAAAATTAATGAAAACATTACAGTTTTTGTCTTTGACAAGCAAGCCTGTGATGGTAGCCAAGAAAAAGCCATCCCCATGTCAGGTTCGTAGTGGGCTTTTCAGATACTCTAAACCCAAGCTGTATGGGGTATTATGGGTCATAACTAGAATTCTGAAATGTACCCAGAAACAAAATAGCAAAGCTGTTTTACTTTCCATTTCTTTTTGTTTGGATTTTATCTGCATATTCATGGTTTTTGATCCATATGCAATACCTCTTTGTGTATATATATGCAAATATAGGTACAGTATTCCAAAATCACCTCAAAAATTAAAATCTAAAAATCATTTAGGAAAAGTGATACCCAATTCATACTTTTTGCCAACTAAAATCATGCAACATTTGGATGCTCCACTGATGTCTTCATCAGGCAAACCATGTTTAAAAATCATATAAAAGAAGTGACAATAGTAGAGCCATAGGCCTACACTTATTTTGGAGTCATATCAATGCAAAGACCACTCTTTCCCTTGGTCATGTGGGGACCTGGGAAAGGGGGCAGTAAAAGATAGGTAAATAAATTTCAATTCAAATATCCATAATGTAATATTCCTTGGGACTTATTTTGTCTCTACCCAGCTGAAATCAAACTGCTTCTGTCTAAGGCAGAGAACATTGACTTTCTCAAGTTCTTGTACTGTTGTATCTAGAAAAATGTTTAAGTGCTGCAGTGCATAGGTAAAACCTTAGTTATTTAACAAGGGATCTTAGAATAAACAAAGTTTGCCCCAAACTTTGTTTAAGAACCCACTTATCTCATTGCACTTTTAACACAATTCAATGTAAAAAAAAGCTAGGTGGAATTAAAATGGAATGTATCATTGTATAACAATTAAATTTAACAGGTAAGTAATGTACACATTACTCAAAAGAAATATACAAACTGGTGTATTATATTACACTCATGTCATGCAGAACACTTTCAAAGAGAAAGCAAGCCTTTAAGGAAAAAGATATAAAAAAAACTAATTAGTTTCTGAATTATTTAGATATAGAAATGGAAAATGCTTAGCAGTTTCCGGTTTTTAGGTAATGCATTATGATCAATAAGGGAATGCTGTCCTGAAAGTAAAACAATATGGATTAGAAATGTACAAATACATTTTTAAAAGGCACAAGAACAGCTGATTTGATTAGGTAAGCAAAGGTGAAGACATGCAATAAATATTTTAAGGATTGATTACCCTTATATTGCATATTTTGGCACATGGTGATCCAGAAATGCCCATGCCTAGCAGCCACGTGAGAGTACTTTAAAATTCAGAATTTGAAAGTGAGGCACTGCTTAGATAACTTACATAATTTATATTATTATATGCCTTCAAGACTGTAGAAATAATATAAAGCTGCGGTAGACTGAGCAATATGGGGCCCTTAGACTGCATTCACTCCCCATCCATTTTTGCAACTTCTAAAACACCTGATTTCTTCCACCATATTCCAGGGCCCCTTTACACAAGTATATAAACCGCAACAGGACATGGGTTTACCTGAGGCATCCAAACAATGCCTCAGGTAAACCTGAATTAATCCAGAGTAAACTGGGATTTCCCTTAATGTAAGGTCTAGATCTTTTCAAGTGTGGACCTGTGGGGATATGGAGGCTGAAGATGTGAGATGTCCAATGTTGTCCTCAAAATCTGAACCTAAAAACATTACAATGGTCTTAACACTCACCTTATCTGTGAGATGAACTTTGCAAGCTCTGGAGATTTTCTAAGTAGCCATTAATATTGTGGTAGCTTCTGTTCTTGTAAGTGCTACAGAGAGAACTTGACAGTGTGATCTAAGCTTCCTTATTATGTATTCTTTTTGAAGCACTATCTGTAGGAAGCTAATCCACTTTTACATTTTTTCATCTTCCACATACTGAATGTAAAAACTTTTCAATGTTCCTGAAAGATCAGATTTTGAGTACAAGTCAAGGAGCACTTTTTTTGTGAGAATTAATACTACTATAAAATCTTAGGAGCTCATCACATGGACATTGAGAAGCATTGGGAACCATTTGTCTAGCAAAAAAAAAATCATACTGTTATACATTGTCCCATGAAGCCATCCCATTTCAAGTTAGGTTTTCCCATCACACGTGTTTCTCTCTTCAGGTTTTCGTCCATTGTTGTCTGCATTTGGAATCATCACATGAAGAATCCTTTTCTCCACCCCTCCATATTACTTTTCTTTAAAATAATGGAAAACTTCAATATCCAAAAGCCAAGATTACTATCCCATTGGAAGGGAGGGGGGAGCAAGATAACTTTAAACCCTTTTGACATTATAAGTCTTTCCGATGCTTTCCTTCCCTCCATTATAGCAGTGTAATTTTTAACCCCTTTGAAACAATCCCCTCTTGCAAGGCATTGTTTTCCTTCATTATACCCGTGTAATTTTAAACCCCTTTGCATTGATCCCCTCTTGTAAGGCTTTGCATCCCTTAACTATACCTTTGTATAATGAAACGATTCAACCTGGGTGAATCTGTCAGATGCCACCACATGGTTTTTCAGCGTTTAGCGATGATTTTGGCACAGAATCTCGATTTCTTGCCTGTGTTTTGGACTCCCTCCTTTCAGCTTGCTTCAGCTCTGCTTCAAGGACGAAAGGCAATGGATGATGACCAGAAGTAGACAAACGTTATCTGATGGGCTCTGTGCCACTTTGTCCTTGAAATGTACCCAAAGTGTCATACAACAGGGAAAATGTTCTATGTGATGAGGTCCTTAGAGAGGAGGATTTACTAAAGAAACTTGAAATGTAGACTAAATGGTCATAAGACATGAATAAAAGATATGTCAAACAGATTCTTATCTAGCAATCCATCCACTGCTTAATTGTGAAATTACAAATTATGCCA
This sequence comes from Anolis carolinensis, assembly GCF_035594765.1. NCBI lineage: Eukaryota > Metazoa > Chordata > Lepidosauria > Squamata > Anolidae > Anolis > Anolis carolinensis. The sequence continues at coordinate 265,425,623 of NC_085843.1, forward strand.
AAAGTTACATTTCTTTAATTTCTGGCACACTATTCCCTAATAAATGGTAAGGAAAACCTGAAAAGGGAATGTGGTGGATAATCAGTGTGACTGTATTTATGTGGAAGATTTCCATTTTAAAAAAAAAGAGTCAAACTTTGGATACAGTTTGTGTGATGACTCACTCAGTGGGACTTAATCCATATGAAAATTTATCTGTGGTTTGTCCCCTTCCTATTAAAGTACGTTTACTGGAGGTGTACATTTTAAATCAATGAAGGAAGAAGCAGAGATACATTTAACTTTCTCCCAAAGTGCTAATAATGTTTAAAAGATTTGATTTTTTTAAAAGTGATTTTGCATTGAGGAGAAGGCCAAGATCAAGATGGGGAAAATTCACATTTTGGATATCAAACCAGAAATATGATAAGAAAGAAAGCATAATCCAGTTTTTTTTTCTCAGTTCAGTATTATCTGAGTGCATGGAGAGAACAAAGCAACTTGTGAATATCTGACCTCCATGTTTATTGTTATTAATTACCAGCAAGTTGGCTTTAACTTATGGCAATCCTTTGAATGAAAAATCTGCAAATCACTTTTTTAACAACAACTTTGCTTAGATCTTGCAAATATAAAACTATGGCTTTCTTGATTTAACCTATTCACACATAACACTACCTTCCTCTTTTCTTACTGCTTTCCACCTTGCCACTTTTCTAATGAGTCATAATTTTTATTTTATTTTTTCTCACCTTTTTTCAAACATGGGCTATGAGGTAGTGTAATGATGCATGTTGTCTCATCATACACACAACATCCAAAAGCATTTGTTTAATTATTTTAATTTCTATGTGTTCAGGACTGATTTACTCTGAAACCCATTGATTTTTCTTTCTAACAATACATAGTAGCTTTCCACAGCACCACATTTCAAAACAAATGACTCTCAACTTTCTTCTTCATCCAACTGTCATCACACTCATATAGAGATATTTGAAATAATATGGCATTGACAATCCTATTATATTTTCTCTATAAAAGGTTATAAAGATAAGTATATTAATATAGTTTTACACTTGATTAACATACATTGTTACTTAATAAATGCCCTTCTAAATTCCAGTCTTTCTTCTGAATTCTTGACTACATTCTCCATTTAGGTTTATGGCTGATCTAGAAAATGATTATGTTGATGCATCCATCATCCAGCTTTAAATTATGTAAATCCTCCATGGTCATTATTTTGGAGATATATATATATATTTTCACCAGTAACCCTAAGTTAGCACTTTCTTCCTCAGTTTTCCTCATCCAAAATCATGGATATTTTCTGCTAGTAGTTGGATGTAGATGACATAGCTTAAACTGCTGGTCTTTCCTCTGGTTTTCACACTCTTTCATAATCTAATTCTGTTTTTAATACTCTAATGTTCTTAGACTCATATATATTAATGTCCCAATGTTTTATTAAGGCACAGAAATGTACATTTCATTTTATCTAAACATTCCTAAATTCTTGATGGCCCTTATATAGCTCTACTTTTGTAAATACTTATATGAACATAAAGCTTGAAATCAATGGATGTGTGAAGGAGTAGAATTGTCCACCATTTCAATTTTTGGAGTTAAATTTGTGTATAAGTATAGTTTAGGAAAAAGAAATATGAAAAGGTCCTCCTCATTCATTGGCATTTTGGAGAGAAAATAATCAAACCTCCAGGAAAGATAGAGGAAAAATGAGAAGAAAAAAATCAGATGGGGGAAAAAGAAAAATGTGGCGAGAAGAGAGGAAACTGGAGAATTGGTGGACATAACAGGGACAGGGACTGCACCATACTATAATAAAAAGGGACCTAGATAAAACTGAAACATAATCTAGATCAGGGGTCCCCAAACTAAGGCCCGTGGGCTGGATGTGGCCCTCCAAGGTCATTTATCTGGCCCCTGCCCTTAGTTTTAGGCTCACCCGAAGTGTGAAATGACTTGAAGGCACAACAACAACAACAACAACAACAACAACAATCCTAATTAACTTAACTATCAGCAAGAAGCACGCCCACACTTCCCATTGAAATCTTGGTAAGTTTATGTTGGTTAAAATTGTTCTTATTTTTTAAAATTGTATTGTTTTTTCATTTATTTTTTTTAATATGCCGTGTGCATAGGAATTTATTTGTATTTCTTTTCAAACTATAGTCTGGCCCCCGACACTCTGAGGCACTGTGGACCAGCCCTCTACTTTAAAAGTTTGAGGACCCCTGATCTATATGGTTTTACTAAACACATTTGTTCTTGCTTGATAATACAGTGGGTCCTTGGTATCTCTCCCCAATGGATACCAAAATTCGTAGATGCTTGGATCTCATACATACAATGGTGTAATAAAATAAAGGTTTAATTTGTGGATTATTTATTATGTTCAATCTGTGGATAGTTAAGTCTGCAGATAGTTAAGGATGCAGAACTGTGGCTATGGTATGATGACTGTACAGTAGAGTCTCGCTTATCCAACCTAAACTGGCCGGCAGAACGTTGGATAAGTGAATATGTTGGATAATAAGGAGAGATTAAGAAAAAGCCTATTAAACATTAAGGTTATTATTTTACAAATTAAGCACCAAAACATCATGTTATACAATAAATTTGATAGAAAAAGTAGTTCAATACGCAGTAATGTTATGTAGCAATTACTGTATGTACGAATTTAGCACCAAAATATCACGATGTATTGAAAACATTGACTACAAAAATGTGTTGGATAATCCAGAACGTTGGATAAGCGAGTGTTGGATAAGTGAGACTCTACTGTATTTGATTGCCTGTCTGAGTGTCTATCCAGATTTTAAAATCTTTTTTCCAATTGACATATATCTTCAGCAAATTTAAATTTTGTAAAAATATTGCACCCTCTTCACCTATCCTATATCTGATAGCTGCTCACACACTGCCTAAAAAGTACACACTTGAGAAGTTGGAGACTTGATTGGTGAAAATAGCCAGAGGGGAAAAAATCTATTTGGTGGAAAAGGAGAAGGGGAGACCACAGGAAGAGAAGGGCAAGTAGGTGTGTGAGTATATTATTTTGTCTGTTTTCCCTTTCCACTGATGAGATAAGGCTTTGCCAGTCTGTGACAAGTAGGATGTCACTTTCTTATCTTTTAAAAAATCTAATTGAGGTTTCTCACACACACTCACACTCATACACTCATACCACACAGTATTTTTAGGCAGTTAAGGTTCTTCCTTTTTTATTTTACATGTATTATTCACATCAAGAAGCCATCACTAAATCTGTGGCTGAAACCAAATTTCAAATGTGATGGATAAAATCAATTAAGTATTCTCACCAGAGATAATAGATTCCAAGGTCCCTCGATGCCTCAAGGCTGCAACCTCGGCTTAAAATAGAATGCAGTGAGAAAATGAAGGCAGCCTAAGGTTTACCTTTAAGGATGTGAAATCCTGCAGACAGGGGTGGTAGAAAGCAGGAGGGAGAAGACTGCTATTTGTACACATAGATTACAGTGGTAATATTTGGATTTCTACTTCAATTAATCAATAATTTAAGGACCATATACCATTTACATTCATTTAAACCTTCACAAGTGTTATAAAATTATGGGATTGTAGTTTTTACCAGGCTTTCTGAATAGTGCTGGCATCTCACCATACAACAGCTCCCATGATTCCATAGTATTGAGCCATGACCATTAAAGTGGTGTCAAACTACATTACTTCTAGAGTATAGATGCACCCTCTAACTAGCAGTGGTATTGGTAATGCAGCCCAACAAAACAATCTTGGTGTCTTGATTTTTAGGCCTGGATAAACCACACAAGTTCTAGTTCCCCGTTTCTGGTTATTATACTTTTCTATGGGTGAGCAGATAAAAATGATATATGGCATATGTTCTTTGTCTCAAAAACTAAAGCTGATAGGGGAAAACTGGTGGCATTTTTGGAATCAGCAGGTCAAATTTACCCAAAAACAGGGCTAACATTTGAGGCACCAAAATGTGTTTCCCAGTGTAATCACTTCAAATGCTGCCCAAGATCCAACAGTGTTATTTGGTATGCAACATCAGAGAACTAAGAGCTCCTTAACTTCCTATTCTCATTGTAGGAGCTCTCAACAGAAACAAAGGCTGTTCTACAAGAATTCCTCACCATTTCAGTGCAGTTTTTAGGGTGCATGTGGTATGGCATGTAGTAGGGTATTGCACCTTGTAGCAGAAATAGAGAAAGCCAGGAGTTATCTCATTGGATTGAGGCCATTGGCTTGATTTTGGAAATTATTTTGATGTTTCTGAATTTCAGTTATGGTTTTATCCCTTATCTCACATCACAAGCACTGCAAATTGCTTCTTTTCAGGTTTGTCCTTTTATTGCATCACTAGTTTTGGCAGCTACTTAAAATGATTAATGCTGGTTTGTTAAAAAATGTTGCCTTTGGACTTGTCACGTTTTTAATCAATGTTAAAGGCATTTAATTTGTGTCAGGCCAGCACCTACAGCTTTCATCCTTGAACCAACGTTGCACAGAGTTTAAATCAGTTACCACAAATACTTGATTGGCACAAATCTCTCTTACACACTCACACACACACACAAACAGATCCTAGATGCCATTGCCCTTAAAGCTTCAAGGCCAAGTCTAGTTTTTCCATCACTGTCATTCTAATTCCCTTTCCTGAATCATGCATAATTTGATTGCTCTCTTTTGCACCTGCTTGTTCTCCACAATGTCTTTATGTGCTAATCAAAGCTTGACATAATTTTCTAGATGAGCCTTCAATGGGTTGCCAGAATAACTTTGAAGATTTATTCTCCATACCCAGGCTTGCCCACTCTTCTGTTGCCTTCTAGTGCACAGATGGCTGAATTATTTGTAGCCGTCATAAGATTGCCCTCCCAGTCTGTATCTCCAGCATTAAGCTCTGTGTTTATTTTTGGTTCCAAGCTTCATTGCCTCAATTTTGCCAGCCCTGAGCTGCTGGTGTCCTTTCCCTGCCCATCATCTCTGCTTTGGTCTGGCATGATTTATTTGTACAGCTTTATTAACAGGCTATTTGTGTGTGAAAGAGAACACAGTGCATCGCCGACTGTTACTCTGGACCGCCTGCACACAAAAATATTAATTCTTTTATAAGGAGGTATTGCATTTTCCAATGCCAAATGTATTATGTTTACTACAATTATCTGTTGGAAAATTCTGCATTGGAACTGCATTCAAGTCAAGTACCATTTATATCAAGTTTGGCATCCTGAGAATATCGGCTCTCTTATTCGCACGAATGATTATTCTAGTTCTTATACTTGCAAATAATCATTAGTAAATGTGGGTGAACATTATCTAGTATGATCTGAGGAAGATGAATTTAATATCCTTTCATTTAATTTAATATCCTTAGCAAAGTGGGTTTTGGTGCTCTCACTCTCTACTCCATTACTACTATCTCCATTCCTTTTGCTTCTAGCCACAGTGATAATCACATAATTGCCCAAAACTTTACATTATTTGAGAAATAACATTTTGAATGCCAGAAATATTAGGCACAGATAGAAATTCCCACTTATTTTATCACAGTTCTGGTGAAAAAACTGCACACATAATGTGGAATTGGGTGAGTAAGTACCCTGTTCCTTGAGAGTCATAATTAATTATTTCGCTTTAAAAATAATGGTTCTAATCAGCTATTTGCTTTAACTTTAGTTCAAGGAAGCAGTGAGAAGAGTCTGGGCATTAGGAGAAGTTTATGGCAGTAGTGGTGGTTAATCAGGGGCACTGTTGTCCAAGAGATAGATGGCAAATGCCACCTGAGAGGATGGGCCAGTTATTATGACATAGATCCTGAAATTTCCCTTCAGTGCTCTCTAGGTTCAAGTAGAGCCAGATCCTGCTTAGCAATAGTGTTGTTATGGCTTTGGTGCTGTGAAAAACACTTAGTCTTGATCTTTGCATGTTTCTCTGAAGCCTCCCTGCATTGTTATGCACTTATTTCATATCAGGTTGCAAGCCTTAGAGAAGGAAGGAGTTTGTAAAACATGTCCATCTAGCTATAACCAAGGAGACAATGTATTCTACTGAAAAATACCGAATTACTGCCATGGCTATTATTACAGGTTAGATCAGACATGGGCAAACTTTGGCCCTCCAGTGTTTTAGACTTCAACTCCCACAATTCTGGTAAGCTGGCTGGGATTTCTGGGAGTTGAAATTCAAAACACCTGGAGGACCAATGTTTGCCCATGCTTGGGTTAGATAGTATCTGTATTCTAGTTTTTTAATGCAATAGTAATTCATTGTCAAAGAATCCTATTAGAAAAAAAGTCTGGTTTTTTTTTTCATCTCTTCATAGGTAGGAATTCTGAGCACTTTTGGAATGAGATAAATATCAGGAATCACACAATTATGTAATTAGATTTCTCTTTCCAATGGAATTTGTTCTCTAGCAGTGGTTCTCTTGCTGAATGGAAAATCAATTTTATATAATAAAATAATAATAGTGATTTTGATTACTCTTAAAATTGTTTATCTACTGGTGATTAGAACAAGTGTCTCTCATTTAAAGCAGTTGTATAATTGGGGTGCTTGATTAGAAATTAGTAGGTATTCAATGTTTGCAACAATACTTTTATTTGACTGTTGTAGTCTTACATGCTTTTAAAAATAAAACTATAATAAAATTGATATTCAAATGGCCTGAAAGTTGCTCTGATTTTGATTTTTAATAGAACAATATTGCACAACAGTAGAGCTTCAATTGTATGATTACTGTTTCTAAATAGAATGAAATTACAAAGTCCCCATTAATCAGGACATAGGTAAGAGACTTGTGCAAAAATTTTGGAGGTTTTGTAAGATGTATTAAAATTTGTTAAATCTGTACTTTTGAAGTGATATATGACATGTGGGCATGGCCTGTATCTGAAACTTAAGAACCAAAACTTACTCAATCCTTTTTTGTTTTAATTTTGTAATGCTCAGAAGCCTCCCAAAGTCAGGTTCATATTCATGGCAAGCAGCCAAAAAGGCCCCCATTCCTCTTTAAATTAATGACCTATTTCCATTAGAAGAGGAAAGACAGGGAGAAAGCATATTTTGATGGGGAAAAAAGCACAGAACTCTGGGGGATGTAGTTTGGGAAGGTGAGGAGCCCTATGGCAGAGAATGCAAAAGGGCCTCCCCTAAACTACATTTTCCAGGATTTTGCTTGCATCAGAAAGCCCCAATCAGGAGAGGGGAGAAATTTGTCCCTCTGTAGTAGCAGCCAGCCACAGTTTCAATGAATGGTTGAATCTGCCAAGAGGAGGACTGACGGATACTTCTAGTAAGCAAATAATAATAATAATAATAATAATAATAATAATAATAATAATAATAACAACAACAACAACAACAACAACAACAACAACACTTGGGAAGTGTTCAACTTGTGATTTTGTGATACGAAATCCAGCATATCTATCTTGTTTGCTGTGTCATACAATGATAATAATAGCAACAACAACAACAACAACAACAACAACAATTTTATTTATTTAAATCAGTACTGGGCTGGGAAGAAATTCCTAAATGGATGGCACTTGAGGGTCCCTTCCAACTCAATAAGGGAAGCATATTAATTAGTTTAGAGGCTGGATGGCCATCTGCCATGAGAATGTTGATGGTGCCCTTCTGCCTGGAAGAAGGGTGTTGGACTAGATGGCCCGAAGGCAGTGGTTCTCAACCTGGGATCTCTAGATGTTTTTGGTCTACAACTCCCAGAAATCCCAGCCAGTTTACCAGCTGCTAGGATTTCTGGGAGTTGAAGGCCGAAAACATCTGGGAGCCCCAGGTTGAGAACCACTGCCCTAGGGAATCCCTTCTAATTCTAGGATTCTATTAAAATGTAGAACTGGTTAATATTGGTTTCTGTTTGTTGATATGAGAGACATTCAATGAGATAGCTGTTGTGCTTTTTATTAAAAACATTTTTGTCAAAACTATTTTTAAAATCCCTAAAATCAGTAGATGTATTAATAGCTTGGAAAGTTGGGAGGAATGATCCCGTCTTATCTTGTGTCATTGTATAGAAAATTTGAGGAGATAGCTCTTCTAGTTTGTTTAAAAAAATTGTTTATAAAAATGTTGAAAATTCCCCAAAAATCTGTGGATAAGTGAAACGTTCTGAAACATTCTGAAACTTGATGGGCAAGTTTCATCACAAAGCTGTAAAAATGAGGGAGAAAGAGGCCCCTGAATTTCCCCAAATATTGTAATTATGCACAATTACTATAACTGAAAAGTAACGAAATTTCATTAGTCTCATTATAGTAACAAAATTTTCACAAACTATACTTTAGAAACACTTTAGAAACGAAACACCAGCGCTCCCTAATTTTGTAATGACTTTTGAAACATCTTTTATCGATTGCACATGCCTAATAGGCAATTTTGTCAAGGTTACAGAGAAATTAAAATTGAATTTGAACTTATTTTGTAAACATAGAGTTCCAATTAGTACAAATGGCCAGTCATACATTTTAATAGGGCTCTTAAGTGGAGAATACAGAATGGTAATGCTATTGCTTGAGAAACTTGGAAATCCATTTTAAAATGTCAAGAGGACAGATTATGCGGATGGTGAATTTGATTAAAAGTTTAGCTTGTACCAGGCTTAGTTTTTAAAAAGAAGGTAGACTGAATCTATCAGAACATTTATAAAGTCTATTTCATAATGCTACAAGGAGACACAACATTGGATAACATTATGAGAACTGAATTGTGCAACCGAATTCACAACAGGTTATGGATAATGTTCAGTGGTATGATAGAGAGATCATACTATATTCCCTATATATATTATATATTAGTTTGTGGAACATAGTGTCTGTGTCCTTTCGGATTTGAATTGCTAGTGAATCTCTAGTACAGAACTGATATGTTTTAGTTTCAAAAAAGTCTCATTTTGATTTCCCTGTTCTGTTCTGGAATCATTCATCCAAGCATCTAATTCAGTGCATAATTTGCCTTCTGAGGGCCCTTCCACACAGCCATAAGGCAGAAATCCCCATATCTGCTTTGAACTGGGATATCTGAGTCCACACTGCTATATATTCCAGCTCAAAGCAGATAATGTGGGATTTTATTCAGCTGTGTAGAAGGATCTGATCCCAGATTATCTGCTTATCCCAGACTATCTGGCAGTGGAGACTCATATAATCCAATTTAAAGCAGATAATCTGAGATCAGATTCTGGAATATAGGGAAGTGTAGAAGAAGCCCTATATCAGGGCAAAAAATCCCACATTAGATGAGTGTGGACTCAAATAACCCAGTTCAAAGAAGATATTGTGGGATTTTCTGCCTTGATATTCTGGGATATAGAGCTGTGTGGAAGGGTCCTGAGAGTATTGAATGCACATCTAACAGCAACCAACAACCTCATATACTTCCTCTTCAGTCACTGCTATAGAACATACCAAGAGCTGCAGAATATTTACTCACTTTATCGCCACTTCCAATATCATAGTATTTTGCAATACAGTTGCCACCACGAAAATCCCAGAGACAGAGTGATGTCTCTATATGTCATGATGAATGGCATTTTCAAAACCAGAAGATCGTAGAAGTGTCTGTCAGCAAGGAACTCCAAGGGTTCATCTCATCCGAACTCTTTATGATACAGAAAATACAATTTAATGTATCTCTGGAAGACTCTGTTTAAAAATACCACCAATATCCCAGAAAATGTTTTCTTAAGAAGTGAAATAAGTAAATGATTGACAATATTGGCTGTGCAAACAATACCATCCTTCATCAAGTTCCTACAAGGGCATAATGAGATCCAAACAGGAAAAAGGTTTTTTAGAACATTGGAATGGTTGTACATTATGGGTATTGACTTTTGAGAACAATAAAAATACTCTACACATCAAATATATTATTCATATGTCTGTTAAACAGAAATAAGTTCTGGCTATTTTCCATTTGTCAAAATGGATCCAGCAGATCCATCAAGCCTTTTAGCTTTAGAAGATAGTATATGTGAAAGTAAGGTAATGAAGTCACAGTGATTTATTACAAAAGCATTCATAATAAGACGTACAAATATAATAAGACGTACAAGCAAAGAGATTCTACCAATTGGGAGTTACATGTTGCCACTGCCACTATATACATTTCCCATGTGACATTCCAGACTTTATCTAAGCATTGTAAAGATACTAAAAAAGAACTAATCTTGCAAACATGTTACAAAAGAAAAAAATGGGAAGGCTGGTAGGGAAACAAATGAATGCTGGAACAATAGCTCCCTTTTTAGCAGCTGAATAAGACCAGTCTGATCTTATTTGTCTAAGGATGCAGGACCCCGGTGGCCTTTAGTCTCCTGGAAAGTGTCAGATACTAGATTATACCTTTGTTCAGATCTGCAGTCTTTTAGAAGCAAATGGTCTTTCTGGCAGGAAAGAGCCTAGGCTTACTCTTTTGCAGAAATACCTTTCCTAGCTAATGGACAAGACCAAGTTGTTTCCCTTTTTAACATCTACATCACATAATGTACCTGCCCCGAGAGTCCCACATTTGTCTTTCTGAACACTAAGATTAGATTAGATTGTTTTTTGAATGAACTCCAAGTCCTTCTCAACTCTTGTTTTTCAGTTTACAACAATCTTGCACTTCAGATTAATTTTGACCATGACAATAACATTTGACACATAAAAATTATCATAGAAATAAACAATCATTTCATTAAAAATAAAAAAAAATCTGAATACAAACAACCATGCATATATGAAGACCACTGCAGTTATAGTGGGAGTGGGCAGCCATCCCAGATTTGGGGCTATAAATGCTTTCCGCTGAACATGGGATGGCCACGCACCATCATGACTTCCTCACAATTTAATTGACAGTTTAAAAATGAGCTGAAAATCCCTTTCTGTATCTTTAAGGGCTATGGGAAGTAATGCTTGCCATTCAAGAAAACCTTTATTTAAATTGGCCGGGAAGGGATAGCAAGTGATCTAAACAGACTGAGAGGGCATTGCAAAATGCTGAAGAGGCACTGATTTTTTTCCTTATAATAAAAACTTTATTTATATACTGCTCTATCTCCCTGAAGAGACTCAGGGCAGTTTCCAAAGAGTACAAATACAAATACAAATACAAAACAACATATAATAAAATATAACAAAAATACATCATAGATAAAACACAGCAATTTCAGTTAAAAAACAATCGCAGTGACAGCCTTCGATCAAGGGGCGGGAAACATTAGTCAGGGCGAGGCTGGCCTTAATCCATTTTAAGGGTAGATGAGAACTTATATACCTATCTTAGGGGCAGGTGATGAGCAGTATACCACAATCTGATTCAAGGGAAAACTAATCTTGATCAAAAACTTGCCTAAACCACCGGGTTTTTGGTGCTTTACAAAAAGTGGGTAAGGTGCGGGCCTGTCTGATCTCTTTAGGGAGAGCATTCCAGAGCCAGGGGGCCACCACCGAGAAGGCCCGTTCCCTTATCCCCACCAAACGTACTTGGTACGATGATGGGAGTGAGAGAAGAGCCTCCCCAGCTGATCTCATAGCCCACACCACATCATAGGGGGAGATGCAATCACGGAGATAGGCAGGGCCCAAGCCATGTAGGGCTTTATAGGTAAGTACCTGCACCTTGAATTGGGCCCGGCAGTTTATCCGCAGCCAGTGGAGCTGCTTCAATAGGGGCATTGTGTGCTCCCTATAACCAGCTCCCATCAGAAGCCTAGCTGCTGACCTTTGAACCAGCTGGAATTTCCGGACTGTCTTCGCGGGCAGCCCAATGTAGAGAGCATTGCAGTAGTCCAATCTGGATGTAACCAAGGCATGGACCACTGTGACCAAGTCAGACTTGAGGTATGGTCGCAGTTGGCACACAAGTTTTAGTTGTGCAAAGGCCCTCCCAGCCACCGCTGACACCTGAGCCTCAAGCGTCAGCGTTGAGTCCAGGAGGACCCCTAAGCTGGGGACCAAGTGTTTATGATTGAAACACTATCAAAGTTGGTCCTCAAGTTTCAACTCTTGAATCATAGAATCATAGAATCATAGAATAGTAGAGTTGGAAGAGACCTCATGGGCCATCTAGTCCAACCCCCTGCTAAGAAGCAGGAAATCGCATTCAAAGCACCCCCGACAGATGGCCATCCAGCCTCTGCTTAAAAGCCTCCAAGGAAGGAGCCTCCACCACGGCCCCGGGGAGAGAGTTCCACTGTCGAACAGCTCTCACAGTGAGGAAGTTCTTCCTGATGTTCAGGTGGAATCTCCTTTCCTGTAGTTTGAAGCCATTGTTCCGTGTCCTAGTCTGCAGGGCAGCAGAAAACAAGCTTGCTCCCTCTTCCCTATGACTTCCCTTCACATATTTGTACATGGCTATCATGTCTCCTCTCAGCCTTCTCTTCTGCAGGCTAAACATGCCCAGCTCTTTAAGCCGCTCCTCATAGGGCTTGTTCTCCAGACCCTTAATCATTTTAGTCGCCCTCCTCTGGACGCTTTCCAGCTTGTCAACATCTCCCTTCAACTGTGGTGCCCAAAATTGGACACAGTATTCCAGGTGTGGTCTGACCAAGGCAGAATAGAGGGGAAGCATAACTTCCCTGGATCTAGACGCTATTCCCCTATTGATGCAGGCCAGAATCCCATTGGCTTTTTTAGCAGCCGCATCACATTGTTGGCTCATGTTTAACTTGTTGTCCACGAGGACTCCAAGGTCTTTTTCGCACACACTGCTGTCAAGCCAGGCGTCCCCCATTCTGTATCTTTGATTTCCATTTTTTCTGCCGAAGTGAAGGATCTTGCATTTGTCCCTGTTGAACTTCATTTTGTTAGTTTTGGCCCATCTCTCTAGTCTGTCAAGATCGTTTTGAATTCTGCTCCTGTCTTCTGGAGTGTTAGCTATCCCTCCCAGTTTTGTGTCGTCTGCAAACTTGATGATCATGCCTTCTAACCCTTCGTCTAAGTCGTTAATAAAGATGTTGAACAGAACCGGGCCCAGGACGGAGCCCTGCGGCACTCCACTTGTCACTTCTTTCCATGATGAAGACGACGCATTGGTGAACACCCTTTGGGTTCGTTCGCTTAGCCAATTACAGATCCACCTAACTGTAGTTTTGTCTAGCCCACATTTTACTAGTTTGTTTGCCAGAAGGTCGTGGGGGACTTTGTCGAAGGCCTTACTGAAATCCAGGTACGCTACATCCACAGCATTCCCTGTATCGACCCAACTCGTAACTCTATCGAAAAAAGAGATCAGATTAGTCTGGCATGACTTGTTTTTGGTAAATCCGTATTGACTATTAGCAATGACCGCATTTGTTTCTAAGTGTTCGCAGACCACTTCCTTAATGATCTTTTCCAGAATTTTGCCTGGTATTGATGTGAGGCTGACCGGACGGTAACTGTTTGGGTCGTTCTTTTTTCCCTTCTTGAAGATAGGGACCACATTCGCCCTCCTCCAATCTGCTGGGACTTCTCCCGTTCTCCAAGAACTCTCGAAGATAATTGCCAGTGGTTCTGAAATAACTTCCGCTAGTTCCTTCAGTACTCTTAGGTGTAGCTGATCTGGCCCTGGGGACCTGAATTCGTTTAGAGAGGCCAAGTGTTCCTGGACAACTTGTTTCCCTATTTGGGGTTGAATTTCCCCCAATCCTTCGTCCATTCCGTGTTGCTGAGGTTGAAGATGGCTTTCTTTTTGTGAGAAGACCGAGGCAAAGAAGGCATTAAGTAGTTCTGCCTTTTCCCTGTCCCCTGTCGCCATCACCCCATCTTCTCCTTGCAATGGCGAAGATGGGGTGATGGCGACAGGGGACAGGGAAAAGGCAGAACTACTTAATGCCTTCTTTGCCTCGGTCTTCTTGAGCTCCAATAACTTTCATTACCCTTTTACTACTAAGATCTTATAAAATATGGCTCTTTGGTCTCAAGGTATCCTCAGCAAGTGGATGCGATGGTTGTTGGTTCTGCATGTCCTTCATAATCATTAAATTAATGCATTCAGGCAGAGATGCAAGAATGTTTAAACTTAAAATATTGGATAAAAGAAACTAAACATTTCTCTCTGAACCCTGTTCACAACTTCTATTCCAAAAAGCCCTATTAAGATATCATCTGCTCCCATCTGCTTAAATGGCCCTATCTGTACCTCTTTCTAGTCTCATCTCTATTCCTTTTGCTCCTAAATAACTCTTTAACAGATAAGCACACATTTTATATTTTTTTTCCCTCTGAGAGCTTTCCAACAGCATTCCATGAACATTCCCAGAATTGCCTCCATATTCACTTAACACTCCAGAGTACATTTTTTCAGAATTTTTTAAAATGCTGTAAAATTGGCACATGACATTTGAGACCACAGGGGTTCCCTAAAGTCCTGCATTCTTATTCCTGCTCTTCAATTGACAGGTGTCTTTTTCTGCTGACTGCAGCAGCTGAACTGCTGCTTGGGGATCTCACCTGCATCTGTTTAATAATGAAGATACTGAACTACTTTTTACTTACTTCATTGTAGAAGCTGGATTATCCCTAAGCAGTGATTGCTATATACCAACCACATCAGTCTGAACTACCCTCATTATTCCCAGTTTCAAGGAAGAAGGGAAGAGCATGAAGATTAACAACCATGGTCCACAGATATGGTAGACCCATTGGAATTTCTTTTTGTCAGAAATCAAATAGGACCTCATCCCATGAGAAGAGGAAACCGGGGGGGGGTGGGGGGGTGGGGATGATCTTTGATTTTGTTCTGTTTTTAAGGAGAAATGATAATATTTTCAACCCCATCACATGCAATTTATTTTGACTGTTTCTACAATAACCCTCTGCATTCTGAGCAATCACATGGGTGAATGTAGACCCTGCCCGTTCCATGTTAATCTTCTTCTTTTCTTTTCTTTTTTTAAAAAAGGGAAACTTTGCAATTGCGGAAATTTAAAATCTGAGTCTTAAAAGTGGGGGAATAGAGCCATAGTGACAGAACTCTGCTCAAATCCTGCAATGAAGGCAAGAATTTTTGCTTTATCTAATGATGACTTTGAAGAGGCTGTCAAAGGACAATTTATATTACTGGGAATTGTACACATTTTTTCCATCAGTCTGGGATCATCATTTCTTTCCCATTCTTAACAAAGTAAATTAAATAAATATAATGAAGCTGAAATCATCGGAATCTGTAGCTGTTTTTGCCAGCTGCTACCATGTTATTGAGTAATATATCATTGTGAGGATAGTGTATTTGTAGTGATATATTGCACAGAAACATCGTTAGAGCAACTACATTCCTTTGATATATTAGTCAATAACAAGCAGAAAGCAAACACTTGAAAACTCAAGTTTAACACCTTATCTAGCACTGTGTGTGTGTCCATACATGTGCCTTGCTATCACAGCTTCTGAAAAGTCAAAGTAATTTTGTAATATATATCGTATAGTAAAAGTTATAAAAGAAACGAGTTGTAGACAGGACACATACCAGACATTTTTTATTCTTTCTCCTCATTCCCTATCAGAGTGGGTCTAGGAATCTCCAAAAAGCCAAAGATCTCTTCTACATTTAGTCATGAGTGCAATCGTGACAAATGTGAATTCTAGGGAACCTTTTATTCACAAAAAGGGAATGATATGCATACATATGGATGTGTATTGGTCTCTCTTGCCAGTGTGCCATTACATATTGTCACAATTTAGTAAAGAAGTTTTTGTTGTGTACTAAGTAGGCTTGCTCAAATAATTCGATTTTCCCGTTACCCGTTATTAATTCGTTATTTTCGTTTGTTTTGAAGCAATATAGAACCTTGGTTGTCCACACGTCTGGATATCGCGGTTTCGAATCGCGAGAGGCCGTTTTTTCTTATTTCTTCGTTTTTTTCGTTAGGAAAAAAAAGCTTTTGCAAATCACCCAAACTCCTTTCCTTTTGCCCCTCAGCCAATGGGAGGCTCAGCCAATGGGAGGGGGCGAGGGGGAAGGAGGCCGAGGAGGAGGAGGAAGACGGAGGGGGGAAATGGCCGCCGCAGCCGCCTCGCCTCAGCTCAGGCCTGGAGAGACCGAGAGGGGCCCGGCGGTGAGGAGGAAGAGGCCCGGGATGCGAGGGGGTGTGGGCCAGGCCCGTCCTCGGCTGCTCCCAGGGGCCCAGATTCGCACCCTCCCTCCCCCCAATACAGGTCTCCAGTCCATACCACGCTACATGAACTTGAATGGATACTGTGGTTGTGTTGTCGAAAGCTTTCATGGCCGGGATCACACTGTTGTGGTATGTATTCCGGGCTCTATGGCCATGTGCCAGAAGCATTCTCTCCTGACGTTTCACCCACATCTGTGGCAGACATAGAGGTTTTGACGTCTGTGCGAAGCTAGGCAAGTGGGGTTTATATATCTGTGGAAGGTCCAGGGTGGGAGAAAGAACTCTTGTCTGTGGGAGGCAAGTGTGAATGTTGCAATTGGTCACCTTGATTAGCATTGAATAGCCTTGCAGCTTCAAAGCCTGGCTGCTTCCTACCTGGGGGAATCCTTTGTTGGGAGGTATTAGCTGGCCCTGATTGTTTCCTGTCTGGAATTCCCATTTTCTGGGTGTTTCTGGGAAGGTAATGGCACTCCATGTAGTCATGCCGGCCACATGACCTTGGAGGTGTCTATGGACAACACTGGCTCTTGGGCTTAGAAATGGAGATGAGCACCAACCCCCAGAGTCAGACATGACTGAACTTAACGTCAAGGGATACCTTTACCTTTACCTACACACACACACACACACACACACACACACACAAGCAGGGACTATATATATATATATATATATATATATATATATATATATATATACACAATATATATCACACACACACCAATTTAACAAAGTTTCAGCCACAAAAACAAAGTTTCTGAAGTAGAACAATGACTTTCACAGTAAAGACAACCCAATTTAACAGGAAATAAGACTTTCAAACCAGGAACAGATTTCTGCAATTATTAAAAAATGGTTTATTATAAAAGCTATGAAAATTCTCCAAAAATCAGAGGATAAGGGAAACGTTCCAAATTTTGGTGAGCTATCAGTGTTAAATGTGTTCTACCACTGTACCAAGTTTGAAGAAGATCACTCAAAAAATGAGGGTGGGAGAGTCCTGTAAAGTCCTCTCCCTCTGTGCTGTTTTTGGGAATTGCGCATGCGCGTCCGCCATTAACGTATTAATTTAGAAAATAACGAATTTTCGTTAATTTTGAAATTTTTTGGGGGCCAAATTCGGAAATACCATCAGAAACGAAAAGCTGCCCCCCTCTAGTTTTGAAACGAGTTTAGAATCAAATTTTTCATGGATCGATCAAGCCTAGTACTAAGTTACAGATTATACAGGATTCCGCTGTATTTTCCTTATTTTTAAAATTTAATAAGTATGTTCTTCTTGTAGACAAAGCAATGTATATAAAATTAACAGCTAAGAAAATGGGCATATCAGAGTATGATTGATGTGTTTTGAAGGGGGAGATTTTTAATCAGTGTAAATTGGTGCATGGGTCAGAGATTTATAAAATCTTGTTTTGCATCTATACATATAAAAGAGTGATGGCATCACGGCTACTCACAAAACAACAAAAGTACAGGCCCCGCAACTTCGAAATTTGACAACACAACCCATCATCCATGCCTCCAGGTTGATACAACAAAAAGAAAAGAAAAACAAAGTCTGAATTAGAGGGAGAGCAATAATTTTTTTTATCCAATTGCTGCCAGTTTAGAGGGCTAATCTCTGCCCACTTGGTCGCCTAGCAACCAGCCAAGGGACAGCCAGGGTTCAGTTAGGGGACAGGCCAATTTAGGCCTCACTTAGGCTTCTTCCACAGATTATCTAATTTGCACTGGATTATATGGCAGTGTAGACTCAAGGCCCTTCCACACAGCTATATAACCCATTTATAATCTTATATTATCTGCTTTGCACTGGATTATCTTGACTCCACACTACCATATAATCCACTTCAGTGTACATTTTATACAGCTGTGAAGAAAGGGCCTCATATAATCCAGTTCTTAGCAGATAACATAAGATTATCAATAAACAGTAGACTCTCACTTATCCAACATAAACAGGCCGGCAGGATAAGTGAACATGTTGGATAATAAGAAGGGATTCAGGAAAAGCCAATTAAACATCAAATTAGGTTATGATTTTACAAATGAAGCACCAAAATATCATGTTAAACAACAAATTTGACAGAAAAAGTAGTTCCATGCGCAGTAATGCTATTTAGTAATTACAGTAGAGTCACTTATCCAACACTCGCTTATCTAATGTTCTGGATTATCCAATACATTTTTGTAGTCAATGTTTTCAATATATCGTGATATTTGGTGCTAAATTCATAAATACAGTAATTACTACATAGCATTACTGTGTATTGAACTACTTTTTCTGCCAAATTTGTTGTTTAACATGATATTTTGGTGCTTCATTTGTAAAATCATAACCTAATTTGATGTTTAATAGGCTTTTCCTTAATGCCTCCTTATTATCCAACATATTCGCTTATCCAATATTCTGCCAGCCCGTTTATGTTGGATAAGTGAGACTCTACTGTACTGTATTTACAAATTTACCACTAAAATATCACAATGAATTTAAAACACTGACTACAAAAACATTGATTATGAAAAGGCAGACTGCGCTGGATAATCCAGAACATTGTATAAGTGAATGTTGGATACGTGAGATTCTACTTTAATATGAAATAATTAATAATAATCAGAAGTAAATAAACAGGGGAATTCCACATAGGAAACAATCAGGGTCAGCTAACACCTCCCAACAAAGTATTCCCATCACCAAAGTCTGGCAAATCCTCTGCTTTCTCAGGGCCACAGACAGTAGAAGCACATAAAATATCGCAAATAACACCACTCTGAAAACAAGGGAATTCCAAACAGGAAAGAATCAGGGCCAGCTAACGCCTCCCAACAAAATATTCACTCAGGGAGGAAACAGCCAGGCTTTAAAGCTGCAAGGCCATTACATCCTAATCATTTTTCCTAATTGCAGCATTCATACTTGCCTCCAACAGAAAAAAAACCAATCAGAAATATTGTATATTCACAACCTTTAGGAAATAATATCCCCTGATGGCGCAGCGTGTTAAAGCGCTGAGCTGCTGAACTTCTGGACCGAAAGGCCGCAGGTTTGAATTGGGGGAGCGGAGAGAGCCCCCACTGTTAGCCCCAGCTTCTGCCAACCCAGAAGTTCAAAAACATGCAAATGTGAGTGCATCAATAGGTACTGCTCCGGTGGGAAGGTAACGCCGCTCCATGCAGTCATCCCACATGACCTTGGAGGAGTCTACGGACAACGCCGCCTCTTCGGCTTAGAAATGGAGATGAGCACCAACCTGCAGAGTCAGGCATGACTGGGCTTAATGTCAGGGGAAAACCTTTACCCTTGACCTTAACAACCACCAATTCCTCAATACTTTATTTCCCATACCACCATACTTCACCACAGCAACGCGTGGCCGGGCACAGCTAGTTATTTTATGGAAGGGAACTTGACTACCACTAGCAATCATAATCCTGGCAAGTTAGTGCCTAAACCTCACTTGTTGTATAGAAACCCAGACTGCAGAAATCTCTACATTTGGCATGGGAGCAGGTGAAAACTGGTGGACATTCAGAAAAGTAAGACCATTGGAAAAAATGTGATATGGAATCCATTCCTCAGATACTTAATTGTGATATCTTGTTTTATGTACCTTACTACCTTCCTTCCTTTATTTTTTTTAAAGTCCCCATCTACACTGCACTAAAATGCATCTAAATGTGTCCAAATGAGGCCTCATGATAATGAAGATTAACCTGGAATATACCTGGAAATCCAGGTTTATTCTGGGTTAAAATAGCACCTCTAAACATCTGGACTTTTCATTAGGATGAGATCTTTGAAGGTGTGGGACCTGTGGTGACTGCTGCTGAGACCACCATCTGTGATCTCAGCAGCAGTCTCCATAATGATTTCCATTTCCATTTCCACTCGCTCAAGCAGCCTATGGAGAAGGGATTGAAGTGCCATCCTCCCCTCCCCCGACCCCTTTCCAAGCTGTAAAGGTGTTAAAAAGACTGCTTATTGAGCATAAAGGCTCTGGAGGGAATTCTGCCATGTCCTTAGATGCAAAACAAAGGCCTTAGAAGCAGGCGGCCAGTGGATATCCCCCCCCCCCCCCAGTGCTAATGCTGGTTTGGCACGAGAGAATGCAGTCATCCCCTTACCAAAAAGTTGAGGTTTTGGCCTCCTCTTTGGTTAACAAATGTGCAGGGAACCTGAGATTTAAACTCCAATTCCCTGCACATTTTCTGCAGTGTAGAAGAGCCCGAAAAAGACCTACTCTTAGATCATGTGATTTAGCCCTTTCCATGACCTTTTCTTTATTTCCATCCATTTTTTCTTAAACACAATGATTCAGTATAACAGAAATATCAAGGTCGAGAAAAGAAGATAGCAAAGTTCTTCAGACTATGGCCACAAAGGTGATTACTTTACTATATAATAGCTAGATGCTATCTGTCCATTTGTCTTTGACTTTTTGTTTTATATTGCAGAATTAATCAATAAAAACCACTTAGGAATAAAAAAAACCCTGGAGAAATAATCCATCTGAGCCTCAACAGAAATCCGGGCCCAAGTAAGTTTTATCCATGAGATCTACCACCATTTTGGCAGTTATTTTCCTCTATGTCCCAAGTGGCACATAATCCATGGTTTCCAGAGTGCTGGAATGTTTGATATTATAGTGCCGCAATCCTGTGCCAATTGACCTGGGAGCAAGCATATGTAACTCAGTGAGTCTTCCTTCTGAGTAAATATGCATAGAGTTGTGCTGCAAGTAACATGCTAGCGGTGTCTCTGCACTGCAGAATATAGATTGACACCACTTTAACTGCCATGGCGCAATGCTATGGAATCTTAGAATATGTGGTTTGAGACAGAGAAAGCTAAAAACCTTGTAAAACAGCTCCCATAGAATCATATAATCATAGAGTTGGAAGAGACTTCTTCGGCTATCCCTGTTGATCTTCATTTTGTTAGTTTTGGTCCATCTCTCTAATCTGTTAATATCGTTTTGAATTCTGCTCCTGTTTTCTGGAGTATTAGCTAACCCTCCCAATTTGGTGTCATCTGCAAACTTGATGATCATGCCTTCTAACCCTTCATCTAAGTCATTAATAAAGATGTTGAACAGAACCGGACCCAGGACGGAACCCTGCAGCAATCAACTCATCATTTCTTTCCAGGATGAAGAAGAGGAAGAATTGGTGAACACCCCTTGGGTTCGTTTACTTAGCCAATTACAGATCCACCTAACCGTTGTTTTGCCTAGCCTACATTTGACTAGCTTGTTGATTCAATAGCATTAAGCCATGGCAATTAAAGTGTATCCCAATTACATTCATTGTACAGTGTAGACAAGAGCTGGAAGAAATATTTTCCTTTCAACATTAAATAATTTTGTTTCCTTCTCCTGAGTAAATTGCAAAATGAATTACATTTAGACTATTATAAATGTAAAAATATCTGGAAATAACTGGATTTGTTTTGTTTACCAGTCACCAGGACCCACTGAGTTTATCTCCCCCCCCCCCCGCCCAACCTTTAAAGAAAGAAAAAGTGATTATTGTTATGGTCTAAAGCTCAGACTTTAACTTAACAGTATTTAAATGGATTGATAAGCACCATGACCTTATTAAAGTGAAGTGTTTTTCTTCTTCTATTGGCTCTTGGGGTGCATTTCAAATACAGAGTGACAGCACTGACAATAAAATTATTATTCTTGATAGGCTCTGGAGGGAAAAAACACTATTTTCTCTCTTTGCTCATATGAAGAAATGCTCTTTTCATGACTTCTGCAGCAAGCATATAATCCATTAGTGAAGAGCTCAGCAACGTGAGTTTCACAAGCTGCAAATGATGATCAATGAAATGGCGAAAGTGGTGATGCCCACAGTGAGGGAAAGTGCCAAGTTGTTTTCAAAACATAGAAATACAGACACCTTAACTATTGTTCTAATCTTTGTAAGTAGAAGATAGGACATGCCCCTAGTTAACAAATGACAATGGTATGATACCACCATACTGTGGGCCACCAGCAGTTGGATGGAACATGAGTAGAGATGGCCATACTGATTAGAGGAATTCATGTAGCTTTAGTCTCCAAACCAAACTTTACCAAGGTTTGTGAATATGCCATATGATGACAGAATAAGAGGCATTTGTGTTACAACACAATTATGGGAAAGGGGAAGAGGTACAACATGGACAATAGTTTACCATGTCCAAACACAGGCCTTCAATATGCTTCACTGGTAGTCAGTTTCATGTTTGAGGTGATCCCTTTACAAAGTGTCCTTTGGTGGATCAGGAATACCAGAGTGAAAATTAGAGTGGGCCCCAATGCCCTTAATGGTTGTGTACAACAGGGAATTTCATATCTAGCTTGTTATCTGGTTGCATGAGTTACAGCTCTTGCTAGTATTCCCTCTTTTACACAACCACTAACATTACATGAGTTCTCTGCAGTTTTCAATGTATCTGAAGCACAAGTTTACCTATGTAAGTGAGATGTGCAACATCATAGGTGTCCGATGAAAAAATATTTAAAATTTCTTTTAAAAACTTTGAATTTTTAAAAAATAATTCCATGCCAGAGCATCAAAATTTTATTGAAATTCAATGTACCTCTGTTTTAAAAATGAACATTGAATCTCTGTATTTCCAAACCTACTACATCATACAAAACACCCGGGCAATAGTCACAGATGAAAGGAGGGACACTGTGGGTTCACAATGCTTAGGGACAAAGTTTGAGTTCTGTGGGAAAATCAGGGATAGATTCTATTGGGGGGGGGGGAGTCTTCTGAAGAGTTCCATGGCTGAATAACTTTGGGAACCACTGCTCTAAGGGATGGGAAGGGGTTACCATATTTAAAGAATTCTCCAAGCTACTTTACATTGGATTGGTGTTTTTCCAAAAGTGACTTCTAATTATCACACAAGGAAGAGTGTTGGACCAGAAGCAATATTAGATTAATTGGTGGGTTTTTTCCTCATCAATGCAGAGAGATGATGCAATCATGATTGAAATTCAATACAATTACAAGAGAGAGGTGACATTTTGTGGTAAGTCCCATCCAAAGGTGCTTTTATTCTCCTGCAATTGTGTTTTATGAGTCCTTGGTTGGTTTGCTTCCCTCAACTCCTCCTCATAGTAGAGAATTCAGTCTATACTATCACAACTTCAGATTTAAGGCTGTGAAGCAAAATAGGGTATGTTTTTCATTCAAAGAAGAGGAGTCATGCAGGTGCAGGAATAGAGAGTTGGGCAATGTAATGGTATTGGAGGCTGGTCTACGAGAGTGCTTTGCAAAATGGTGAGCCATAGATCAGAGCTACTATGCATTTCTGGCCGGGGGATGGGGGAGAGAAACAGTTTTAGCTAATGGACACAAATATTGTGCCAGCCCATGACACATTGAGGGGGAAAGTATCGATGTTATGCCGTATCACTTATTTTAAAAGCAATGCTTTTGGGTTGGAAAGATTAGCCGTTTACAAGAAACGTTGCCCAGGGGACGCCCGACTGGATTCACTCAGTCTTGGACATAGCACTGAACGAAACATGCAGAATAATCACAGGATGCCTTAAACCTACACCTGTTGATAAACTGTACAAGTTAGCTGGCATTGCCCCTCCTGACGTGCAACGGGAAGTTGCTGCTAACTGTGAGAGAAATAAGGTTGAATATTGTGAAAGGCACCCACTGCATGACTATCAGCCTCCTCCCACCAGACTCAAATCAAGGAAGGGCTTCATGAGAGCCACCACTCCTCTTGATGTTCCTCCACCAACAGCAAGAGTGTCCCTCTGGGCAGCTAAACCAGGTAATTCCAACTGGATGGCCCCCCACGAGGGTCTTCCTCCAGGGGCAAACCAAGAATGGGCAACTTGGAAGTCCCTGAACAGACTCAGAAGTGGAGTGGGCAGATCATAAGACAACTTGGCAAGGTGGTACTACCTGGAGGAATCCTCCACTTTGTGTGACTGTGGAGCAGAACAAACAACTCAGCATATGTATGCTTGCCCACAATGTCCTGCCTCATGTAGGGAGGAGGAGTTGTTTAAAGCTACGGACAATGTGGTCGCTGTTGCCCGCTTTTGGTCTAAAACTATTTAGCTGCTTGGGATTTCCTTTATTTCATCACTTTTAAAATTTATTTATTATGCAATGCTTTTGAAACAAAATAAATAAAATCACATATTTTAAGAAACACTGATCTAGAAGGCCTTGTCTCATCACTTCTCTCAAAATTGTCCTTTCTATAGAGAGCTAAGGAATGGTGATGTCTTTTGTGCATGTATTCTGATGATGTGTGATACAGAAAAAAGCCTGTTCTGTGATATAGACAAGATCAAATAATGAAAAAGCAGGATATTCAACTTCCTGAATTTTACAAGTCCAGTACCCATTTATGGCGTGATGGAATAAGATGTGTGCTGTCAGCTTGATTGCTTAGAATTGCCAATTGGCCAGAAAAAAACCCTTGGGCTTATGCATCTCTTTCCTCAATTGTCTTTCTCAGCAATTTGACCTGCAGAAGCCAGCAGGAGGTTTTCTCAGTACAGAGAGAAACAGGAGCATCTCACGGTGAAGATACAACAGCAGGAGATAATATCCTGGTACATGCATCAATCCCATGGAATGACACATCAATTGAGTGATTCAGCATGTTAATCAGTGTGTGCATCAACCTGTTAATAGCTCTGACTGTGTCATGGAATTGGGACTTATCAAGTACGATGAGGTCCAGGCACTTCTGTGGTGACATGCTGGTGATGTTAGGGGTGGGATTGTCCTCTCCCATTGGTGAAAAAAAGAACATTTCATTTGTTTATTGAATCACCCTTTACTTTACATAATTGCAAAGTGTCTTTCTAAAAAAAAAAAAAGGCAGCAATTGCACAACAGAAGGATGGAGTTATGCCATACCCAGAAGTGTATCCTGGCATTGTCATGCATCACAGTTTCAAGACACAAGTAATGATGCAATGAGGAGGGTGACAGTACTGGTAAGGAGCTGCTATTTTGGGTTGCGGGGATATGGTAGGATAGCAGCTTCATGCTGTAAAATCCTTTATCTGTACAAAGCAGCTGTATTTTATTCCAGACGCTGAAATAACTTTTTGCCCTGAATTATATTGCTGCTGTTTCTGGATTTCATATGAAGGTCAGACTCAGAACCAGCCTCCCAGATTTAGCTGCAGGCTTTGCAAGACAGATCCCACAATCATATGCCCTGCAGCTTAAAATAATTCCATATTTATACTAGTCACACATTATCGCCAGTTAAATTATTACATGATTAGACTACCCATTAGAAGATAGCATTGATGTTCAAGCTGCAATGCCCCTTTAAATGGGATATATATGTATGCATATAGATAGACACATGACTGAGAGACAGGAAGACAGAGAGAGAGAGAGAGAGAGAGAGAGAGAGAGAGAGAGAGAGAGAGAGAGAGAGAGAGAGAGAGAGAGAAGAGATCAGCCTTATTAAAATAGCAGTCCACATGTAAGTGCAGGTGCTTGATGATACACAATTGTGTCAAAATATATCATTTTGCAGAAGTCCACCTCTATGCTGCCTCTCATTTTCAAGAATGATAGCAGTGATCTTTCTGGTTCTGTTGAGAGCAGTATTTTGAGCAGCTTAGTCAAATTGCCATTTAGTTGAAATTAGTTTTTCCCTTAGGGTTTTTTCAATGATAGGAGTACAAAACTAGATCGCAGTGTGCAAAAATACATGGAAACAGCTCAGTTTGAAGATCTTTCCTAGTAGGTGATATGATTTTCAACATTAATGAAGATACAAAAAGAACATCTGTGTGAAAGGCTTTCCCAAGATTGGCAACTCAGTTGCAGCATGCTTTCCCTCCAAACCTTGAATATCAGACAGTTGTAGTAAGTTGAGTGTCAAAGTGTTTTTCATCTCCATTCTATCCTAGGACTTTTTTGTTCCTGTGTGAGTCCAAGTAAACTCTGATCTATAAGCATTGTATCATTAGGTTTTCTAGACTACATACTGGGTGCATACAGTTTGACACAATTTTAACTGCCATGGCTTAATGCTATGGAATTCTGGGATTTGTAGTTCAATGAGGCATCAGCACTCATTGAAAGAGAACACTAAAGACCTTATAAAACTACAGCTCCCATGATTCCATAACATTGAGCTATGGAAGTTACAGTGGTGGCCTGTATGTCATCCAGTTCAAGCTGCTGGTCAATGTAAGGAACTCAGCATTAGGATATCCCTCTCAACAAATGGTTGTCCAGCCTGTTCTTGAAAAAAAATTTCATAAGGAAGTACCACAACCACACTAGCTAACTGGTTTGAAAACCCAAGAATTACTACATAGACATTTCATGTAATGTTCAATCAAAACTTACTGTCTTGTTCTCTTTATACCACTGCGACTGTATTTGCCATTGTATGCTGAAAGTTTTGTTGCATTGCATTTTCAAATGTTGTGATGTGCTCTGGGCATTTGCGATCATGGAGCTCAGAGCATCATTGCTCTCTCTTTTCAACACACACATGCACACAATGAGTGTCACAATGACCCTGTCAGGCAAGTTAGGTTGAAAGATAGTGCCTGGACCATAATTGTCCAGTGAACTTAATGGCTAAATGAAGATTGGAACCTGGGGCTCCTTAGCTGAAATCCAGCAGCACACCCCTATTGGCAAAAATACAAGAGGTAGAGATAAGAGAAACAGAATAAAATGAAAAGAGACTCATAAAGTCTTCATAAAGGAAGGGAATGCAATCATAATGGAAATCAGGGATTCCGAGTAAACGAGAAGTGAAACTGAAAACAAAACATGGGCAGAATTGTTGGATGTTCTTATATTGGTGTCTATAAAAAGTGGGCCTTGTGGGGGGATTTGCAATTGGAATTTCCATCTGGAGGGATTTGCAATTGGGGATGAATTTGCAATCGATGTGATGGAAAGAGAAAGCATTGTAAACAGGATAAGGATGTAGCAGACATAAACAACAACACAACAGAATGTTGCAGAGGTCAAATGTCCATTTTGGCATTTTGCCCTGGAAATCTGCATTGTTTATGAGACTTGCTATATATTCTAGAGAAACAAAATACAAAGCTATGTGTATTTTTTTAAAGAAGTGTATAGCTAAAATGCTTGCAGTCAAAATGCAGGCATCATGATTTACTCAAAATGGGAAAATGCAAACATTAGAGATAATGTGTGTGAATTTACATGCAGAATGAAATAAATGTTTTGTAACTGGAAGCAACAAAAGATGAGACAAATATACAGGTTGAAGTTTAGAATGAGAGTTCCCTCCCTTGGAGAAGGCCTACAGACCAGAGTAGGTCAAAGACATAATGACAACTGACTGCAGATGAGCTACTCTTATTGGTTTGTCTAACGTATATTGGAGTGATCTACTTCAGTACATCTCATGTATTTTTCCCTTTCTTGTTTGAAGAGAGAGAAGTCTGTCTTAAGTGATATAGAGAGAATTGTGTCAATTGGTACAGGAAGAAGTATTCTTTCACATTAATAGACCCAGGTATGTCTTGAGCAGTAGGTTTTTCCTGCTTGACTCTAAAATTATGTTTTCAGCAGGTGAGATCCCAGCAGCAGATGGGTAGTAGGCATGCTGTAAATCTGTTTTAAAGTAGCTGTCACTTTTAATATGTGGAATTATAAAGGTAGCTGCAATGTGAAATTCCTCAGTTTATTTCACAGGACAAAATGTAACTGCGATTTTGTCTTTCTCTGATATACACTAGTGTCTGAAACATTACTGTCCCTTGCTTTCTATGGATATTCCTCCTGTTCATTGCTGGTGTATCATTGGAGATTGGTCTCCCAGAACTCTGTCCTTGGAGAATCAGTAATAAATGGTGGCTTCCATGTCAGTGGAATCTACTCTAGGTTTTATTCCAAAGTTTCAAGGAGCTGTCCCAATTGCTGGACCTCATTTCCAAGGTATATTCAATATCTAATATATTCAATACCAGAATGAATTGACTCCATCCACTTCTAATGGTATGGAAGTCACAAGACATCACTGACCAAATAACTGAGATTAGGCATGGGATGAACTGGGTCTTAAAAAGTTAGAAATAAAAGTACAAAGCACTTGTGTCAGCAAATAGGCCTACCAATTCTGACCACCAAAGTAGATATACCAATGATAGAGCAATCAGGCACAGGCATTTGGCCAACCAAGACCCCTTCTACACTGTCATATAAAATCCAGATTATCTGCTTTGAACTGGATTATATGGTGGTGTAGACTCATATAATCCAGTTCAAAGCAGATAATCTGGATTTTCTGCTTTGATAATCTGGATTATATGGCAGTGTGGAAGGGGCCTTAGATGTGGAAACCTGTCTCCTGAAAAATGTGTATATCAAGCATTTCTATCCATCACTTGTCAATGAACAGACCTTCTCTCCATCAACAGAGAGACCTGGAAGAATTTGGACCATTTTCCCCATCCCTGAAAATTATAATTTTTCTCATTTATGTGACTCCTTCAGCCCCAAATTATTTGATTTGCTGCAGACCTTCAACGCATCCTCATTTGTGCTAGACACTGGATAGCTATGCTTGGCTATACTGCAGGACCGTTAGACAATACTCCAATAATTTTGGCCACCCAATCAAACAAAACCAATACAACAGCACTCCATTCCTTTGACAAGTGAAACTCTCTCAACTCCTGACCCTATGATATAATATTGATGGCCTTTATCTACATGAACATTTGTAATGTTTTGTTGTAAGACTTGGGTGAGGGGAATTATAAGGTTCTGCCTTTCTTGCTAGGAGTTGAAGTCCAAAGCACCTAGAGGGCTGAAGTTTGCCCATGCCTGCTTTAAAGGT
This sequence comes from Anolis carolinensis, assembly GCF_035594765.1. Lineage (NCBI taxonomy): Eukaryota > Metazoa > Chordata > Lepidosauria > Squamata > Anolidae > Anolis > Anolis carolinensis. Next base: position 265,454,581 of record NC_085843.1, read on the forward strand.
TGCTTTCTCTGGGCACACAGATTCCCAGTCAGAGGGACACTGAAATTTAGAATTCCAGTACTGTTTAAGAGATGGCAGTGGGAAGCCCATTTACCATGTAACAAAGTAGTGGAAGTGTGGGGAATACATTTGCTGGCATCCAGGCGTGGAGCCACACCATAATTAATTCTCCAAGTCAAACAATGCTGCAATTGGGCATGGCTTAACTTGCTTATCGGAGAGAGTCACAGACCCCTGTCTGCCTCTTTGGATCTTCTTGGAGGATGGAGAAAGTAGTAGCATCATCATTGGCTGCTGCCTCAGATTTAATTATTGGAGATTGGAGCCTTTCTCTGACTCTTTGCTAATAATTTTTGTTACTTATTTGTATTTTTCCTTTAGTACCTTAGTAGCTCCCCATCTCACCCTTTTCCATTTGTTTACCTGTTATTGATCTGAGCCTGGGTTTGATTCTCTTTTATCTTTGGTGGCTGGTGCAGCTGGCTGGGACTCCTTTTCCATTCCTTTCTGGACCTTTGGAGCCTTTGATATCTGGGCCCAACTAAGCCCAAGCTTCAGGCCCTGGAGGCCTCTGGGCTACAATGTGGCTGCTTCTGCCTGGCAGGAGTTTGTGCCTCATTGTCCAGGGTAACCACCAGCCTAACTCTGTTAGGCCTTCCTAGACATCAGCTGTTCAGACAGCTTTGACTTCTGCTGCAAGAGGGCTGGTTGGTTGTAATATTGCAAGCGGGCCCAGGCCATATGCTCAGCCACTATTTTATGAGGTCTTTCTGTAGATTTGTGGCAACTGGCCATCCTGCTGTTGCACTGAGTTTCACCATTTCGCTTGCTCTCTTTGCCTTTATGAGGCCTATCATGAGATTTCTGGCAAAGTGACTCAGGAGGCTTACACTCTGTAGCTAGCCTTCCAGTATCTGAGCTTGACCTTTGAGCAACCAGCATATTGATCAGGGACTGCTCTCAAGGGCTTTGGTGTCTCAAGGGGAGTCAGGGTTGACTGTGCTTCAGCCATTCCTGTATCAAATTTGCACCCCCAAATTTGACCAGCAAGAAACATTTAAATTGGTTAAAAAGGTGCCCTTAGTTCATTCCACTTCTCGTTGTCTGGTCTCTTTGTTCCTCTGGTTTATCAGCAAAAGGGAGAGAGACTCTTGAATAAACTGGGAGTTTTCTTCTCCAGAAAACAGATGTATTTATTCTAGCCTTCTTTTTTGTCTAATTGATGTAGCTGATAAGTACAGGACGTGAGAACAGCCTAGTTCTGCACAAAATGAATGGGCAAAAGACTGCCTGCACATTTCCATCTATACATCTCAGGTTGTTGAGAACTGCTTCATTATTCCTATTGTTGTTGTTGTTATATTTATTTATACCCCGCTTTATCTCCCCAAAAGAGACTCAAAGGGGCTTGACATAAAGGCATTTGTATACAATTTAAAATATACACATATACAAACATTAAAACAGATTTAAACACAAACAGCACTAAAATTCACAGTTAAAATCCATCTTAAACATATTCAAAATTAAAAACCACAGCACCCCCAACTAGATATTAAACACCTTCACCTTTGCAAAAAAAAAATTCCTGAAAACTGAGATTTATCCAGGAAACACATGTCCCTCGTCCCTACCCCAACACAGACGCCCATGCGGGCAATGAGTACAGGCAACATTTTAAAGTTGAACAAAAGTAAATAAATGGATGCCAAAGCTTTTAATTTACATCTTCTTTCTCATTGTCAAGGGGTATGTCTGCATTGGACAGATAAATCAGTTTCACACACACTTTTATTCTCACAACTGCAATACAATTCTTAGATTTATACATTGATGTGAGATACTTAGATTTCTCTGTCAAAAAACAAATTCTAAAAGACCACAAGAAAAAGCTCTGAGAACGAAATTTGCTGAATTCTGTAGTTTAATTAGACTTTCAGATAGATCGGGTAAGGAGACTAAAGTTCTCCCTAACACAACATTTTAAGTGTCTCATCTCATTGCAAATTTCATAGTCCTGTAGGATGGTATCATAATGTAGTATGAAACTGATGCCACAGTACAATGGAGGCAGAAAAGGGAAAACATAGACAGGTATATCTACCTGACTGTTTGCATTTAGGATGTATTTCTTTTAAAAAGGTACTAAATATGAGTTTTATTGCCTAGCAACAAGAAATGGAGCTGCCCTCCACCTGCACATTTAAAAACAAAAAAAGGAGACAATATCAGTTTCTTCTTCTTCATGCACTGAAGCGATCAGCAGAAAGAATATATTAGATATATCCAGCCAACTCATTTTTCTCTTGTCAGTTTTGCCATGATTAATGATAGCAAAGCATTGCTTAACTCAATTCTGAATGACACTTCTGGTATCATTCATTGCTTGGAATTTTGGGGGTCTGTTATCATTAACTAAAAATGAAATAGAAGTTAAACCACAAAGACAGATATGTCAATTCCGTCCCCTTTCTTTAATGTCTATTTTTATATTTGTTCTCTAGGAATAATTGCATCAAGCTTTGCAAATGTTCCTGAGATCACCCACAATGTTAAAGGTTTTGAAATTAAATAGCAATTAAGCTTGTTGCATTTTATTGCTTCAACTAGGCATATTGATATCCTTTTAAGCAGACAGTTTCTGGCTTTTATAATTATTAATGTACTGAGAAAAGCTTGGGCCCTGAAATTACTTGTGAATGAAAATGCTGTGGATCTCATATGTCAGCTTTAAGAATTATCAATAAATAAATTGTATGTTTGTAAAAGATAGGCCTTTTTTAATACCATGATATAAATGAGAACCTAAAAATTACTAAGAACAAAAGCATAGGGAACTAGATTTACAAAAAAGGTTTCAAGGAAGGTGGGGGGATGCATTATAAATTATGTTGGCCTTTTTCAACTAAGAGATATGTACTTTGGCCATATTGAAAGATGCCATGACTCTGTAGAAAAAAATTAAAGTGGGAGACAGTAGAAAAAGAGGAAGATCCCATTATAGCTTGGATGGACACAAATGAGTAACTGGGTTGCTGTGAGTCTTTCAGGCTGTAAGGCCATGTTCCAGAAGCTTTCTCTCCTGACTTTTCACCCACATCTCTCATTCAAAAGATGATATTCAATCAAAGCCAACTTGACAGCAACTAAAAAGATAGCATCTGAAAACTAAATCTCAGGTTAGGCAGTTACATGCATTTCCTCACCACTGTTTTGAAGCAAAGGTGAACAAAGAGATATTAGATGACCCACAACACATTTCCCTTCTGGCCATTTCTTCCCATTCAAACTCATATCCATGTTATCACTGCATTTCTCATTGGTTAAAGAGATAACAAGTTTATAAAATTGTTCTGATTGTATAGTCATTTTTGCAAATTATAGCATTTCTACAGCAGCTTACAGGGTTCTTTAAAAAAAACCCTCACTATCACAAAATATCAATTAAAATGCTATTGCATATTATTTATTTATTGTATATTCTACCTTTCTCCCCATATGTGATAGTTTACAATATTAAAACAATACATTTCAAACAAAGCATAATATAAAGTTACAAACAATCCAACAGTTATATTAAAAACATTAACTTGCAACAGTTAAGGAGCAGTTACAACATAATAATGGCAATAATGAACATCCCAGGTAAAAAACCTTCTCCAAGAAAGTGTTGTCTTTAAAGTCTTTGAATGCTTTTCCTCCTTGCCTACTATCTAAAGGTGAAGGTTTCCCCTGACGTTAAGTCCAGTCATGTCTGACTCTGGGGGTTGGTGCTCATCTCCATTTCTAGGCTGAAGAGCCAGCGTTATCCGTAGACACCTCCAAGGTCATGTGGCCGGCATGACTGCATGAAGCACCGTTAGCTTCCCGCTGGAGCGGTACCTATTGATCTACTCACATTGGCATGTTTTCGAACTGCTAGGCTGGCAGAAGCTGGAGCTAACAGCAGGTGCTCACTCCGCTCCAGGGATTTGAACCTGGGACCTTTTGGTCTGCAAGTTCAGCAGCTCAGTGCTTTAACACACTTCACCACCGGGGCTCCTACTACCTAGTTGGAAGTATATTAACAGCACTGGCATTGGAAGAATAGTGAAAAGGGACAGAAGACTTGAGGTGCCAGGTTGTAGCAGTATATCTGCAGTAAACAATACAGTAAAAGTTGGAGCTGGGAAGGAATAGGATTCATTAGAATAATAGAATCATAGAATCGTAGAGTTGGAAGAGACCTCATGAGCCATCCAGTCCAACCCCCTGCAAGAAGCAGGAAAATTTCATTCAAAGCATCCCGACAAGTGGCCATCCAGCCTCTGCTTAAAAGCCTCCAAAGAAGGAGCCTCTACCACAGCCCGGGAGAGAGAATTCCACTGCTGAACAGCTCTCACAGTGAGGAAGTTCTTCCTGATGTTCAGGTGGAATCTCCTTTCCTGTAGTTTGAAGCCATTGTTCCGCGTCTGCAGGGCAACAGCAAACAAGCTTGCACTCTCCTCCCTATGACTTTCCCTCACATATTAGTACATGGCTATCATGTCTCCTCTCAGCCTTCTCTTCTGCAGGCTAAACATACCCAGTTCTTTAAGCCGCTCCTCGTAGGGCTTGTTCTCCAGACCCTTGATAATTTTAGTCGCCCTCCTTTGGACGCTTTTCAGCTTGTCAACATCTCCCTTTAACTGCGGTGCCCAGAATTGGACACAGTATTCCAGGTGTGGTCGGACCAAAACAGAATAGAGGGGTAACATGACTTCGCTGGATCTAGACGTTATACCCCTATTTATGCAAGCCAAAATCCCGTTGGCTTTTTTCGCCGCCACATCACATTGTAGGCTCATGTTTAACTTGTTGCCCACGAGGACTCCAAGGTCTTTTTCACACATACTGCTGGTATGCTCTAAGATCCAACACATACATTCTTAACTACTGCACCAATTAGACAAACTTTGTGGGGACACAGGCAGTGGGGTAGAAGGAAGAAAAAGTTGGAAGAAGAATCAGCAAGCAATGAAATATCCACAGCAGTGGGTCCTCTGGGTCCCCAAGTGTTTTGGCCTAGAACTCCCAGAACTCCCAGCCAGTTTACCAGTTGCTAGGATTTCTGGGAGTTGAAGGCCAAAACATCTGGGGACCCACAGGATGAGAACCACTGATCTACAGTAATACTGGGTCAATAGGAAGAAATATGATCAGAAAGCCTGGAGTTGATTTCTATTTACAACTCTAGAAACGTTCTAACCAGAATGAATCTGCCAATGCAACTGTGGTTCTCTATTTGCCATACTACCTATGCATAGTTCAGTTATATATACTACTGTGGTGGGTGTTCATGAAAAATTGATATATGTTTGTGAACTATATGATCTGGTATAAATAAGAGAAATGGCTTTTGAATGTATGAAGAATATGGTTCCTTTTGCCAGACAACTGCTCAGGAACCAGAATATTTTGAAGCCTCAACCACAGTATTCTGAAGATGTGGAGTTAGAGTTGTATCCACAATGCAGAATTGTAGCAGGTTGATATCACATCAACTGCCATGGCTCAATACTATGGAATTCTGGTATTTGTAGTTCTGTGAGATAGTTAACCTTCTCTGACAGAGAACTCTGGTGTGACAACAATTTACAAATCCCAGGATTACATAGGATGGAGTTCCTGCAATTAAAAGTGGTGTCAACATGCTATAATTCGATAGTATGGATGTGGCCTCCAAGATTCATTGACATCTCATTCAGTTTTTCATGCATATATGCCAAACTAAACAAACTCTTTGCTTTTAAAAAATTGGGAAAATGATCAGAAATCATCCTCTTTCCCAGTTCCAGAAAGCTGATTGAAAGAAATATTTAGCTAAGAGAAGGACCTTCTCTATAGTATATAGAAGCTTGCCTCTACACTCTAGATAACAGTGGAGGGTAGACATAACTATCTCATCACTACTGATCCATTATGAGTATTATATATAGAGAAATGCCTGAATAGGGTTATTTTGCATTCAAGAGCAGTGGGAGTCTTGAAACATTCTCTTCTTTCTATGGTTATATCAAAATCTATCTATCTATCTATTGATAGAAAGCAAATCACTTACCCACAACCTTACTCTGAAGGCTCACCAATGCAATAAAGGCTTCTTCTTTGCATCACTTTATTAAATGCCTCTTTCTTTTAATAGCTTCTGCTAAATTAGCATTGTCATCATCATGTGTGCAAGGGAAAATGCAATCCCGTTTCCCCGAAACATGCCACCCATTGTAAAACAAATAGATAGTTCTGACTCCTTTAATGTGCAACAGATATCTTCCTTTCTCTTAAAATTGGAGGTCAATATAGTTGCAAACCTACCCACATGTATCTGGGAATCATTCTCATGAATCTCAACAAAATTTTTAGAAGATATACAGAGGTTTGCACTATGCTGCAAAAAATCCAGTCAGACAAATGAGAATAAAAGGATGGAGATATTTATAGAACTGAACATGTTCGATCTTCTCATATATTTTAGGAATCTACTTAGATGAAGCAAGGTATCTGGCTTTCAAATACCAGATGATTCATCAGTACTATGACTGCCAGTTCACATCTGGTCTGAATTTAATGCATCATGCTGATTATTTCATTCGAAGTCCCAAATGATTTGGGAGCTTGACACCTAATGGAGCTCTTCACCCATATATATCCACCTAAGAGTTTGGAGCTATTGGTATGGCCTTGTCCCATGTCCCCTTGCTCCATGTTCTTGTATTCCCATACTGGGCACAATACATTCTCAGGGACTAGGAGAAGAATGCCAGTGCCTGTCATTCCCACTTCAACAGTGCCTTCACTTTGGAGACCCAGTTGACACCAATATTGGTCAAGTAGAAACTTGGCTTTTTATTAAAGCCTTTGAGCCTTAACATTATTGCAGTGGGCCCTTTGTATTAATTGTGATTTGCCTCCAGTTATCCTCGTGAATACAAGGAATCACTGAAGTGTTGTGTGATTTCCGGGCTGTATGGCTGTGTTCTAGCCGCATTTTCTCTTGACTTTTGCCTGCATTTGTGGCTGGCATGTTCAGAAGATCAAATACCAAATGAAGATGCTAGCTGCAAATGCATGGAGCAAAACCATACCAGAAGTTTTCAACTCTTAGATAAATACCAGCCACAGATCCAGGTGAAACATCAGGAGAAAATGCTGCTAGAACACAGCCCAAATAGTAAATTGATGTCCCTTATATAAAATAGGGAAATCATCTTTTGCTTTTAGGATTAAAAAAAAATAAAAATAAAGTGTGGATGGCTGTATCTGTGGGTATAGAATCCATGAATAGAAAAGAATTAGAGCTTATCAATTCCTTGGTTTAACAATGCCTGAATATCCTAATATTCAGGCATTGCTAAACCAAGGAATTGCATGTGCAATCTAGAAAAAAAATGGTTCTAAACTCTCTTTGAAAGTAGAGGGAAAGTAGAGGGTGCTTCGTTTCTAAAGTAATTTCTGAATTTTGAAGGCAAAAAGTTCAAAATTTTCTGAAACTTCAGAAACTTCGTAATTAATTCTTTAATGGGGGATGTGCATGCGCAATAGCGAAAAACAGCACTGGGGAAAACTAGGAAGAAGACATCTGTATGTTCAGGTTCTAGCAAGGGGAGTTAGAAGAAAGACTTCAGTGTGTTCAGTTTAGTTTCTAGCCTGTGTGTTAGAAAGAAGATATATGTATACAAGTATGAACTACTATTGCTGTATTAAAGTATAAAAGGATTTGTTTATGTCCTGGTTCCCAGCTGGGTAAAGCTGAGGAAAAGGAATACTATTGAGACAAAGTTTCAGTCAAGTTGTTAATGTTAAAGAATGAAAGATATTGTTTATATTATGTACAAATGAAACTGAAGAAGTCAACCTTTGCAACAAGTTATGCTTTTTGGACTAGAGAAACCATAAATAAATAATTCTTTGTTTTTAATAAAGACAGTGTTCTTGAGTGGTGAACTGCTCTACTTAGAGTCAGTGTAAGATTTGTCTCACATACTTCCCCTCAGTGCCACATCCTCTCATACATACACATGCACAGACACAAGTTTTATAGCTGGCAGTGGCTGGGATCCTGAAAGAAGGATTGCCCCCTGTCATAGTGGGATTTGAGAGATCCCATATTAAAAAGGTGTGGCAAAGGTGTGGGATATTAAGAAAAAGATTCCCTTAGCCTAAATGAAAAGGGCTTTGGGCAGGGCGTCCCATATTTAATGGTGGCAGTGGTTGGGATCTTGAAAGAGAGATTTCCCCCTGCCTGTTTGAGAAGCCACTCTTGTGCCTTTTTTTCGAAGTGAACCCTGCATATGGCAGTGTAGACACATATAATACAGCTCAAAGCAGATAATCTGGATTCCCAAACTGGGTTATATGGCATTATAGATCCAGCCTTGGCTCAGTTGCAAAACAATAACAAGGTCTCCATGCATAACTAAATGTGGAGATATGTGCTATGCAACCCTGATGTAATATCGTGGTTTTCATTGGCCTTATATCATTTCTACTGCACAACCAAAGAAAACATGTGACTGCTAGCAAAATGTAGCAAGAGGTATTCTGACTTCTGAATGTATAAGTCTATAATGCTCAAGGACTCACAACAATCTAATGCCTCCTGATGTAATATTTCTGATAATTTCACTTCTCTTCTTCGCCTTCCACAAACAGCCATCTAAACAACTGAAGATCCTCTGGTGCATCTCCATCTCTTTATCCCCCACAACTAGCTCAACTTTTGACTATGTTTGATTTTTGCATTGTTAACTGAAAAGTGCTTTTAAGAAAATCAATACAGAATCCTGAGGGACAGCATTTAGAAATCCAAATATCTTCAAGCTTTTGAAGCTTAATGGAGCGCTTATCTCAGCTATTAAAATTCTGGACAGTTCTGAAGATTAAAAAAGAAACATAGAAAAGCTCATTAAAATTAATGGGCATTGAATGTTTGTTTATTTGTCAAGAAGGATGGGGAGGAGGATGGCATCGGGAATATTTCCTAGTCTTGTTGCTAATGTGTGAAAGGTGAAGTTGGTGATATGACATATAGCCAAAATATATTACTGTATTATCTGGCATATAAGACTACTTTTTAACCCAGGAAAATCTTCTCAACAGTCGGGGGTCATCTTATATGCTGGGAGTTGTCTTATAGGGTGGGTGCTGAAGCTTCTGCGCTGGACTGGAGAATCTGCAGTTGCCACATATGGTGGAGGGAGCTCAAAAATGGCCACAGTCACATCCCCACCTATGCAGTGACCATATGAAAGCAGCAAGGGCAGCGCTGCACAAGTACGGTAGATGAAAATCCACTCACCAGGATTGATTGAAAGAAGTTACTTAACACAGTCCTGATGATGAGGTGAGAAGGTGTAAGTGAAGGGCGGAGCAAGCTGCAAGCGTCAGGGTATGGAAAAAAGAGATAGAGTGGTGCTGTGCCCAGAAAAACATGCCTCTTTCACCCATCTGGCCCGCCCTTGTATCCTATTATCGTACCCCCTTCTCTGCCTCTCAGATCTCACTCCTGAGGACTGCAGTGAAGCGGCGCAGGCGCGCATGTGCGAAATCTGAGAGTCAGAGAAGGAGGTACGGTAAAAGGATACAAGAGTGGGCCAGATGGGAGAAAGAGGCTCTGATAGCTTTTTATTTGGTGGGCATTGGAAGAAGGGTAGTCTTATACGGCAAGTATATCCCAAGCACTATATTCAACTGGAAAGGTTGGGAGTCATCTTATATGCCAGAAAATATGGTACATGTTTTGCCTTATGTTTTGAGCTACTGCTGGCCTTGAAACTACTGGAGCACATATTTATGTTATTCCACTACTACTGTGGAGAGACCTTTTTTAAATCACTCTTCAGTTTTTCCCTTCTTACCAGGTATTATCTTTGTAGTATTATCCATGATATATATCTTGCCTTCTCTGACAAAGAGTGCTATCTCTCACCAAATTGCCACTCCCGTGATTCCATAGCATGCAGCCAATGCAGTTAACATGTCAAACTGCATTAATTGTACATTGTAGATGCACCCCTAGACTTGTGCTAAGCCTATCACTTGATTTATCTGGGATTCCCAGTAGATTTTGTGATCTTCTTGTTTTTTATCCTTATGACATTTCACATTCTTTCTAGGTTTCTGTAAGACTATCACCCTGTCTTAAATTTGGGTTAATTAAGAATGTCTCATCCAAATCTCTCCCTCAATTTGGCAATTATTAGGTCTTATCTCCAGACTATTGGTAGTAGTAGTAGTAGTAGTAGTAGTAGTAGTAGTAGTATTGTATTTATTTATACCTCACTTTATCTCCCCAAAGGGGACTCAAAGTGGCTTGACATAAAAGCATTAGTATACAATCTAAAATATGCAAATATATAAACATTACTAGATCTGAAACAACTGTTTTCAGAGATCCTTTGAGATCTAACAAGAAGTATAATGCAGAGCAGAGGTAAATAGAGGAACAATAACATACTGAATGTGTGGAAATTCTGTCATTTCAAATAGCAATGTGATCCTGCAAGCAAACACTCACAACAACATCCATTTCTGTGACAACAGTGAGCTAGTGAAGCATCCAACAAAAATTTCTAGTGATTAAGTTCCAAAAATAAAAATTGAAGGCAGCAATCTTTGAGGCACTACAAAATAAACAGTGGAAATGTTTGGCAGCTGATGTATGGGATGTAAATATCTAGGGTGGATTTTTAATATTTGTTCTGTCTAACGGACAGACTGGTTGCTTGGTGTAAACTTCTGTAAATCTGTTGGCTGTACTAGTTTACACCCAGGGAGAATCTGGCCTCTAAAATACCCAAAGATAAATCATTTGACAGCAACCATTTTGCTCAAAAATTTTAGGTAGTAATTGAATGCTGTCAAAGCATAGCAAAAATCCTACTTAATCATGACAGATATGAATGTGCTCAGTTTGGAAAAACATATAGAAGTGGAAAGAACTAAAGAACTGAATGAAGAAGGATTAAAATCAAAGTATGTTTGTTTCATTTTGTAGGCAGGAATTGGGAACAAAACATTAAAACAGATGTCTGAATCTAGTATACTCAATAATACACTAAACTTCAGTGATATGTGTTCATGCAAGTCATGGTTATGTATCAGTCTGGGATTTAGAAGATCATGGGTGAAGTTTGCATGGAGCTGTGAATCCAGTAACCTTGAGCCGGACCTACTCCACAATGTCGCCATGAAGATGATGGCTGCCATTCTCTTGGTGTCATGTGTTTTTCATTGTTGTGATGTATGAAAGAAGTAATCACCTTAATCTAAGGTAGTTTTCTGTGCTCTGTTCAGAATATTCTGTAGCTGGACTCCCTACCCCAACCATATAATGGCCTGAGGAGAAGAGAAATGGGGTTGACAAAGGAATGCCTAGCTGTACTCCCTGAAGTCAGAATCATAAGGTCCTGGTGAACTTCATAGCCTGGTCCACCTGACTGTAGGAACTTACCAGGTGCTGCCTGACCACTAAATGTCTATGAGGAATGACCTGATATCAGAATAGTAATTTTATAAAAAGGGGAGAGGGGAGTTATACCTAGCAAGGTTTTATGCTCTGTTCACACAGTGTAGAATTATAGTGAAAGTGACAAGGAAAATGTCACTTTGCCTTCAGCTTATTGGAAGAAAGGATCTAAGCCTGACATAATAAATTGATGTGCTTTAGGCTCAACGTTTAGATCTGGTGAATTCAGCACCTTTCATTTAGCTATTTTTTTACTGTATGTATACCCCGTCTTTCTCCCTGAAGGGACTCAATTGCACACTATAATCAATTTAAAACAAAGCTAATACAAAAATTAAAAAGCAGTTAAATAGTATTGTGTCTAGCTAAAATACAATTAAAACCTAATAAATACAATTAAAATGCATTTTAAAACAAATAATCCAGTTCCCCCCAAAAATGAAGAATAATTTTTAGCAACAATGGGAAGTATGATCCTGCTTTTGGCTGATGAGATAGTCAAGTTATTAGGATTGTTGTTGTTGTGTGCCTTCAAGTTGTTTCAGACTTTGAATGACCCGAAGTCTAAAGTTTATGGCAGGGGCTGGGTAAATTACCTTGGAGGGCCACATCTGACCCACGGGTCTTAGTTTGTGGACCACAGCCCTACACCATAACATTGTCAAGTTGAAGAGACACACCAGAGAATATTCAGCCCTTAAAAAGCCCATCGACACTGATGTCATCATATGTAATGTTCTGGTACATAGCATCAAGCCTACTGGTCTTAGATCATGAAGGTCATTAAAGACATACCCTCCCCACAGCATTTTGCCTCCCATTCAGATACACATTCTCTAGTGAAGAAAGAAATATCTTTCAGAGAAGTGTAAGAGAGTCAGAGAGACCCAAGTCAATTAACAACGGAAAACTACCCAAATTTTATAGTTTTTTTCTCTGCCATCTGTTCCTAACAGCTAAATGTAGTAAATGAAGAAAGAGGGGCTGCAGATAATCGACTACTGTATATAATTTCAATGGCTTAAAACAATCAATTCCCACAAACACTGCTTGTGTAAAAAGGTGACTTTTTTTCTCCTGGTTTGTCAATGGGCCAAGCTCAGCTTTTCCCCTCCAAATCTACCTTATATGATTGCCTTGGTGTTTTTCCTATATGGCCCTGCAGGAGGTCCTTAGCTTGCCTGAAATTAGAATCATAGAGTTGGAAGAGACCCCATGGGCCATCCAGTCCAACCCCCTGCCAAGAAGCAGGAAAATCACACTCAAAGCACCCCTAGCACCCATCCAGCCTCTGCTTAAAAGCCTCCAAAGAAGGAGCCTCCACCACACTCCAGGGCAGAGAGTTCCACTGCTGAACAGCTCTCACGGTGAGGAAGTTCTTCCTAATGTTCAGGTGGAATCTCCTTTCCTGCAGTTTGAAGCCATTGTTCCGTGTCCTAGTCTCCAGGGCAGCAGAAAACAAGCTTGCTCCTTTCTCCCTATGACTTCCCCTCACATATTTATACATGGGGGGAAGTCATAGGGAGGAGGGAGCAAGCTTGTTTTCTGCCACTTCTGTAAAATATGCACTCCAGAACCAAATCAGACCATTTTCTTACAATCTGATATTTCTTCAGATTTAACCAAATCTGTGTAATTTACGTAATTTAGGATTCAGGATTTTGCCCATTTGGTCAAATAAAGACCGTCTTTATAGAGAAATTAGAAAAAATGCTGGAGCCCTCGGTGGCTCAGTGTTTTAAACCCTTGTACTGGCAGGATTGATGACTTGAAGGTTGGGTTGCTGACCTGAAGGTTGCCAGTTCGAATCCAACCTGGGGAGAGTGCGGATGAGCTCCCTCTATCAGCTCCAGCTCCATGCAGGGACATGAGAGAAGCCTCCCACAATATGGAAAAACATCAAAAACATCCAGGCGTCCCCGGGCAAGACCTTGCAGATGGCCAATTCTCTCACCCCAGAAGTGACTTGCAGATTCTCAAGTTGCTCCTGACATGAAAAAAAACAACAAATGTCATTATAGCCAGAATTTAAAAGTCAGCTACAGATTCCAAGTGCAGACTCTGCATGGAAGCAGACGAAATGCCTGTGACAAAGAACTGGTGGGATCACAAGGCTGAAAAAGTTACAGAAAATGAACATGTCAAACTACTCTGGGAATTCCGAATTCAGACTGACAGAGTTTTGGAGCACAATACTCCTGACCTCATGATCATGTTAAAAAACAAAGTATGGATAGTTGATGTTGCAATCCCAGGTAACAGCAGAATCAGCAAAAAGGAACTGGAAAAGCTTACGCAGTACGAGGATTTAAAGATCAAGCTGCAAAGACTCTGGCACAAGCCAGTAAAAGTGGTCCCAGTGATTATTGGCACACTGGGTGCAGTGCCTAAAGACCTTGGCTAGCACTTGAAAACAATCGGCGCTGAAAAAATTACAATCTGTCAGCTGCAAAAGGCCATCCTACTTGGATCTGCATGCATTATTTGTTGATACATCATATGGTCATAGACACTTTGGCAGTGTCAAACGTGCGATCCAATACAACAGCTAGCATAGTGATCATGGTTGCTGTGTACTAATCTCATTGTATATCTAATTAATAATAATAATAATAATAATAATAATAATAATAATAATAATAATAATAATAATAATAATACCTTTGAAAGTATGGGTCCCAAATATTGATTTTGGCCACTTAGAAAACATTATTATCTGACCCCCCAAATGTTTTGGTATTATCTTCCATTATCCCTTGTCATTGCTGTCTGGATTTAATAAATAAATAAACTTTATTTATACCCCTTCACAATCTCCCAGAGGGACTTTATGAGCACTCAATTGTGCTCATAAAGCACAATTGAGTATGATTGAGAATTGCAGGCCAACTTCTGGAGGCCCATGGGTTCTCTTGCCCTTATGGTCCCATAGCTATAGACCTAACACTGGATTGCAAACAGTGGAAATGTGGAAATAGTGGGAAAGGCCTATAATTTCATACTGACATAAAATGTTCCAAACATTTTACTGTTATTCAGACTGCACCTTTTCAAAACAGGTTTGCCTGTCAATTTAAATTTAGATTAAATAAATAAATAACACGTCCCTGCAGTTTATAATGTACCAGACTGCAGGAGTTCAAGGGTAGTTATTTGAAGAAGCAGTGTAATTATTCCCAGCACTGAAGATGCTGACAACAAGGCTGATGTCTGAATGATAGCTGAAGATAAAGGACATTTGACTGTCATTTGAATAATTGGATTGAGACGTGAAAAACAAGAAACTAACAATTTAGAAAGGAAAGGATAATTCCAGATTACAAGTTGCAACTTGGGGATTTTCATTAGTTGGAATTCAGAAGAAAGAATAAAAAGGTTTAAAAGGTTAATTATTATCAAAACCCATTAAATAGCCTAAAAGTAAAAAAGGAATGAATAAGAAAATTACAAGATAAAGTATTAACTTTAAAAAGGAAAAAAAGGACCTTGCTGTGAATAGATTAAGTCAATTCCCTATTTGAATGCAAGTGCAGATATTCCTATAGAGTGTTGCCAAGAAAAGAATTTCCTAGTTTTTTTCTTATTGAAAATATTATGACATCTTCTTCCAGGAATTAGTGACTATTTGCGGAATTATTGTAATATTATCATATAAAAACCATTTTCTCACATGCCACATGACACACACACACACACACACACACACACACACACACACACATATATATATGTGCAGATATATGGTACACATAGAATCTTATGGTCTGACCACTTTGAGATTGATTTTTGAATACGGGTTTCATTATACCTCCTATCATAGGGGTCCACCATCTAATATGTATTGACCTCAATCCAAAGTTTGGCTTCTAACAACTCTCTTGAGCAATTAGGGGACACTCCCATCTTTAATTCCAGGGTCTTATTTACCATAGTGGTAAAATTACAGTCTGGTCAGAAAGAGAATTGACCCAACTCACCCTAGGAAATACAGTAGCTAGAAACCAGCATCCCCGTACTTCATTAATGGTGAGTGCTCTTTAGAGCCAAATCTGTATGGATGTATCCTCTTTAGTATTAAGTGAAGGGACAGGATGTATGAAGAGTTCCTAGGGTTTGATCAATAAGTGCAGATACATTTTGGGACCTGTTTTCAGCCGTTGTATATTTTCCTTCCCAACTCCAGGGACTTATGGATGAAACAGATTATCTAGATCCATTTCAATCTGGTTTCAGGTCTGGCTATGGAACAGAGACAGCGATGGTTGCTATGGTAAATGATCTATGCAGAGAGCTAGACAGGGGGAGTTTGTCTCGGTCAGTTCTCCTGGACCACTCAGCGGTTTTTGATACGATCGACCTTGATGTCTTCCTGAGCTGTCTCGCTGGGATGGGATGGGGAGGCACAGGGAGGAACGTGACTCCATTCCTTCCTGAAGGTTCGTACTCCGAATATGGTGTTGGGTCCTGTTTAAACCCCTGGCCATTGTCCTGTGGGGTTTCTCAGTATTCTGTTTTGTCCCCCATGCTATTTAACATATATTATACATGAAACCATTGCGAGAGGTCATCCAGAGTTTTGAAGTGTGGTGCCACCTATATGCAGATAACACCCAACTCTACTACCCCTTTCCACCTAAAGCCAAGAAGCTGTCCCAACCCTAAACCAGTGCTTGTCATCAGAAATGGACTAGATGAAGGCAAACAAATGAAAACGTAACCCAGACAAGAAAGTGATGCTCCTGGTCAGTGAGAAGGCAGATCAGGGAACAGGGATCCAGCCTGTGGTGGATGGGGTCACACTCCCCCTGAAGACACAGGTCCACAGTTTGGGGGTCGTCTTGATCCTGCAGGCCCAGGTATCTGCAGTGGCCAGGAGGACCTTTGCACAGTTAAAACTTGTGCACCATACATGCCTTAGTTACATCCCATCTGGATTACTGTAACGTGCTCTACGTGGGATTGGCTTTGAAGAGTGCCCGGAAACTTCAGCTGGTTCAAAGAGCTGCATCCAGGTTGCTAGCCAGGGCTGACTATAGGGAGCAGACAACCCCCCTGTTGCAGCAGCTCCAGTGCTCCCAGTATCTGCTGTTATATATGCTGGCCTATTTACTTGTCACGGTAATCACTCTCCGGTTCCAATATCTCCTCTGAACTTTTTTTTTTTTTTTCGTGTCAGGAGCAACCGTAGTTGCTTCTGGAGTGAGAGAATTGGCTGTCTGCAAGGACGTTGCCCAGGGGACGCCCGGATGTTTTTTGATGTTTTTACCATCCTTGTGGGAGGCTTCTCTCATGTCCCCGCATGGAGCTGGAGCTGATAGAGGGAGCTCATCCACACTCTCCCCGGGTGGGATTCAAACATGGCAGCTTCCAGGTCAGCAACCCAACCTTCAAGTCACTTAGTCCACTACACCATCTGGGGGCTCCTAGTCCTCTGAACTAGGGAATATGTTGATATTGTGAATTGGATACAGCTACAAACATTCTGTTTCCGGGCACAATTCAAAGTGCTGGTTATGACCTTTAAAGCCCTAGATGGTTCAGGTCCAGGCTATCTAGCCAACTGCATCCCCTTGTATGACCCTGTTCGGATCCTGAGATCTTCAGAAGCGGCCCTTCTCTCAGTCCCACCTCCATCTCAAACTTGGTTGGTGGGAATAAAAGAGAGGGCCTTTTTAGTGGCTGCCCCTCGACTCTGGAACTCTTTGCCCTGGGAACCCAGCATAGCCCCTTCCCTTTTTGGTGGCAGGCTAAAACCTTTTTAGCCAGGCAGGCTTTTAAATAAGGTTTTTAAGATCATATCAGGGGTTGCTGTGTTTTTGTTTTTGTTTTTATGGATTTAACTGAATAGCTTTTAATGCTAGTATGTCTAATACTGTTTTAATATTTCTATATTTTAAATTATATGACAATGCTTTTAATGTTAGCCACTTTGAATCTCCTTGTGGAAAGAAATTTGGGATATAAATTAACATAATAATTATAATAATCATCATCATCATCATCATCATCTGCATGCGTCTGAGTCTGGAGCAACCAAACACCATTAGCACTACATGGAAATCCTGAAAAGCTTTATCACAATCCATATTTCTTAGATGAAGGAAGAGTGGGAAGGCTGGACTTTTGAACTGTGCAAGTTTTGTAGACAATAAACAGCTATGAATTATAAATTCTGATTATACATCAGTGGCAAATGATGGAGACAGAGAGCTATGATATCCCACACCCGTAAAACTCATAAAATTAGTCAGAGAGGGAAATGATTGTCCAATATTTTGTTAGCCAATTCTATACCAGTAAGTTGTTAAGAAATTGATATTTTTCCCTAAATGAACCAAGTTCCATTTTATCAGTATCTCCACAAACATTGACCTAGATAACATTTTCAAAGTCTATAGAAAGCTAAATTCTGTCCCCAGTTTCATATACAGCATCTTTTTCCATGTTCACGTTCATGCTTGCTGCAATAATACTGTAGTAGATTACTACACTACTATTGCTGTCAACAGTGAACGTGTACTGATTTCCACTAAGTAGTATTACGAGCCAGTGTAAAAAATTCAATTTATTTACCCAGGAATTCTCAAGACATGGGCCTACTGTCAGGAGGTGAGCTTTTGATTCATGGGAACCAGAGTATATGGTTGATATTGATACTGAAAGCCTGCTTTCCTGTTGTTACTACTGTAAATCCAGCTGTGATCTCATTGAAAGGGCTTGCAGCAATCAAAGCAATCACTAAAACGTTTCTTAAATTGAATATATTATGTGTTTGAAATGTCATCTAAGTTCCCTGTAGGTTGCTGCTTTGTATTGCTAACAGCCAGAGGGATGCATGGAGGATGTGGATAGCATGTTAAATTGAAAAGTTAAAACTGATTAAGTAATACTGTGGTTCTTGGTACACTGAGGCTCACGGCTGGAATATAGAACAGAGTGTCTTTCAAAAACTTAGCAAGAAAAGGAAGGGATGCCTCAAATTTAAAATTCTGGTTTATGTGTTAGGATATGATAATAATCATATTTTAATTTGGAACTAAATGTGTTGAATTAAAATGCTTATTATTCACTGGTGATGTAAGTTAAGATAAAATTTCTTCTTCTTTCAAGGATAGAGTATAACAAAGGCTTTCTTAGGTGTCTAAAGTCAGAGGTTAATAACGGTATGACAGAAACAGACCCCCCACTTAAAACTGCATTTTCAGCCCGTTCACATTAAGAATGTATGTAAAAGGATTCAATCTTTCACAATTTTGCTAAGAAATATGTAATTGGGGCGGAAGAAACTCAGTGGATGTGAACTTGTCTCCACAAAATGTTTATCACAGCATGGAAAAGCGCTGATTGTGGGAGCTCTTAAAGGATGTATGGATATTTTGTTTCAGTTATTTTGGCATAAGAATTTTGCAAAAATCACAAATTTCCTCATAATTGGCAGGAGGAAAATGAGAGTTAAAAATGTCAAATTTGAGACAACCAAGATTTCCCCATTTAGGCCCAGACCTTTGAATACTTACTAATAAAACACTGAGACCGAAACTCTGTATATGAAACAATTTTCATGCTGTAATGATGTGCCATCTAGCTTTTTTTTGGTCAGTCTCCTTGCCATATTTTTCACCTCTATAGAAAAAACAGCTACAGGGAGAAAGCTATCTGAATCAAAACTGTGGCAATGAGAAGTGGATGTAATTTTCTTCTGCACACATTGACTCTATTTTAATATATGCCATTCACTTTCTACTTTTACGTAAGTAAAATCCCTAACAGCCAGTGGATCAGATATTGAGGGGCTGGTATTTTGTGAATATTCTAGTGTCAAATCAGGAATACAATTGTGAATTTGGATGTTCACATACAACTGTAGTAACTGTGGGAGGAGCAGGGGTAAAACTAATTCCATTTTACAAAGACAGCTATAAACTGCCCCAGGCATAATCCAGAATAATGCCCAGGTTTCACTGAGTTTTCAAATACTCTAAATGTAAAACTAAATAGATAACCTATATAAGAATATGGAACATAACATCAGGGATCCACATCATTTTGAATTTTGTCTTTCAGTGATGTATCACAGCAAAAAGAAAAAAATTGGCAGGGGGGGGGCAGGGGGCAAGCCTCATTTGGTTCTCAACCAGGATCACTGAATTCCATCATTTTCCAATTATGATAGCAAACCACAGGTCTGAGCTGTGAAAACTCATTGGTATTCTTCTTACCTCATCACTGTGGCAATTCATTTATTTTCTGGAAGTATTATTATTCTTCACCACTGCATATGTCAGCCATTTACCTCATAACAATTAAAATATTACAGTTGACACCCACTATTAAGTTTTAATATTTTCTCTCTCAAGCATTACTTCCATGTATTACTTTGATATATTTTTTATTAGAAATGTCTTACTTCATACCTTTCACTCTCAATTGTTCCTCCTTCTTGTTGAAATCCCTAAAGAGCTTCCAAATATATAACTTACTGAATTCTTGTATGAAGCATTATCCACTGAAAAATGTGAGGAAACTCGCTCCATCAGACAAAAAGTTCAACTAGTTAACCATCAAGTTTCACTTGTGGCCAACAGAGAATGTTCACAGGAACATGACCAACAGAAGTTGAAAGATGTACGGATTACAATCATCAGCACATTGGTCTTGTATATACAGCCCTTTTTTAAGAGAGATGCCTGTAATAGATATTAACATAGTGTAGTGCAGTGTCATTTTACTTAGATGGTCCTCTGCATATTTATACACTGAAAATGGTCAACATTTTCCCCAAAAATAGAACTGAAATCTATGTTCTTAGAGGTCAAATGTATTATGTCTAATGCACTTAAATTGAGACCAGCTGGAACGTTACTAGAGGCTAAAAACTTGAGTTTGGTTTAGCTTAGGGCGCATCCACACAGCTCACAAAATACACGAGCTCCTGCGCTTTTACCTGAGGTGTCCAAACGAAGCCTCAGGTAAAAGAAAATTCATTCAGCACAAAGCAGGAAAACCCTGCTTTGTGCTGAATTAATTTAACATGTGGAAAGACCAGTGTCTTCCAGAAGACTAGGATCTTTACAAATGTGGGCCCTGTGTGGATTGGGCCCAGGGATCACATCGTATGACTTCCAGGTCCAATCCATATGGCTATCTCAGGATTTTTGGGCTCCTGGAGCCTGGAAAACCTGAGACAGCCCACACCCTCTCCCTAAAACACCTTGAAAACTCTAAAATGTAAGAATTGCTTACCCAGCTGCCATTACCCTACTGTTGACCCTCTCCTGGCGCCTAGAAATCATGCACCATGAGAAGGGGGGAGAAGGAAAATCTCTCCTCACCCCCTTCTCCTGGGACATAATTTCTTCTGGGTGGGGGGGTGCCTGGGTTTCCTGTTGGTTTCTGTGTGCCTAAGGCATCTGAGCACCCCTCCCCGGAAATGTCCAGCAGGGCATCTGAGCACCCCTCCCCGGAAAGTGTGGGTGTTCATGGGTGGTGTGTGGACTTTGACTTGTGCCCAATCAGGTTTCCTAAGAATCATAGAATCATAGAATAGTAAAGTTGGAAGAGATCTCATGGGCCATCCAGTCCAACCTCTACCAAGAAGTAGGAAATTGCATTCAAAGCACCCCTGACAGATGGTCATCCAGCCTCTGCTTAAAAGCCTCCAAAGAAGGAGCCTCCACCACACTCCGGGGCAGAGAGTTCCACTGCCAAACAGCTCTCACAGTGAGGAAGTTCTTCCTGATGTTCAGGTGGAATCTCCTTTTGATTGTGTGCAATTTAAAGGGCTGTGTGGAAGCATCCTTAGATTCTCCCTGAATAAATTCATAATTTAAAATGAATTCTATTAAATGAAATATATTTATCTGATAAGGGAATTCCCAATATTAATTATAAATCAATATCACCTATTGATACAGAGTATTTTGGAATGCTTACATTTGCCTGTATGTCCATAATGTGATACCTTGAAGATAGGACCCAGGTCTAAGTACAAAATTCATTTGTTTCACATACTTTTTATACACATACCCTGAGGGCAATGTTAAACATCATTTACACAATTTTGTGCATAAAATAAAGTTTGTATTCATTGACTTATCAAAAACAAATATGTTGCTATCTCTGTCACCCAACCTTGAATTTTGAAAATATACATATTTTGGATTTCAGAAGTACAGGAATTCTCAGTCTATAATATTACTTTCTCAAATCCTGTTCTTATTTCCACCTAGAGAAGACCCATGGAATCAATGAAATTTTCATGTGTGTTGACTCAGCATGTTCTCATCGATCTGGTAGGTTTGCTCTCACTGAGAATAAAAATTGGATTTAGGCTAGGAAACATATGATTAGCTATCTACATTTTAAATACATAACACTCATAATGGACATGTCTTTTGAGAGTGCTAGTTAGCTGGTATAACTGCATTGTTTTAGTTCATTATCCCCAGCCTGTTCAAAACCAAATGAAAAATTCTCCCATGAGATAACACACAAAGCTTTAATAACACTTCTCACTGTGGAAAAATATAACCCTACTCAATAGCAGTATATTTTCATCACCAGAAAACTCAAATAACTTTTTTACATAGGACTTTACTATAAATAGGAGCCCCAGTGGCAAAGTGTGTTAAAGTGCTGAGCTGCTGAACTTGCAGACCGAAAGGTCCCAGGTTCAAATCCCGGCAGCGGAGTAAGCACCCGCTGTTAGCTCTAGCTTCTGCCAACCTAGCAGTTCAAAAACATGCCAATGTGAGTAGATCAATAGGTACCGCTCCGGCGGGAAGGTAACGGTGCTCCATGCAGTCATGCCGGCCACATGACCTTGGAGGTGTCTACGGACAACACCGGCTCTTCGGCTTAGAAATGGAGATGAGCACCAACCCCCAGAGTCAGACATGACTGGACTTAACATCAGGGGAAACCTTTACCTTTTTACTTTACTATAAATACTTATTTAGTATTTTTTTTAAAAAAATTAAGAACTGTTTTAGGAACATTTTAAATGCATACAAGTGGGAAATTACGAAGTAAGAAATTCAATTATGAAATATTAACAGATTTTCGACAGCCCAGATAGTGAATTTTCCAACAACAGAAAAATGCAACTTCCAATGTGACTTCATTAGTAAAATCAGCTTTATTCTGCCAGCAGAAAGGGGGGAAATGATTATAAGATGTTATATATAGAAACGGCACATAGTCAAATAAGTGGCGTTTTTAATAACCTATTTTGAAATGTACTGAATATATTTCCTTATTCTTCAGATTGGTTTAGCCTGTAGGATAATAGTTAACCCTGCTATCATCAAAGTTAAGTTACCCTTGGCTATTTAATCCACAAATATCTTCAATCATACAGGTAGCCACTTCAATCAATGAACAACAAAGCAAGCCACAGGTCTGAAATTCTCTTTCCCAATTTATAATGAGAATTTATTATTATTATTATTTCAATGTTCTTGTAATTCTACCCCTGGCTGTGTCTATGTGATTTGCTAAATCATTCCCTCTCCACCCCTCCATGCTCTTCTGGAAATATAGACTATTTATGTAGTGCTATTCCACCTGTTTTGTATGGTAACCCCTGATGAGCATAGTAATTACAGACATTCAAAGTTATTTATGGATGGATAGTTCGTGAAGGAGGATATGGAACTTTCTGCTGTCTTGTGTCCTGTGCAGAATGAAGCTCACATCACCACAAACATTTTGATTGTGCTATATATTTTGCTGTAGGGATGCAATCAAACTGGAGAAAGGAACAGGGGGTGGTCACATAAAATTTAGCACCTTTTTTCATTCTCATGCTTGTTTTCCTATAAGTGTTTCACAGAATTTGCCTTTAAAACTCATCGGAAAAACCTGGGCCATTTTTGAAGTAAAATATAGAATGATAATGGAAATAATGGAATTGTAGCTTCAAAAGCCCAAATTCCACCAGTTTGGGAACCACTATTAAGCCTCGGAGACCTTTCTCACAGCCCAAAATGTGACACTTACTAGCATTCAAAATGCTGGTTCACATAGCATTTTGAGGCCACATCTTGGGCCAAAACCCTGCCTTACTGGCTGAGGCATGGTCATACACCCATTCATGCTGATGCAATGTGAGCATGGGCATTGTCTCCCTCTCCTCTCTGACCCCCCTTTCTTCCCCCAAAAGTAACAGAAATGCCTACTTACCAAAACACGTCATTTCTGAAAGCCACCTAGCCATAATTTGTAAGCCGCTGTGAGTCCCCTTCGGGGTAAGAAAGGCAGAGTATAAACAGAGCAAATAAATAAAATAAAATTTTGGCTCAGCAGGGAAACTTTTTGTTACTTTTAGGGGAGATCAAGCCTTCTTTATCTTCTGTGTGATAGCTTTTCATATATCTAAAGGTGGCTGGAGTTTTAGTCACCACATCATGACGGTTGTCGTTTGGTAAAACACCAGCATTATTTGGCAGAGAAAGCTAAAGATCTTATAAAGCTACAATTCCCATGATTCCATAGTACTGGACTAGAGCAGTTAAAGTGGTGTCAAACTACATGAATTTTACACTACACTAAAATTTTCCCCAAGTCTCCAGAAGACCATGGTTAATTTCCCCACTCAGCATATAAGATCCATGAACACTCATACATCTTTTATAATCTACAGTTTAGGATCAAACTAAGTATCTTCAAGAATTAAACAGATTTTCCTCTCCCCAGCATGAGCTTTCTCAGTCCTTCAACTGACATAAAAATTAGTCATAACTTTAGCAAAAATGAAATTAAATGAATTGATGCACCAGAACAAGTACCAATGCAAATTTGCCATAGTGTGTTTAATTGCTTTCTAGGCTTCTACATTCATAAAGAAAACATTTTTTTTAAAAAAAGAAAGCATATTGGACTACAGTGTAAAAAGTGAGCTATTTTTTCCCAAAGGAATGTGAGCCAAGACATTTGCAATGACATATGATGTCATTGCCTTCTGTCTCTGTTGTTTTGTATCTGGAATTTTTCATATGAGTATTGATGCTGCTAATCACTAGTCTGAGGAACAAAGAACTCAGCTGAACAGCATTTAAGTAATTAATCAATCAACTAAGCATGTCATAATCTCATGCTCAGCCTTCTTTTGATCAAAAGGGTCCCACTCAATATCTCTCAGATATTGAGTATATTAAACTGCAAATGATGTTTTGGATCATTTGGAGATGGGTGATATTTTTGTTTGGTCTGGTTTCCAACATTCCCTCATAAATGGGATGCACACATATTTGGGGAGGGGGAGTTAGAAACCATTAAGAACAGGTAGTACGTAAGAAGAAAAATGATTAAGTGATCCTGCCCTTTCAATTTTTAATGCTTAGCACCTTTCCAATCTTTAGCAATCATTATACATGCAGCCGCGAAGCTGTACTGGCAAATTTCTCTTTCTGGCCACTCTAGATTGTCTCTGAATAACCTCTAATAGGCATATACCTGTATTTCTTTTAGACTCTGTTGTGGATCATTTTATTTGTTTCCTTAATTTTTTTCCCCCTGCACCAATTCGCAAGACCACCACACATGGAAGAAGATCCCTTTCTCTATTTTACCTTCAACAGAATCCTGATTGTGAATTATCTATTTTGGCTAGGAGAGCTGCTCTTCATGATTCCCAGCTGCTCTGGGTGCCACACTATATAATCATGTGGCATAAAAGATGTAAATTACTGGATTTAAATTACAAAAAAAAGATATTCCAACTAAATATTAGAAGGAATGTCCTGATAGTAAGAGCTATTTAATAATCAATTCAAATTTGAAAGATACTGACTTTTCCTTTAAAGATTTTTACATGGAGGTTACATGGGCACTCTACTTTAGTGTTGGATGGCTCCACTAGCAGAAGTTTGGACTAGATGGTTCTTAGGATCCCATTCAGTTCTGTGATCCTCTGAATCTCTTTCTCTTTCTTTCATCTGCTGGACTTTAACTTGTTAGCTGCGATTGGTCCATGCCTACCTAATAGCTATGAAAGCAACCTGATTTCCATCCATAACTTGAAAGCCTGGTATTCTTATACCATGTCCATGGTGAGGTGGGGCTCATGTGTGTGTGATACAAATGATTTTGTATGCTAGAGCAGGAAGATATCACTCCTGCCATAATATCAATAAATTGTTCAATGGATTTCATCTATGTGCATCACTTCTGATGTGAGAGAATCAGCCATCTATTGTCCAGAGGACGCCCAGATGTGTTCCTATCCTGCGGGCAGGCTTTTCTCATGTCCCCCATTTATGTGGGTGTTGAATACAAATATTACATCAGTAGCATGAAAACAAACATAAATAATAATAACAAATAAACTTTATTTATATACTGTCCTATCTCCTCGAAGGGACTCAGGGCAGTGAACAACAAAATCAGCAAACATTCAATGCTGTATATAAGAAAAACACATAAACAAATAACCATCCCACCAGAAACCTCGCAAATCCACATTTAAACCCAAAATAAGACTCAACATAAATAGTTCCAACAGAGCTGCTGATAATAAAAAGGTGCTTCAAAAGCTAAAGATAAAATAAGAAGGAAATGAATTTATGAATTTATACATTCATATGAAAATGAATTTATGAGACTAATTCAGCTAAAAATCTAACAGACAGCTTAGCATTTAAGAAGGCAAAGCAAATCATATTGAAAGTGGGGGACAATTATAATGGAATATCACAGAAACAATGGGAGATAGAAAGATAGAAAAATTGTTGGATTGTTCAGTGCCTGACACTTAGGAAAATGTAAACTCAACAAGTTAATAAAAGAATGAGAAAAAAAATATGGACAACTGCATGTTCAGCTACAATTTTCTTTTGAAAAAAGATCAATTGCCATCTGCAAGTTTTTCATATCATATTACTGCTCATTGGGCAAAGTGTACATTTATCATTTAAGTACAAAAAAGGAAAGCACTGTGGAGATTTGAGAGTGGTCAAGTGCAGCAATTATCAAATGATCCGATCATTTAAGTGCTCTTTAACTGGAAGTATGGATTTGCTGTTCAATTATATTGCTGTTCCTCTCAATTTTACATAAAAATTAACAAGGTTAGAACAGAATTCAAGTGTAAAGCTTGCAAACAACCTTTAAGACAAGTACACATGTTTTTTTGCTGTAGATTCAGTGTGTTTGGCAAAATTTGAATTTTCTGAGTGCAAGTCTAACCAATATAAATGAGGATGGAACTTGACAATAATTTCCTTCTCAAATGAATCAATTTTCTTCCTGCTGAAAGAAAAATTTCAGACATACCATTTTCAGATCCCATTCACAATTCATAGTTTATTCCATGCAAAATTTACATGTGGTTGTTTTTCCCAAAAACAAAAAACAACAAAGCAGACATTTTGTGTAAAGGAACAAAGTTTCCTGCTGGGATGTTCAACTTGGCAAAAAAAAAATGACCGTTTTTGGTTCCATTTTCGGAGATTTGGTCCTTGGAGCCAATGGGGAAACTTGAGAGGCTTGTTTCTCTGTCATTTTTAGGCCTATTAGCATGAAACTTGCCTCATTGTAAGCCACATTTACACCTG
The DNA here is from genome assembly GCF_035594765.1 of Anolis carolinensis. Lineage (NCBI taxonomy): Eukaryota > Metazoa > Chordata > Lepidosauria > Squamata > Anolidae > Anolis > Anolis carolinensis. The sequence continues at coordinate 265,481,620 of NC_085843.1, forward strand.
CAAGCCTGCCAAGTTTCAGAATCCTCTGAGTTCACCAATCCACTGAGTTTTGGGAAGTTGTTAAAGTTTTTACTATAACATGTTTAAAAGCCCACAAGGGTGACTTTGGGAATTAAAGTCCTAATCAATGTGCACCACAAGAGGGGAGGAGAATGAACACAGTCAATCAGGCCTCTGATTGGCTGAGAGAAATGAAAGAAACAAACATGTAAGGGATGGAGAAGGTTGTTGAGGAAGAAAGAAGAGCAGAAGTCGCTCCCGCCAGGCGCCTGCTTTTGCCTGATTTGTGAGGGTGCCTACACACCACAGCCTCCACTTCAAGTTGAGTGGCACTCAAGCCCATCAGCCCCCATTAGCTAAAAGATCCAGCTGCCCCCATCTGGTTTGTTTTTGGAGGCCCGGCAGCCAAATTGAAGAATTTCCTCGAATCCGGTATTGCCAAACGAAATTGTGCACACTCCTGTTTTATGCACATAAAATAACATCTCTACAAAGAAACATTATTTTCTGTACATACAGTTTTTTTTCCTTGCACAGAAAAAAAAATGCTATTTTCAAGTCAAATCACCCATGTTCAAATTTTGCACAGAATACTTACTTACTTAGGCTCATAGGTTGAGGATGATGGTCCTCCATTTCTGATGTCTTGCACACAATAGGTCCTTATCATTCCAGGCTTTTTCTCTTCTCTGTAATATTGCTCTCCCTTGAATATGCTACCAACACATCACCCTATGTTTCCTCATTATTTCCTTCTGCAGTTAGTTCTATAGAATAGTAATGCAACAAATATTTATCTGTTTCATTTTTCAGCCTGAAAATGCCTTTGGAAAAGTGAACTGGTAAGAAGTGATGTTTGTTCTTATAGAGTTATAATAGAATTTGTACATGCAAAAAGCTAGAGGCTGGAATCCTGACATGGGTTCATGACATTTTTTAATTTGTCATTTTAAGAGCACCTGGCAAGTATTCAACCACAATTCTGCAGCTATGGAGAAAGGGCAACAATGATCCCCTCATATTGTCATCTGGCTTCCAAACACTATATGGCCCAGGGTGTACAATCTAGTTCTGGGAAGTTGCCTTTAATTGCTGCTGCTTCTGTTGTTGTATGCCTTCAAGTCATTTCTGACTCACAATGAACCTATTGTGGAGTTTTCTGGGGCTGAGAATATGTAATTTGCCTTATGGCTGAGTGGTGAATCAAACCCTGATCTCTAGAGTCATAATCAAATTCTCCAATAATTTCACTACACTATCTTTCTGTGTTTTGTTTAGGAATTGCAATTCTATATGCAGTAACTGTTAACACTGTATCCCAGTTATCTGACTTAGACTGTGACAAAGATTTCTCTGACTTAGGTCTAGGCTAGTCAAAGGACTTTATCTTCTTATACAAACTCTTTTAGCTATATATGATTTTACATATACAGGGTGTTTGAAAAAGAACTCCCTACATTTTCTTTACTGCATTTTTTTACTTTTCTTAAGTGATACTTAAATTACTATTGGTGGATCATAAATATTGTTATATTGTGCATCAGTGCCCAGGTTGTCTCATTTTTTTTAAACTCGTTTTTATTTTCTCCAAATTAAAAGGAGACAAGCAGTAGATGGCTTGATCCAAACAAAATCCTCAAACGCTGAGAAACACTTGAGGGGAGATGGGTATTTGGCTGCTTGAAGGAACCAGATGCATTTATGTAAGCCAGCCATGTCAAGAACTAAATTGGAGATGGGGAAATAAAGCTACTCTCCCATAGTGACACATAGGAATGACTTGAACCCAAATAAACATACATTTTAATTTCAGAGATTAGAAAGTTAACATTTTGAACTACAACTACTGTACCAGAATTATTCAATCAGCATGGCAAGTCAGTGGGATACTGGTAACTTAAGTACTTTCAAAGGTTATGTTCAATTCCCTTTTCTATTAGTTTAAAATGAAGGCAATTGGCTGTTACAGGGCTCTACAAGCCTTGTTCACTTCCTCCCGGGTGCCGCCACATTGTGGGTTTGCCCGGGCGATTCTAGCAGATCTCCTTTCTGCCATCAGGTATAGTCCACTGTGAGGTTTGCCACTAGCTGACATCTTCCCGTCAGCTAGGGGGGTCCTTCCATGGACTCCCTCCTATTATGGGGGGGGGGGGTGCAGGTGCGCTGAACCTCGGAGCTTCAGTTACCTATAGTTGCCGCCATCTTGCCTTTGCCCAAAGCTATTAGATTCCTTCTGTGAGACAGTCATGGGGTGGTGTTATTCACCTTCCTATGTGGCTCCTCCCTAAGCCCTTTTCTGCACATACTAGTGGTTACCAATGGATCCAACATTTCCTCAATTCAGAAGGGGGAAGTACAAGCTTCCTGGCCAATGAAACAACATATTTGCTAATCAGCATGAACAGAATGTGACATCAAAAGATGGTGTTTCCACTCCTCTTCTCTGCCATTCTGGGACATGTAAGGACAACTGGATTATGGTGCTATGATTTTTTCACTTATTCTGCTAAAAAAAAAGAAAGAAAGAAATATAAATGTTCATATTGGTGAATGGCTACACTATGTGCTCTCACCAAAAATATGAATAGAAGATGATGAGAGGGAGAAGGGAAGAACTGTTAGGAGCTGGCAGACATTTTGCTGTCAGTGAGATGTTATTCAGCCAAGACAATTTAACTAGCCATGATGGGTTCTTATGTTACAGTAGCCTCTTAAAATTCCTCCATATGGTGTCTGCTTATGTTCCAGCTTTTATTATAAACGCCTCACTAAATTCTTCTTCACAGTAGTTGCCTTATGTAGTGGCCATACAGTACAATATGGGTGTGTTCCATATATTAATGAATCCTGAATTGGGCTGATTCAGATAAGCTAGAGATGTGCAAGTCCATTGTGGACCAAATCTAAATCTGAACATGTCTAATGAACATGTTCATTAGAAATTTGGATCACAGAGTGTAATTCTAAAAATTGATACTGCTTTTATCAAGCTAAGGATGAGAAGAATGAGGGAAGGGAGTACATTCCTGGAATGTTCAGTCTTTGCTTCTAATCACCAGGGTTCTCAATCAGCAGGATGGTTCATAAGAGTAAACTAGCAATATAAACAATTTCTGAGAGTGCATTTATCTAATATTCTGCGTTGATCCAGAAGCATTCATTGGGGTAGACAGAATTTTCCCAGTTCCCCAGATATATCAATAGCAGAAATTGACCATATGATCCATTATAGCCCCTAGGAGATGGGCCTAAGGATATACATAAAGAGCACAGGCAGAACTGCTGACCCAATAAATGGGTTCTCCCTTCTGCACAGGCTGGGAGAGAGTATTAGACAAAAGACTGTCACTAAGGCCTTGAAGAAGTTATCTCAGGGTTCAGCAAAACTGCTAGTAAATACTGAGGAAACTCCTCTCTCTGTGCCTTAAATTCATCAAGCCATGTGCATCTGGATATCAGTGCATGTGCTATAAACCTCAAGATTCATATTCACTACCACCGAAGTGCAACTATTTCTGGCAAAATACAAACACCCAGATATTTGACTCCATTATGACTCCATCTTGTTCCGTCCCCCAGGACGATGGTTTGCCTTACCTATTGGTCGTTTGTTTGTTTTCCCTCCTTTACATTTTGTTTGAGCCTCTGGCTGCAAAAGCCTAGGAAAAGTGGCTTGGAATCTGCAAGAGCTGGCTGCAGTTTTCTTTGCAGTGATTGGTCAAAGAATGCAACATCTTAGGACCGCCCTTTTTACCAGGGTCTAGTCTCCATTTTGGAGCTTCATTCTGGCTATAGTCTTCCAACGTGCTGGAGCTGTGCAAGGCTAACTGGGACAAATCATCCTCAAAACCAGGCCAATCTAAGCCTATCCAAATTAGATAAGTATTGAATTATATTGATCTGGAATAGGAAATCTAGTTAGAGGAGCAGGGTCATTCTGTCGCTTCTAGAACTAATCTTTGCTGTAAAGATAGGGAAGGAAAGAGTTTCTCCTTCTAATATAGGCAGCGTGATTAGGGTATAGTGGTTTTATAATCACCTTTGCTTTCTGGAACCAGGGATAATTCTGTACCTAAAACCTATAGAAATTTGTTTCATTTTCTGCAACTTTAAGATCTGTGCCAGGTTTACAACCTTGTATGAATAAACATCCTTTTTTGAAGTTATCCAGACTCAGTCGTTCAATATCTATAGGACAGCTTATAGGGATTTGCAGTTCGCCCGGATAAAGGACAGCACGTTTCAGTTTTATAGTTTTTTATTGTCCGGCGGACGGCACAGTTTTGAGGTAGATCAGCGGTTTTTCCGCTTGAGCTAGCTTGCACGGCTTATAGTTTTTTATAGTTTAGGAAGTTTAGTTTAGGCCGCGGCTTTTCCGCCTGAGCTCAGTCTGCATACCTAAAGACTCTACCAGCGTCTGAGGCAGTGGAGCCCGCTCTCAGACCTGAAGGAGTCAAATAGTGGGGCTCTATTTCCTTGCTATTTGGCTCGCGTGTGCGCACGTGGCCCAGTGGCTTTCTGGGTTTGCACAGGCTGTGCAGTTCCCAGCAACGTCCAGGGCTCCCTCGGCGGTAGACCTCGAGCCGCGGAGCACCAGCGACAGTTCTTTGGCTGGCTCTGAGGCGTGAAGCCCACCAGAACCAGGCTAGAACCTGGACAGGCCTGGCAACGCTGCTGCGAGTTCGGCCGGAGCACTCGGCCGGCTTCGACCTGCCTCATCGTCCTGCGGTGGTGACCTGCCTCATCGCCCTGCGGTGGTGACCTGCCTCATCGCCTGGCGGTGGTGACCTGCCTCATCGTCCTGCGGTGGTGACCTGCCTCATCGTCCTGCGGTGGTGACCTGCCTCATCGTCCTGCGGTGGTGACCTGCCTCATTGACCTGCGGTGGTGACCTCCCTTCACAGCGGGGAGGAGGCGTCTCTTCTCTCCTCCTTTCCAAAGCCAGCCTCGGTGCTCCTTCGGCGGCAGGCCTCGAGCCGCGGAGCACAAGGTGCTTGAAAATTTGGCGAAGTCGCCATTTTGGCAGTTTACGTCACTCGGGCAAGGGAGGTATCAAGTGGCAAGTTGCTGTCAGTTGGCATTTTGCAGCTTGCCTACCAAAGTTTGGCGCCAAAGGTCACAATCTTTGTAAAGTATAGTTACTTAGTGATATATATTGCTATGGTTAAGTGCTGTGAATTGTATTATATATTGAATTTGCTTTTATTGTAAATTTACTTGCAGGTATATTGCATTTGCCTTTGTTGTAAATTTACTTGCTATTAAGAATACATAATGTCTATGCAATTTCAAGATGATGCAGATGGTATACCTCCTTCTGAGGCTGAAAGTAGGAATGAAAGGCCCCAAAGGATAGAGCACCCTTCAGCCAAAATGCTAGCCCATCTAATAGACGAAAAGGAGTTCCTCCATGTGAGGTTAGGTTCGGCATGGGAGCGCATCACAACATTGATGGGCAGAATAGAGAGCTTGGGTATTACAAGGGTGCCATCCATATTACAGACAGACCTCGAAGAGACCTTCGGTCTTTGGAGGGGTTTAGTGTCTAAGATAGTCCAGGTCCTCGAGCGCATTAACGCCAAGGATTCAGAGTTAGAAATAGTGAGTGTTTTAGCTGACACTAATGAGAAAGAAAATAGGGTGAGGGCAATCCTAGCTTCCTTATGCAGCCATGAGACCAATCTTTTAAAATCACCTGCTGTGGCACTTAGTCTTAAGTCCAACCGGTCTAGCCAGGTATCTAAACTAAGGGAGCGTGCATCGTCTAAACACAGCCACTCTAGCAAGTCTTCTGCTGCTGGGAGTGCCATCTCTTCCCTAGCTGCCTTGCACATTAAGGAGGCTGCACGTCTGGAGCTACAGAGCAAGGTTGCGGAGGCGGAAGCTGATGCAAAAGCAGCTGACCACACTTTCCACCTTAAAGAGGAGGAACAGCGACTCCAAATAGAACAGGCCCAAAGGCAATGTGAAATAGAAATGCTTAGAATAAGGATGGATGCTACTGCCAAAAAGGTAAAAGCTGAGACTTTGGCCAAGGTCCTAAGTGGGCAACTCACAGAAGAAAATGTAAGTCAGTTGCCAATGCAGGACCCTTCCTCCAAGGTGCTTGTGCACCTTAATAGTTTAAACAGCCAGCTTTCTGACGAGGAACATGAAGACTTCTCTCTTCGGTCAGAACAGGGCCCTAAAGTTGCCTTCGGGTTGCCTAAAGTTCAGAGCATCATAGCGGGGAGCTCGTCTTTGCTCAGGTTGCCTGTGCCTCCTACTAAGATTCCCGAGCAGTCAGCCAAACCATCAAAGCCTATCACCAATTGGGCCCTACAAGCAAGTCCAAAAGGAACCATCTGTCCGTCTACAGACGATGCCTTCCCTCCAAAGGGTCAAAGGTCGACACCAGGAGCACGGGATTTCTCCCTGCAGCAGCCAACGCCACATAAGACACCGTCAACACCAGAATCCCAACTCGTCTCGATCCTTAGAAGTCCCAAAAGAGACCTCAAGGACAAGGGAGTCGAAAAGTTTTCAGACAAGCCTGAAGAGTTCCTTCTCTGGAAGGTTACCTTCAAGAGGGCAATTAGAGACTTAAAGTTGTTGCCTGAAGAAGAGCTGACCCTGCTAGGCGCCTGGTTGGGTCCAGCATCATCTTCTCAAGTTAAGAGAATATATTCAGCCCATGTAGCTGATCCCGACAAAGCCTTGGAAAAGGCCTGGGACAGATTACATCAGCGGTATGGAGCTAGCACGGAGATTGAAGCATCTCTAATGGACAAGCTGCAAAGGTTCCCAACCTTAAAGCTCAAGGACTGCAAGCTCTTGTGGGACCTCAGTGATCTTCTTGCAGAGTTAGAGTCGGCCAAGGAGAATCCAGAGTTGCCTGGACTGCAGTGCCTCGATCAGCATCTGTCCCAGCGGCAGATTCTGGACAAACTTCCCTTTGCCCTGCAGGAAGACTGGGGGAAACAGGTTTTTAACTACAAGGAGGCCCATTCTCAGGCGTACCCACCGTTTTCCCATCTGGTCCAGTTTATCACCAGAGCGGCCAGGGAAAGGAATGATCCACAGACGGGCCTGCCCACCTTATATCAAGGGATCCATACAGGGAAGGCGCCTGAAGTGGACAAGAAACCACCTAGAGAGGCCAATAGACCTGTCAGCGTAAAGGCAGTCGAAACTCAACACAAGACTGACAAAACCAGGTCAGAAGTAAAGGAGGTGCTCTGCCCCATTCACCAAAAGCCTCACAGTTTGGCCAACTGCCGGGAATTTGGCAAGAAGCCTTATAAAGAAAGACAACAGATTGTACAGAAGCTGGGCATATGTTTTAGGTGCTGTGGAGCATCTCCTCACTTTGCTTCCAACTGCAAAGAGGACGTCAAATGCGCAAGGTGTAACAGCCTTAAGCATTGCACCGCGATGCACAACTCTGACGCTGTCTCCCGCGCCAAAGGGGACACGTCTTCCAAAGAAGGGTCATCTACTGAAGCCACCAACATGCAGACCGCGTCACGGATGCAGGAGGATGCTCCATCGGTCGCCTGTACTGAACTATGCTCTGACGTGCACCAGTTCAGAGTCTGCCATCCCATCTGCCTAGCAGATGTATATCCAGCCAGAAGACCTTGGCTTAAAAAGAGACTTTACGTGGCTTTGGATTCACAAAGCGACGCCTCCCTGGCGACTCCAGAGTTTTTCCAACTGTTTGACATAAAAACCCAGACGGTCGACTACACCATGTCCACCTGTGTAGGGAAGAAGAAGTTGCAGGGTCGCATAGCATCCGGCTTTGTTGTCTCCTCTTGTGACCAGAAGAGACTGTTCGAGTTACCAGACCTCATTGAGTGTTCCTCCATCCCTCGGAACAAAAAACAAATTGTAACTAGAGAAGTTGTGGAGGCTCATCCACATTTGCGACGATTAAAGAATGCCATACCTGCTTTCCGTCCAGATGTGGACATTGCCCTTCTGCTTGGTGCGGACTGTCCGAACTTGTTCTATGTGAACGACCAAGTTAAGGGACCTCCAGGGGCGCCCATTGCTCAGCTGCTACCACTAGGCTGGACAGTTACAGGCCCAGTGTGCATAAACAAGATGCACCCACCATCGTCGTTGGACTCCAATCAAGCACAGGTGCTTAAAGGTGGACGTCCTACACTTGTGCGCAGTTGCCTAAGTCACATCTCAGTCTACTGCCAAGCAATAACTCCAGAGTATTCCTCCATTTTCAAAGTCTCTGAGAGAGACGAAGCCACAGCGCTCTCGAAAGATGAGCAAAGGTTTTCGGACATTATGAATGCTCAAGTCTCACGAAGTGCAGAGGTGAAAGCCTGCAAATCAACCACAGAAATCAAGATGGGCCAAAGATCTTGCCTGGAACCACACCGTTTTGAACGTTTTTCGGAGTGGCACAGTCTTCTTAGAGCAGTTGCTAGGCTTATACATCGTTTAGCTTGCAAAGATAGTGAGCCTTTACAGGTCCAGGATATGATAAAGGCTAAGAGCGTCATATTCAAGTCAGTACAGAGATCTGCTTTCAAGCAGGAAATAGCTAGGCTAGAGCAAGGGCTCAACATCCCTAATCAAAGTCTTCTAAATGAGTTAAACCCATTTCTAGACAAGGAGGGTATTTTGAGAGTTGGAGGAAGGTTAGCCAAAGCTAAACTCAAGGCGTGCATAAAAAACCCCATCATCATACCCCCTAATAGTCACACTGCATTGCTGCTCGTTCGGCATCACCATGAAAGGATCCATCATCAGGGTAGAACTCTAACTGAGGCAGCCCTTAGAAATGAAGGTCTGTGGGTAGTTAATGCCAAAAGGTTGGTCAACAGTTGTATTTTCAAATGTGTTAAATGCAGGTGCCTTAGGCGAAACTGTCAAAGTCAGTTGATGGCAGAACTACCTCAGGATAGGACTTTGACAGACCCACCCTTTTCCCATGTGGGAATCGATGTGTTTGGTCCTTGGGAGGTTGTCACTAGGAAAACCAGGGGTGGTGTCGTAAATAACAAGAGGTGGGCAGTTTTGTTTACTTGTTTAGTAATACGAGCTGTCCATATAGAAGTCATAGAAGGGATGGACACTTCATCATTTTTAAACGCATTAAAAAGGTTCATAGCCCTCAGAGGGCCAATTAAGTCAATTCGGTCGGACTGTGGCACCAATTTTGTAGGTGCGACCAAAGAACTCAATTGTGTGTCTAGGTTTGGGAGAGACCCAAAGGTTTAGAACTTTACGAATACTGAACAAATTATGTGGACTTTCAATGTTCCTCACGCCTCCCACATGGGTGGTGTTTGGGAGAGGATGATTGGTATTAGTCGCAAAATCCTTAATGCCATGCTTTTGAGTCATAGGTCATTGACGCATGATGTTTTGGTGACACTTATGGCGGAAGTTACCGCAATTATCAACAACCGGCCGCTGGTTCCCCTTACCAGTGACCCTGAGAACTTACAACCACTGACTCCTGCACTTATTTTGACACAAAAGGTGCCAGGATGGAAGGACATCATGTTGCCAGTTCCGGACGGAACTCACCGTGCCCTGTGGAAACAGGTGCAGTCCTTGGCCAACCACTTTTGGAAAAGGTGGAAAGCTGAGTACTTAAGCCAGCTTCAAGCTAGAAGAATCTGGCAAAGCCCACAGGACAACATTGAGGTTAACAACGTTGTGTTGTTAAAGGACAAAGACTTGCCCCGCCATGCATGGCCCATGGGCATTGTATTAAAGACCTTTCCTTGCCCGGACGGTAAGGTCAGGAAAGTTCAATTAAAGACTTGCAACAGAGGCAAAGTGTCCATTTTGGACAGACCAATTAGTGACCTCGTGTTGCTTATTGGAGATGTTTAAAGTTCTAGTGTTTGTATTGTTGTGTATACAAAGGTGTTTGTATGTTTTTGATTGGTAAATTCCCACATCCTGGGAATTTAGCGGGGAGTGTTCCGTCCCCCAGGACGATGGTTTGCCTTACCTATTGGTCGTTTGTTTGTTTTCCCTCCTTTACATTTTGTTTGAGCCTCTGGCTGCAAAAGCCTAGGAAAAGTGGCTTGGAATCTGCAAGAGCTGGCTGCAGTTTTCTTTGCAGTGATTGGTCAAAGAATGCAACATCTTAGGACCGCCCTTTTTACCAGGGTCTAGTCTCCATTTTGGAGCTTCATTCTGGCTATAGTCTTCCAACGTGCTGGAGCTGTGCAAGGCTAACTGGGACAAATCATCCTCAAAACCAGGCCAATCTAAGCCTATCCAAATTAGATAAGTATTGAATTATATTGATCTGGAATAGGAAATCTAGTTAGAGGAGCAGGGTCATTCTGTCGCTTCTAGAACTAATCTTTGCTGTAAAGATAGGGAAGGAAAGAGTTTCTCCTTCTAATATAGGCAGCGTGATTAGGGTATAGTGGTTTTATAATCACCTTTGCTTTCTGGAACCAGGGATAATTCTGTACCTAAAACCTATAGAAATTTGTTTCATTTTCTGCAACTTTAAGATCTGTGCCAGGTTTACAACCTTGTATGAATAAACATCCTTTTTTGAAGTTATCCAGACTCAGTCGTTCAATATCTATAGGACAGCTTATAGGGATTTGCAGTTCGCCCGGATAAAGGACAGCACGTTTCAGTTTTATAGTTTTTTATTGTCCGGCGGACGGCACACATCTACACTGGCCATTAAATTCAGTTTCAAACCAGTACTGAGGAAAGCAGTTTTGTTGTGTAATTGATGGCATAGGAAATCCTGGAACTAGTTTGAGGCTAGGATTGAGATTCCACAACCACAGAAAACTTTATGGACTTTCTTTCATCCACTTTTGGGGAGATTGTTGTCTGGTGCCACAGTTTGAAACTACCTTCGAACTACATTAATTGTCAGTGTGAATGGGGAATATGTTGGGAACCATGTGTCGTTCAGGGATGGAACAGAGAAAACAGATGGAGATGATTTTAAAGGATTAATATTTTTGTTTCTAAAGAAATAAATATTGGATGAATTTTTTGCTGGGCCCATGACCTGTTAGAGTACATGCAGCAGTTAGAAATCTTGATTTAAGAAGCGAACACATCGATGTTTTCAAGAAATAAACTATTTTTATTATAAAAACTCAACTTTAAAATTGAGATACTATCTAGCTAAGTTATATCTAACCTACCTATGTCTTGGAAAGCCAAAATAAGACTCACGGAAAGAAGAACACATGAAGAAACATCCCTAAGAGTATCAGCTTGCATCACAGACGGATTGGGATATGTAGACATATCCTGACATATTAGGTCACTCAAATTATGCAATCCTATTATCAATGCCTGCTGTGAAGTATTCTTCACTTTGCAGTGGTAAGTATTGTTGCAATTCCACCAGAATATGTCTCTGTGTGTATTGCAATAAGCTTGGTAGCAAGTTTTTATTGCATTATCTGTAACTACACTGAGTGTCCATGAGGAAAGAAAAGTGGGTTATAAATTAAAATTTGCAGCTACCGTCACACATTTTCAGAAAAGCCATTTTTATGTTCAGATTACTCAAAACAACATATAGTTCTATGCCCAATTTGTGGTCTGTTTAAGAGCGTTTAGTATGGGAGTGAAAAAGATGTCAAGAAGTGCCTATTTAGGCATAGCACATTTCTTTAATAAGAATGGCCATACAGGAAAAAGGAAAAGCATATAATTGATTCCTAATTACATTACATGCCTCCGGGAGCAGAAGGAGATACAATTGATCAAACTGCAAATGGACACTCTACATGCTACAATCAAATTGTGGCCAGAAAACCAAAACTATGTAGTGTAGCTGTCATCTGTTAACATTGCTAATGCATCCAAATTAGGATTCTATTGATCACAGAAGTTATATAATACACAAAAGGTTAAAACACAGAGACAGAATAAAGGTATTATGCAGGTTATGATGTCCTCAGACACCATTAACATTGTTGCCATAATGGATCTGAAACTCAAGTAATATTACATTTTGTATATTGGTAAATAATATTATATGACTCCTTTTCTTAGATACAGTCCCAGCCAAACTAGCTTAAAAGGTTGGAATCATATATGGACTGTTTACAGTAGTTACCTATCAGTAATACAAGGGCCTAGCTCAAATTATTCTACAATCCTGCCCTGTGTTTCATTCTGGAGCTGTTTGAACCATGGCACAGAAGTGTGCATTGAGAGCAGGCTTCTGAAGAATACTTGTCAAAAAAACAAAAAAACAAAAAAAACAACACCTTACTTTTGTCAGTTGAGGTTGTCTCTACAGGAGAGAATGGAAAATCCAGATATGATAGCATTATAAGAGATGCACAGGTGAAAAGCTCATTTACTACTTTAACTCACCAAGATAGAAACAGTTTATGATGCCCCAATTCCCTAAAAATCACATGGTATGCTGATAGGAATTTCCAAAGGATGCAGTTGTAATTCCAATCACATTAATTTCTTTCAGGAAACAATGCAACTACTTGCCAATTTTTAAAAGAAAGAAATATTGACAGTAAAGGACACGCATTAGGGACGAAAAATATATTTGGAAATATGCCAAAAGTGTTTGAGAAATGGGTTTCTTGAATGACGGGAAACTTCTTAGCACTTTATTTCCCTTCCTATTTATCCTATCCCACATTATCCCAGCCGATTTTCTGACACTGTCCATGCACTTTATTTAAAGGCCTTGAGATTGTGTAACTTCTTAGGCCCGACCCCCTTTTTATCCATAGTGGTTGATGATTTGTATTATTACTTCACTTGCTTGGTCATCATATGTTTTATTGTATGCTATGTTTTAATTGATTATTTTATTTGATTGTTGTATCTTTGTTTTTAGTTTATTGATATGTGTTTTAAACTGTTATACTTTGTCTCTGTTTGGGCTGTGCCCCATGTTAGCCTCCTCGAGTCCCTTCGGGGAGATGGTGGCAGGATAGAAAAATAAATTATTATTATTATTATTATTATTATTATTATTATTATTATTATTCGTAAAAATCTTCATAGTCCATTACTACTTCTGTGCTAAAAAAAACCCATTCAGGGTGAGATGCAATTTTCTATACAGAAAACAAGTTTCCTGTATATGTGTGTCAGCTGGTATATACATATTAATATATATCATACAGCTGATTTAGGCCCACTAAATCACAACCAAAAACATTTAGCTGATTCACAATCCCTGTAATTACAGAGCACCAAGAGACAAAGGACACGATAAAAAAGCAATTAACAATTACATGGAGAATATATCCATATGGGATATGATGAAATCAGTACTAAGAGGTCAACATAATGAAAATGTACTCTAATAATGGGTTGCCTTATAAGGTTGAAATTCATACCAAAAATAAGCCAATCAGAAAGACAAAAAAGTGAAGAATTTATTTATTTTGTTTCGAAAGTATTGCATAAATAAGTATAAAACTGATAAAATAGAGGGAACACAAGCGGTTAAATAATTTTTGACCAAAAATGGGCCACAGTGACCACACTGTCTTTAGCTTTAAAGAATTCTTCCTCTGTGAATGAGACAGAGCATTGTACACAAGCATACATATGCAAAGTTATTTGTTCTGGTCCGCAGTCACACAAGACGGAGGATTTATCTAGGTAGTGCCCTTTTGCCAGGTTGTCTTTTGATCTGCCCACTCCACTTCTGAGTCTGTTCAGGGACTTCCAAGTTACCCATTCTTGGTTTGCCCCTGGCGGCAAACCCTCGTGTGGGGGCATCTGGTTGGGATTTCCTGGTTTAGCTGGAAGAAGGTGGAGAAAAAACATTCTTTGTCAAAACACAAGAAAACAACTTCAAACTTTGAAAAGAGATAAAATGGGTATGGTATGTTAAGACAATGAATTTGAAATTAAAATGTTACATTATTAACAAATCATACACACACACTTCAAAAAAACAATGTCTAAAAAGACACATTTAGGAGGAATCATTTTGACTGATTAAAATAAGAAATGAGAGGAATCTCAGTCACAAGAAATCACATCGAATGCATGGAAGAATGCTTGCAATAAACTGGAAAATACCATCAAGCTAAAGGTAATCTGAAATTTCAGTAAATGGAATTGGAAATGTGCTGCTTAAGATGAATAATGAGAACTGAAGCCACAGTTGGTTTTGGATATTAGCTATTTCAGTACTGGAAATGCAACCACCCCTTTCAAAGGGACAAAATGGGCCTCCGTTTTCTTGGGGGCATTCGTATTAATGGGCATCTATATTCTTCAACTTAAAATAATAAGTTGACATATTGCAATTAAAAAATGTATTCCAAATTACATGCCCACACCGAGATACAGATTTAAATGCTTTTAAAACCAGAACACAACAGATTGACTCAGTGAATTTGGACTAAGTACGATTAGGTATATAATGCCAATTTAAACCTCTTTTCAAGAGACAATTGTCAGGCATAAAAACACTGATATAGAAAGCCATACCTTCCTCTTTGAGTCCTATTCTAAGCCACTATTCATTAATACTGGTGAAAGAATACAACTAAGCAAATGAGAGAATAAATGATCTGAATAATGGGGTAATACTGAAAACAAGGGAGCAGATTAAAAAACAATTGTCATGAGTTACCTCCAACTGGTTTCAATTACAGCAAATGATTTATTCTATTAATCTCATTTTAAAATTGAAAAAGCTAAAGATCTTTAACTCAATTCAGTCTATGATTCTGACAGCTGAAAATAATTTGAAAGGTATGGCAGTGGAAATATACAGCATTCTTGTGAATATTCAGTGTGATAAAACTCAAAGGATTATGCAATTATGAGAGCAGAAGGAGAAAATAATGTTATCCTCAACCTTATGGAACAAAATATGGAATACTGACACTTTATATCTTTTTCCAACTAAATGTATAGAAAGCATCTTTAAAACGATGGCCAAATTCTCTATGGCAGTTATGAATGTGAAACTAGAGCAGTGGTTCCCAACCTGTGGTCAATGGACCACCAGTGGTACGCAAGAACTAAAATATGGTCAGCAACCTCACCATTACTACACCATTACAACTAGAGCGACTGGTCTCGCAAAACCCTCTTATAGTGCCAAGGTGTATTAAATATGGTTTTCTGTGGGCTAGCAGGTAGCGACTACTAGATGGCATATGTTCTGTAACAGAAACTAGAGCTGATGTTGTTTATCCAATGCAATTTTCTGAATAATCAAATTGAATCTGAAGTTGACAAAAAACTGAATTGTAACCTTATTGGTTGTAATGTTGGAGAGTGATCCCTGGTCAAGTGGTACCTGGTCAAGTGGTCCCTGGTCAAAAAAAGGTTGGGAACCACTGAACTAGAGTAATGCATTCATTAGTGATAAGTATTTATAATGCCTCTGTAGATCCTAGTAGGGGTCGGGTTGGGATTCCCTGGATAACATCATAACTACAATGCACCTATAACATCTAAGAATTCTGGCCAATATATTTCTGATGCTTAACTCTGGCCCCATCTACACTGCCATATAAAATCCAGACTATCTGCTTTGAACTGGATTATATGAGTCTACGCTGCCATGTAATCCAGTTCAAAGCAGATAATTTTGATTTTATATGGCAATGTAGATGGGGCCTCCATTAAAAGTAAGCTATATAAAGAAATATATGAATGTCCAAAGTTAGTGAGTTTGCAAATATGTGAACATATACTGTATGTATATACTGTATGTGGATGATTTTTGTTCAAAAGGTTTCCAGCCAATAAGTAAAATTACAAACCCACAAAAATAATGTTATTTTAAATTATCCTATTAGTATCCTAAGTGAGGGAAGGGGGAGATAAACTCATAAAACTGCATCAAACTTCAGCTAGAAGGCAGACTAACTAAAATTGGCAATGGCCTGGGAATCAGCTCATTTCTTTTAAAGAAATCTGTAAACCAAGGAATTGACTATTGTCACCAACATATAGAAATTAATAAGTGAAATAGGACCTAAGAGACTGAAGCTCACCACATATACCAATCACCAACATATGCATAGTAATTGATGATAGGATTTGATAGAATGATTAATTTAATAAACAATGTCCAAAATTCTGTTGTGGAGTTATACATACAAATTAAGCATCAAAGTTCTGATATTATATAGTGATTTGGGTCCAAGTCCTCTCAATCGCCATTTACTGGGCAACAATCACTACAATCAATAGGAATCTTATCACCTCATGATGGGGAGGCGGCAAACTGAAGTTCCACTGCCTTCCCATAATCAATGTCAAGAAGCAAGGTTCCTGTTGCAATTTACCCTTCTGCTGGGGATTGCGTGCATGAGGTGAGTCAGGATTATCAACCAAATCTGTCTGGACAACAACAAAAAAGGAATGGATTCCCCACTGATCACAGTGGCTGCTGCCCAATAAATGGGGATTGGAGGGCACTTAAGAATAGCCCCCAAACTTGGAGCTACACAAGCATTGTGAATTGGAAACAGTCTTGAGAATGTAACTATGTTATGCATTTGTGATTGCTCAGCAGGATTCCAGCCAACATATAGATTATATCTCCAGTATATAAGGTATTCTATTTCATGGACACAATATGCTGCTTGTTCTTCTCTTGTTTTTATCTTTACATTTTGTAGTATTAAAGCTTAGGGATTTTTTAAGACAGCCTGCTGAGAAAATATCCAACTCTGTGAGAGCGCTTGTCTCTAGCATTAGAACTGAAACAAAGAGTCTGAAGGTTTTTGCAAATTACACAAATTCCCTCATGAAGCACCCACACAGAGCAAACATAAAAGTACTGATTAATGAAGAAGATGCAAGAAACCATGCAATAAGGTAATAAGTATTTTCCATGTTATTAGGTACTTTCAAGTTGACTTATGATGATCCTATTCAAAGAATTTTTCAGCAACATTTGTTGGAAGGAAGTTTGTCATTGCCTTTTTCTAAGGCTGAAAGAGTGTGACTTTCCCAATGTCACCCAATGAATGCCTATGGCTAAATGGGGGCTTGAACCTTGATGTTCAAGACACTTGATGTTCAACACTCAAAACACTATACCACACTGCCCCAATTAGGTATCATATTTTTGTGCTATTTGCACTATTGTGTTTAAATTTATTCTCACAAATGTGAGAGCGTTTATACGAAAAAGACAAAATATTTTATCTCAAGCAAGTGGAAAAATCATGTTGTTTCTTCTCAGATATGGATTTACACATCAAGTTCAAGGGAGGATTGAGTCACTGTTCCAACTTGGCATGCCTCAAATAATAATTTGGCACTGCCTGACCAATGTGAGCATAAACTATATACAATTTACATTTTTGTAAGAGCCAGTCGTAAAATGAGTATTAAAGAATTATGATAGCGATTGAATATTACTTATATTATAGTGAATTGTAACAATTCCTTCTCATCATTGTCAATTAAATTTCAAAACTGCTAAATATTCTTCACGACAGTTTACAACAAATGGATGAATGTATCCAGTATTTAAAAAAAAAACTTGAAAGGTCAAAATATAACTGTATTAAAACTGTGGATTATAGAATGTCAAGTGACAGGTTGTAATCTGCTTTCTTGTGGGTCCTAGTTGTCAGAGTGTTTATTTTTTCATATTCCTTACTCATGCTATTCACTCTTCTACACACTTTACAATGTGATTTTAGCTCTAGAATTTGATGCACTTCCAAGTCTTAACTCAGTGCTCATCTGAAATGTATTGAAGCAGTGGATGCAAATTAGGACCTCTTCACACAGGCCCAAATTTGGCGGCAGGGAGCTGGAAGGGTGGTAGTTTCACCACAAAGCCCAATAGCTCCCAGCACACTCCATAGAAGTACTTCTAAGGCAGTCTCATGGCTGAACTGATGAAAACCCCTGCTGCCACCAAAAAATAGCCAGCACCGAAAGACAAGTGGCATCCTGTATTTCAATACAAATCAATGGGGGCAGTCAGCTTCTTCACACTTCCCCCTGTCTGATGAGGTAGAGGGGAAGCTGGGATGGTGCGGGGCACAGGGCAACAGGTTCCCACACCCCCTGGGCAGGCACCACTGAAATTGCTGCAATCAGCAGTGATCTGTGGCAATTCCAGTGGTGCATGTGAGAAGAAAGAGAAAGATGATCTCAAGACTATCTCTTATATTGTTAAGAACTTATTCCATCGTTGTATCCAGGGTTTGTATGACTACTGCTTTTTCATTCAATATATTCCAATTTTAGAAGATACTGTTCTCAAATGCCACATGTGCCAATGATGTGCCTTAATCTAATGTTAAATATGTGATATGAGCAGATATGATGCCTCTGCCAACCTGTCAACTTTTTTCCAGCAAGAGCAGTCCATTGGCAACAATCCAATCCAATACCCTATAGTTTTCTGGTATCATCAGCTCTAGCAGCTCCAAATAAAATAGGCAATTCTACATTTTCCACATCAAAATTTTAAAATATTAATTAAGATTCTGAAAAAGTACAATCAGTCACTGGGGTTTGATCCCAGGATCAACCATGTATATCAAAATCTATGGATGTTCAAGTCTCATTAGATACAATGACATAGTAAAATCAAAGAATCATAGAGTTAGAAAATACTGCAAGGGCCATCCAGTCCCTTATATATAATGGTATCCTTTGTATAACATAACAATTCAGGGTTTGCTTTGTGGAATTATTATTATTTTTAAATGAACTATGTGTGATTGAACCCATGAATAAAGAACCCATGAATATGAAAGGTTAACTGTAATGTCCTAGTATTGGATAGTGGTTTGTTTATCCTGTCCCACTATGTGTTCTGCCTTCTTATTTATATACATGAATCTCTGGAATTTGAAGTTCTTGGTTATGATAATCATGACATTATCTTGTCTGTTTTTAATTGACTCATACAAGCACATTTTCGAGCAACATAGTTAAATATACACATATTATATTTTACAGAGATAAAAATCATGTATACTTTGAACACAGTAACACAGAAAGCTGTCTTACATTAGATCCAAAATTTATTGAACTGCCCCAGTATTGTTGACACTGACTGGCTGTAGCCATCCGGGTTGTAGGTAGCATTGTTTCCAGCCTTATAAGGGGATGCTAAGGATAGCACTCAGAATATTCGGGATGCCAAACACATGCTTTACCATAATGCAACAGTTTTTCCTATGACCTTTGCAACAGGCCTGTTGAATTCTTCAAGTTTCAGTAGAGATGCAAATACCCCCTTTCACTGCAGACTGTGGGAGAAGATCCTCAGAGGACGCTTTATCTAATTAACATCTGTCTGGCTACAAGCTATAGTTTGGGACTAAGACTTGAGTCACCCTTGTCTGATTGGTGAAGAAGTATCCCTCTTTCAGTAGAAGTATACAATTGGCAGTCCCCTCTATAGACTTCATTAAAATAGTTTATTAAGAATGGTCCTCACCAAGCTCATTTCTTGTGTCAGGTGGTGGGTAAACAAGCATAGGAATTTCTTAGTCTATAATTGCTTTGTCTCACAATTAATTTCAAGAATGACAAAATGGATTCTTGTGTTAAGAATCTGAGATTCAATTAAATGGTTTCCATCTCTACTGTTGATTTCATAATGAAACCCAAGATTCAGGGAATTCAGTGAAGACTTGTAGTCCAACCCCTATAGAAGTCAGAAAAGCAGAGCTAACAATTAAGCACATGCCCAACTAAACAGTTTATAGCATCGATGTTTTGCTATTAGTGTAGGTCGTATCCTCTTTAACACCAGCTGGACAGCATAATATAAAACTGAAATTCAGGATCAATCCCAAGTCAGCCATAAGCCATTTGTCACTAGTGAGTTTAAACTCTGTCAACAATATTGGGCCAGTGTTATCTGTATAGGCCGCATCTCCCGGTGCTTTTACAACGAGTGACATCCATGAATCAGATTTGTTTTTTTTTATCTTGCCTTATCTTCTTAACTGCTGAAGAGTGGACAGGATTTTGCAAAATGACATGCTTAAAGGGCATGGTCCCAGCAATGTCTCCTTTAACACATTTAGGTTATATATTAATGTGGGGAAATTGCTAAATAAGTTTTCAATTCATTACAGACTCCACCCCTGGGGGATGGGGAACAACTAATATGATTTCTTAATGTCAAACCAGAAAGTGACCTAAAAATATAATTAGATCTTCCCTTTAAAAAAATCAACACTTGATTTTTGCTCCTGCTATAAGATTAATGATGCTTGTGTTTTGTCATCAAGAAACAATAGAAGATAAAGTAGCTTGGTATTTTCATCTCTATCTTTCCTTTATGATACAATTTTGGGTTGATAGCTACTTGGTGGCTCATTTTAAGGCTCCCAGAAACTGTTGCATAAAAATGCAATTAAATTCTTCCTAGTTTTTAATGAAATGGCATTCTGATTATCATTTTAGCATTGCAGTGGGAGTCTCATATCCTTAAAAGTTAGTTGTATGTACAACTCTAAACTTGGTCTTGAACCATTGTGGGCAAATGGCTCCATTAAAGTGTCTGTGTTGAACTTAACCACCTAAAATTGGTAACCTACTTTTAAAAGCCAAATAGTTTAACAGCCTAACAGGTATTCTAAAAAATGTCTGAAAGCTCAATCAAAATTCCAACACCAAAGATCATTGTTGCCATATGTTGATTCAGAGATTGCCTAATTACCCAAAGTGCAACAGATCCCATCTGATCTTGGAGAGTCAGCACTGGTTAATATTTGAATTGAAGACCACCAACAAATCCCAGGTGTTGTATTTCAGAAAAAGTAACAGGAAAAATTAGAGTCCTCCTTGTCCATGAAATTTGTGAAGTTACCATAAATTGATAGGTGACACATAGACACATACATACATGGATACAAATGCCAAAATACTCCACCAATGCTATCCTGCTTATCTCATAGATGTAGAAAAAAATAGTTCCCCATATAATTAAATCTAGATTTCTGTGTATTGACACCTGAATGGATTATCCAGTTTTCAAAGACAGCCAAATTTAACTAAGATTAACACAAACAAAATGTCTTTTCTCTAGGGAAGAGAGTAAGCAAAAACTGGATACTGACAGACTAGTAAAATGTACAAGCATACCTCAGTTAACAAAATCTGTCACAAAGACAATACTTCTTAGCCCATCATTCAATTTCTGCCTTGTCATGTTTCATTAAAAGTTCTTTAGCTAAAACTATATTAAACTATCTCACCTGTTCCTCACAACATGATAAAAACATAGATTTGTAAGTTTGGCAATCAAAATGAAAATCATGAAAAAAGAGAAGGGTGATGAAAGAAGAAATCATTCTTAGATACATTTTGGATGGCTCCAACAGAGGAAAATAAGTGTGATTTGATTGATTAGAGCTATATGTGAGCTTGGCATAGTCCATGCATTGGCAAACACACCTCATGTCCACTGCACCAGAATGACAGCTATACCACTGCATGGATTCCCCTGTCACTTGGCGGTGTGGCAGACCAGATGCCCCTGCTTAACTTGGTGTGTCTTCCACTCCACATCTTCAAAGCCCTTTAAGGAGAACTACCCAAAGTTTGATGCACTTTCCAATTTAAACATGCCACCTTCCTAGATCCAGATTCCATGCATACTGGCACAAAACAGCAGTGGTACCTTCCACCAGTCTATCACAGTAGTTGCAGTCAACAAACCAGCAAAGTTTATCTCATATAATTGTGCATCCTGCAACTGTTATGACAAATACACTCCATCGTCCCAATACAAGGCTTACAGCTTGAATGATATGTCACAATAATGGATCCATCTGCACTCCATAGACATAACCAGATCGCTTATGGCTTTTGAAAACATGCATCACACAATGTCCAGTTTTCTAGGACATACAGTACCATTCCAACATCTTCTGACCACATCAGCACTGTGTCTGGAAATCCAACTGCAAGGTCAGCTAAATCATGCTGTGCTTTGTTCAATAAATGTAGTCTGAACAATGATTACATCAGATGGACCTTCTCGTTGATCCCAAATCATCAAAAGCAAAGAAACCCACAACATTCTCCTCCTACCCATGTATGCATCTATGTGTAACTCCCAGTATAGTAGACAATGCTGTAGCCACAACTACATAGCATCCTGTGGTGTCTCTCTGGAACTCAGGGCCGGACGGAGATAATTTTTAATATTAAGTGGGGGTGGGGAAAAGCGCCCCCCCCCCGCCGGTGCCGCGGGAGGCGTGGCCATGTGCCGCGGGAGGCACATGGCCACGCCTCCTGTGGCGCCGATGGGCCCCACCTCCCGTGCCCTGGTCCCGCCTCCCGTGCTACTCGCCCTGACCCCGCCTCCCACGCTGCGTGAGAGGCAGAGCCAGGGCACGCTGGGCGGGAGGCAGGGCACCGCCATGACGGTGCCCCGCCTCCCGCCCAGTGCGCCCTGGCCTGGCTGGCCTTGCCCGGCTGGCTGCCGGCTGGACAAATCCAGCCAGGCCACAAGGCCAGCCAGGCCAGGGCGCACTGACAAACTGCTGGAAGACCATTGTCATCTTGAGGAGATAGTGGCCTGATGCCTGTACCTCAATGCTATCACTGGGGCCTTCCATATTTCTCTTTTACCAAGGATTTGATCCCAGATTATCTGCTTTAAACTTCAATATAGTATGAGTCTCCAGTGCCAAATAACCTGGGATATAGGGGCATTGTGGAAGGGCCCTCTATCTCCCTCTGGACTGCTTGCAGATTTCTCCATGTTGGCTTTGAGTTTTGACATTTCTTGATAAAATCATGTACTCTATTAATTTGCCAAATGTTTAAGATAGTGCACCTGGAGTACAAGGAGAATCCTTGTAATGAAGTAATGAATGACATTGAAAGATGGCCTTGGTTCGGGGTTGAGCTTAAACATGCCGGGTGCAAGCACCTGAGTGATAGTCAAGGGTGGCGTGATGTCCAGCATGTCTCAAAGTGTAAGCAAGAGCCCAATAAATGCTTTGAGCCTGAACACAAGTTGGACCTTCAACACAAACCTGTGGCTGAGGTGTCATGTATCTAGTGCCTATATCAGGAGGGGTCCACCCTGTCGCTCTCCAGAGCTCCCAGCAGATAATTGGGGTGTTGCTTTGCTTGGTATGTAACCTGTTTGCTGTATAATAAATCTAAAAAGTTTTTTTATTGACAATCTGTGCCTGCTGTTACTTCCCAATCCAAGCACAGACCTCCTTTGCATTTTACAAGATAA
Organism: Anolis carolinensis; assembly: GCF_035594765.1. NCBI lineage: Eukaryota > Metazoa > Chordata > Lepidosauria > Squamata > Anolidae > Anolis > Anolis carolinensis. The sequence goes on from NC_085843.1 coordinate 265,504,781, forward strand.
GTGCTTTGATCATGCATTTCAACATGACTTGTACTGAATGCCCTTGTGGCCTCTTCTAACTCTATGTCTCTATGATTCTAATAATCTTCATCCAATGTCAGTGTTATTCCCACAAAGCTTCAAGCTGGACTGATGGGCATGCTGAGAAATTAGCTTATATGTTTTCTTGTTAGACTTATTACTCTCTCAGTTTGAATCCTGTTGGCTGATAATTCGTGCCACTCTCAGAAGACTGTATAAAAGTGTGTGGGCTTCTGTGAGAAAGATAGACTACGGTAGCATGCAAAAAATAGTGCTTCACGATCCACTGAGCCCCCAAACCATAAACTACCTCAGAGTGAGCCAGGAAGCAATTTTTCAATTGGTCATTACATTTTGTTTCATTTCACATGTGTACATTGTGAGTTTTGAATTTAAAAAATGCTGGAATGTATTGACCTGTTCCCTTTTTTGTGTGGTGCGTTCCTAAACCATTCCAGTTATTTTTGCCTCTGGTACCGGATTTTCCATTAAAGAATTAATGCAAGGAACAAATCGAGATATACTGGTATTCTACTCATCTTTCCATCTCCAGCTTCTAATATACTTTAGTGTCCTACTAGTATGTCATATCAAAAAGAAAGGGGAGGTAATTTAATTTGGTTCACCAAGTGATTCTTAGGATTACCAAAGGTCTGGACACTATATCTTAAAATTGTTATAAAAGATGGTAAGATACCACTGTTTCATATGCAAGTAATTCAGGGGAATTCAAAAGCAAATGACTGAAGCAGGAATAAGTCTATATCTTGCAAGATCCCACAAATACTGTATTTCCAAAACAACTTTGCTCCAAAGAGGATTCCCATAAAACTTGACAAAATAGGTGTGTATTCACAGTTGAATCACGCAGCTTCTATTTTTAACAGCCAAACTCCAGGTGCTACATTTGGAATATGTTGCTACCTAAGCAATTTTTTTGCATACTCAGTGGAATACTGAGCAACAATTTCTGCTCCAAAATAAAATGGTCACCTATTTTTAAATCTATCAGAGCAGGAACAAAGATATGTGTTCTGAAAAGACAAGCACATTGGAGAATTTTGCTGGGGTCTCCGGGGTTTTAATTAGAGATCTTGATAGCTTTTGTGCAACAACTCTAAGGCCCCTTTTACTTCAAAATAAATTCCAACTTTTGTTCTCCCTTGATCTGCTGTAAAGCCAAAAATAAGAATAGGTAAAGAGACAATCTTTCTGAGTTAATTAATGTCACTTCCAAATCTAGTAGGTTGCAAAATTACAAAGAAAACATAGATAACATTATTTCTTCTTCCTCCTCCTCCTTTCCCCCTTCTCCTTTCTAGCTTTTGAATTGTAATGGAATATTTTAAATATTTTCATACAGTCCAAGTGTCCTAATTTAACAAAACCAATCCAAATTAGTCCTCTGCCACCCCATGTTTCAGCTGCTATTAATATGTTGCTGTTTTTCTGTCTTCTTCCCCCTTTCCATCTTTATCCTCAGCTTATTTAAATATCTGCCAACTGAGTTCAAAGTGCAAAAAATAATTTTGAATCAACTCAGGAGGGATAAGATGAGTGATGGAATTGTGGCCTTGCCAGTAGGATCTATAGCAAACAGCTATAGAATCTCCTAAATTGTGTATTCTTCCTCATTAATAACTTTTTCCCTATTGATGATACTCTGATTTTATTTGTCCATATGAACTCTAATTTTAATTTATGAAATATTAGAGGGTTTCCATTTTTATCCAGAGTTGTTTTGTGTGTGTTTTTTATGAAACAACAGAGAGCTAAAGTGATGGTGGGCAATTTTTGGCATTTTAGAGGTTATTCTATTGCAATTCCTATTACGCCTAGCTAGCTATGCAAATTTTAAACAATAATGAGAATTCAAGTCCAGCAATATTGAGAGAGCTGTCATTTTTTCATTTCTAGAGAGAAGCGGGTGGCATTTGGATAATTATTTCTATAGTGTAGATGTATTCTGAGAAAAGGAGCAGTATAAGAGCTTGTGAAAATTTTACTATCCAGTCCAGAAAACTCTATCAGGCTGTGATCTGCTATCTAGCAGCATTGTAATCACCAGTTGTGGCACAGAGTGAGGCATTGCACAGAACAAAATGATGTACACTTATCACTTTACAATACAAGCAAAAAGGTAATTTCTTGCCCTAAGAAATAAGATAACATTTGACAGGGGAGAAAGAACAGGGGAAGAGAGGAGAAAGTCCAAGTTATGAATATGTATGCAATCTGCATAATTATGTATGAATACACCTGCATTTTTGTTGTGCATGAATATTCATTACATACAAACTTGTGCAAAAGGTTTGAATATGTGCACAAAGAGTAGTCTGGATGCCTTCTTAACATACATATTTTAAGTTACACATTTCATGATCCCTGAGAATGGGAGCTTTTCAAAAGTCTGCCATCCCTGTCTCTTGGTATCCCTTAGTTGTTTGTTTTAATTACTATTCTTCTTCTTCCCTTTTCATCGTTGATGCCATTCCACTGATGCCAGAGGACTCACTAGAGAATACTCAAGTAGCACAGGAAGAGAATTATGAAACATACTGGAACTAGCTATTAAGTGATCCTTTTCAAATAAAGTTTGCCTTCGAAAATTGCATTTACTAATCATTGCTTGGGGAGGCTCGTGATTTGATTAAAATGAAAATGCATTCCGTGTGGGTAGAGCATAAACAGAAGGATGAGCTTCAAGTGTATTCTCAGTATTGTGTGCAACATCTACTTATGCCAAGGGTGGAAATAATGTGGCCCCTGGCTAATTTGACAGCTCTTGAGGGCCCACACATACCTCATCCCCTTTAAAAAATAATAGGGTGATCTTTTGCCACATACTGCCAAGTCTAAATTGGGGGGGGGGGCTGTAATACCAAGCATTTCACAACATTTCTGGAATTTTGGGAGCCCAAAACCTTCAATATTGGGGGGGGGGGCAGTTGCTCTCTTGTGAAGTGCTAGTGATCATTTGGGGACAAAATGTTTCACACATATTTTAGTATTCAGGGGTTCAAGAGGTGATCAAGGATATAGTACTCCAGGGTCCCACGGTGGGGGAAATGTCTCCATAGTTCTGGACACACTGCCCATTCTATGTTACATGATTTTTGTTCCTGAGTTATAAATGTCATTTTCTAATTGGTTCTATCATAAAAACATGGAAAAGGTTTATTAAACTTCAAAAACTTTGCTTTTCTGAGATATCCTGCAGTACATTTTGCTTTAATTTTTCAATGAATATCTTATAGAGTCTCAACCAATTCAACATAGTTTGTGGAAGCTATAAAATTAAGTTTTTGGAGTATAAGTACTTTCAAGGTAAATACTGCACATTTAAACAGGAAATAACACTTTCAAACTAGGAACAGACATTTTTCAAATTTTGTTACATAGTGTTGTATAAATGAAATATATACCAGTGTTGCACCCCTAGGATGCGCAGGCACCTCAAAAACACACTGGAACCCCAGAATATAAGCAAGCAAGCTGTTTATTGAAGATTATATGCAAGCAATAGCACATTAAAGTTCAGAGTCAATAAAATGGGTTTAAATCCACAAGAACAAAGTCCTTGATAAATTTGAAGCAAGAGTCTGTGAAAATCACTCAAAGAACAGCCCAAACTGGATATCAAAGTAAGTCCCACGAAAGATCTCACTAATAGTCCAAACAAGAGTTCTAGGATTATTCCAAGGCATGAATCAAACTGGAAACACAGGAAAGTACATTGGAATGCATGAACAAGACTCCAAATTTAGTCCAAGGTACAGAGTCCAAGCTGGATCACACAACAAGGGTCTCAGCTGGAACACAAGGCCACGGTCTTGGCTGGAACACAAATTCAAACTGCAAAATCAACTGGAAACACAGGAAAAAGCAAGGCTGGAACTTGAATCAAGATACAAGGCCACAGACATACACAAGAAGCAAAGGTCTTCCTTCTTGAATTAGCAACATTACCACCTTTGGCTGTGTCAGAGAAAGCAAGGCTTCTTATGGGAAATTCAAGGTCCCATACCGTGAGAAGGTAGCTCATTATTTCATTTCAAAAGCAGACTCCTACTCCTCATAATACACTCCTGTTCTTTTCTCAACTGAGTTATCACTCTCCTCCTGTCAAGTTCAATATTCCTCCCCACTTTATCAGTTCCTACATCCAAACTAGAATGTCCATTTGGCACCTTAAGATCTATTCTTGACTGCTGTGAGGAATGCAGTTCAAACTGCCTGCTTACAGTCATTCTGTCTCTGGTCCCAGAATCCACTGGGACAAACTCTGGCTGCATCTCAGATCCAAACCCAGAGTTCTCTGGCAAGGCAGATAGGGAACAAACTCTGGCTGTACCTTTGACAAGGCAGGTTTAGGGATAATCACAGGCTGAATGGGGCCAACCTCATGCTCACATGGCAGCTCAGGTGGAGGCTGGGCCACAACAACCAGTCAGATACAAATGGGGAAGGAATATAGCATATCAGATTAATTTCTGGTTCTTCTTTACCTCACATATTGCCACCTTTTGGTCTTTGGTAGATTCAGAGATTTTTTTTGTGATGGTGCCCAGATTGGGAAGGTCACGCTTTCCCTCTTCATTTAAGCTACCTTGTTAATGTGAACATTGTTATCCTAAGCCCCTGACAGCAAAAACAACAACAAAAAAACCCCCATAAATTAGTTTGTTTTGTTTTGTTTTGTTTTGCCTTTTATTAACTTGGAAAAGATAGATCTACCTGATCTTGTCCTCTCTGCTTCACACAGACACATTTCAACATGAGATGCAAATAAGTTCATCAGATAGCCTTGGGCCAGCCTCTCTCTCACTGCCTGATCTATGTCCCAGGGTTGCTCTGAGCATAAAATAGAAAGAAGGAGAGTGATGGAAGCTACCATGATTTCACTGGAAGAAATGTGTTTTTAAGTAGCAGAAAAACTCAGGAACCTATTTATGGAACTGTAAAATGTGTAATGGGACACCAGCAAGAGTGTACAATATAAACTAGTACCCAACGCCCATTTAGACTGATGCCATGCACATCAAAGCCACTTAATATATGTCATTTTGTACATTTTACATCAGAGACCAATATACACTGTACTATACAATAACGTAATAGCAAATCACTATTGGACATTGTTCAACTAAATAATGCTAATTCCTGCAGATGTAAATCCACTTATGAAAATGTAACAGAATTCTGGACAATAATAATATCTGAATGAGTCTGTGTGCTCTTTGAAGACGTCTTTTAGAAAGTTCTGCGATCCTAAGAGGCACATTTGTTGAGGTACTTTTCAGAGGAAGCTGAATTAGCTTCCCACTCTTTGTCCTTCTGTTGAAGGTGAAGACCTTTTCTTATTATTATTCTGACAGGCTTTGGGGAACTGACTTTTTATATAAGGAAAGGGCATTTAATAATCTTCACTAAGTGTGATATGTTATACCTGTTACATATGCAAATTTCAACAGAGGGCAAGCAATAGTCCATATTATGAGAGTTTTCTTGGATGGCTCTTATTGAAGGCACTCTGTGAAACCATTGTAAAATTGCCATTAATATTATTCAATATCATGGATATCGGCTGTGTAATATAATTCTTTGCAAGTAATTTACAATAAGCAGATTTTCAACAATGCTAAAAAAGTAAAAGCTAGATTCAGCATGGTCTCAGTTTGTTGACCTTCATAACAGCTTCCTTCTCTATTCCAAATAAGATTCATTTCACTGTAGCACAATTAATCTGAAATAATATTGAGATATTACAGTAGTTATTCAGATTGTAAATCAGGAATGTTACTTTTCAATTAAGGCCCACCCTGACCATATAAATTATCAGGTTTGAGTATTATGCATAGAAGAACATGTTCTCATTAGGCAGCTTTATATAGATTTTTCCAATATTAGGCTTGTAACCATTTTAGCGTAGAGGTCTGTAACTAGGATATAATGTCTGCAAAACAATATCTGCAAATTGATAGATGAAACTGACATACTATTCACATTGTTCAGTTTTGCACAACAAATAAATTTCATGGCATTCCACATCAGGGACTGGCAGGGCTGTAGCTAAGCGGGGGGGGGGGGGGGGGGGGGGGGGGGTTAGGCGTTCAACCCCCACTCCCATATTTTTCAGGTTTTTATAAAATACCTGGTTTACTCATGAATTTTAAGTGGTTAACCAAATGCTCATGAGTGTCCACTGAAGTTTATCGATGGAGCCTGATTTCTAAATCATTTTGCATTATGGAACTACTCTTCATGATTCACTAAAATAAAGTTTCAACCCCCCCCCCCCCCCAAAAAAAATTCTGGCTATGGTCCTAGGGGCTGGGAACCTCCATGCCATTAGCAAAGCATGGTGAACTTTACCATCTAATCTCTCTTAGCTACTTTCCCTTCTTGTTCAACCTCAGGGTGAACATTCCACAGATATATAAACCCCACTTGCCTAGTTTCTAACAGACCTCACAACACCTGAAGATGCCTGCCATAGATGTGGGAGAAATGTCAGGGAAGAATGCTTCTGAAACATTCAGCCCGGAAAACTCACAACAACCCAGTAATTCCGGCCATGAAAGCCTTCAAGACCACATTTTGTATACTTTTTACATGTATATGTATGTGTGCATTTTTTCATTTGATTACAGCATGATTATGCAGTTTTTTTTCCCTAAATATATGCAGCTTCTCTCTCTGAAATGCATTGCAAGTCTTACCATCGTACCGATTGCCAAAGCAAGATATGTTCTGTACAACTGGCAGTCTCGGCAGGTGTGAAATAGATGTTTTCATAATGGAAAGTGAATCCAATGAATTAAGTTTTCATTGTTAAGCATAAACACTGCCACTTTGAATACTTGTCCATATCTCTGGAGAAAAATAGCCTAATTATATATCATGGCAAATGAGCCATTTTTATCCTCGTTCCATTTTATTTTGTCTTACCCAATTTTTCTTGCATTGTCTGCCCATTATTAGAATTTAGGTAATAATTTCCACAGAATAAGAACCCTGTCTTTTTTGTTTGTTTATGATGCTTTTTATAGTGCCACAAGAATCTACTGGATAACATTTCAAGCTTTTTATGTCTTGTAGTAATTTGGATTCATAAATTTACTGATTGACTGAATATATTTATATCCCAACTATAATTGTGCAATGCTTCTAAACATGGTGTGCAGTGGGTTTCCAGGTGTGAATGGAGCTAACTCCTGTTGTTCCCCAGAACAGCTGATATGTCCATCATTAGTGACTTCAGAAAACCCTAACCATTCAAACTCTAAGAAAAGAAAAGAAAAGAAAAAAGGCTGGGGGTTTTTGGTCATCACTTTCTGAAACTACTGCTAAAAAAGCTGATTGAGAGGGCTAAATAGCTGGATTTTTCAGTTCTTGTTCATAATGGGGACAGAAAGAATACTCAAGAATATTGAAAAAAATGACTGTAAAATATTACTTCAGCCCCAAGAATATCATAAAACTATGGTGGAGAACATAGAAAATGCCTAGAAAAGACATAAATAAATAAGGCAGTGAATACTGTTTCTAAGCATATGGGGTAATATATAAATGTAATGTTAGTTTTACTATGGAGTAAACAACAAGACCACTGAACCAAATCATATCAAATTTGGACACAAAAGACATAGTCATCCAAACTATGTCTTTCAATTAAAAAAAAAACCTAGAAAAATAGTCCAAATTACAGAGGATGAGGAAGAGCCTTTCTCCCCCTAACTGCCAGTTAGAAAGGTAGGCTCTGCTTCCTTTAGCCCCCCCCCCACTGCCTTTAGGCCCCGCAACTCCCTCAGATCCTAGCAACTCCCTCAGCCAAAATGGTGCCCAGGGCACAACCAGAGTGCACTTAAGCCTGATCCACACTGCCTATAAAATACAGATTATCTGATTTGAACTGGATTATATGGCATTGTAGACTTAAGGTCCTTCCACACAGCTATATTACCCATTTATAATCTTATATTATCTGCTTTGAACTGGATTATCTTGAGTCCACACTACCATATAATCCACTTCAGTGTGGATTTTATACAGCTGTGTAGAAGGAGCCTCACATAATCCACTTCTAAGCAGATAATATAAGATTATAAATATAATATGAAATAATTACTGTGGTATAATAATACAGAACAATATAATCTCTAAAACCAGGACAGTAAATAAAGAGCAATGCTCTGAAATCAGGGAAATGGTAATTCCAGAAATGAAACAATCAGGGCCAGCTAACACTTCCCAACAAAGGATTCCCCCAGGCAGGAAATTGCCAGGCTTTAAAGCTGCAAGGCCATTAAATTCTAATCAAGGTGCCTAATTGCAGCATTCATTCCTGCCACACTGAGACTATTAATTGCTATTCAAACTGGCCAACCAAGGATTCCACAAGATAGAAAGTGGCCAGGCTTGCAAGCAGTATTCAATGCTTTTCAACCTGGCCAACCAAGATTTCCCCTAGGTGAAAAATCCCCAGGTTTTGAAGCCATGAGGCTACTCCGTCCCATTCAACCTGGCCTAGCAAGAATGCCCTACGTAGAAAGCAGCGAGGCTTTTAAGCTGCAAAACTATTCAGTGCAATTCAATCTGGCCAAACAAGGATTCCCCTACAAAGGAAGAAGCCAGGCTTCATAGCAGCTCTTTGATTGAGGGTGCTACTCCAGCTACTCCAGAAAATGGCCAGGCTTTGAGGCTGCAAGGCTATTCACTGCTATTCCACCTGGGCAACAAATGATTCCTATAAGCCACAACAATGCGTGGCCAGGCAAAGCTAGTATTATATATGTTTACATCTCTATGCAGAAACCAAAGGCATGAACATAAAGCAGACACTTACCTAGATTGTCCAGTTAGACTTCCACTAAAGGCACATAGTGTCTATAGGACTTAATCCCCTTCCTTACTGCATTCCCTTTTTTTCCCTATCACATCTTATTTATTTGTAAGCCTGAGGGCAAATTAACGGTTTGTAAGCTGCTCTGAGAGACTTTGTAGCTGAAGAGGAGCATTTAAATATTCTAAATAAATATTCTAAATAAAAAAAATAAGTATAAAGTGCCACCTTCTAGTTACTCTGAGGGTGGGAGAGGAAAGTAGCTGAACCAAAACCTCTCATCCACCACCTTCCACAGGTAGACTGACAAGTGGGAAACCAAATTATCCCAAAGAATGTTGACTTATCACATTGTAGGAGAAAATGTTCAGAGTTTGAGGATAGCATCATAGATACTCTAAAGAGTTTTGCCTCTTAAAACTATTCAAACCACCTCATTAGAAAACCCTGGTGAAGTAGTAAACCTGCGCACAGCTCCCTCTCTGCAATGCTTTCCCCATCACATCTCACAGGCAGGCCCCATGCTGGTTCCATTGGAGCCAGTACAATACAGGAAGCCTCCCATGTTGGGGTGAAGTTTTCACTCCATCTGGGGGATGGAGACTAATGCCGGACATCACAAAAAGTCATGTGATATCTTGTGTCGGTCTCCATCCCCCAGATGGGGCGAAAGCATCCTCAGAGGCTTATTTCACCCCATCTGATGAGGCTGCATGTTGTGTCATAACGTTCATACAGATGCCTACAATGATCACCTGTAGTGACTATTATGTTATGGAACTTACATAATTCATTCAAAGGGAAAAGGTCCATCTTAGCATAACCTTTCCACATAATGTTATATGCTGAATTTCATTTTGGAATACTAAAGCAAGATCCTTATTTTGAAGCTCTATTGAACTTTATAATGCTAGGGCTGCATATACATTGCCATATAATGCAATGTGGGCATTGCATTAGCTTGGTGCATCCATATAATGCACTCAGGCTCATGCAATTTAACCCAAGGTAAACCACCTAATGAAGTTGTATTAGGACCCTCCCCAGTGTTGGGGAAATGGGGACAACCATTTCAGATCCTGATGTAAGATCCAGGATCAGAGCCGGCCCTAGGTATTTTTCAAGTGTAGGCGAACAGAATTTTGGCACCCCCCCCCCCCCAAACCAATCACTGAAAAATAAAAGCGTTGGATAAGCGAAAATGTTGGATAATAAGGAAGTATAAAGGAAAAGACTATAAAACATCAAATTACATTATGATTTTAAAAATTAAGCACCAAAACATCATGTTTTACAACAAATCAATAGAAAAAGCAGTTCAATACATGGTAATGTTATGTAGGAATTACTATATTTGCAAATTTAGCACTAAACATTGAACAGGGATATAGGGCAGTGTGGACTTAGATAACCCAGATAGCCCTCAGTATTAAAAAAAACCCCTCTAAAATCAGGACAATAAATAAAGAACAACACTCTGAAAACAGAAGAAATCCAGACAGTAAACAATCAGGGACAGGTAACTCCTCCCAAAAAAAGATTCTCCCAGGCAAGAAGAAGCCAGGCCTTGAAGCCACAGGGCCATTAAATGCTAATCAAGGTGATTAATTACAACATTCACACCTGCTTCAAAGAAAAGTTCTTTCTCCCACCCTGGACCTTCTACAGATATATAAACCCCACATACCTAGCTTCCAAGTTCCTACAGACCTCACAATCTCTGAAGGCCCCAAAGGTGGGCTTGCGTGGTGCGAAGGTGGGTCTGCGCTGGCCGGAAGGCCCAGCGCGGCCGCTGGAAGGCCCGAAAGAGAAGGAGGTGGAGAGTGGTGCCCTCCTCCCAGGACGATGGTGCCACAGGCAAATGCCTATTTCGCCTTATGGTTGGACCGCCTCTGTCCAGGATTTTATCCCCACAACGATCCCATGCTCCCTAGGCTCAAACAGCTAGGGGAGATGGGATGGGAGTCCTTTCTTTTCCCACCCAGCATTCCCATTTTACTGAAAAAGGCAAGAAAATCCCCTCTTATTGGCATTGCTCACTCTTGCCTTCCTGGTTCTTCATCATTAAGTAAGCCAGGCAACTTTGGATGAGGGGACCGAGCTCATGTCTCCCAAGCTGCTTTGGTGAAGAAACAAGAAGGGTGGAGCAGGCAGTGCTAGTAAGAGGAGATGTGATTGGTTTTTTCAGGGAAATGGGAGCGAGAGGTGAGATTCCTGATTTTGTGTAAGGACCCTAAGTCACATTAATACTACTCAGAATATGTTTTATTTACAGTTCTAAAATTAACACAATGAGCTTAAGGTCCTTCCAAGTTTAAAGGCCGATGTTTTCAACCTTCCTAGCATAGGAAAAATTAAAAATTATGGAACCAGTCGGATTTGAGGAAATGTTTTATTGCATGAGCCACAATTTATGAGCCCAGGAGAACTAAAACTATTTACTTCTCAGTGTAATAAATGCTTTTGAGGCTTAAAGAAGATTTTTCATTTGGAAAATGAGATGTGTGACTGGTTAAGGCACTTATTTCCAGGAATTATTTGAATACTGTTTCTGCCCTATCTACTTTACTAGAAAATCTATTATTTTTTCATTGTTCAATAATTTAGTCATTCGCAGTTCTAAGACTAATCAAAGTACTGGTTCATTCTTATAGGTTATACTCAAATATAATTTAACTCTCTAAAGTGCTGTATTTGAAAACATGCACACAAACTGAGATAAAGGTCTCTTCGCAGAAAATAGGACTCTCCCAGTCTTCTGATAAACACAATAGCATTTTTCTTGTTATTAGAAAGGGCCAACACGTCTGTTTCAAAAGAGATCTCTCCTAGCACATAATATTGGTGCATTTATACACTTTTTCTGTAAATTTTGGTTTACAACGAGAGAGAGCGAGAGAATTGCTAAGTGATTAAACTTCTCCATTTCTCCAGACAAACCTTTGATAGATTTCAAAATGAATATGGGAATGGAATCACATAAAACATATGTGCAGAAAACAGTCAAAAGTGTTGATCCAAATGGAGAAGATATTTTCTTGACAGAATGCTTCTTAGTCATGTAGGTGGTCTGGTGGTCATGCAGATCAAATGCAATCAATGAAAGCTTTACTGAGCATAAGGGGCAAACATTAAAGAATTTTATGGTTCTACAAAGCATCTGGCTTTCTAGTTCATGTTGCTTCAGAACAATTAAAGGAAATTTCACTGATAGTCATGGGTTTGACATTATAGAATGCCTTTTTCTTCACCCACAATGCATCTGACTCCATAATTCATAGTTCCATTGCAATTACTAAGCATTTTGATGAAAATAACAAGTTTAACATTAAAAACACTTTTACCAGTTATCAAGAAAACTGTCATATGTTTAAGATCAAAGTGAAGGTTATTTCATATTGGTGCAAGTTCAACAAATGTCTATTGTATTTTATTTACAACTGCCAGGTTTGCATCAAATAATATTTTTCTAGAGATATGCCAGGTTTCACTCATTCCTCGTTTGTGTTCTTCTTTGTCCTTTTTCCACTGTCTACATGCTATACCTAGACTTATGCAACATTTCAGAAACTGTCTTTCATCAATTTCCACTAACCGTTATCATTATTAAGGAGTTTTAGTCCAAGTACTGATGCATTTCAGCAATATTAGACAACTTAAAACATCAGAATTGTTTTGTTTTGATGAACACACACAAAAAAAACCCCTCTTTCCTTCACTAGATAGCTTTTGAATCTCTGTCCTGGATATAATATCTGTTTTTTCTGATGGCATCTTTCTAAGTTGATTCCAGTATGATACAAATAAACAGCCAAGTAGAAAACCATCCCTTTTTGGAAAATACTTAGTTAATTTGAACTGATCTGCTTGGTATTACTGGGCATTGCCAAGAATATTTTGGAAAGAAATAAATGTCATGTGGGTCTTCAAAATACATTTGGTTCACACAGAAAGAGACTTTTCCACTTGTCAGGAGGGGCTGAAAATCAGGAAACTGGAAAATAAAGATTCATCCCTTAGCCAATGTACAGTGTGAGCAAGAATAATATACTATATCAGAGATTGTGCTTGCTTTCAATTTATATTTTTCCACCTTTTTATATTGTTTCTTTCATGCCTAAATCCATATGGGGAGGATAGAGTTGTTATGTTCCACTGACCATACATTAACTTACAAAGTATTCCAGCCTTCCTATGTTGTTAGGAGACCCTCCTGTGAATGGTTAACAGATGTTGTTTATCATATGCAATATCAAAAATGCAAGTGTAACCAACCAAAAAGAAATTGAAGTATGGACCACCAGTTAACATGCACCATGAATAAATTATGTTTTACCCTTGTATAAAGGGAATATTGGCCAATGATCACAGAGCAAGGCTTGAATCATATCACTGTACTGCTATTTTTACCAGAAGGAATCTTGTAGACATCCCTGGAAGCAAATCAGAAGCATTAATATTGTGTGAAGATGTATTTTATTTTGTTCATTTTGAATCCCCACCCCCCACCCCCCAAAAAACATTTTTTTTCTGGAAATGACATTAATATTTGAGAGATAAAAACTGAGGGACCAATGTCCTCCAGCAAGGTTACAAAAGCCTGATATCTATGCACTTATTGTGACAAATGAGCTAAGGACCTGTGTATTCAGACTGAAAGTTATGAAAGAGACTTTTTAAACCTTTACGGGTGTAAAAATAATAAAAGTGAAGAGAAATGATATATTTTTCAAACCCGTCTGGATTTACCTTGAGTGGGTAAATCCTGTTTTTCTGCAACTCAACTTGTTTCCTCAACAAACATATCTCATCTTGTTGGTTTAAATGACTCATGCTTTTAAAAATGTCTAGACTAGACTTTATATTATAAATAAATTAGCAAACACTACAGAAAGTAAATTAGACAATAGACAAGTTTGGAAATCTTGACAGAAATCATACACCTGAGGCACTGACTCATTGTTGAGCAGGGTTGGACTTCTCACAGTGGAAAAAAAGACACCCATGTAAAACAATATTACCAGAACTTGCTCTGTTGAGTCACTTTATTTCTCCTGTCTTTTCCACCCAGTATTGTAATGGAGGAAGAAGCAAGCAAAAAAATAATTCCCATTACTATGATAGGCTGAGACACACTGATTTTTCTAATTAAGTTTTGATTGTATTTTACAGTTATACTATTATACAGTTCTGTCATTATAAAGTAGTAAAAAGCAACAGCAATACGGCACTAACAATGCAGTATAGGGGTGGATAAGAAGTTACTGAGCCTTAAAAACAACTTCATATACAGAATGGGAAGATTTGAGTGTTTTAGGTGGAGTTTTTTGGACAAAGAAAACTGAAACTGTGTTGTCGAAGGCTTTCATGGCCAGGATCACAGGGTTGTTGTATGTCTTTCGGGCTGTGTGGCCATGTTCCAGAAGTATTCTCTCCTGACGTTTCGCCCACATCTATGGCAGGCATCCTCAGAGGTTGTGAGGTATGGATAAACTAAGTAAGGAAAGGAAAGAATATATATCTGTGTAGAGTCCAAGGTGTGGCAAGAGTCCTTTGTCACTGGGAGCCAGCATTAATGTTTTAGTTAATCACCCTAATTAGCATTGGAAATGTTTTGTCTCTTGCCTGGGGGCATCCTTTGTTCAGTCAAGCCCTCAGAGTGTTGGTTCCCATCTACTGTTTTGATTTTGGAGTTTTGTAATACTGGTAGCCAGATTTTGTTCATTTTCATGGTTTCTTCCTTTCTGTTGAAGTTGTCCACATGCTTGTGGATTTCAATGGCTTCTCTGTGTAGTCTGACATGATAGTTGTTGGAATGGTCCAGCATTTTTGTGTTCTCAAATAATATCCTGTGTCCAGGCTGCTTCATCAAATGCTCTGCTATGGCTGATTTCTCTGGTTGAATTAGTCTGCAGTGCCTTTCATGTTCTTTGACTCTTGTTTGGGCGCTGCGTTTGGTGGTCCCTATGTATACTTGTCCACAGCTGCATGGTATCCGGTAGACTCCTGCAGAAGAGAGAGGATCCCTCTTGTCCTTCGCTGACCATAGCATTTGTTGGATTTTCTTTGTGGGTCTGTAGATAGTTTGTAGGTTGTGCTGCTTCATCAGTTTGCCTATGCGGTCAGTGGTTCCCTTGATGTATGGTAAGAACACCTTTCCTCTGGGTGGATCTTTGTCTTGACTCTCATGGCTTGTTCTTGGCTTTGCAGCTCTTCTGATGTCTGTGGTGGAGTATCCATTGGCCTGTAGAGCCCAGTTTAGGTGGTTGAGTTCACCTTGGAGGAGGTGAGGTTCGCAGATTCTTTGTGCATGGTCTGTCAGGGCTTTGATTGTGCTTCTTTTTTGACTTGGGTGATGGTTGGAGTTTTTATGAAGGTATCTATTTGTGTGTGTAGGTTTTCTGTAAACTGTGTGGCCCAATTGTTGATTGGGTTTGCGGATGACCAGAACATCTAGAAATGGCAGTTTTCCTTCCTTTTCTTTTTCCATGGTGAATTGGATGTTTGGGTGGATGCTGTTAAGATGGTCCAGGAACTTGCTGAGTTCTTCCTCTCCATGGCTCCAAATTGTGAAGGTGTCATCTACGTATCTGAACCAAACAGTTGGCTTTTTTGGTGCTGTTTCTAGGGCCTGTTTTTCAAAGTATTCCATATAGAAATTTGCTACTACTGGGCTGAGAGGGCTCCCCATGGCCACTCCATCCTTCTGTTCATATAATCCAGTGTCCCACTGAAAGTAGCTAGTGGTGAAACTGAAACTGAACAATTTGTTAATCTAGAGATTTGATTTTTTTAAACTCTTAAAAGCTGGAGCTTCCCTAATATTGATGTGAAGCTATTATTAATGCTATTATTCCCATATAAGGCAAACAGAAACAGCATGGAATCTATGCTGGGAATACCTGTACCTATTGAACTGACCAAAGCAGATTTGTAAGGAATTCAGTTTTGTTATGATAAGAATTATTGACCAATACTGTTTCCAATTCTTTTAGTTATGGAAATAAGGAAATGGTTTTGTTAAAATTAGTGAATAGTAATGGTTTGAGGTATGTGTGTCATATTTAGCCCACAGGTAGTGGGGAAATAGTACTTCGAAAGTCAGCTTATAAAACTGTTCACATATGATCCATAAAACGGTGCAGAGGGAGCAGGACAGGGTTGTGTTACAAATAGAATGGACAACCTCAAAGGTTAGGCTGCTCTAAACTTTTACTCATGCCAGACTAACATTTTAGGATGGGGTCTTATTTGGCTTTATATGGTTATGGTAGTCTACTCTTTCTCCCTTGCTCTTTTTCTTCTCTCTCTCTCTCTCTCTCACACACACATACACATTTAAGAGTCAGGAGAAGGAATTGGTTGCAGCTGTTTCGATTATAGATGAGACTATTATTATCATGAGGCTCTCAATTTTCCAGGCTTGGATAAGCTGATGGTGTGTGTGTGTGAGTGTGTGTTTGTGTGTGTGTGTTTTTCCAAATCACCTGTCAATTTATGGCAACTTCAAAACTTCCACAGGATTTCATAGGCAAGAGGTCATTCTGCTAATTCCTTTCTCTGAAATTGAGCCTACGGCAACTTGTATTCCTTAGTGGCCTCCCAATCAGGTACCGTTCAAGTCTTCTAGGAGTCTTCAAGTATTGTACTTAGTTCCTTCAGAGGACCTAGTGTATGATGTCATTGCTATGCAATAGCAATCTGAGCATAATGTCATTATCCATTGTCCTGGACTGACCATCATCTGATCAGACTAACCACAACTTTAAACCTTTGCAGGGGTGGTGGACCGATTAAGATGGTCCACTCCAGGAGACTTATGGATCCTAATGGATTCCTGATGTCTCTTGGGGATCTTCCTGTCATGGAAGCTGGTGATCCTGTTGAAGAGCTGGATGATCTCTATAACACCGAGATGGCCAGGGTGGTAGACACAATCGCCCCTGATTGTCCCCTCTCAACACATAGAATTAATCCAGCTCCTTGGTTCTCTGAGGAGCTGGCTTTGATGAAGTGGTCGAGACGGAGACTGGAGTGCATCCGGTGTAAATCTCGAGGCGTATCCGACTGAGCATGTGCTAGAGCTTCTCTTAAGGCCTACTCCGTGGCATTGCGGGCAGCCAGGAAAACCTTCACAACTGCCTGCATTGCGTCTACATCTAATAGATCAGCAGAGTTGTTTCAGGTGGTGGGGAAGCTTTTCCATCCTTGTGATGGGGGGAGCTGTCCCTGACCACCTGACAACTCCATCATTTTGCAGACAAAGTCGCTCGGATATACTCCGACTTAGACACCAACCTTGAAGCAGCACCAGAGGAGGTAACCGAGGAACCTGCTTGTCCGTTGTTAATGGATTAGTTCCAGTTTGTTCACCCAGATGACGTCGAGGGGATCCTTGAAGCTGTGAGAGTGACTACATGCACTTCAGACCCTTGCCCTTCTTGGCTAATAAAACTTGCCAATGGGGGGTTGGCAAATTGGTTTGTGAAGATTATAAATGCCTCACTGGATCAGGGACATTTTCCATCTGCCTTAAAACAGGCATTGGTTAAACCAATCCTTAAAAAGCCATCCCTTGATCCGTCAATTATCGGCCAATGGGTGGTCGCTTTGCAGCTCCAGGGATTCCTGATTGAGACTGATTATCTAGATCCATTGCAGTTTGGATTCAGGCCTGGCATGGAGATTGCTTTGGTCACCTTGATGGATGACCTCTGAAGAGAGCTAGACAGAGGGAGCGTGACCCTGCTGGTTCTTTTGGACATCTCAGTGGCTTTCAATACCATCAACCATGGTATCCTCCTGGTACAGCTTTCCGGAATGGGTATTGGGGGCATTGCTTTGCAATGGCTCTGCTCCTTCCTGGAGGGCCGTTACCAGTAGGTGAAGCTGGGAGATTCCTGCTCGAACCCCTGACCATTGACCATTGGAAACTACGGCTGGTACAAAGATCAGCGGCCAGATTAATAACTGGAGCTAGCTACAGAGATGAGTCAACCCTCCTGTTTAAGCAGCTCCACTGGCTACCGATAAGTTTCAGGGCCCAATTCAAGGTGCAGGTTATCACCTACAAAGCCCTAAACAGTTTGGGACCTCCTTATCTCCATGATTGCCTCCTCCCCTATGAACCCACACAGGCCCTAAGATCTTCCGGGGAGGCCCTTCTCTCACTCCCACCTCCGTCTCAAGCATGGTTGGTGGGGACAAGAGAGAGGACCTTCTCGGCAGTGGCTCCGTGACTCTGGAATTCACTCCCCAATGAGATTAGACTGGCTCCTTCGTTGTCCACCTTCCGCAGGAGTCTAAAAACATGGATGCTCCAGTGCGCTTTTGTGTGAAGGGGCCATCAGCCATATATCTTGTTTTCAAACGGTGCTGCACTTTATCATTGCCCCCCATTTTATAGGTTCCTTGACCTACCCCGCCCGTCTTTATTTTACTCATGGACTTTACTCAGAGTTTTACACTAATCACCCTCTGTACATAGCAATTGATGTCTTGGTTTTAATAATTGTTATGTTGTGTTGTTTTATAACTATGTTATTATATTGTGTTTTGAGTAAGAAAGACTGCCTTTCTTATGTAAGCTGCCCTGAGTCCCTTCAGGGAGATGGAGGTGGGTACAAAAATAAAGTAGTAGTTATTGTTGTTGTTGTTGTTGTTGTTGTTATTATTATTATTACGCAGCAGCAATCTGCCTCCCAACTACCCCATGGTCAATAAATTGGTTGCGGGGGGGGGGGGAGTGGGGTTGGGCAAGAAAATAGTGAGAGACTTTTTATTTCTTGCAAAATATATTCAAAACTGGACCATTTTCAAGGACACTCTCGTAATGCTTACACACAATATTCTATATTGTTTTTCCCTCTGGGAAAAATGATAGCCAGAAGCCCATGTCTAGTTTGCACAATGCCCTTGAAGAACGATTATTGCCCAAAATGTGTTGTGCTCATTGGAATAAAATACATTCTTCCTTAGGCCCTGCAGGTGTTTTCTTTATAAAATCTGTTCCTTTCTGATAGCTAAAATGTCATACTTGCTTGCAAGAAAGAAGCATCAGCAAGACTTGAGGGAATGCAAGGATTGGAGATTTTATATA
This sequence comes from Anolis carolinensis, assembly GCF_035594765.1. NCBI lineage: Eukaryota > Metazoa > Chordata > Lepidosauria > Squamata > Anolidae > Anolis > Anolis carolinensis. Next base: position 265,523,746 of record NC_085843.1, read on the forward strand.
TATATATATATATATATATATATATATATATATATATATATATTTATTTTGCAGAAAGAGAGAGAGGGGGAGAGGCTCTTGGCTTGTGTGGTTAGGAGAGAGGAATCCCAATGAGGACAGAGTATTCTTAGTGAGCATGAATTGTAGAAAAATGCATAAAAATAAAAATCCCAAGAAACTAAGTTTAAATGGGAGGAGTGTTGATCCTAAACAAAGAAAAATCCATACTGGAACATATTGCTATGGGACCTACATTTATATATGAATGTGTAATTTTCCACTTGTTTCTGTTATTCTGAATGCATCTGTGGAACAGATTTCTTTTGACATTTGACTCAAGGCTAGGCCTAAGGCAAAATTGACTATTGTTTATTAATTAACAGCCAGTACTTCTAAAAAATGGCCAAGGGTAGCTTGGAGTGATTTATCAGTAGAAGTGTGTTCATCGTTTCTTCTTCTGATTCTTCATTTACATTGCTATTTATTTTCCCATATGCCATAGAAAGTGCCACTGGTTTATCAGTTTGTTATACCATTAACTAGTTTCCTGATTTTGTGGACTTTTGTGACTTTAGCTGCAGGCAAAGTTAAAATATGTCTAAGACGTCGTGCTCTATGCAGTAAAATCATTGGCGTGTCCATGAAACAAAATAGTGTATGCAATTCTGTTAACCTCACCTGGAAAAAAAGATACCATAAAGCTGGGAAACGGGCAGAAAGAGATGTCCACAGAGACTGGGACTGAAACATCTCCCATATGAGGCCAAGTTACAATGTTTGGGTTTATTTAGTTGATATGATAGAACTGTTTAAAATGATGCATTCTTTTCTCTTCCATTGTGCTAGTGTCCATTGATGTGAAATAGTGGATTATTCAAGACCAATAATTGAAAGTATCCAGTTCACTAATACATTGTTAAACTGTAATATATGCATTTAAAATACAGTGATGACTGACTTCAGCTGTTTTAAAAGGGATTCGATCAATTCATGGAGTTCGTGTTCATAAATGATAATTGTATCACCTCCACTATCGAGATGCGGTAAGCTTCTTTATAGCACTTGCTGGAAAAATTTAAAACAGAGAGTACAATTGTACTCATGTAAATATGGTGGTTATTTTTATTCATGAAAGTCTTTTGATTTGGAGTTCTGATGGGAGAAAGGGCATAAGGGTTAAATCTTTTTTCTTTGTACTACTGATCCAAGGCACTGAACCTGGGGCTTTTTGTCATGCAGTAAAAATCAGTGAACGGCACTTGAATATTCCATTATAGGAATGAGAGATTTTTGTTTGTTTATTTTGCTTTTGATAACAATTTATCAATGTTCACAATTTTGAAACAGAAAGAACTTGAAATTTCAAAACAAGTGGGAGAAAATGTGTTGGACAAAATCATCAATGTAGTGCTTTAGTACTTAACTTTTTCTTGACTGTTTGGATGATTGTACAGATTCAACCATGATTGTTGCACTAAATTGAGTTATTATTCTTTTTTCTGAGCTTTACCAGAATTTGGTGAACATGAATTAGATTTCCATTTCTCTTTCTTTTTGAAAGCACCAAAAATATAAAAAAAGCATTAATATCTTCCGGTTTGGCAAACGAACTTTAAAAAATCTGAATTGAGAAAAAAATGCCAAAGTTTTTGCCATCTGTACCCTATGTCATTATTATATCTAGCTTGATTCTCTACAGTAAGATTGTAAAGTAGTGTCCAAAGGATTTTCACAAAAAGGGGTCATAAGGAGATAAGGCTATACCATTTCTATTCTGAACTGTCAATGCCATTTCATTTATTGTGTCTCTTTTAAAAGGGACACAATAAGCTAAGCTATGAAAAATGTTTCATTTTATCTTTCCAAATGTTTGTGATGTACCTTGTCAGCCTTTCATGCACAAACACATAGTTAATTAATGTGTTGTCGAAGGCTTTCATGGCCAGAGTCACAGGGTTGTTGTGTGTTTTCTGGGCTGTATGGCCATGTTCAGAAGCATTCTCTCCTGAAATTTTGCCCACATCTATGGCAAGCATCCTCAGAGGTTAGTATATACCCCACAACCTCTGAGGATGCCTGCCATAGATGTGGGCGAAACGTCAGGAAAACACACAACAACCACATAGCTAAATAGTCTTTCATACAGTTTTCTTATTAACAAACACAAACGGGTTTTATTGTGCTTGGAGGTTATTGTTAGTAGTATTTATATGAACACTGTATAAGATGAAGTAAAAGTGGTTTAGTTTAGTAGTCAAGCTTCAGGAAGGCAGCTCATTTAGAAAATGGAAAGCTCAAGAGTGCTGTTTGTGAGATGAAGCCTTCCACAATGGACAACCGGGACATACATTCTTCAAAGTTCTCTTTAGTTAAGATAAATCTGAAGAACTGTCAAGATTCTCAAGTGCTACTGAAGAGTGTGTGGGCTTGAGTGTATTGATCATCTAAATTGCATTCTTCTCCAGACAGAAATATTTATCTTCTATTTCTATGGAATTTTAAGAACGAAGTAGCAACCCTGCTCTTCTCACAGAAATATATATGTATGATCATTAAAATGGAGAGGACAATAGGGTAGACAATGTATCACTTCTCTTTCAAACCTGTGCTAGAGGTGAGTCTAGTAATTGTAAAACCACAAGCCTTCCTTCAAGGTATGATAAATTAGAGAAAATCTAACTAAAGTGTTTGAGGGCAAAATAAGCATGCTGTCAGGGATAAACCAGTTGAGAGCCTGAAAGAGAAACTGTGTCTCTTTCCAATTATAATTCCCTCAGGGAGAACCCTGTACAGTGACAGAAAAAGAGAACAATACAATTTCTTTCTAGTTTTGAAAAGAAAGAAGAATCCTAGCAACATCTAAAGGAAGGCTTGTGGTTATAAATAATGTTGAAATGGGACATCCTAAAGAAGCAAATATTTGAAATAGCTGCTTAATTGCCTTTGGAAGGTGGTAGTGCTGTAAAAACACAGAAGTGAAACATAATATGGATCATTTCCAGCAGCCCCAAAATCATATATGATTTATTTCTTAGAAATATGAAAAATGGTTCTGAGAACTGGAAGTTCTATATGGGATGTCGTGTTTATAACTGTGATGACTCATGGGCCTTGTAGTCCTGTTCCTAGTACTATTGTGGCAGACGAAGAGGAAAACATGGGGTTTTCGCCAGTTCAGCAAGAGCCGGAGTCTCTTCACCTGCAGGATGTTGATGTTTGCTCTCAAGAATTCAGCCAAACAGGCCTTGGGCAGAACTCCCCCCCCCCCCCCGTTTTCCAGGAGGGAAAATTATTCCAAAGATAGGGGAGTCAGGGAGGCTAATCGCAGAAGCCTGAGAATCGCTGCCAAACAAATGGCTGATTAAGTCTGCTTCCCTTGGGAAATTCTAAGGAGTCATGCATCTGGACAGAGTTGGGTTTCGCTTCTCGTTCTCTAGGGAAAGAGTTCTGTTGGCGGGAAAACGAGACCCAATATAGGTGTTTGGCGCGAGGGATTCTTTGCCGAGTCAATTGATCAGCTTGAGGAGAGAGATCGTGTGTGGGCTTCGTATTCCCAGTTCCTTGCTTCCCGGATCAAGCTTCAAGCCTTGCTTTGTCTCACGGTTTACCACGGACTCTGTTTCATGCTTCATGTTCGTCTTGCCTCCAGTTTTGGATCTAGTCAAGAATCAAGTTTATTTCCAGCCTTGTTGTCAAGTTTCATTGGACTTTAAAGACTCTGTTATTTCCCCACACTATTGCTTGGCAAAGTGTGTGTTTCGGTCAAGTGGATTAAAACTTTGAACTCTAATATCTTATATTGGACAATACATTTCTGGACTATATTTGACCTTATCTGAAAGGTCTGTTTCTGAACTATATTCTTCACTTGTTTTTATTGATTTTATATATTTCTTTAATAAAGATATTAGATAGAGACTGGCCTCTGTGTAAGGTTATTGGTGCTCTGCAGCCAGGGTCCTGACAATAACAATTGTTTTCACCATGGCTGTTCCCATTACTTTTGAGACACTTCATCTCATTTTCCTGGAGTATTTACCATGATAATAAAGACTGGATATGAATAATACTCATTAATATTTGCTTTCTTAGTGAAGAAATAAGGTCTTGAGAGTTGAGAAACAATTGAACAAAAAAAAAGGAAACAGTTGCAGGATTCTTCACACTTTGGGATTTCACTGAATGAAATTAGTTTGTGTATGAAAACATGGGGATTTCCATCACAAAAAGCAGTGATGCCTATAAATTGTGGAGTGTGTTTCATGCAGAAAATATAACTTTTAAAAAACCTACATAGAGAAAAATACTTTACCTAACTTTTACCCAAATTGTATCCAATGTATGCAATTTGTGTTAATATAAAGTTTATATATCCCTTCATTTTTTTAAAAAAATGTAGCTATCTTGTATCTTCTTTGGAATGTGTGTGTGTGTGTGCGTGCGCACAAAATAATATTTTTGTCCAGGAATATACACATTTGTATTTACACATGTTCTACATAGAACATATTTTCTGCTCAAGAAAATCACATACATTTTCCACAAATATTTTTTTCCTAGCAAGACAACCCCCCCCCCCCAAAAAAAAAGAAAAAGAAAAAGAAAAAAAGAATCAATCTAGAAAACTGTACAGACATCAAAAAGTAGTGAGAATAGTATTTATTCTTGGTGGTGGGTCTCAAATAAGCAATGTTTACATCTTTAGATAGAGGCAATCATAGGAAACATAATGTCAAATGTTAGAAGATCAACTATCAAATGCATCACATTCATTTTAGAGGAGAACTAGGTTCTGTTTCTCATCCAACTTTGCTATTCCTTCTTTTTTTATCTATGTGAACAGGTCACAGTGGCAAGGACAGTTTCATTCACTCACCACTGTATTTCCTCCTGATCAGTTATATAATGTAGATTCAGAGAACAAGAATAAATGAACACAAAGGTGAGTAAGAAAGTGCCATACTCATTCAGAAGAGGGGATCTGCTGAAGGTATATTGCCTGAGTTTCTCCTACTGAATTTAGTACTGTAGTTTTAAAACTTCAGAGTTCACCAACATTTGTGCCTTATTGCTGTTGTTGGTTTGAAAGTGCTACATTTTTTTCTGTGACCCAATTAACAACTGCTCTGCAAAATTGTTTCAGTCTCAGGACTTCATGTTCTAACAGAATAATTGCACTGTAGCAATGTAACGTTATGTATATGCATTTATCCAATATAGGAGTTCTATGTATTCATTATTCAAGTAAGTCTCCCAGCATAAACTGCCACATGCAAGCGGATACAATCAAATGTTCATCTACATCAGTGGTTCTCAACCTTTGGATCCCCAGATGTTTTGGCCTTCAACTCCCAGAAATACTAACAGGTGGTAAACTGGCTGGGATTACTGGGAGCTGTAGACCAAAACACCTGGGGACCCACAGGTTGAGAACCACTGATCTACATGGATATCATTATCCAGAAATAACACTTCTGAAGGTGAATGTTCCAGTGCTACTTGGTATCCATGTATTGAAAAAGCCCTGAAAAAGATACTTGTCAGAAGAACTACTGTCAAATAGCAATAATCTACATAGTTCATTGTTCTGATGCAACTTATGAATCTTGCAATGCAGATAGAGATGTATATCTTCATCTGATTTTCCGTGCCTTTATTCAGACTGCAACTCCTATGTAAAGCTTTAAATTGCTTCTAAGACACAGATGTTCTCTCTTTTCAAAGATAATGTCAAGTCCTGTTTTCTAACAATGTTGTCAAATGTATCTCATTAACCCTTTAAATGCAAGCTCTTCTGGAATATAATAATGGTAATACATATTAGTCAGATTCACATTTACTGTCTTTTATAATCCAAAGTCAAATCAATGCCTTTTCCTTCTAGGTAATGTCAATGCAGGATATTGCCCACTTTTTTTTTTGCTGAGCTCACCTTCCAGGCTTTTGTGCTCATAGATAACAGAACTCTGCAATAAGCAACAATAGATTTTACAAAGAGCCTAAACTGGCCTGAGGCATACAAGACCCATAGTATAGCAGCCTAAGGCATATCTATGACTTGGTCACAACATTATGACTTCAGCAGCTCTTTTGTACAAAAACAGTAAAAGGTCATGCTGAGAAGGAAAAATCAAGAAAGTTTTGCCAGGAGTTTTCATAACTCCATCTTCTCAATACTATAGAAGGTTGAAACATTCCAAATGGCTAATTGACTCGGTGTTTGTCTGCACAGACCCTATTTGGACCAGAAGTCAGTCCTGGATATCCAAGGGACTTCTGGTTCATAACACAGAGTAAACTGGATTAACCCAGTTTTAGTCCATGTTATATGAAGTTGGGGCATACTCTAGAATTTCGGCAAATAGACAAGCTCTAATCTGGTCCATTGTCCACATGGCCCAGTATCACCTTTGCTGATGTCCCAGAACTCCATGTCCATCTGGTAACTGCAACAGGGACAGCCAAGGTAAGATGACCTTCCAGTAGGCTGAATTGCCCTGCCACTAGGGCTATGCACATATTTGTTTGGACTGAAACTGATTCGGAAAATTTTGTGATTTGTTTTCTAAATCCCTAAAAACAGGATGGGTGGGGAGAACAAATCAAGAAAGGCTGGATCTTTCGGCTACTGGAGATGATGGGGTTAATTGCACTGTACATGAGGAAGAGGCCTGCAGCAGAGACTCCTTCTCTGTACCTAAGGCAGAGGCCTGTTGCGGAAGGCTCCTTCTCTTCTTTCTTCCCCCAGCAGCAGCATCTATTTCTTTTGGAAACCTTCCCTAGGCCCCTTTTCCAGAGAGGGCCCTGCTGGGAACTCACTTTCCCAGCAGCACTTGAATGATCTCCTCCTGAGGCGTGATGCCACTTTGCCTGGCATCAAGGCGAAACTAGAGGGGCAGCAAGGCTTTCACCCCATTTGCTCCTGGAAGAGCTATCATGGGGAAAATATGTCTCCACTGAAGCCTGATCACCAATCCTTGTTTCCACAACAAGCCATTTTTTAAAAAATCCAATAAAAGTGGGGGTTTTGCCGGAAGTCATACGAGGTCATGTGATGGCTTCCGTGGGGCTTCATCCATTAGATGGGGTGAAAGAGCCCTAGGTCACTAATTTTGTCTGATGAAGTTATCTGTCCCTGTGATTATTGGATTTTGAAAAATGTGGCTTGTTGTGGAAACAAGGATTGGTGATCAGGCTTCAGTGGAGACCCCTTTTCCCCATGATAACTATTCCAGGAGTGAATTTCCTCTCTTAGGGGAAGATTTCTCTCACTTCCTGTTGTCTCACCCTTCTTCTTAACTGTGAGTCATTGTAAGTCAGAGGTTTGTAACTTGGGGATTGCCTGTATTGCTAATGCTTAAGAAGCTGAGTTTTGTTATTATTTAAAAAAACAAACAAACAAAAAACAACTGCCCACTGACTCTGAGAATATCAGTGATGTAGAAGCATTCTTCAAGCAAAACTAGAATACATTTACCCAATATGAGAGAAACTATTTGAATTCTATCCTGGCCTCCCTCGTGTTTCGATTGTGTTTTGTGGTCTGACACATTAGGTTTCTGGAATGTCTTTTGCAAGAAGTAGTCTGCTGTTGAATCTCTAGTAATATGACTGAAGGCAAATATAGTTCAGCAGCATTTAAGAATTATTTTCTTCATTAAACTCCCTTACTAAATTGGTCTGTAATTTCAGTTTTAAAAACTTGAGGAAAAAAGCACTGGGTTGCTACCAGCTATGAAATTATACAATCTTTAGTTTAAATTCATTAAATAGTTATGCAGAAAGGGGAACAAGCCATCTGTAATAAGCTAAAATTGCTGACACAGTCCTCATAATAGGTTCTTTCCCAGAGGTTTTTATTACAGTTATATAGGAAACCATTGACTTACGGAGTTCAAAGAAACTTTCAGAATAGATCTCTCTCTCTTCTCTCTATTTTTGAGTGATGAGGCAGGAATATGTTGCCTATAAAAATTAGAACTGTGCCACCATGGGAAAACATGCCCAGGGACAACACATCATATTTTTATTATTATTTTCAAGAAATATTCAGTGTTTTTGAAATAGAAAACTGTTCAACTGTTATGAATGCTAACTTAGACAGTTCACTGTTCATTCCATTAATTAAACCACTTAAATCACACAGACATAGAGCTCAGTGTCCTATTTGTTATCTTTGCAGTCTTGATATTCTAATCCTTGGAGTTTAAAATGAAACAATTACCCACTGAACCAGAAGACCAGAGAAGTATTCATTAGGAAATAATGATGCCACTTTAGTTGTTCATGTCCTAAAACAATATATAAATCTCAGCAAATCCGTACTACTCTCCTTAGATGTATTCCCTGGGCACATCTACACAAACCATTTATCCTGAAGGGAATCAGCTCAATGGTGGTTACTAGACATGAGCGAATTAATCGGAATTGTCGTTAATGGTAATAAATTTGTTAATTGTAATAAATCCAAACGGGGTTCTGAGGTGGTTTGGTGCTTCAAATTTAACCTTCCAATTCGAAGCGTTGGTGCCCATGCCTCAGAATACCTTCGGATAACCTTTGGATATATGAGAAAGTGTTTTAATTCAACCAATCTCCTGGCTAGCATTGGGGTTTAAGAGCCCCATAGAAACCAAGCCTGGAGCGTTTTCTCTCCTGGCTATCCAGGAGAGAAATCCCCCTTCCATTCTGGTTGGTTTCTATGGGGGTCTTAAACCCGTTGCTTTCCAGGAGAGAAATCCCCCTTCCCATCCTGGTGGCAGAAGCGGAGGGAGTCTGGTTTGCAAAGGACATTGGTGGCTGCTGCTTTGCCTCTGCAAGATCTCCCTTGCAAACCACTTCCTCTTCCCCTTCGCAGCCTTCCCCTCCTGCCTATGCGAGAAGCTTTAAGTGAGGAAAGGGGGAAAAGGAGGGGGATCAATCCCAATCAATGATCCAGATCATTTCACTCCAGTTTTGTGCTGGCAAAATCCCAAACTAGACCTCTAAGTAAACCTCCACCCAGGTTGGTATGTGTCTTTCTGTTTCAGAGGGAAAAGAAAACTGGAAATGAGCAGAGAAAGCAAACTATCACCCTGCTAAGGATTTTTCACAGCTCCCCCTTTTATTTTAAATTACCCTGGTGGTATTATTATTATTATTATTATTATTATTATTATTATTATTATTATTATTGGCACCCCACTTTTGTCTCTAGATTTGAGACGGAAAGGGACTCACGTATCATTCTGGGAAAGGAAAAGGTTGCATTTTAAATCTGTTTTAGCAGTATTCCTTTTAAAATTCACTCTATATTTGTGTATGTGTAAGCCCCATAGGAAGAAACCCACTCCTGAGCACTTTTCCTCCTCGTTGGAAGCGGGCTAAGACCCATCAGAAGAAACCCACTCCGAGATTATTTTCTTATCCCAGATTATCTGGCAGTGTAGACTCATATAATCCAGTTCAGAGCAGATAATCTGGGATCAGATTCTGGGATATAGGAGCAGTGTGGATGAGGAATCAGGCTGAATCTAACACTGCCCTATATGCCAGGATCTGATCCCAGATTATTTTATCACAGATTATCTGGCAGTGTAGGGGAATCAAATCCTGGGATATAGGGGCAGTATGGAAGGGGCTTCATGATGAATCTACACTGCCTTATATCCCAGGATCTGATTCTAGATTATCTGATTTAAACTGGATTATATGAGTCCCCACTGCTATACAATCTGGGATAAGAAGAAAAGTGACGGATCTCGATCAAGCTTGGCACACAGACCCAACATGGCCAGCTGTGAATCCTGGGGAGTTTTGGGAGGGTTGACACAAGACTTTTGGGAATTGCAGTTCACCCACATCCTTATACATTTTCTCATGGGAGCATTCATAAAAAACAAAAAACTGAGGTTTTTTCCTAAGACATATTGTAACATCAGTATAAACCCACTCCTGAGTGCTTTCCATCCTGGTTAGAAGCGGGCTAAGCCCCATAGGAATAAACCCACTCCTGAGCATTTTTCCTCCTCGCTAGCAGTGGGCCCGTTTTGAGACAGCATGGTATAGTGTAGTGGTTTGAAAGTTTGGCTACTATTGTGGCTTGATTCCTCACTCAGCCATGGAAACTCACTGGGTGATCTTGGGCAAGTCACACACTCTCAGCCCCAGAAAACCCAGTGAAACAGGAAATAACACTTTCAAACCAGGAACAGATTTCCTTCTTCAGAGGCTGATGGCCATCTGTCAGGAGGGATTTGATGGTGTACTATGATTTCATTTCCTGGGTGATAATTGATTCTGTCATAGAAACATGGCAAAACTTTATTACACTGCCAAAAGTTTGTCTTTGCACAAGGGACAGGGTGCTATGATAGCACATTATAGTTTGCTGGGACACTGCCCACCAATTTCACTGAGTTTCAGCCACAAAAACAAAGTTTCTGAAGTAGAACAAGGACTTTCAAAGTAAATACAACTGAATGAAACAGGAAATAAGACTTTCAAACCAGGAACAGATTTCTGCAATTATTAAAAATGGTTTATTATAAAAGCTATGAAAATTCTCCAAAAACAAGAGGGAAACATTCTAAAATTTAGTGAGCTAGCAGGGGTAAATGGGTTCTATCACTGTACCAAGCTTGATCATGATAGCTCAAAAAATGAGGGTGGGTGAGTCCTCTAAATTTCCCACAGTGCTGTTTTTCCCATTGCGCATGCACGTCCGCCATTAATGAGGTAATTACGAATATTCCGAATTTTCATAGTTTCACATTTTTTTCTTTAAAATTTTGAAATTACTTTAGAAATGAAGCACTAGCACCCCTACTTTCGAAGCGAGTTTTTAACCATTTTTTTCATGGATCGCACATGCCTAGTGGTTACATCATGCAGGCAGCTGATTTGGGTTACAGTGGTCCAAGACCACTTAATGAAGCCTTGAATCACATTAACTCTTATGGAAAATCATTCATCCTTGTGCCAATATCTGGAAGAATGAACCTCCTTCCTCCCCTGCAGCTGATGACATATAAAGTAAGTGTGTTTGGGAGGGTTTGATTTTGGCAATAGTATCAAAATTGTGACTAAATGATAGAAATGTGCTTTCAGGACTTACCTTGTTCTGTTTTGTGTCCCAGCTTTCGTCAAGGCCCTGATCCATTTCGCCTGACCTCCCAAAATTGGGAGGTCAGACATTAGTTTTGTTTTTGTTTTATTTCAATTTTTTTGTTCTTCAGAAGGGGGGGAGGCACCAGCCAAGGTCACAACATCAGCCAGCGTCATTCAAATGCCTGGTAAGGAGCAAAGGGGGGGGGAGAGGTGCAGGATGACCCAGCCACTACTAACCCCCCCCCCCCACCAGGCCTGGCCACATAGGCCCAAAGCCTTCACCCATAGGCCTGAGCACCCGGGCCTACAGGTGCAGGCTTTGGGTCATGCCTAGCCATGACTACAGCCAATTATTGAGTAAGGAGCGATCAGGAAAATAAGATTTTGTCGGCAAACAGATGGTCAGCTGCCTGTCCTCCCATCCTTTTTGCCTTGTTTTTATTCATGTTGCACTTTGAAATGGTCATATGACTGGTTAAACAAATAAATTATTATTATCATTACTCAGCAATTAGTTGTGGCCTAGCTGATTGCTGAGTAAGGATCGCTCTTTAAACGGCAATCGGCTGTAGGCCCTGCGGGGCCTGGGTGTGTAGGCCCAAACCCTGCACCTGTAGGCCTGGGAACTTTGGGCCTACAGGTGCAGGCTTTCGGCCTACACATCCAGGCCTCACAGGCCTACAGCTGATTGATCCAAAAAGCAGGCTTGGAGCCGATCTCGGCTCCTGCCTGTCTTTCATTTTGAGTCAGTTTTGTTTTGTTGGGAATCTTTCTGTTTTGTGCCATCTGAATGGACGATACGAAACAGAAACACGAATGAAACAAATGAGACAAATATGGTGCATATCTCTCCTAAATAGTGCTTGTGAATGTGGATTTTTTAACCTAGATTTCCTTATCCAACTCTTCTATATTCATATGTTCACCATCAATGTTACAATAACCCCAGTGTGATACAAGAAGTACATGCCATTCTGCTTGCTCATTCTCAGTAAACTCAAAAAGATGACCCAAGTATAGTTAGTATCTTTCTGTCTGTCTGTCTCTCTTTTTCTTTGAGGGTAGTATGTAAATTTGCTGCTATTGCAGAAGCTTTAGCCAACCTGTCATTGCAAAGATTTTACCCTTTGTTTGACATTACTGAGTGGTCCAAGAATTTCTATCTTTAACTCCAAGTCAATCAAACTCTTTAACATGCATCAATTCCTATTGGCTCTGAGCCAAGACTGTAATTATGTTGCTAAAATTAATGTATTGCAAAATGGATTCCAGTTTCGGTCTATAGAGTAGACTGTAGTTGATACCATGACCCCTATATTTGCAAATTAGTTAATCTTGGCCAGAAAAAACTCTCCCCAAGAAGATACCGAAACGCCAAGTCATGAATACTTCTTTAGGCACGCCTCACTCATTCACAGAAACAACATTTCCAGAAACTTATTAAATTTTAGATTTAACAGTAAAAAAATATGTCATTTTAATAGTTTATAGCCCATCTTTGCCCTTTTATGGAACTTGGGGACTGTGGAGTTTCAAGCCGAACTGGCCACAACTGTATCCACTGCTCTTCCATGTTTCTTAGGCTCAGCTTTCTCTTTCGGTGCCCCATCACCCCAACTGATGTACAGTAGAGTCTCACTTATCCAACATTGGCTTATTCAACCTTCTGGATTATCCAACGCAGTCTGCCTTTTAGTAGTCAATGTTTTTGTAGTCAATCTTTTCAATACATTGTGATTTTTGGTGCTAAATTCGTAAATACAGTAATTACTACATAACATTGCTATGTAATGAACTGCTTTTTCTGTCAAATTTGTTGTAAAACATGTTTTGTTGCTTAATTTGTAAAATCATAATGTAATTCGATGTTTAATGGGCTTTTCCTTAATCCCTCCTTATTATCCAACATATTCGCTTATCCAACGTTCTGCCGGCCTGTTTATGTTGGATAAGTGAGACTCTACTGTATATGATGGAGAACAGGTATACCACTGTCACTTGGAGGATGGGGAGAACCGTTAGGGTGGCTGCCCAGAGAAGCTGAATTGTGCTACTAGGTGGTGGGGACTTCCTCTTACCTTCATAGTAGCTGGAGGGAAAATCTTTCCCATAGGTTTATTGTTATTTGTTGCAGAACTGCTTCCTTATATTAGCAAAATCTTCCGAGACTGCATATTTGTTATAGACCTATCTTTATATTATTGTAGTTTTCTTCTCTTTCCTAATATAGTCTAGGAAGGATTGCTAGTCTGTACTTTTCTTCGGTAATCCTTGCTGTTTAGTTATTAAATATGTTAGTCTATCCATATTTTTTATTTCCATTACTTTAAGTAACCATTGGTCTAAATCCGGTATTTCTTCCTGTCTCGAATAGATGATCCTCGCTGCTGTCATCATATACTTAAATAATAATTTGTCATTTTTCTTTAGTTTCATTTCTGTGATTCCTAGAAGGAGATGTTCTGGTTTCATCTGGCACTTAATATTTAGAATTTTTTGAATTGTCTCATGAATATCTTTGCAGAATTTTTTCGCCTTGTCACAAGTCCATCACATGTGGAAAAGGATCCTTCCTGTTTCTTGCATTTCCAACAGGTGGTCTGCATATTCTTACAAAATTGTCCTAATTTTTGTGAAGTTATGTACCACCTGTGGAACATTTTAATGCAGTTCTCCTTCAGATCGTATGAGTACCTCTGTCTCATTTGTCTGTGTTTTAATTGGTTGCTGGCTGTTATCACAAAGAAATTTGGACTATAAATTGAAATCATTATTTCCATCTTAATCCTCATTATTCATGTTGTAAATTGGAAGTCTTATAGTCCAGCATTCATTCTGATAAGCACATTTTCCTTTATATTTTTCTAAGAAAAAATGTTGCTATAGGAGCCTTAGCTTGTGGTTGAAGTGGCACAAAAAAGGCACACCTACATTGTAGAATTAACAGAGGTTGACACCAATTTTACTTCCATGGTTCACTGTTATAGACCCATGGGAGTTGTAATTTTACAAGGTCTTTCACTTTCTTTGCAAAAAATTGCTGGTGACTCATCAAACTCCATAGTTAGCTTTCCATAGTTTTGAGCTATGGAATTAAAGTAGTGTTAAACTGTATTTATACAATGCAGATGCACCCCAAAATACACATTCATAACCTCAGTGAAATCTAGGTCTAAGTTTCTCTATACTGCACCCTTTCAGTCAACAATTTGGCTGAGCTGCGATGTCTTTCTCTTTAATTCCTTTATGACATTCAAGAAATCAGGCAAGCCTATTAGTATGCCTTTTAAAATACAAACCTGTAATCTATATAAAAAGAAACAATTACTATGAGACTGAATATGCATTTCCCTTATTTTCCAAATATACTGGAAAGCTCATAAGCATGTTGAATATGGGTTACTTGAATTTTTACTACAACTGCCAAAATAGTTTTATTTGCTAGTGGAAATAAATTAATGTGGTCATTATATTTTAATAATAACCATATGATATTGATCAAAATAAAATTATTTCTTTTTATCTAAATACCACTCAGGTATATTAAATATATAGTATAACCTCTTGAAACTTGGAGATTTCTTTGTATGCTACTAATACTATTAATGATGACATGCACACATAGGTCAAAAGTCCAGTTTTTCCATTTTAAAGATATTTTCAAAGTAAAGATTGAAAAAGTACAGTGTAATATCACCAAACATCACTTTCACCAAAATCAGCAAGGAACCCTTGCAGAAATAGTTCACTGTCCACCACAGGACCTAAATTTGTAAAGAATTAGATTATTTGAAGCATTAACCAGCATGTCTTTGGGAAATAAATCGATTTTTGAAACTCAATTATATATCCTCTAGCATTCAATTGCACATGCAAGCTGAGATCTTATGCTAAGATTTGTTGTTCTGTGCTTTCAAGTCATTTCTGATTAATAATAAACCTATAGCAAGTCTAACATTGGATTTTCTTGGTAAAACATTATTCAGAGGGGATTTGCTATTGGTTTCCTCTGGAACTGAGAGAGTCTGTCAGCAGGTTTCCATGACTAAACTGAGATTGAAATCATGGTGTACCAAAGTCCTAGTCCAAGATTTAAAACTCTACGCAAGCAGTTCCCAACTTTTGGTCCTCCAATTGGTTTGGACTCCCAGAAATCCCAACCAGATTATCAGCTTTTAAGGATTGTTGAAGTTGATGTCCTAAACACTTGGAAGACTAAAGGTTGAGAACAACTGCTCTACACCATACTGGCATAGAATTAATCTCAGTATGGGTAGTAGTGGTGCGTATTTGTATGGAATTCCTGTTCGTTTTATTTAATTTCTTTCATTTTGTATCAGTTTTGTATTTGTCCTCATTTCCGAAAATAGGGCACCTATACAAATAGAATTTTCATATCTCTTACAAAAAAGAAAAGACATTTTTCAGACCATTGGTGGCAATGGTAGGGCTTCTGAGGCTCACCCCCCCCCCCCCCCCCCCCCGCTAGAGGGGTGAAAATCGCCACACACAGAGCGCATTTCGATCCCTTTTAGCCCATCAACTTTTTAAACATTTGAGTCTTCCCCAGAGTATTATTGTTATTATTATTATTATTATTATTAACACCCATTGGCACACATCAGCTATCATGGGGAAGCAGCCCTCTCTCAGACCCAGCTTAGGGTCCCAGAGTAACTATTGTTATTAATATTAATATTATTATTAATATCCATTGGCACACATCAGATGTCATGGGGAAGTAACCGTCTGTCAGACTCAGCTTAGGGTCCCAGAGTAACAATTGTTATTAATATTAATATTAACACCCATTGATACACATCAGCTGTCATGGGGAAGCAGACCTCTGTCAGATTCAACTTAGGGTCCCAGAGTAATGATTTTTATTATTATTAATATTATTATTAACACCCATTGGTACACATCAGCTGATATGGGGAAGCAAACCTCTGTCAGACTTAGCTTAGGGTCCCAGATAAACTATTGTTATTAATATTAATATTATTATTAACACTCATT
Organism: Anolis carolinensis; assembly: GCF_035594765.1. Taxonomy (NCBI): domain Eukaryota; kingdom Metazoa; phylum Chordata; class Lepidosauria; order Squamata; family Anolidae; genus Anolis; species Anolis carolinensis. Next base: position 265,539,853 of record NC_085843.1, read on the forward strand.
GGTACACATCAGCTGTAATGGGAAAGTAGCCCTCTGTCAGTACCTGTTTATTGTTACGCAACCCAAAATGAAAATGAAAGCAAGCACGGTAACCGTGCAGCTTTCTCTTTCATGTCACCTTTTGTTTATCCAAAAATGTCATCTTTCATTTCATGCATTTGAATGGACAATACTAAATGAATAGATGAATCAAACAGATGAAACAAATACCGCGCACATCACTAATGGGTAAGGTAAAGGTAAAGGTTTCCCCTGACATTAAGTCCAGTCATGTCTGACTCCGGGGGTTGGTGCTCATCTCCATTTCTAAGCTGAAGAGCCGGCGTTGTCCGTAGACACCTCCAAGGTCATGTGGCCGGCATGACTGCATGGAGCACCATTACCTTCCCGCCGGAGCAGTACCTATTGATCTACTCACATTGGCATGTTTTCAAACTGCTAGGTTGGCAGAAGCTGGAGCTAACAGCGGCCGTACACGCTGCTCCCGGGGTTTGAACCTGAGGCCTTTTGGTCTGCAAGTTCAGCAGCTCAGTGCTTTAACACACTTTGCTACCGGGGCGAAGTTATGACTAATGGGTAGTCATAACTAAATTGGATTACACAACTCTTGTGTTGAATGGCAAATTGGCACAACTAATTTAAGTCACTAAATGTGCAGCCAGCTATACAGTGTTCCCTCACTTATCGCGAGGCTTATGTTGCAGGACAACCCACAATAAGTGAAAATCTGTGAAGTAGGGACAGTATATTTATTCTATGTGTGGAGGAGACCAAACCACAGACCACTTACTACAATGCAGGCTGTACTTTATTTTAGCAGTTACAATATACAGTACGCTGGCAGAGAAGAAGAATGGAAGCTAAATAACCTTTTTTATTTCCAACTCTTCCCTACCCTCCACCCTCCCTTCCCCCCTTCCAAAACCCTTTACACACCACAAAAACTTGCAAAACAGCAAAAATACTGTGATAAATGTGTACATTAATATTAATTGAAAACCCGCTAAACAGCGAGGGAGTGAAAAGTGACCCGCAAAGTAGCAAGGGAACACTGTATAGTCAAAGTACATTTTGCATGGTACCACCATGTGTGCAGCTTCGCTTTTGTAACCTTAAATTGCATGCAGACATTTTAATTCTGGTATGTCCACCCTCTTGCATAAAGGAATTGAGAGAGGAACCTAGTCACTTTCTAGCCTTACCACTTTCTAGCCTTACCTAGTCACTTTCTTGCCTTACTTCTAGCCTTAACTGGATACTGGACTCCCACTGGCAGAGCAGCAGAATACACTAGAGGTGGCTGGCATGATTATCCCTTTCCATTGCATCCCCAAAAATGCTCTGAAGGGCTAGGAGTACCCCCTTACCTCAGTGTCAGTGTACAGGCATCTACAAATACAAAGTTGGCAGGTGGTTTAGGGGGTAGTTGGGAAAGACATTTCCTGAGCCAAAAACAGAAAGAAGTATGACAAAACAGCCCACTACTGAACATGGACACATTTTGGTAAAAAGAAAAAAAGAAAAAAGAAAACAGGCGGGTGTTATAAGGTTGGACATGGAGATGTTCTTAAAGCAAAGATATTCTTCTTAATGTTTAGGGGACATATTTTCTTCCTAATTGAATCCATTATTTCATGCCATGGGCAGCAGAAAATAAGCTTGCTCCAGTCTTCTATATGATGTCCCTTCAGATACTAAAGTTGACTATCATGTCACCTCTCAGGGCCCTTCTACACTTACCTAAACTCCAGGAGGAAGCAGGTTAAAATAACCCGCTTCCTCCTGGGTTTCAGTTCCCACCCTCTCCCACAACCTCGGGTTTCCCTCAGAGAGTGGCTAGATGCCATCCTGAGTCAACCTTTGGTTGACCCGGGATGGCATCCAGCCCCCCCCCCAGCCCCCTATTTCCCCCCAAAAAAAGTACCTGAGGGGTCTGCTGACAGCACAGGCTCCTCCGTAGATTCCCCCGTCTCTTGAAAATGACATGTCAGGAAGTTCATCATAAAGCTTGGTTTCCAGACATTTGATTTGATTTTGTTGATCGTTCCCTGGATTTATTCCACCTTGTCAATACCTTTCTTCACATTATTGTAGAGCAGAGGTAAAAAATGGAGCTTTAGACTGACATCCCTCCACCCCCAATGCTATGCAATCCCTCCAGATTCCCAGACTGGTCCATTTCTTCCCCTGCTGGAGAATTGTCTCTCTCAGAAACCTCCAGTTATAGCAACTCATCTTTTATATAAGGTGCAAGGCTTCATACACTGCTCAACATTTTTTTTTTTAAAAAACAATTACCTCCAAACTCTAAGTAGACTCTAAGTTTGAATGCTTTTGTTCTTCCTTGTTTTATTTTGGAATTCTTTGGAAGGTTATGTGGCCCCTAGAGAGTCCTAGGACCTCATCATAGTCACAATTTTAAGCGTCCTAGGGCGCTTGCAGGATGCTGGAATCAGAGAGTCTGCTGGAGCTCATCAGACAATGTAGGGCTACTTCCGGCAGGGCTGTGTGTTTCCAGTGTCCTGCAAGCACTGTAGGATGTTGAGAAGAAAACATGGGAGGCTTCCCATGTTCTCATTGAGAAGAATGGGATGAACGTGGGGGGAAGCCAGGCAGTGATGCTTCCCCTTGTGGGATGGGTAAGAGGGTGATGTGGGCAATGAGGGGTGACGGGTTTCCATGCTGGCCGCCGGATTTGCCATGCTGTTGGTGAATTCCCTGCTATCAATGTGATGAGGTCCTTAGAGCAAAAGGAAAAACCAGATCCACTTCAATTTCCTATTTTAAGAGGAAGAAACTTCATGTTAAATTATTTTTGCCATATACCTTTTTGTTTGCCACATAATCTGAAAGGGCAATCATAGCCTATCACATGAGCAGAAGAAATAGGTCACATATTTTTCTGGCCTATATTTTCTTTTCTACACCTTGAATATCCCACATTAGCATTGCACTGTTCTTTCATGGAGGAAGAAAGAACGGCTTTCTGTTTGATACATTTGAAAAGTAGCAAAGTAGCACTAAGAGATCTATATCACCTGCTACAATTACTCAGTTTGAGCACTCTAAGAATTCTGCTGTCACCTGGATTATTTTCATGGCATCTTCGCTTGGAGTCTGAATGACAGAGTCCTCCTTTTTAAAACTGGACAGTGCATTCTGAAAATGTATTGTTATCCAACCTAATCACATTTTTCTTCTTTTCTTGCATTTCAAGAATAGACATGATGAATACTTATCTTTGGACACTTATCAGTAGATTTTATTTCATATAGAAGTAATGAGTGGTAACCATAGGGGAGTATATTTCAGTGAACTTTAAAAGGAAACTTTTGAGCTGTTTGACAATGAGTCTACCTGAGTTTTAAATTGTCAGGGGAAGAGCATTTTTTAGTCCAAACATCACCAAAGGCAGATTTAGTAAGGTCATGGAAAATAATATTTTCTACAGCTGCTCCTAGGCTATGCAATTGCCTCACATTAATATTTCTGATTTCTTTTAACTACAGATCTTTTTAGGAGATGGGCTATTGGCTATAATCATTTGTGGCAGTGTTACCAGGTGTGCCCTCAGAGCACATAAATCAGGGGTCCTCAAACTTTTAAAGCAGAGGGCCGGTCCACAATCCTTCAGACTGTTGAGGGGCCGAATTATCATTTGGGGAAAAAAACCGAACAAATTCCTATGCACACTGCACATATCTTATTTGTAGTGCAAAACAACAACAATAACAATGAAAGAACAATACAATATTTAAAAATGAAAATAATTTTAACCAACATAAACCTATCAGGATTTCAATAGGAAGTGTGGGCTTGCTTCTGGCCAATGAGATAGTCAAGTTAATTAGGATTATTGTTGTTGTTGTTGTGTGTCCTCAAGTCATTTCAGATTTTGGGTGAGCCTAAGTCCAGAATTATTTATTTAAGTCCAAAATCATTTACTACATTTATTTACTACATTTATATCCCAACCTTCTCACCCCGAAGGGAACTCAGAGCAGCTGTATGTACATACAATATATTATATTATTAGCATAGCACAATATTAGCATTATACTATATTGAACTATACCACTATACTGTAATATTATATGTAATATATAACATATAATTAATATTATTATATGATATTATTGTTAGTATTGTATTGTATAAAATGATAACATTATCAGTATTATATGTATATACAATATATTATATTATTAAAACGGATATAAAAATATTATATTATAAATGAGGGCAAGGGCCAGGTAAATGACCTTGGAGGGCCGCATCCGGCCCCCGGGCCTTAGTTTGGGGACCCCTGACATAAATGATACATATTGAGAATGCACATGCCTATTAGAGATCTTGTGGTTTTGATAGCAGCACATTGTGGCAAACGTAGTTCTTAAAAGGGATATTTTTGAACATGTAGATATATGTAATAGTTTCATTGGAGAAAGGTAAATGTGTAACCTTACATAAGATTCAGAGTATGCTACAGTAATTCCCTACATGTAATCAATAGCTGTGTCCTTTAAGAAAAAAACATGCAGAAGCTGATTTGCAGTCACCAATGCATGGTTATCTGGGTCCCACTCTCAAAATGAAGCTGTAATGATGAACTTAATGAACATCCCGCACTTGGCTTATATGAACTGTAAATTGCAAAGTAAATTCTGTAGACAGGAATATCTCACTTAATTTATGATGATGTATTTATTATTCCCAATTGGCCAATAAGCAGCTCTCTTTTGAATACAAGTGACTGCACCAGCCTTATGATTCCTTTTCTGCCTGTGTCATCATGCTGGACATTTACATTAGTGTATTTGACCATTTTTATTAAATTTATTAATGTGATTTAAAATGTTCATAGACCTTTGACTCCTAACTAGTACTCTACTCAATCCTAAAATCCTATAACCCTATATTGTTCTTTTGTTAGAAATGCTGAAAAGGATATCTCATTTGCATGAACTGGATATTTTTATGTGGGAAAGACTTGAAGGCATTCACTAAAAACAAGGGTTCATTCGGATTTCCAAAGGCTTCACTTACACATACATCAGAAGGCTTAGAAATTTAGAATTATGTGTCTAGCCTTTGTCTCCATCAATTACCCGATATTCAAAAAAAATGCTTGTATAATGACAAACATTTGAAAAATTCATTTAAAACATTATTCATTTATAGGTTCACATTATATTCCTATTAATGCATTAGGGTGGATTGATGACTCAAAGAAAAGCAAAGTCTATTGTACTTACCTGGTAGCTCATTAAATGTCTCCCGTCTCATCGTATCCACCCACAAATGATTCTCATACTAAGAAGACAAGATCATTACCATGTAGATAAAAGGATGACCCTCGCTATGCAAATACAACAAACATTTTAATTACGCTAGCACTCTAAATATTTCCAGAAGATTATAATTTTAAAATGGACTCCAATAAATGTTGAAAATCCCTGCATGAAATCTAAAGGAAGATCCCTGAAATATTCCTATTCTAGTACACAATGCATTGCATTTTCTTCTGTGTCATTCTTTCATTTGTTTGCTTCAACCCATTTGGAAAAAAAACAGTATTATTCTCATCCCCAGAAGAAGGCAGAGCAAAGGGATAACGTGATGGAGTGTGGGTCTACAGAAGTCCATTCCATACAGCCCACATTTAAATTGGCTTGCTATCCATCTGCCCTGCTCAGTGAGATATGCTTTGATAATTCTTTTTCAGTCGGAGTAGGAAAGGAATAGATTTTTCCTCTTCTTGAAAACCACATTTTGTCCATTCTATGCTGATCCAGAAAAAGAAATAAGAAGAATCAACATAAGTGGCACACGTGAAAGAATTTTTTTAACACTGGAAGTATGGAGGGCTGATGATTTTGTTTGGCTGTTTCCACATAGAGCAGATTTTCAAAAATGTGTAGGTTTCTTCACACATTTGCCAAAGTCTTTAAGTAGTTATTTGAATTATTGGGATAAAATTAGATTTCAGCAAAATATATATAAAGTATTATTAGTAAGGGCCCCCCTCAACTTCTTCTCCTGGAACTAATGGTTTTAATAGAAAAGAAGGAAACAAATAATTCTAACTTGTTAAATACAATTCTTATTTTAGTTCACCCAATACCAGTCTCTTACTCCTTTTTTCTTGGTATGAGTTAAACTTGCATTTATTGTACAGGTCACACATTTCATTATGTGAAAACAGGAAAAAAAAGTTACTCAAAGCAGTGACCCCTAGTTCACACTAGTTCAATGACACATAAATTGAGAATACTCAAAGGCTCAGTGGCAAATCTCTGCATATGGCAGATTCACTGTATACAAACAATCTCAGCTTCAGTCCCTGATACTTTCACACAAGGATGACTCCTGTGTGAAGACCTGCTGCTATACAAAATGAGTGATAAGGTATACAGGTTAGTGGCCTGAGTACTATAACATGGTTTCTACTGTTATATGTTTTGTGCAGTTTCCAAAGATGTATAACAGGGCATCATAAAGATAAGAAAGTTGATTAGTTTAGTAAACAGAGAACCTTTGTTTTATAAGTTGACTGAAAATGTCATTATAAACTGACTTGCAATCACATAAAGGTGAACAGTAATGTTTCACAATGCCTGCCTTCTTAGGAGGGGAGCAGAGACATGGGTCAGAATCCTGTATTCGCTTATACTTAACCTATTACATAACTTCTTCTGCCCTGACCCTTCTAAACCTCATGAGAACAACTGTCCTCTAATCATTGTCAGAATGGAACTCCTCCTCCCAATGCAACTGATGCCTTGGTAAAGTAGGTTGGGGGACAAATTATGATTGCAGCAATAATGTCAACATTATGACTATGTAGCAATTGTGAATAGGAAACAGTGGTCCAGGAGGCATTACACAGTTAAATACTTGGTTAGGTATAGGCTGACATAGGATTTCTATCATGGGTGGATCTCTGGGACCATTTTACAAAAGGAGTCAGCAGCATAACGAATGTGTAATTGCTCCGATGTTCATGTCCTGGGACATAGTACATGGTGTCACAATTTACTGGCATGGTTGCAAGTCATGTCAGCAACACAATTCTCTCATTGTCATGTTAGGCATCACAACATTTGATGCAGAATTTCATCCTGAATTAGCAACACAGAGTTCCAGATTACGTGAAGAAGAGATAGAGGAGGCTCCTTTTTCAGACTTACACATTAGATGAACAGAAGTAATGATGGAGAAAGTACAAGGATAAGACATGGGATAGATAAGCATTGTTACAGAAAGCTTAATATTTCTGTCATCTCTTCTTCCTCGTTTATGCTATGCTGCCATAGAAAAGTATCGAGCAGGGAAATATAAATAGTTCATTACTTATTATCCTTATGTTTTAAAAGGTATAAGTACTAAAAAAAACAAATGAAAGAGAGCCAACATAGTACAATGATTTGAGTATTGAACTAGGACTTGAAGAGACCAGGATTCAGCCATGGAATCCCACTGAGTGAGCTTGAGTATGTCACACACTTTCAACCACGGTAGAAGTCAATAGTAAACCTTCTCCCAAAGGAAACCCTGTGATAAATTCCTAAATTCATAGGAATAAAATTGAAAGCACACAATAACATCAACGAACCTCAACATTAACAGAAAATAGCCAATGGTGGGCTCCTATACAAAAGTCGACATCTAATATTAGATATACTAAAGAAAAAGAGGAGGAAAAACTACTGGGTGGAAATTTATATTACGTGTTGACTCTATTGGACACAGCAGAACCTTTCCAGGCAATTTTATCTAATACTTGTTGAGTGAGTCATCCTTCTTTGGTTTTTTTAAAATCCATCTTTCCTTTCCTCCAGCTTGCAGGCCAAAGGAAGCAGCAGCAATTTCTATGCAAATGCTGCACAGTAAAATTTAACTTCTATGTAACTCGATCTTCTTTAGGGACACTGTTTATCTGCTGGGTATGTTTAAATATCTGTAGAATAGAGCCAATGTAGTTTGCAACCCACATAGCACGATAATAGTGGTCTTCTGCAGCATTTAAATATTTATGCCCTGCTTCTTTGTTGAGATTCATTTATTACTTTTGGAAGTGTAACAATAGCCTTCATCTAGGCAGGAGCTGGCAGAAAGAGCATTTGTGAGAAAGGCTCAAGAATTTTTTTTTATAGAATCAGCTGGAGGTAACTAGGGTGAAAAACGGACAGAGCTGATTATCAGTGGTATCACCTCCAAGACTGTCAAGTGGGCTATTGGGAAGTTTTGAAAGGAAATGGTGAGTAAAGGACTTGGAACACATCCCGCCCAGAGACTTGCTGAAGTAGTTTGCTATAAAATTGCTCATAATACTCAAGGAAACTTCCATTCAAGCCAATGCTTCACCTGCCCTTAATCCCTTTGTAAGGAGGACAGTTGACTATAAACAGCAGGCCAGAACCAAACTGCAACTTGGGAAACCAGGCTTTTCACTTGCACCTCTCTATGAATTAACAGGCAATTCCAAAAACATTTCCAAAAGCCAGTTGAAAAGTAGTTAACTCTACAATTTTGTTCCACTTGCACACTGCTCTTTCTCCTACTATAAGCCTCCTACCACTCCTCCATCAAAGGAGTGTTTCCTAAACCATGATGGCTTCCCTGTGTCTACACTTCTAGCTGTCAAGTCATCTAATAAATTTGCATCAGAAATGAGCAGCTGTTGCAATGTTGATGAGCTTCTTATAATCTATCTTCACTGGCGGTGATGGCTACAATTTATGTGATTTGTAGTCTGGATCTGGAGGTCTACATATTCCTTACCCATGGTTGAAATGTTATCCTTTTGTTTGTGCTCAACACAGTTATTAAAATAACCTTATCTAGTTGATTGTTGGGGCAAATATCTATCCAACTCACACATTAATGACTTATGGCTAAGCTGGTTACATTTTTCTTAAAAACTTCATTTAACAGCAAGCTTTTCATGACAGGAAAGTATACTGGTATTATAATAAGATGGCTGATTATTTATTTATTTCTAATTGAAATTTCCTTCATCAGATTGCTTTTTTGTTTCCTAGACGTTTTACCTAATAAAATGTTATCTGTTACTGACTTGAGATGTGCTCCTTAGTTTTTGTTTCTATTTTTGTTGAATAAAAAGCACCAATAGGACGTTTGGTGAAGCTGACCTCTGTGATTTCCAGCAGTGACATTTACTATAAATACACCTTGGGCTTAGATTGTCACTTTGCTGAAATCAAAACTCTGCTGGATGCTGTCGGTGAAAATTAATCCTTAGCTTCTCTGAAGCTGTGCAGCTTACGTGTAGAATCCATCCTCATTTCTATTGCTTTTTCATTATGAAATCATCCACTCTCAGTATCACAATATAGGACATTCATAAACTCTTTCCATCTTGTGCAAGAGAATCTGTTTGTCTGGAGGGAGAGGAATTACCTGCCAGTGCTTTGAAACAGTGGGGGTGGCTGGGGGTGGGGGGAGGGGTATTCCAGCAGAGAGGATTTTGCCCTCCATTAAGAAGATATAGGTAAGAAGTACAAATGTTCACACATGCTGGAGGGCAGGCCACTGAGAAGAGTTACTTGGTTCTTGCCTAAAGAACTGGTGGGCAAGTGCTATGTGAGGACTGAGGGCCAATCTACTTTCTTCATAAAAAATAGTATTTTCTAAACCAAACATCAACAAGAAAACCCCAAACATGATGTCATAATTTACTTTTCTGAAGTTCCGCCTGCACAGATAATAAAGATTAGCTTTGGCTGAAATTCTGTTCTTTATTGTTGACCTCTAATCAAAGGACTCCTAGAGAAGGCTCCAGACCAATTTTACTTCAAGTCAAAAGACCTCCAAAGAAAGATTTCAGCCACTGAATACTTATATTGACATAGGAAGGGGAAAATAAGGATATGCTGTCGTTGCTCATGGTGGCTTGGGAGACCTATTTGGATGCTACCCCAGTCTTTGAAGAATCACAGATATTGTGGAATATAACTATAACCCAGACCATTTGCCTTATTCTATTTTTAATCATTCTTATCCCATGCTATGTCATGAGATCAATGGGCAGTGCACACGTACAATCAAACTTAAAAGATTATTTGCACTGATCACTTAATCCACAACCAGTGTGGAGCAGAAATGTTCTGGATTGGCCCTGTAAGCAAGCACACTTTGTCTCTAAACTGAAGCAGAGCAAAATCTACATGATCCAGCCAGGCCAAGACTGGATGGCTACAGAGCTTCGAGAGAACTCCTGGCTGTTGTGGGTTCCTTTGCTGACAGCAGAGAAATCAGCCACAAAAAGAAGAAGACTTGACACCAGTGAAAAGGGAATGCCAGTGATGGCCTATGTGACAGAGAATCAGTCTTCATTGAATGCAATTCTGCTGTCTAAATTTTGCCCTAATTGTGGGTTGCTTTGAAGGTCCAGCCAAACTCTAGAGCATCTCCAACTTTGGAGATTTCACTTGGTTTTCAGTCCACATTTTGCTCGGTTTTCTTGTTCAATGATAATGGATTCTGGGAGCTGAAGTCCAAAACATCTGAAAGAGCAGAGTTTGGGAAACCATTTTCCAGTGAATTGCTATCCAGGTGAATTGCACATTACCTCTCTATGTGTTCTAAACTGAAATGACTAACAGACTTAGGGATAGATTTCCTCAAATAGCAAAGGGGAGCAATAGGCATTAAGGTTGCTTGGACAGCAGACCAGTCACCTAGAACACTTACAGTTTGTAAAATGGGATTCCGAAGCCTTATAAAAAGCAGCTATCGTCATATAAACTCCTTTGCCATTTCATCTATACTTGGTGCTGTTAAAGTGCCTGTCTGAGAGCAGCTGACACCTTGTGAGATATAGCATCTGTTCCCCTCTTTGTTTTACCTCAGTGTTTTCAAGCAATTTGTTGTTTAACCAGCTGCAATGCCTGTCTTTTCTTCTGTTGTTGCTATAATTTCACTCCACTGACCGTTGTTTCTAGAGGTTCATGTTTTTACATTTTTCTTCAGATTTTTACAAGATTACATCTCAACACACCTGCCTTGAAAATCACCTCAATTACTAAACCCATTTCCTCAGGAACCAGCAATCTTTGTTGCTTCTTGTCACCTGCATCCATTGCCAAGACTTGCTCCCATTTAAATGACTGAGAAATGTCATCATAAAGATTTATTTGCAACTGCCCTCTCTCCCCCTCTTATTTATTCCTCACTTTCTGCCCATTTACCACAAGTTCCTCCATATTTCTGAAAACAGCTAACCTTCCCAGTGAACAAATGGTACAATTGGCTTCTTTCCTCCAAAGGAACTAATAGTTTAGTGGGTGAAATGTCCTGAACAATGAAAGGAAGTTGACGGTATATATTACTAACAGAGAAATTGCATCTTTAGCAAACTACCAGTGGTACCTTCAATGAAATAGTGCAGTATAGAGTGCGTTGGTTCAAGATGTCAAATATCATATGGCATTGCCTCTTGAATGACTGGGAAGAAGCAATGTAATCTTTGCTTATTTTGTTCTTACATGGACGAATGTAAAATATCAATAATTCTTACTTGTTCATTGAGATTACTATATTCTCAGTTATTTCTTCATATAAAGATTTTTAAAACAATTTGTAAAGTATTTCCTCAGCAAAAAAACACTGATTTGTAAAAAAGATGACCATATTTTCACAAAGAGCATTGTATTTTCTGCAAGCAAGTGTCTCAAAATGAAGTGTACAATACTGATGCTCAATGGTTTAGCTAGTACAGTAGGCTCTCAAGTTTCACAGGTGTTGATATTATTATCTTTATTTATATCCACCTTTCTCCTCATGAGGAATCGAGTTGGCTAACAATCCGACACATTAGTCAAGTTTAAAAAGTACAATGCAAAAGTTAAAAAACAATTAAATAGTACAGTGTGGTATAAGCAGATTAAAGTATAATAAATACATGTAAAATAGCCTTTAAAACTCACAGTCCCCTCTCCCAATCTCACCCACAACCTTCCCAAAGCCTGGTCATTATCCTTCCCCAAATGCCTGCTCCCAGAAGAAGGTCTTGATCTGCATGTGGAAGGCCAGCAGGGATGGGGCCATCCTGCTTTCTCTTGGGAGGAAGGTCCACAGTCTGGAAGCAGCCGCTGAAAAGACCCTCTCCATGTTCCCACCAAGCATGCTCGAGCAGGTGGTGGGACAGAGAGAAGGCCCTCCCCAGTAGATCATAGATGTCTCCCAGGTTCATAGAAAGAGATATGGTCCTTTGCTTAACCTAGACTAGAGCCATACAGGGCTTTGTAGGTCAAAACCACAACTTTGAACTGTGCCTGGAAATGTGCTGGCAACCAGTGGAGCTATAGCAACAGAGAAGCTGTATGCTGCCTGTAGCCAGCCCCAGTTAGCAGCACCACTGGAAAAGGGTTAGTGAAAAAAACACTATTTTTATCTCAGAGAACACCTCTCTAGGAATCTCTACCCCCATCCACCACCCAGTAGATGCTTGTACCGGAGGACTTACAAATGCCTTGACGAATGTTTTCTCTAAGAATTTCTAGGTCATCCACTAGAGTAAGAAGTGAAGGTACCATCAACAGGGGCTTTGAGGGAAGGGGCAGTGTTTGTTTTCCTTGCTGCCCTTGGCGACTCACTCTGGCTGCTTGGTGCTGCCAGACTCCATCTTGACCAGCCTCCGTTTCGGCATCCTGGGGTCAGTAAAGAGATACTGGCATTTGTTTCTTCCGGCCATGGTCCTTGATTGACCTGGGCCCTTTCGAGTGAACGCCACCACAACCCCAGTTTTGTGGTTCATTCTTCCCCTGATGGAACATCTGCTCCATCAAAACTATGTTTTAATCTGTTTTCTTGCATTTATATGTTTTAATTGTTTTATAATTTGATATATTTATTATTTGTTGTATAATGCGGCATTGAATTTTGCCATAATCTGTAAGGCACTCTGAGTCCCCTTCAGGGTTGAGAAGAGCAGGATATAAATATAGTAAATAAATAAATAATCTACTAGTGGACTCACAAATGCCAAGATAAGTGTTCTCTAGGAATCATTAGGTGCTCCAGCCTAACTTTGTGCTCAGCTTCTGAAGGATAGAGATTCATAGAGATAAACTATAAATCAAATCTCCAAAGTTAAACCTGTAAATGTAAAGTGCAAACTGTTTTCAGTGTTTAATGCCCACTGTTTCCAGAGGGCTGTGCTGAGGAGGTTTCCCATGTTTTAGCATAGGTTTCAGATCCAATAGCTTGGGTTGGGGTCAGATATCTCAAAGACCGTGTTGGTGGTTCTCTCAAGGGAAATTGAGTTAGGTAAAATGGAGCAGAATCCACCTCGGGGACAAGTGGTTCTGTCCCTTACCAGATGACAGGGAGACCATGCAGTAGCACCCATCTGTATGATTTCCCATATCTGTCATTTCAGAGCTACCCAGCAGTCAGACTGCTATGACTGGTCTTCATCATCTAGCATGCTGATCAACTAATGTAGGATGTGGATCCATGTTGAAGCCAAGACTCTTCAACTTATCTAAAGTTGTGGGCCTAGGATGCTTCCACCCCGTCTTGGGGATGGGGCCCCATGCCGACCATCATTCAATGTTGTGTGACTTCTGAGAGAGGCATCTTTTCCAAAACAGGGGCCAGTACGGGTCCTCATCGCTGCGAGGGAGTGGCACATGGAGTGACAGATTCACCTTGATGCCCCTCTGTCTGGCAGCAAAGCCAGGCGAATCATGATGCTTTATCTGGCTTTTGTGATGAGGTCTAAGGTTTCCTTTGTGTTTATATCACACAGGGAGCTGAATTCCCCATTGAGCCCACAAACAGCTTCCTAACTGTTGCATCTAGTCTACTCTGCTTTTGAATGTTTCACATTGTGAAGCTATATTATGACAACATTTTGTATTTAATGTGTAATTTTGCATTGTAAAGCACTTTGGAATAGGAAAACTTCATTACCTCGTTAAGGTGCCATGGGAGTTTTTGTTTTTTGGATCTGGTGTGATATACATATCAAATGAATATATAAATATGCATTAAGCTCTCAATGTCAGGCTTTATCTTTCTCTTAAATGCATTCTTAAATGCTAATAACACACACAATATAAAGTGTAGCTTCTCTTTAGTTTAGGCTCACGCAAAAACAATTGAATGTGGGGGTCATTTCACAGATCCACTGATGAACACCGAGTAAATGCATTCAAAATAATTCTAGAAACACGTACACAAGAAATGCTGTTGCTCAGAACTTTGATTTCCTTTGGGAAGAAATGCTTCAAGGCAGTTTTGGATATATTTCCTTCAACCAACAATTGCTTGTTCTGCCTGAAACCTGTACTACAGAAAACATCAGGAAGAAGAGGCCACTTTTATGACCCTGAGGAAGAATTTGTTCTTTTATTCCTTTATTTATTTTATCACAAGCATCTGGCATTCTTCAGTTTTCCATTTCTTTTATTGGTTCTCTATTATTGCATGCAGCAATTCTGTTCCTGCTAGCTGTAACTGAAATCTAGGTATTACCTTTCCTATTGTCTTGCTGAAGTCATTGACTGAGTCATCAAAGATGGCATTGCGTGGCTCTTCAGATTCTTCCAAATAATCTGGCTAATTGTATATTTTTCTTCCCATGATCACTATTCACTGTTGCTGCTTGATATCATATGTATAAATATATGTATGCTTTCTCCCAAAGTAGGGTACAAAATGCTGCACAGCTAAAAAGTATTACTCATTTCTCTTATGTTCCTGCTAGATCCCCCTCACCCCAGATACAGGTTAAGGCCAACATCTCTACAAGCGAGCCTGATTTACACAGGAACTATATGTTCATTTCCTCAGGTCAAGAGATTAAAATGTGTATTATAATTCCAGATACGTACTTGCAGCAGAGTGTGTGCATAGTTAACTGTGAAAAGATATGGAAGTGGCCACAAACTTAGATGATGATCTTTCAGACAATTTCATGCATCATAATTCATAGTTGGCTATAAGCAAGAGTAAATTGTGATTTTTAATTTTTTTTAACCAGATATTCAGGGAACAACCAATAATGAATATTAGATTTAGCTTAGTTATCATTTTTAAATGCTTTAGTAGACTAAACTGGGTTTCAAGAGACCTACGCCTAAATCGCATTGGTAATCACAACAAAATAAAGCCAAAAGAATCCATTGTGAAACAGTGACTCAAGAGTACTTCAAATTTATTTTATTTATTTATTACAATATTTATATCCCGCCCTTCTCACCCAATAGGGGACTCAGAGCGGCTTACAATAAAACACATATATAAAATTATACAATACATTGTGAATCAATTAAAAAGTTATTACATCAGACATTCATAAAAACACTTATAAAATACATATGGGCATGTTCCGAGCCTAAAAGACTGGGTCTGTCAATTGAGTTCCAGCATACATAATAATAATTAGTGCTGCTTATATGTATTTATATTTGTTATCAGTGGCATAACTATCAAAAGAATTCTGGACCTAGTTATGGAACAAATGTTCGAATGTGGTCCCAGTGGTGAGATGGAATGGAACTCTGTATCTGAAGCAGAGCTGAATACTGCATAGTAATTGGCTGATGTAGACGCAGCATTATGACCTCATTCCATTTGACACTGGAATCACCACACATTATGGCGACTCCAGTTGTGCCTGTTGGGGGGGGGACTTGTTACCCCATGCCCCACATCACCCAACTTCACCCTTACCTCATCCCATGAAGGAAGCATCCACTGCCTGGCTTAGCCCTGTTGATCTCTATACCACAGAGCCCCACTAGAAGTTACGTGTCATGGAATAGGAGCCGGTGGGCTACATGGCAAAAGGGAAAGGGAACCAGTATAACTGTCAAATTCAGCCTCGTTTGATGAGGTTGTTAGTATACATATCCAGCAAAATGAAATAAAGTAAGACATACTGTCCAATATTCCAAACTGACACCTCCTTTGGAAATTTTTTAAAAAAGCCAATTTCTGTCCGAGTCTTGACTTTAGAAAAATCAGAGAGCAAAAATCAAAGCAATCCCTCACCAAGTAAAGAAATGCATTGAGACTATGTAATAAAATATGAGCCTGTTAGGTGAGGAATTAAAAACTTAGGGATTTTCATATGCAAAAATGAACAAATACTAGCTTTCTTGAAGGCAAGATGGAAAAAAATTCAGCATGGAAACAATGTTGGCAGTCAAGTATCTATTCTGCCCTATCTTTCTGTGAGTATTGATTGACCCACAAGACAACATTTTGCCTGTAGAGAAATATTCAATCTAGATTAACAATATAATTGTACACATATCTACTCAGACACTGAGCCCTGATGAGTTCAGTTGGACCTTCACCCAGGAAAGTGTGTATAAGATTGTAGCCTAAAATGAAACATCCTAAGAGGCTGTTGCAATTGCATCACTTTCTTTATAACAGTCATCTATCCTCACAAACTATATATATTTTACCTAATTCCATTCAATTTATCTCCTAGAGCTATGTTTTTGCAAACCCACATTTATCCAAATAAGAGTCTTGTGAATACCACAGGGCACTGAACTTTAATGTAAAACATTATCTCCTGCCAGTTGCTGCAATTTTGTCTCAACTGAGCATGCCGCGTAGTGCATGGTACAATATGAACAGCAACAGAATGATGCCATTTGCCTCCTTTACCTTTTAGTGACATCACCTTTCCATTTCCAAGTGTACATTCTACACTTCCATTACTAACGTGTTATTAAATAGTTATAACTGCACTACAAAAATAATGAAGTCCCTTTTAAAATTACTCTAACAATGGATTGTAGTTATACTTTGATTACAGGGGGAAACTGATAGGTAGTAACCAATTATTGTATATAACCACAGTTGGTCCTCTGTATCCATACATTTTGCATCTAAGAATTCAACCAACCACATGTCAAAAATATCTGAAACAAACTCCACAGAGTAAGTCGTTGAGATATTTGTCATTAGATATGAAGAATGCTTTGTATGTAATGAGATTTGAGCATCCATTGATTTTTGATATTTACAGGAGGTCCTGGAAACAAACCCCAGTGAATTCTGTGGGCCCGTTTTAATTTCTTTAACACTCTGCCTGCATCATTCTTGTTTCCATATGCTTTTTTTGTATGGAAACAACACAACAGGGAGATAAACAGCACAGACTATGCCTATAACAATGCAATTGGTGATAGTGATGACGTAATGGTAGTATTATTTCTATAATAGTCCCTAAGTAAGATTCTTTCTGACAGCTTAAAACAAGAACTAAAAATGAGCATACAGTTCAACAACACAAGGACACAAATGCAGCATAAAATCAAACAGCAGTGGAGAAGAATCAATAAAACCAATCAGTACAATGACACTCTCACAGCATGAACAGATCTTAAGCATTCAATCTACTGAAGCCTTTCAATGCTATGAAAAATCTTCAGAAGTTTTTAAAAGTCTCTTAAAAGGTTTTTTAAATCCATAGAAAACAAATGAAATCCTCACTGGCACCAGACAAAATACAAAGCAGGTTCTAGGTGAGTTTCTTGGGGGCTGTTCCGCAAAGACGCAGACTGCAGCCAGGAAATCAGAAGATGTTTACTTCTTGGGAGGAGTGAAATAACTAATTTCGATAAAATAGCAAAGAGTAGAGACATCACACTGGCAACGAAGGTCTGCACAGTTAAAGCAATGGTATTCCCCATAGTAACCTATGGATGTGAGAGCTGGACCATAAGGAAGGCTGAGGCAAATATGAAGCACTTTGGCTTCATAATGAAAAGACAGGAAAGCTTGGAAAAGATAATGATGCTGGAGGAAATTGAATGAAGAGGGGCCGACCAAGGGCAAGATGGATGGATGGATGGTATCCTTGAAGTCACTGGCTTAATCTTGAAGGAGCTGGGGGTGGCAAGGACTGACAGCAAGCTCTGGCATGGGCTGGTCCATGAGGTCACAAAGAGTCAGAAGCAACTGAATGAATAAACAAAAAATTCCACAAATGGGTTGTTACTATGGAAAGGATTACTACTACTCTCTAGGGAAGAGTTTTCTAAATGGTGTGTCATGACATGTGATATGCATACATAATTAGAAATGACAAAAATCTTGTAAATGTGTATTATCCTACAAATCATATATATTAAACTGAAAGTGTTTTGTTATTACAATATATGTATGTATCCATATCTCTGATAAGGGGTTGGTTTAACCTTCAGTATTACTATAAAACTGGATTACTCTGTTGTGAAATGATCTGTTGTGAAATGATGCATGTGTAAAAAATGTGTCATCAACAAGAAATGTTTGGAAAGCTTTGCCATGGAGTTTACTTTTTGCATATCATTAGATGAAGGAATGTGAAAATTCCTAGAATAGGAAAAAAATTATCTTGAGACTGAAGGATTCTGAGAGTCAAAGTTAAAAATGGAACTTTTTCCAAGCTGTGCTTTTGATGATGAGTCAGGAGGTAGATGTGAAAAATAAACAAGGGAATGTTATCTCAACATAGAGAAACTCTTTATCCCTTTTCTTCTATGAACCCTTCTTCCATCCTACAATTGACAGTTTGGACATTTTAACTTATGTCTTTTCTCTCCTAGAAAGAAAAGGTTTCTTTTCAAGGAGTAGCAAAGAAAATCCTTTCTGTCCATATAGGTCATGGAATCTCCAGGAAGAAAATGCATCCAGTAATAGTGCTGCTTTCTGTGCTTAACTGTATGTTATCGTAGACCATTTTAGTGACCCAGACAGAACAAAGGGTAACTGCTTGAAAAGGATGATAAATCAAGCTGACCACAAAGTCAAAATCTTTCATTGCATAAAGGCAAGAAAGGATTTCTTTTTAAGAGCACAAACAAAAGTTATGGTCAGGATTCTGGAGTTCTCATTGATGGATATCTGAAAAATGTGCACATTTTAAAAGTACATGTATTTCATATATGTGCAAATCAGTGATTAAACTTGTTTTAGTCAATGAAGGAAATGTGTTCAAGCAATGTATACTATGTTTTAAATGCAAGCATATCAAACTAACATTTGAAATAAAAAAAAATCATCAATCCAATTTTATGCATGTGTTCTAGACTATAGTTAAACCACTGGTATCAAAAATGCTTTCTCTGAGTCATGCACAGAACATTAACAATATAAAACACAAACTGTCCATATACAAACAGTGACTAAAGACAGTACTTCAGAAAACCAAGAAAAATTCATCAACAAAAACAAAAACATAAACATCATGATATAACATTCAAAGTAAAAACTAGTACCAAAGTAGAAAAATACTATGATCCTTCCCTATGGGCCTGCTAATGTATTGAGAGAAGGAGAGGCCCAAAGACATAGCTTGTAGGAATATAAAATGGGGTACTCTTAGGAGGTGCATTCATACTATAGAATGAATGCAACTTGAGACACACTTTTACTGCACAGACTCAATCCAATGGAATTATGGGAGTTGCAGTTTTCCAAGATCTTTGGACTTTGTCCTTTGACCTTATCACACAGGGCAGAAGAAGCGTCCTGGGATGCTTCTGCTCCAGTTCACCCATGGAGCCCCATGCTGCCCATCATATGATGTAGACGACTTCTGGTGGGGCTCAGGGGGTGAACAGGGGTGGTAGCATGGTGGAATGTTGCCACCGCCAACACAGAAGCAGCCCTATGTTCCATTAGGAGCAATGGTACTTCAGTGGAGTGGCGACACTTTCCCACAGGGGATGAGAAAGGGTCAGTTGGTGGACAGGGCACCGGGATTGCCCAGCTGCTGTTTTGATTCACCTTGGAGGCTGTCAAATCATGATGCTGGACCTCATCAATGTGATGTGGTCCATAGAGTCTTGGTGACTCACCAAACTACAATTCCTATGATTCCATTGCATTGAAACATGGAAATTGAAGTGATATCAAACTGCACCAGTTCTACAGTGTTAATGTACCAAAGGCTGCTCCTAAGCTCTGGAATTCCTTTAATAGAGAGGCCAAAATGATTCTCTCTTTGTTGTAGAAAAATGCATGGCCCCATTCAATATTCCTGTCTCCAAAGTCTATGCCAATGCCTAAAGGCTACCAGAGACAGCCTAAACCCACCACATGGAAAAAATATATACCTAGTCAGTGTTCCAAAACCACACTCCGAAATGGTATATCATAGGTGAAGAAATCCACCTCTACTCAAGGCCATGTTAAGAACAACTAGTTCCCCGCAACATCGCATATTGAAACAACACCTGCTTCCCAGGTTCAAACCATCTGGATTATTGTCTCTCATTCCCCCCATCCCCCAAAAAACTAATCCTAAATTAAAACAATGAATAAACTTATCTCAAATTAAATAGTTAAAATTAAGCAACAAAAATTGAAAGGGGACAATGGATAGGTTGCAGGTAGACAAGGTTGCACCACAGCAAGTGCAAAGCATCTCTGTTAAACACCCAAGCCCAACCAAAGGAGACACTAAGGTAAAGAATGAAAGAACCACAGATTATATATATGCATCCAGATCAAAGAGACACAGTCCAAAGCAAGTCAAGGGTTGATTTGGATGCCCATGCTGTACTGCCTATAGTGCAATCCAAAAAGGCATATATAAGGGAGTCAGTGTTTAAGTAGCCTCTGAGGCCCTTTCTACACTGCCAGATAATCCAGTTTATCACACCAGAAAATCCACATTATTTGATTTGAACTGGGTTATCTTAGGCCCCTTTTACACTGCCAGATAATCCAGGCTGTCAGAGCAGAAAATCCACATTATCTGATTTGAACTGGATTATCTTAGTCTACACTGTCATATAATTCAGTTCAAAGAAGATAATGTGGATTTTATACAGCTGTGTAGAACGGGCCGGAGTCCTCCCCATGATGTGCCATATCCGGCATTTTGAACCACCTGCAACAATCTCTCACCATGTATGCCAATAAAAAGGTACCTTCCCCCACAGTACTATTCACCACTCAGATTCAGGTACATATTATTTTCTTTAGGAAATCCTATTGAGATATAATTATGTTTTCCAATTACGGTATCTTATTTCAATTTCTAATATAATTTTTATGCCCACAGGATCTGGTGCACTTTGTCTGTTGTGTCTCCAATGAGATAATTTTGAGCATATTGTTTCAACCCTACAAATCCTCATTCAGAAAATTACTCACACTTTGCCATCAACTATGATATTATCACACTTCCCCTGAAATGATTAGCTCACGTTGGTTTGTATAACATCTACAACTGGGCTAATTGAATTATGTCAGGAGGATATTGCTGCACCATGGAGGAAACCTTGCTATTTCGCTTCTGTAGCTTTTCACTTGGGTCAAGTCCTTCACAGGGTAATCACTTGGAAAATATGCATTAGTGAAGTTCTTATTTGGGCTGTTATCAGAGCTTGAAAATTCTACTTCAAGCATCAGAGCTCCAAGTATCAGAGTTTGAACATTCCCCCTTTTTGGAATATAAGTCTCAGTATTTTTTAGTCAATATGGACAGAGACTTTATGGATGGACATATCCTACTTACATTCATATCAGGAGTTATCTGCTAGCATCATGCATCATTTATCTCTGTACCACAAGATTCCTGTGAAAGCCAACCATATGCTCCCTTGGTCATTTATCAGCCAGGGGAAGGATGAAGAAACAGCATCTGGTTATAGCCAGAAGAAAAAAAGCAGCTGTCTCAGTTCTAGATTTCCACTATACTCACTGGAGATGTAAAAGGAAGGCAGTTTCTGCTTGATCTCAGCTGCAGATATGCAGCCAAATTACCCAGAATATCAAGGCAGATAATTAACAAAATCTGTTTTGAATTGGGTTATCTGAGTCCACACTGCCATATAATCCAGTTAAAGGGGCTGAAGCATGCATCTGATTTTTCCAACAAGCTTCCATGCCCAAAAACCAGAAGCTGGGTTCTGGTTCCATGGGTTGTATGAGGAACATGTCCAATGTGCTCATTCTTTATCATTTGGATTATGACTATGTTTTTAAAATACTTTACAAACTGTAATTCAAATATTCTTTGTTTTTAGTAATATTATTTAGATTTTTGCCTCTTTTCTCTTCTCACCCACTGCTGATCTTTTGGTTCAGTTCCCCTTTCCATGATTGATGGTGGAGTCTAAAGGAATATATGAATAAAGTAATCTGAAATGGAACTTGTTAAACTTTTCCTCTTGTTACGCATTTCTGCCCAATAAATATATAGGTATTTACTGCAGTGGTTCTCAGCCTGTGGATCCCTAGGTGCTTTGGCCTACAACTCCCAGAAATCCCAGCCAGTTTACCAGCTGTTAGGATTTCTGGCAGTTGTAGGCCAAAACATCTGGGCACCCACAGGTTGAGAACCACTGGTATACAGGTATATAAAATAGGTATAAAATCAAACATTAATGATAATAATTCAGAATTTGCAAGCCTTGCTAAACATGCTGATTTCCCTTTTTGTTAAGTACAGCTGAAGCATTTCCTGCAGTCTACTGTAAACATTACATGGTGTTGCTAACAGATCTGTGTAAAGGGGTGATATTCAGCAACCTTTTACTGTTGCCAATTTTTTGTGACCCTAACCGTAAGCTAAGGGGACCCAATTTCATGTCGGGATCCACAGTTTAAAAGCAGTGGTCTATTAGGGATGGATATATCCACTTATCTATGAGTCCTGTTGCATATGTCATCAATCATATACATTTTTCATTTATTTTTTCCATTAATCTATTTTCCATCCTCCCCTCTTTTGGTGCATACAATGTTTTCTAGATGTATGTACACAGTTTCTCCAACATACTGCATATACTCATATACACGTGTAGAAATGATAGTCAAAAATTTATTCAAAAATCCTGGATTAATTTATTCATAGGTCAAAGTATGTACTGTGTCTTAACTCTCATCAAAAAAGAAATTATTCCCTTCTCAGAATGTCCTGCTTCCCAGGACAATCTTAATTTGTCCTGGGAGAACCCAAAAGAAGCACTGACTCCCTGTAATCTGTTTTAGCCTATTTGAATTTCCAGGTGGGAAAATGGTGATGGCAAATCTTTGAAAGCTCCCCAGAGAGGAAAGCCGAAAGAATTTGGGCAGGCTAAACCCAAGGTGACCCTCAATAGGTCATATCAAAATCCATAATTTTGATATCAAAACTGCCCTCAACATATAAGTAAAGCTGACATTTATTGCATGCATTTTTATACAGCAAGTTGAAAGTAGCATCATAAAAAGTCCAAAGGAGAATATTGTTTTGAGGGAAGTGGATAATATAAAAGCAATAATGATCATACTTTGAGAAAATCGAAAAGTAGCTAGCTGGTAATATTGCTACTTGTATTATAAAGATACAACTTTATAATTGAGAGGGATTTTTTTATAGAATTGAGACCCTTTTACATTTTAGATATTTTAAGTACTAAGTAAAGAGAAAAGTGAAGAACTGGATAATCCTAATTGTACACACCTTGAATCCCGTGCTGGAAGAAAGGCAGAGTATCAAACAAACAAATACACTTTTTAAAAAATGTAGATGTAATAGTAATCATTCATTTAAAAAATAACTTTCTAAATTCCTGGTTCCTACTTGGCATATTAATCAGTTTTCTTAAAGAATGTAACAAACTGATATACACACTCACACATGCACACTCACTTTTTTCAGGATTTTGCTTCTTTTAATAGAAGCATGGGATGTGTCTAGAAATACTTAGTCTGTCCTCCCCTGTTAAAAAAGCCCTCAAACTTTTTTCTTTAAAATCCTTTTTGTCTCCTTGGGCAATACTACCAAATCCGTTTAATCTTTCATAATCATTTGTAGAGAATGTAGGCATGGAAAGATGTCAGCATTTCCGATAACAACCTATATTTCCAGAGATTTATAATACCCATGAAACACGCTCTCAGGCATGATATTTGGCCTTAAAGCTTTCTACTGAATCCTGCTAGTTTTTCTGTTGATTAAGAGGAGAATAGAGGTTGGGTTATAATCCAGCTCAGTGAAACAGAATGGGTGAGCCTATATATTTGAAGCTTTTTTCTTTTCCCCCACTGCACACAAAATGCTTTAAAAAATATCTCAAAGCATGGCCCAGCTTTCTATCATTCTGTTTTGGGTAGTAATTTTCCCAATGACTGGGTGAGAAATCCAGCTCTACTTTTTCTCCAGGAAATCACAGCTGGATTCCATTCTGTGAGTGTGTTTGGCTGTGACTCCATAGTAAACTGTCATAGTATAATGATTACTCATGTGTACTATTTCTGTTCCATCTGTCTGGTTATGATGAATATGTTTCACTGGTTTTGGAAACAAGAGTGTAGAGTGGTTTGTTCAGTTGGTTCCCAATATGAGATCTTGGAAATGAGACCAACAGGCAACAAGGCTGAGATCCCATCGGCTTTGCAATATAATGCAGTTTCAAACTCCACTATATGTTTGTGGAGATGAGGCCTGAGACATCACACAGCCTTCCCTGGTGTCAAGCCCATGATCTGGTGAGCCCACCAATCCTGTCATCTTGTAGCTGTTCCTCAGCATGGAAGATAGGGTGGGTATTGACTATCAAATGAATCCACTCTGTGCACTACTTATGCGATGTTACTCATCTCCCAGACTTCATTCATTATTGTAAATCAGTTGACAATATAGATTAAAAGATAGTCCAGCCAACTTGTAATGATTTGAGCTTGGACTATGACTCTGGAAACTAAAGTTTGAATTTTTTCTCAGCCATGAAAATCTCTTGAGCAAGTCACACACTCTAAACCTCAGAGGATGGCAAAATTAAACCTTCTCACCAATAATTTTGCCAAGAAAAACCTTTGTCTTGGAAGCATCCTAGGACGAAGCATAGAGAACATGGGAGGCTTCCCATGTTCTCATTAGTTAGAACAAGGCCAAGTGCAGGGGGAAGTCAGGCGGCAACAGTTTCCCCGATGTGATGGGGAAAGCAGTGACGAGGGTGATTCAGGGCACGGGGCAATGGTTTCCCCCGCTGCCCGATGGATCCGCCATGCTGCCTGCCAAATGGCTGACTGTTGCCCACATTTGGGACCTATATTGAGTGGAACTCACTTATACAGCACACCTTATTAAGAAATTCTTCTGTGTCAACTAGTAAAAAGCCACAGACCTGTCTTAATTGCAAAAAGTCTTCACCTGCATATGAATAGAAACCAGGTCAACATAGACTCATGTGGGAAGGAATCCCACTATCTAGGATTAGCCAATGAGAATGTTTTCTCCTGTGTCCTCACCAAATGTGTTTCTGAATGTGGGAACGAATAAAAACTTTACTCAAAATACCTGACAATCCAGTAAGACTCATATAAGTTTTTTGGATAGTTCAAACCCAACCTGTACTCAAGGCCAGGTGTTGAATACTACCACAGTATGCTTATTTAATTCTCTTCTTTCTCCTCCTTCTTTGTCCTCTCATAATCTCAGGATGGAGAATAAGTGAGTCCCACTATGATCTGTCATAGTAACCCCTATGTAAGTAAGTGGGTGTGGGTGCGTAGGACTGCAGAAACCTGAACCCCATTGCAATCCATAGGATCTATAAATGTCTACATGCTAGAATTTCAGGCATGATATGAAATCCTTAATTTTGTTTTGTCAAGCATTATGTCTTCGTTTTTTGTACTCCTTCATACAGTTGACAGTTTGGTGCTGTTTTTCAAATTAGAACATAAATGAGAAGAAAATATCAACCAATAATGAAATGGGATGTATATCTTCTGAGAAAGCCCATGATTCACTATGTAGAACCTACCTGTGCCTGTGAAGAGTGAAACCTAATATTTCTGAAAGTAAATATTTTTTCTTAAATCTTCCATGAAAGCTTTCTTGTTATCAAAATAACCGGTATGCATTTCAACTGATGTTACCATTAAAGAAAGGAAGTAAGTTTAAGATTGCAGTTCTAATTTGTTCACCTCTTTGAACTTGTTTCTGTAAAGCTCCTGTTCACAAAGGATGTGCCATTATCTTTCTGTCTAAAGCCCCAGTTCTGTCACTGAAAGCTTCTTGAGTCATAGGGCACTGATTTTTATTAGTTCTAACTTTTAAGGGTTCATTTTCCCTTTGAGAAAGCACTTCCCTTTGCGGATGTGAGCTCTTCATAATATCAAGAAGATTCTCTTTAAAATAAGAAGTGTCAGTTGCTTTGATGATGGCTATTTCAGGTCCATGACATTCAGTTTATTATATTTTGTTCCCTTTTTACTATGGATTAGATTGTGCGTGCGTGTGTGTATTTGTACACGTGTCCTTTCCTACACAATAATAAAAGTAAAATTAAAGTACTTGTAGCAGCACATTGCAGAAATTAAAGCAATCAGGAGTTTTAACCCAAACTGTAGTTCATGTGATGTTAGGTAGGGCTATAAAACATGCGTTAATGGCAATGATTTTCATTGCACGATCTCCCTGCAAACATTGATTCTTAGTATTCTATCTGCTACTATTTAGAAGGAAAAGGAAAAAGAACAGGATAAACAAATAATGATCTTCTTCTACCCTATAGTTGTCCCAACTAGAGTAAACCCATCAAATCGATTGCTGAATGCTCATGCAAATTTCATTGATCAAATGGGTTTATGCTGTATAATATAAGGAACTGAATGTATTCTGATTTGTACAAATATAATCTTAGGCCCCTTCTACACTGACATATAAAATCCAGATTATCTGCTTTGAACTGGATTATATTAGTCTACACTGACATATAATCCAGTTCAAAGCAGATAATCTGGATTTTATATGGCAGTGTAGAAGGGGCCTTAGTCAATTGATCTTGTTCTCCCCCAGTGGGAGCTATGCTGGTTCCATTTTGATATGGTAGAGAAAGAAGCACAAATAAGAAAGACCAAGTCAGATACCATTTCTCTTCCTCACTGTGCTATCCAAAATAGTCCCTGAAATTCTTATAGCTGGATACAAATTTTAAAAATTCTTCCTCTCAGCTTTATGTTCTATTACCCCAAGTTACAAATGAGGAAGTAAAATTGGCAAAATTGGTAGATGGGACTAATTTTCCACGTCTTTTAATAAAAGAGACACAAGATCCTGGGATGCCCTAATTCATTTGTGCAACTTGGCTCCATTGCTATTACATTCATGTGCGTTGCAATACTGTCTTCTCCAGTAATATATAGTTTTCAAATCACACTATTTTTAAGGCGGGAGGGTGGGCTAACATATAAACTCGAATGCGAGAGTTGCAGGCCTACAGTCATTAAATAGACCAGCCTTGGCCCAATCAAGTAGTCCCAGCTGGAACTACTGACCCATAGGCCTCTTCCACTGGGGGCCAGCAAATAGCCCTCCTCTCCCAGCTGGCAAGGAGGGGAAACTTAATTCTATAGGAAGGCAATTAAAATATATGTGCATGTTAGGAAAAGAAATGTACAGGTGATTTCTTTCTTCTTTTTTTGCAGAGTGAAATTAAGCACATTTGATCTGGAAAAATAAGAATCTGAGAGAAAATAAAACTAATAGTTCAGCAATTATAATTGTGATATGTTCACACACACACACATATTGATAGAAAACAATAATCTTGCTTTTCTGTTTTCTGGCAAACCCTGTCAAAAATTATATTTGTGCATTACTTCTTCTCTGTGCCCCACATGCCCCCCCTCACATAACACAGTGGGCATGCACTTCATAGCACACATTTTTTTATGTTTAAAATCTGAATGGCCCACTGACAGAGCCATTATTTTCAAAATGTTTCCAACATGAGACTTTGTTCCCTATGGTGTGAGTTCAGAAGGGGGCCTGACATGCTCTTTTTAAAGTAATGCCCTCAAGTTAAACTCACTAAAGAGTTCAGAACCTCATTCTGCGGGAAGCAGTGGCATACATACAGCCTTGTCCTATCCTGACGGTGCATCCTGCTGCTCAGTAACTGCTGGCTAATTTTCGCTAGCTTATTTCCCATCTTTTAGCTTGAATTATCTTTTAAATCTTGAATTGGAAGGCAGTAATTGAACAATCAGTCACCTGGTGAGAAGAATGTATCCCCCTCCTTTTTCTGAGATGGAATATATGCCATAAGAGAAAGGCAACAATGATGAAGAACAAGACTTGAGGCTCCTTTGTGTTGATGGAAACCGCATTCTTCACCCCACGTCCCATAGAATTAAGTCACATGCGGCATACTATAAATTATTTTTGTCATGTCTGATCACTAGCTTAATCACATCAGTTTCTACTAAAATATATTAAAACCATGTCATAACTTGGCCATTATTATAAGCTTTAGAAAATAGCAAATGGCATCCCATTAGTGAATTACCATTATCCAATTCCTACTTATGTCATTGTAACTTCATTTTCAAAAATCATTGTAGGAGTCAGAATTCTGTTCCAACTCTGCAATGACCAAAATTACTCTCTAAACCATGCATTTTCTCAGCTGCACTCCCTCTAAGATAGCCATTTCTGTGTCAGTGGAGGAAACAGCAGGGATGTGTCCTGCTCCTTTACTTTAACTCAGGTCCCTTCTACACTGTCATATAATCCAGTTCAAAGCAGATAATCTGCATTTGATAATCAGTGTAGAAGGGGTCTATGGCATCATAAGGAACTTCCTCAAGACTGCTGGAAGTCTCTTCAGGAGCTTGTTGCAGTGCATCCACCTAAAGGAGACTTCTCTGTGCCCCTTTGCTTATTAAGGATATGGAGTTTTTAGTTGGGGGGGGGGGGTTCAGCAGAGAAACTGTGTTTTTTGAGAAGTGCTTTAGGAGCCATGTTACAGCTATGGGCTGGAGATAGATTTCCTATTTCAAAATTGTGGTGAGTAAGTATCTCAATGTTGCTTTAAATGCCTGTTCAACCAGTGTAATTAAAACACTGTCTATCTATCGATTGTTTTCAGATTTTAAAAAACTATCTTGAACATACATGCTGTAATTTGACTTTGGAAGCTAAGGAGGCTTTACCAGGGATAATACTTTGATGAAAGACTACCAGGAAATGCCAGGGATCCCCAGGTAGGGCAAGGAAAGAATCATACCTGAAACCATGAGCCACCATCAGTTAGGATTGACAGAAACACGCTAGAAGATGAACCAAAACCATAACATAGTTTCTTATGTCCATATTTACAAAGGCTGAGTCCCTCAAAATCTGAGGCCTCAAACTATGGCTTACTTATGCTTGTAAATCCAGCCTGGTCATTCACATGCTAGGGAACCAAACTACTGCCCCAGGGAACTTTGTGTACATAGAGCTCTTTACGTGATTCTTATTATTCTGAATGACACAAAGAGCCACACTGAGAGGGAATTAATCCCCATCACAAATATGTTGCCAACGGTTGCTGAATTTCCATGCATGGGGTAGGTAAAGGTAAAGGTTTCCCCTGACATTAAGTCCAGTCATGTCTGACTCTGGGGGTTGGTGCTCATCTCCATTTCTAAGCTGAAGAGCCGGCATTGTCCGTAGACACCTCCAAGGTCATGTGGCCAGCATGACTGCATGGAGCACCATTACCTTCCCGCTGGAGTGGTACCTATTAATCTACTCACATTGGCATGTTTTCGAACTGCTAGGTTGGCAGGAGCTGGAGCTAACAGCGGCCGCTCACGCTACTCCCGGGGTTTGAACCTGGGACCTTTCGGTCTCCAGCTCAATGCTTTAATGCACTTCGCCACTGGGGCTCCATGCATGGAGTATTTGTATCATATTTTTAAGCCACATATACTCCATCCCTGCTTGGAAGAAAATCTAACAAATATAAGTGAACTACCAAACTAGAAAATTCTGTAAAATGGTACATAGCATTCCTGTGAGGGTTTGGGTAATGAAATAGGTTGTATTGGTAAACATATATCTTTCTGAATATCCTTCACCAATTTGGGGTGGCTTTATGGGTTGCATGTGTCCTGTTAGTTCCATCTCTGCAGTAAATGAACTGAGATTTTAAAAAGCACTTATGCCTATATCTATATACACATGTGTCTTCAATTTGTCTGTCGACTTATGATGGCTCTATGTATTTCATAGGTTTTTCTTAGGCAACAGATATTCAGAGATGGTTTGCCAGTTTCTTCCTTTGAAATATAACCTAGAGCATCTGGTATTCTAGGTGGACCCCCATCCAAATATTAACCAGGGAAGGTCCTTCTTAACTCTCAAGTTAGATAGGATCTAACTTAAGAAGCATTCTCATAGATAGCCTGTTAAAGAAGACAGTGCCTACATGAGAGAAGCCTATTTCTGGAATGCCTTTCCAAGCTGGATTGCCAGGTCAGAGCTATCCCATTTCCTGAAATTTTAGGGGCAAATCCTGAGAGAGGGATGTCACAGGAAATGTGTCATGGTGATATGACTACGGTATCTATTTTTGGTGTCATTAAGCATAATATATGAAACATTAACTGCAGTTGCATGCATGGAAAGTGTCATTCAAATAAATACACCAAGTCTGATAAGGAAAAATACATTAAAACTGTGAGATTTTTCTGACTTATTCCACTGAAGATAGGATAAGATGGATCACTTGATGAGATCTGTGAATATGAATCCTAAGAGAATTGCAAGCTACCTACATTATTTTTCCCTTTTTTTGCGGAAAACCTACAGACAGTAGAAAAATCATATTCTAAGCCATTCACTCTCCCTGGCTCTTTGTTTCAGTGGGTAAGAATTGATCCACCGAATTTTCAAGTGTGGCATTGATTTAAAGGTGTGTATCTAGGGAAGGCATAGGCATAGCCTGTCATCACACCCTGAACATATCCCTAGTATGGGTTATTTTCTATCCTCTCTGACTTCAGAGCTTCTGATGAAAGTAAAAGCAGGTGTCTGTAGTTATCTCTTCTCCTCAATGGGTGCACTTTTCGCTCAGTCCTCAGAACAGCAGATCTGGCATATCTTCTTGCCCATAGAATTGCATATTAGTCCTACAATTCATATTTTATTGTCTATCAGGCTGTGCTATTTTCATGCCAGTTCTCATCTGAAAATTATAAAGAAGACAAACCCAAAAAACAACTCTTTTGAAAACAACACATGGGTCTAAGAGGTATGAAACATAGTCAGTTTATATTATCTGAACAAAACCTTCATCACTCCAAATGTAGGAATGATCCTTTGCTTAAAAGTAGACCTTGCCAACTACAGTTTATGCAATATACTATGGTGCTTGATAAATACACCAGTATTAATTTGTGTAAGCATGCATGACAGAAACAAGATAAGACTTCTCTGTCATATAGTTCAATGGTATTCGTAATGCAAATTTGGATTGCAATGGCAGGTGCTCATCAGTCCATAAATGAAACAGATGTTTCTGGTTTCAGTTGTTTAGTACTATTATTTTTTTTCTCAGAACACTATGAGTAACATGAATTACTAACTAGAAAATTAATGTTTTCATGAAATCAAAAGTGTTAACTGTTAACTCATCTATTTTATAAAGTTTGAGGATTTTCTTTTCTTCTTTTTTAAAAACAAGTTAGGAATGCAGTCCTAAATGTCCAAGATAGCCAAGAGCTAATTGAGGCAATACTAGGTCAGCTACTGAGACCAAACATCTCCTGGTCTAGCAATGTTGAAAATTGGTAAGCACTCTCTTCATCCTGATAGTAGGAATATGCCTCTGTGCTAGAGAAGGCTGGGAACTTGTTTAATCCTTCTCTGCCACTTCTCAGACTCCTTTATGGTAAGATCTTACCTAGCAGAGCAGGTCTGGCAGCAGCAGCTCAGTTACCAGATCTCTTATGTAACTTACCACTTCATCATATGAGGTGATTTTAGCATCCTAGGGTGCTGTCAGAACGTTTGCTACTCAGAACCCCATGCAGCCCATCACATGACCTATGATGACTTCCAGTGGGGCTCCATGGAGGAAGCATCTTGGCAGCATGGTAGGCAAATCACCCTGCAGGACTCCATGTGATGAGGTCCTAAGTGTAAAACTGTTCTGTTGACAATGTGTACCTTATCCTGATGTACTACAACTGATACATCTTGTGAGGTACTACTAGAAATATAATGTTTTGCTATTTTCATTTTTGAAGGAAGCAATCATTTAAATAATTTTCTTCCTGGTGTGAAAGGGCCCTTAGAAACTACAGAAAATTATGTTTCTTTTGCGGAAAATGCTGTTTTCTGTGCAAAGCAACCATGCACAAATGCAAAGTAAGTCCTGAACTGCAAAGTTTCCTATCAGTCCAGATTTCTACATGTCAAGAAACACATTTCTGATCACCTGTTAAAAATATTACCACCCTTATTTTAGATTGCACTACCCATCTTGAAGGTATTTAAAATATAGTCAGTGCATATAACTGTGAATGTGTCAGGACCCAGGCTACAGAGCACCAATAACCATGCGCAGAGGCCAGATTCTATCTAATATCTTTATTAAAGGAATATATAAAGTCAATAAAAACAAGTGAAGAATATAGTTCAGAAGTAGACCTTTCAGGAAAGGTCAAATATAGTCCAGGAAAACAATGTCCAATATGTGATATTAGAGTCCAAAGTTATAATCCAATAACCGAAACACACACTTTGCCAAGCAAAGTGTGGGGAAATGACAGGGTCCTTTAGTCCAATGGAGCTTGACAACAAGGCTGGAAGCAAACTAGATTCTTGGCAAACAAGACTTGATACGTGGCAACAAGAGGCAAGAAGCAAGAACGAGGTCCGTGGCGAGATCCGGGGACAAGGCAGGCTTGGAACTAGAACAAGGTCCGTGGCAAGGTCCTGGAAACAAGGAACTGGAGTAGCGTAGTCCACACATGATCTCACTCCTGAAGCTGACGAATTGACTCCGCAAGGATTTCCTTGCGGGTAAACACCTATATAGGATCTTGTTTTCCCGCCAAGGAACACTTTCCCTGGGGAACAAGAAGTGAAACCCATACTGTGTCCAGATGCATGACTCCTTAAGATTTCCCAAGGGAAACAGGCTTAATCAGCTAATTGTCTGGCAGCGATTCTGGCGCTTCGGCGATTCGCCTCCCTAGCGCCTCTATCTCGATTATAATTATCCCGGCGAGAGAACGGGGGAGATTTCTGCTCAAGGCTTGTTTGACTGACTTCTTGTGGGCAAACCTCTTGCAGGTGCAGGGGCTCCAATTCTGGCTGAAACGGTGGGAAACCCAAGTTTTCCTCTTCGTCTGCCACAATAATACTAGGAAGGGGACTACATGGCCCATGAGACATCACAGAATGATATCTGGGTTTTTTTTGGTTTTCACTAAAACTTACCAAAGTTTGCACATTTCTTTTTAGGTTTTTAAATATATATACAATATATAAATTGTATATTTATATATATATTGGGGCCGGGCTGTGGCGCAGGCTGGTAAACAGCTGCTGCAATAAATCACTCTGACCATGAGGTCATGAGTTCGAGGCCAGCCCCTGGCGGGGTGAGCACCCGTCAATTAAAAATAAAATATAGCCCCTGTTCGTTGCTGACCTAGCAACCCGAAAGATAGTTGCATCTATCAAGTAGGAAATAAGGTACCACTCATAAAAGTGGGGAGGCAAGTTTAACTAATTTACAATGTTGGAATGAGGAAGTGAGGAAGTGCCATCAGAGTGGATGATGAAGTAGCTGCTCCCCCCGGTGGCCAGAATCGAACATCCCCTCAGGAGAAGGTTAAAATTGCCTCTGCGTCTGTCTGTCTGTTGTCTCTGTCTCGGTTCGATGTGTTTATGGGCATTGAATGTTTGCCCTATATGTACATAATGTGATCTGCCCTGAGTCCCCTTCGGGGTGAGAAGGGCAGAATATAAATACTGTAAATAATAAATAATAAATAAATATATTGAGTTTTTAAATGGTGGAATGCAGAATAGTGACAAAGCCCCACACCCCAGATGTCATAAATTGTTGTTGCTGTTGTGTATCATCATGTTGTTTCTAACTTACAGTGACAATAAGGTGAACCTATCATGAGGTTTTCTTGGCAAGATTTGTTCAGTCAGGTGTACCATTACCTTTTTCTGGAACTGTGAGAGTGTGACTTACCCAGTGAATTTCCATGGTCAAACAGGGATTCTAACCACAGTTCTTCTGAAGTCCTAGTCCAATATGGAAAACAACTACACATGCGACCTTGTCACATGGCCGCTGAAATCATCATGCATCATGGCGAATCCGGTGACCCTCGTTGGGGAGCGTGGGGAACCCGCTGCCCCATGCCCTGCATTGCCCAGTTCCTGATTCAGCTAATCCCATGGGGGGATGTGTCACCTGCGTGGCTTCCCCCATTGATTCCTGTCTTGTCATGGCAGCGTATGCACCAGCTTTGCCCTAGTTCATCCATGGAGCCCCACAAGCATCGTTTAGTGGGAGACAGCAGGCTCCAGGGAATGCCATGGTTCTTAACTGGAGTATGCTGCCAGAATTAGCACTGTATCCTGAGGTTGTTAGTTTTTTTAAAAAAAAAATAGATGTATAATAGGCCTAAGAGATTAATGAAAAAAGTTTCAATAGCCATTACTAAATTATGGAGTAGGGAAGGAATAATTTTTAAAAGTATTTCCAAAATTGGATGGGTTCCATATCATAACTATAATGGGGTAACTACTTTTTCATTAAGTAATGATGCCAATGATACACAACACAACATAACCCATGGAACTTCAGTTTAGGAATTTCCTCCCAGTCTAGCATAGATTTACTTGCTAGCATCCTCTTTGCAGATTCAATAATTTATTGGAACGCTGGCTGATGCTACTGGCGGACATTGGGGATGCAAACAGAATTCTGAGAAATGTAGTTGAGAGCAGTGCCTTTTGAATTCTCTGCCACAAGGGTCCTTGTCTTTCTAAACTACATTTCCCAGAATTCAGTGCTCTCTCAGTCTCCTTCCCAACTCGCTCAGCTTCTTTAAATACATGTTAAAATACACAGAATAATGCTTAAAATATAGTAGACACAAGACAGGAGTTTAAAATTCATGATTACAACTCGCTGGGTAGGCCTGCCGGAAGAAATAGATAGACCTAAGTGTATGGAAAAAGATTATCCTGTAGGTAAACTGGACCCAAATCATGTAGGGCTTTAATGTTAAAACCAACATTTTATACTTTTCCTGGAAACTAAGTGGCAGCCAGTGGAGTGACTTTACTATGGGTGTAATATACTCACTCCTGGATGTTCCTGCAACCAATTTGGTTGTCGTATTTTGGACCAACTTGAGTTTCCAAACTTGGTACAAAGTTAACCCAATGAAAAATGCATTGCAGAAGTGCAACTTGGAGGTTACAAGTGCATGCACTACCATCTCTAGGTCCTCCAAATCTAGGAAAGGGCACAGCTGGTGTGTCAGCCAAAGCTGTCACATCTACCTGGACTGACATTTGGAGAGACTGACACAGGAACACTCCCAAACTGTAAACAAAGTCTTTCAGAAGGAGTGTAACCCCATCCAGAACAAAATGGGATCCCCAGATTAGGACTCTTGATGGCAAGCACCTCTGTTTTGTCTGGATGCAGACTCAATTTGTTTATCCTATATGTATGTATGTTATTATTTATTGTATTGTTAAATTGTGTTATATGTTGTTTTATATTTTGTCATATTGTATGGTTTTGGGCATGGCCCCATGTAAGCCGCCCCGAGTCCCCGTTGGGGAGATGGTGGCGGGGTATAAATAAAGTTTTATTATTATTATTATTATCCTCATCCAACCCATTATCTCCTTCAGGCATTCATTCAGAGAATACATGTTATTCTTAGTTGAGGCTGTTTTTGAAGGCATGGAGAAATATATTTGGATGTCATCAGCATGATGATAACACCCCACCTCATGCCTCCAGATTATCTCAGCCAGCAGTTTCATGTAAATATTAAAAAGCATTGGTGATTGAATGGCACCTTCTGGGATGCCACATAACAGTTTTGTTGTTTTTTTTGGGGGGGGGGGAGTGTATACCCTCAAACATCACCATCTTGAACCTGCAAGAGACGTATTCCCAGAACAACTGAAAGACAGTGCTTCCAATTTCCCTCCAGGTGTTCCAGAAGGATACCATGGTTGATGGTATCAAAAGCTGCTGAGAGGTCTAGAGCCACCAAATGGGACTCACACCCCTTGTCAGTGTTAAGACAGAGGTCATACACTAAGGCAGTGGTTCTCAACCTGTAGATCCCCAGGTGTTTTTGCCTAAAACTCCCAGAAATCACAACCAGTTTACCAGTTGTTAGGATTTGAAGGCTAAAACATCTGGGGACCCACAGGTTGAAAATCACTGCATTAAGACAACCATAACAGTCTCGACTCCACATTCTGCTCTGAAATCAGTTTGAAATGGGTTGGGTTGAAGTGTGTATCATGCAAGTGGGTGGCATTCAGAAACTTCACTATTGCCAGACTCAGTTTTCTTCTGAAAATTGTCAAACAAATTTGTTTGTAAGATCATCAGAGAGTGGTGAAGATAAATATACTTTTCTCTCACATGGGTGAAACAATTGTTCCAGAATAGCTGTAACCCATTTATAACAAAAACCACTGCAACTGCCATGTCAATATCTTTAGGTTTGTAGTTTGGTGAGCCATGACAGCTATAAGCACAGAAAATATGCAAACCCCGGGATTCCATAGGCTGGAAATTGTGGCAGTTAGTGGTATTGTAATGCTATCATTGTAGATAGTGAAAGGGCCCAATGTAAAGGAAACAAATTTCCACCACTATACAGTTCCTAATAGTAAACTGATTCAATGTCTGCCATTCACAGGGAGAAGGAAAAGGTCCCTGAGGTACTCCGAGAATGCTTATGTACTTGTCATGACATGGTAGAAGCTCTACCAAACAAAAGAGAGTTTCAAATGAAGACTTGTTGATGTGATATTGATTCTGTCCCCACAATCACAGTAAATATATAAGAAATCTTTTCTTAGGTTATCTTCTTGAATGAACCTCACACCTTTGGATTTCTATATTATAAAAGTATTCTTTCAAAGAAAACCCTTTGAGGTATCAAGAGAAAGTAAATTAACAAGATATTGTTATAGATAGCAATAGCGTCATACACATGCACAAAAAGCACATACAGTGTTCCCTCCCTACTTTACGGTTCACTTTTCGCTCCCTCACTGCTTCACAGTTTTTTCTGAGTGGTGGCACATGCTTAAAAGGTGCCAGTTTCCCTTTTGTGCATGTGCCCTCCCTCTCGTCGGCATCCAGCTGGGCCTCTCTGGATGCTGACGAGAGGGAGGCGCATGCGCAAAATGGAAACTGGCAGGCGCCGGAGAGGAGGCCGCCAAGAAGAAGTGCTTGTGAAGGGGAGAAAGACCACCTAACTACTAATATAATTTGTAAATATCAAAATAAATATCCTACTTTGTGGATTTTCACATATTGTGGATGGTCTTGGAACGTAACCCCCACAATAAGTGAGGGAACACTGTATTTCAAAGATACTGATATTTTAAGGAGTTGTTAGCTCTCAAATAAGTATCCCATGTCGTTGCTTAAGATCAAAATAATATATGTGAGTCATGGGCTCCAGTTTTGACAAGATATCCTCAATGTAACAGAATAATCAACTTGTCTGGATACATTGTCATTAGCTCAAAAAAGAGTGTCATTCCCCTCCCATTTCTTTCTTTCCATGACCAGATCTTTTGTTTAGCATATCTTGTCAAAATGTCAGCTGCAGAGAGCGTGAAACTTTCCTCCGATGCATCAGGAAATATTCTTAAAAGATGTTGCTAACTTCAGAATCTTTGTGTTGCTTTAAAGTGGGACCTTTGAAGTAATGTTGTTATATTCTAAAGTTGACTCTGGGGTAGATGATATCTGTTCTTGTTATCACTGAACTCTTGTTCTTTTCAAGTGAAGAAAGAGAAATGATATGTTTTGGGCATAATAAAATGCTAGTATTCTCATACCTTCCAGCTTTCCTGTATGCTCACTTGCTGTTTCATATTTTTGTTCATGTTGAATCAAGCCTCAAAGAAAAAAATGTAGCTTTTTGAGAGGAATAACTTAAACTGCACCAGAGAATCTCTATGTGCTAAAGTTGCATTGGCAATCTAACTAGCGTGAGCTCAAGTGTTAATTGAGTCTGCAAATGCTGAAACTGTTTAGTTGCTCTGAAGTAAACAAACAGAAATCAGAGAAAAAACAAATAGTAAAATGACCAGAGAGTATGGGCCTGACAATTTGGAGAATAAGGCAGTCTGCTTTTTAAAAACTATTTCTTATTATTATATAACACATTTTCTTTTATCTCTGTAGAGGGATTCCTGGAAACTGCATCACGGTCCTCTCCTGTACAATTAAGTCCCAACTGTTTAATTTTACACAATGTTCCCCGTCTTTAATGGCAGTAATTATTAATGGATAGTGAATGGATTTGAATTAAAGGCACAGTGCAATTCCTTGGAGGAATATTGGGTTCTTTACAAACAACTGAAGCTCCATATTTTTATTACATTGTACTTTTTAGTATACATATTCAGATGTATAAGCTCTATTCAGATGTTCCTGTTCTGGGTACAGTGAATAACCTCTGGAGAGCTCTGATACATTCCACACCCTATTCCCATTCTTGTTGCTCTCTGTATTAAAAGTAAATAAGGGCAGCGAATAATCTTTTGCATCTATGTAAATTTCCTAGAACAATGGAATTTCAGGGATTTATATCATGCAGGGAGTTTACCACAGACACAAAAGATTATCTGCTGCTAAGATTGATGCTTTTGAAATATGGAGGGTAATGACAAATGCAAAGGATAATGATAGATAGGTGATCCTTTTTTACTCACAGTCTCTTCCCCTCCTCATGTGTGGCAACTGGTGCCCCCAAAGGCAGCTGGTAATTTCCACAATCACTTAATAGTCAATTTATTTTGAATTTAATTCCAAAACATAGAAGTATATTAAAGCTTTTCACTAATTTTTCTATCTGTGGCTCCGAGTTGGGAAGTTTGGAAACCTCGGTTGTTTGTTTTAATTTTTGCATTGTTTTCAGACCCTTTTTTAAACATCTTTAATATTTTAAAGAATTTTTGACATTTGAATTTTGAACTGTGCAAATAATATTTTGAACACAGGAATATGGTCTGTTGAATACTGACACTTCCAGCCTCCTCTTGTCAGCAAGACACAGCACACTGAGGATTTGCAGCAGGATCCCATAAGGCTCCCTGCCTTAGCTTGTCACACTGCAACTCAACTAACAGGAGGGTGCGAGACATGTCATCCTTCAGCATCCAGCTCACCATTGCTGTAGAACTCCATCCCCTGGATTTTAGAGTTGATTTTGGAGGGTCAGGTCAGGAGATATAGCATAGCCACAAGAGTTGTGTGATTTGGGTAAACTGTTATCTGTTTTGGTGTTCTGGAATTTGGTGGGGGGCCCAATCCAGCCGAATCAGCCAGAGTGTCTTTGAAAACAGATTGGTGCACAACCATAATAGCCGCAGCATCATAGTGGCATGTCCAATCCAGGATCCCAGCCAGGGCCGGTTGTTACTAGGCGGCCGCGGACGCGGCCGCCTCGGGCGCTGGCTGCTAGGGGCGCCATTCGGGCCTGACTTCCTGGTCGCGGCCGGCGATCGCCCGGGCGGTCGCCGGCCGCGACCAGGAAGTCAGGCCCGAATGCCCTAGCTGTGCTGTGCGCGTGCGCACAGCACAGCTAGGCCATTTTGCCCTTAGTAACAAACTAAGGGCAAAAATGGCTTCTCTGGCTGTGCGCATGCCAGAGAAGCCATTTTTGCCCTTAGTTTGTTACTAAGGGCAAAATGGCCTAGCTGTGCTGTGCGCACGCGCACAGCACAGCTAGGGCATTCGGGCCTGACTTCCTGGTCGCGGCCGGCGACCGCCCGGGCGATCGCCGGCCGCGACCAGGAAGTCAGGCCCGAATGGGCTATCTGCGCTGTGCGCACGGGCACAGCGCAGATAGCCCATTCGGGCCTGACTTCCTGGTCGCGGCCGGCGATCGCCCGGGCGGTCGCCGGCCGCGACCAGGAAGTCAGGCCCGAATGCCCTAGCTGTGCTGTGCGCGTGCGCACAGCACACCTAGGCCATTTTGCCCTTAGTAACAAACTAAGGGCAAAAATGGCTTATCTGGCTGTGCGCATGCGCACAGCCAGATAAGCCATTTTTGCCCTTAGTTTGTTACTAAGGGCAAAATGGCCACGCTGGGCGGGGGCGGGGCCAACTGTGGCCCCGCCCCCCCTCACTAATCGCCCTGGCCCCGCCTCCCACGCAGCGTGGGAGGCGGGGCCAGGGCACGCTGGGCGGGGCCAGGGCGCGGGTGGCGGGGGCGCTTTTCAGCACCCCCGCTTCCCATTAAAAAATATCTCCGGCCGGCCCTGATCCCAGCCCACATTTATTTATCTAGTGTTTCCCAAAGGATAAACTGGAACATGTCTTTCCTCTAATCGCTTTGTTATCCCTGATCTCTGTTGATAAAATATGCCAGGATATTCAAGGACACTGGAGAAAGTGAAGGTAAGGGAAACCTTACCTTGTTTTAATATAATAAATAATAAGGTTTCCCCTCAAGATTGTGGTCACTTTCTGCTATCCAAGCATATTAGAATAGAATTTAAAAATCCAAATTGTGCCAGTGAACAAAAAGACATAGAACATTACTTTCTCCAATGTCCTTGGTCATACTGACATATTTTTCCAACAGAATTCTTGACACTGTCATTCTTATTCTTTATTTTCTCATAGATGGTCCAATGGTGGCCATAGAATCCTGAAACTCTTCATTCAAGTTATATTTATTGTTTGCATACATATCTATTGATATACACCTATAGGCAAGGTCATGCATTAATATGCATATGTAGCAAAATATGCAGTGACTCCACCCTTTAAAACGGTGGTGTACATCTGTCATTGGTTCAAAGGATTGCATTGGTCTATCATAGTTGGAATGGACCTCATGGGCCATCAAGTTCAACCCCCTGCTCAGTGCTGGTTCTCCTGCTAAAGCACCCCAGCAGTTAACTATCCAGCCTTTTTTTAAGACTTCAATCTCTCTAAGAATTGGTTCCGTTTTTACTGTCAAGAAGTTTCTTCTGTAGTTCAATTAAAATCCACCTTCCTGTAATTTAAAATCAGTCAACCCAATCCCACCATCTTGGGCAGCAAAGTGTAGCCATGTCTGCTTCACTTTGTGATAGTCCTTGAGGTATTGAATCATGTCACCCATCCGTCATCTCTTCATCAGGCTGAACATGCCCAGCTCCTTCAACTTTCCTGAATATGCTTTCTTCTCTATATCTGTTATCATTCTTATTGTCCATCTCTGATCCCTCTCAACTGAATTGTTTCACCCAGATTGAGGCCTGACCAGCACAGAATGTAAGATAACTTGTCTTGGAAACCATGCTTCTTTTCATGCTGGTTAAAATAGCATTTGCCTTCTTTACCGCATCACACTGCTGGCTCATAATCAACCTATGATAAATAATAACAGTAAGGTCCTTTCTGCATGCAGTATTATGGACCCATGCCTTTATACCTGGGCATTTGGTTCCCTTGGTGTACATGTAGAAATTTGCATTTGCTTCCACTAAATTTCAAATTATGAATTTCTGCCCAGTTCTCTAGTTTATCTAGATGCTTTTGCTTAACACATTGGAATCCAACAACAATTTCAATATATGAGCAAGCAGATGTGGAGGTACTCCCTGGCATTCCCTGTTTTCAATTATGTGTAGAGAAACTGACTGGATTGACAGTTGATGGTTACAAGAATGAGAGGAAAGTAGGTCTCACAGTCTCCATTTGTTGTCAAGGATCTGGGGGAATGTGTAAGTGTCTTGTTATTTTATTTCTTTCTCTTTAAAGAACTATTCCTTCTCATAAGAACTATTTCTACTAAACAAGTGAAAGGGTATTGAAGAGAAATAGCATCATACTGAAAAGGGAAAGTATATCTACTCTCTCCAGAGATTACTCCAGATAATTTTGATGAATGGTCCTCTCATCCACTGCTTTCAGAGTGTTTAGCAATGATTTCTTTCTGAAATGCGATTGTGCCACTAGAGGTAATATGAGCACATTTTGTCTAGCTTCATGGTTGCTCAGTCTGGGAAAGCTACAGAGGAAAAGAAATGGACACAGCTGTAGTTAAAGTTAAACCTTTGCCATGGTGATGAAATGCATTTTTAAAGGAGGAAAAACATCTATTCTCTTTTCCATGAAGAAGCAAAGAAGCTTTATATCAGTAGAAGCAGCACAGGTTGTGAAAGAAGGAGTAATTAGATTTAAAGCCTGGAAACAGCTTCAGGATTCCCCAAGCAGTATGGCTATTAGCAGTATTGGTTAGAGGATTCTGGAATTGCAGTCCAACAATTCAGTTTTAGCTTAGCTTCCAAGACAGGATCTGGCACTTTTAAAGTATTTAGGCTTTATGGAAGATATATTTAATAACAAGATTGTGTTGGTCAGTGAATAGAGAGCATATTACAATTGGGTACGACAGAGGAGAAGACTCTCTTCTGTGTGTAATAAATACATGGTCTCACTAGCAGAACATACAGGATCTTAACCCTAGGGCAGGCATATATAGGAAGGGAAGATTTCAACCACTTAGGGCTTTAAAGGTCACCACAAGCCCCTTGGATTCAGGCTGGAAATGCATTAGCAGCCAGTACAATTCTTTGAAGACTGCCATGATATGGTATCTATATGTTCTTCCTATCAGCAATTAGACAGCTGCTTTTTTGTGCTAGTTATAGCTTCCGAGTCTTCTTCAAAGACTGCACAATATGTAACCCCATATTATAGTAGAAGTTACTACCAGTGCAAGAACTACCATGACTAGGCTATCTCTGTCCAGGAAGGGCCATAGCTGGCACACACTCACACCAAGAACTCTGAGCCAGAGTCCAGTTACATCTTCAGATCTAAGAGTACTCCCAAGCTATGTACCTGCTGCTTTAGGTACATGGAAGAAAGACTGTTTACTCAATTTTTGGACCCAAGAACTATCAATCCATACAGTCTCAGTCTTATCGGGATTTAGCTTCAATTTATCCTGCCCATTTCAAGGAGAAATAGACTCTAAACCATGTTATGACCTCTCACACTAGTTTTATGAAGATATTGAACAGCATGGAGGACAAGTTGGAGTCTTTGGCACTCCAGAGCATATTAACCATAGGGTTGAAAGTCTCATTAGAATCACCAGCCTGTCAGGAATCCCAGTGGTTGACATGAGTGATCTCCACTGTAGGAGTCTGTCATGGCCTACCTTACTACAAGATACCTCCTGTACTGCACAGTCTCAAGGCTATTTTCATCCTCCACCTCTTCTTGCTGATGGATTCACTTGCCCCCTCCAATAATGTGAGCCATTATGAGAACAAACAGATTAGAAGTCTCCATTTGACTTCCATACTGTCTAATCAGTAATGGAGATGATAGAAAACCAGTGAAGGGAATGAGCAGGTATGTTATAGTAGAACAAAGAAGTAGGTGAGCTCCAAAGGAGTTTTCTCAAATGACATCTAAAAAAAAAGACCAAAAATATGGAATGACTCTTCCTGCCCTTCTTTGTATATAATCTCCTATGTATGTGACAAGCCATATGAAAGGACTTTGAGGATGCAGGGCCAATCTAGACAGGATCCAAAATACGGGCCCTGTTGGATTTTTACCTGAGGTATCCAAAAGACACCTGAGGTAAAAGAGGAAGAATTCGTGAAAAAGCAGGAAAACCCTGCTTTGCCACAAATTATTTTGATACTCCATTAGACCCAGGTCTTCCTGAAAGACCTGCATCTAATGAAGTATGGGCCCTGTAGTGACAGACGACTGGATAGTCTTCACAGCCCAATTCGCTCTTCAGGCCCCATGCGTAACCCCAGTGAAAAGGGAACTCACCCCCTCCCCCAAACCCCCCTAAAACCTTTAAAATAAAGGAAAAACTTACCAGGCCACCATTATGCCTCACAGCATGATTCCTGGTGCATATCAATGTTGTGCTAGGAGGTGGGGAGGGGAGTAAATCACTCCTGCCCCCATCTTCCTGTCACAACATTGGTATGCATCAGGAAGCATGC
Organism: Anolis carolinensis; assembly: GCF_035594765.1. Classification (NCBI taxonomy): domain Eukaryota; kingdom Metazoa; phylum Chordata; class Lepidosauria; order Squamata; family Anolidae; genus Anolis; species Anolis carolinensis. Next base: position 265,583,837 of record NC_085843.1, read on the forward strand.
ATAGAGGCATAATGGCAGCCCAGTAAGTTTTTCTTTTATTTTAAAGGTTTAAGTGGGGGATTTGAGTTGTCCCCATTCCAGATAGGTAGTTACTGTGCTGCAGTGGGGACAAGTAATGGAAAAGCCCAATTATTTTGGGTGCCCATGCAGACAGCAACATTGATAAAATGAATTACTTTAACCCCTTTTTCACCCACCAATAATTGCTGTCTGTAAGTGCTCTCAGTCTTTGGACTACAGCTCTTTGAATCCCACAGCTGCTATGACCATGCAGCAAAATTAATTTCCATAGTATTGGGAGCTAAAGAACACTTAGGAATCAACTTTCCCAAATTTTGTAATCTCTGTAAGAGTATGTGTCATAGTACCTTCAAGTGATAGTTGAAGGTACTATGAGTCACTGTAGCGTCATACATAGCCTGTTGGATAGGAGAAGGTTCAGATGTCTGCTGGTGCATTAGGACCAATCCAACTTGTCTAGTTAATTTTACAGATTTGTTGTGTAAAAACAAAATGTGAAAACTCAATGTACATCACCAATGTACACCATCCACAGAAGTCAAATGTCATCAATAGAGGTATCCATTAATTAATTAATTAATTAATTTAAAGTATTTATATTCCACCCTTCTCACCCTGAAGGGGACTCAGAGTGTAGCAAAGAACATACATATCCAGCAAACATTCAATGCTGTTTATACACTGACAAGACAGACAATTGTACATAGATAGAGGTATATATAGTAGGCATGTGCCAATTCTCTGACAATAGAAGAGACTTGCAGTTTTTCAAGTCACGGCTGACACAAAAAATGGTTCTAAATTGTGTTCAAAAGTAGGGGGTACTGGCCCTTCATTTGTAAAGTCCTTTCCAAATTTTTGGGGTAAAAATTTTGGAACTCTAACGAACTTATGAATCTTCATAAGTACTTCATTAATAGTTGCCGCAGGTACTCAATAAGGAAGACATCACTGCCAATGGGAAAATTTCAGGGGCTAATATCTCCCTCATTTTAAAAGTTATTGAGGTGAATCTTTTGAGGTGGCATTTCCTTATGGGTGTCTAAATACCTTCCTGCTTTTAAACATAACTATTATCTAATCGCATTTTACTTTTGATAGGCTAGGTAGGCAGAAGCTGGGCTAAAGTTAGGAGCTCACCCTGACCCAGGCTTTGAACTATCAACCTGGCCCAGCTTGTTGGATATCTTTTGGGGATGCTACCTACATGTTTAAGGTGAATGTATGAGAAGGCTTACACAAGTCCTTGTCTCAGTCTAATTTCCATTGTTCTTTGCATGTAAAATGTCACTTTCTGAATAGTGTCTTCCAGTGAGCTTTCCATGCCTGTAGGAAACCTGACTTTTTTAGCTTGAAAATATCAGATGCTCTCTACATGTTGAGGTAAATGGAAACATGTAAAGAAGGGGGTTGGGATTAGCATGTTCCACCTCCTCAGTTTATTCAGAGGGGAATGAAGAAAGAGGAAGTGATAAAGAAAAGGGACACAGTCAATTGCTATTTCTGTATCCAAAGGGAACAAAAAAAAATACCAGAAGGTAAATAAGCAACAGAGTCATTTGATCATCAAAGTCTTCAGGTTGACTGTGCTACAGTTTTGAAAGACAGGTCTCCTGGCATGCCAGTTTCTGCAGTACCCTTGTGAAAGTCAATGTGATCTGTTAGAACCATCTGCGAGGCTGTAATAAGAGTTCATCCATGCAGGCAACGTCCACTGTGTTACAATTACCCGCTGAGTTGTCTGTGGCAAGCTACAGCTGCAGCACAGCACTTGCCAGGTTTTGCTGTCACGTGCCTCAAACAAAAGCTGCCCGTACGGAAGGATGCTGTAGATTTGCTTATCAACATGCTCATCCTGTCGTGTTTCTAAGCAAGAAGAAATAGCCTCTAACGTCCTCTTTTCATTGTGGGAGTTGGGGAGGCATTTTGCATTCTAGGGTCTTTTGGGGTAGCTGAGGGTGGAGCAGAGAGCTTCCACCACAGTTTGCACCTGAGATTTCCAAGGAATTTGTACGAAACAAGGAAAATTTGTCAGAAATGATTTTGAGGAAGGAATCCTATCCAGGGCATATTTTTCAATGTCAGTTTCCAGTCCTGAACATAAGAGTAGAAAGAGAAGTTGCAGTTGACTGGACATTTGAAAAAGGCACTTGTTCTTTTTACTCCAAGCTCTTTTACAAATATAGTGCTATGATTATATTTACCTGCCATGGCCCCATCTTGTGGAATCCTGGAATTTGCAGTTTAGGGAAGGGCTTTCAAAATTCAGAGCTAACAGCTCAAATGCCTTACCAAACTACAAACCCCATAGGACAGAATCATAGTTGGGTCATTCACATACTAGTGATAAGTGGATCAGAGGCATTTATGTGGAGTTTTGTCATAAATGCTGTGCACATTTAGGGGTGCATTGATACTGTGCATTTTATACCACATTAACTGCCTTGACTCAATACTCCAGTTGTGTGTGGGGACTTCGCCGAAAGTCCAGTAACATAGTGGGATGGGCAGCATCCTTGGTGCTTTTCAAACCCCATTTGATGAGGTAGTTAGTTTCCTCCACTTTTGACATGTAAGATATTACAGCTTCTTGGCAGTGTACCTTCAGAATCACTAGCTGCAAAGAAGTTGCTGAGGAAGACTGCAAGCTCTGCCTCTGAGGGTGGGGGGGTGTGGGTTCTTAAAGGGACAGGGTCTAATTAAGGTTCCCTCCCACAGAAAACTATACAAAAAGGAACTAAACCTATTCCAAAGATAGGGACAAAAGAGGTGCAACAAAGAAAACAGCAGAAGCCTCTGTGCGGGCATGACAACTACAGATGAAAAAGAGTGACTTACATTCAATTGGGAACAACCAGCTCTTAATTCTTATTGGACTCCTCAGTATGATAAATGCTATACAAACCATTGGACTGCTGATTCAATATGTGTACTGTATTTGACTTTTAACCAGGCAATTTAAAAGACTATTTAAAACAGCTGGGAAAGGAATCATATAGGATATGAAAGAGTAAAGTACTGTCTTTCATGTCCACTGAGTTAATTGATCTTAACAATGATTTAGGAATCTGGGGCTAATAGTTTCTAAGGAGCCCCCAGTGGTGCAATGGGTTAAACCCATGTGTTGGCAGGACTGCTGACCAAAAGGTCAACAGTTTGAATTTGGGGAGCGGAGTAAGCTCCTGTTTGTCAGCTCCAGCTTCCCATGCAGGGACATGAGAGAAGCCTCTAAAACATCCAGGCATCCCCTGGGCAACGTCCTTGCAGACGGCCAATTCTCTGACACTAGAAGCGACTTGCAGTTTCTCAAGTCACGCCTGACACAAAAAAAATCTCGTTTCTGTATACTTTTTTCAGTTGTGTGCCACTCACATTTTTAAAAGTGTTAACATTTTCAGGAACACAATATTTCTGCAACATGCCCTTAAGGTAAAAGGTAAAGGTTTCCCCTGACGTTAAGTCCAGTCATGTCTGACTCGGGGTTGGTGCTCATCTCCATTTCTAAGCTGAAGAGCCAGCGTTGTCCGTAGACACCTCCAAGGTCATGTGGCCGGCATGACTGCATGGAGCTCCGTTACCTATTGATCTACTCACATTTGCATGTTTTCAAACTGCTAGGTTGGCAGAAGCTAGAGCTAACAGCGGGCACTCACTCCGCTCCTGGGATTTGAACCTGGGACCTTTTGGTCTGCAAGTTCAGCAGCTCAGTGCTTTAACACACTTCGCCACCGGGGCTCCTTAACATGCCCTTAAACTTTGCAAATTATTCTCATGAGGTACATGTCTTCTCACAAGGGGTTTCGGGAACAGCAAATGCATTACTTTGCCATCTGAAATCAAAAGCCATTTGGGGATTTTAAAGTTAATATCAGCACTTTAAATAGAGCTCAGATGGTTTGTGGTTTTGGCTGGTGTGTGGCTGGCATGAATCTAAGACCCCAAGAAGAAAGGAATAAATGAAGCCAAATTCTTTTAGATTTAAAGCAGACTTGATTCTTCAAAATGAGAAGCAAATTGACATGAAGGAACAAATTAAGATTTTAGTCAGTATTTCTAAATTCTTTTCATATAACACAATCTCTCATGACAAGTGTTCTTTGTCTTTTACAGTGCTGCAGTCAACTTTATCTTGGATATTACTAAGAGTCTTGGAGAAATCTCATGATTAATCTCTTTCAATACAGTTGTCTGGCTAACCTTCTCACTTGCCCATATTTTGTAAGCTACATTGTCTTTTGAAATAATCTCTTCAACTCTGAATCTGACAGTGCAATTGTTTGGGCATTAATAATAATCTCTTTGAGAAATGCCTTTAATGATAACATAATATCTTCATAATGGCCCATTGCTCTTTGAAATTTGTATCTCAAGTGAAATCTTGCAGAATATATCCCGTACAGCCTTTTCTGTCTGAACTAATTGCTCTCTGCTTAGAATTCCAGTGGTGTCTTAAGTGTTTCTCCGTGGCTTATAATATGCCGCACTTTGGAGTGGCATATCTTTAGCATGATACATTTATTGGGGTTGGAATCAACAAATGTAGAACATCAATTTACCTTGTTATCCATCGAAGGCATGGATTTATCTATTTATCATCAACTACCTATTTCTATCTTATTTAGCGTGAGCTTTTACATTGATGTTTGTATATTGCACAAACTCCAAGGGTAAAATCTAGTTTACCGACACAGTAGTAGATTTCCATAGGGAAATCTGATTTCCACACAGCAGGCATCAATGCCAGTGGTCTAAAACAGTGGTTGGCAACCTTTGGGTCTCCAGGTGTTTTGATGTTAAACGCACAGAAATCCCAGCCAGCTTACCAGCTGTTAGGAAGTGTGGGACCTGAAGTCCAAAACCTGAAGGCCCAAAGGTTGAGAACCACTGGTCTAAAAAGACAGAGGCTAAGCTCCATGATGGAGTTTTTTCCTCCTAAATCTACTTACCCAGACTGTAGACTTCACATCTGTGGCCCTCCTACAAGTGCCCCTTCCAAATGAAATGAGGGAGGTGGAAACGTTGAGGGACAGACTTAGCTAAATATTAGGGAGAATTTCCTTATGGTAAGAGCTGTTCTGCAGTGGGGTATGCTGCCTCGGAGTGTGGTGGAGTCTCCTTCTCTGGAGGCTTTTAAGCAGAGGCTGGATAGCCATCTGTTGGAGATGTTTTGATTCTGTATTCCTCCATGGCAGGGGATAGATCTGGATAGCCATTGTTGTCTCTTCCAATGTATTGTTTCTGAAATGATAGGCTCATCTGGTAGCTACATTATATCCCCCCATCTATACCACATTATGTTCTGCACACTGCTTGGTTACTAGGACATTTGTATGTAATCTCAAATGAATAAGTGGATAGTGTCCTTGCAATAAGCCAACATATTAACCTGTACCTAGAGCTCTGGAACAGGATTAATTGCAATTTTATTTTATTTTTTAATTGATGAAATGTCCTTTATTCCTCGTAAGTCTCCTTGAATAATTAAGACTGTAATTGTTTTAGAAACATAGATATGAAGATGATGAAGCTGTCCCTTATTCTAAACAATATAGCAAATACATGCCTTAAAAGCAATATGTAGTGTTTAATTAGAAAAGGGAGATACATTATTACAACTCTACCTCCTTAACAATCTTCCAACTCCCTTTTTCTCAAGAAAAATATTTATGTTACCTTTAATGCATATGCTTGCCATATTCTTTGAGATTAGATTGTTAAAAATGTTGTATTCATGTTCTGCAGTTGGTTGTCCAATGGGAATATGGTGTGGGACTATAATGGCTTATAGTATGACCCACCCCCACCCCCACCCCCATGGCTCCTCTTCTACTTATAGGAAAAGGGTGTTGGGGATGAACGTGGTGGGACTGACAGATCAGCGGGCATGATATTATTTATCTGTAGCTCAGATAAAAATCCAAGATGAGAAAGTGAACATATGAACCTCAATCCCATTCTGTGAGTATCGGTTTTATTTTAGGAGTGGAGTGGTTACTCTATATACATGAAAGTTCACACACAGCACCAGGGTTAGTTCCTAGATCAGAAACAGCAAGTCCAAATAAGTTGCTTCAGTCTGTGACAACAATTAGAATGGCGTATGTACAACTAAATATTTCTCAGAATTCTTGGGGTAGTATCACTGCCTGTGGAAGAAAGAAAAGCTTCCTTGTGCCTTTCTTTTCTTTTGTTATCAGAGGATTAGAATTAATCCACCTGCTAAATGAAGTGGGAGAAATGGTGGGAATAGTTGAGGATACTGTTGGGAAATATGATGAACAAATGCTGAGGATCTTGTTTGGCAAGGAAAGGATCCATCTATCACTCAGTTAAAATTGTTAGCTGCAGAACTGAAATGAACATGATGAATGCATTCATTTATTTATTTGCCCTCCAACCCTCCGAAATAATGAGACAAGACAAGTAAGCTTGGGTTTAAAACTGGGCAACTTTATTGATAGTTACCTATTTAACTTTAATTTGGAACTAGGGCCAAAAATCCTTAGCCATCTAAGAATTTGGTAAGGCATAAGCCGATATTAGTGGTCATACCCGACCATCCATTAAGACTGAATTTAGGGTGAAACACCAGGTCCCCAGTCTATCTAAACCTGGATGACCTAAAGGGGAATGTGTTGGAGAGTTTTGCCTCCGAAACAAATGAGGTCAAAGTCTCCCATTCCAAGGCCATAATCGTTCACCCTCGCCGGGGCTGTAAAAACCCTAAGCGAGGATTCACGCCTCTGGCCAACACCAAAACAGAGGTGCCTTGTGGTGCACACCAAAATAAGAGATTCCCCAAAGCATTCCGCTGACCACCTAATTAAATGACCACACCTCCCAATTTATCACTCCACACAGTATAGGGTAGGCGAAAAAACCCTCCCAGAATATGGGAGGGAAAAAATTCCTACCCGGCCCATCTAAGCGACCACACTACTGCTATACTGTTAGCGGTGGGCGGGTGGGTGGAAGCTCCAAAAGTGAGTGATCTAAGAGGCGGGCAGCTTCCTAGAAGCCCCGCCCCCCCTTCCAGAAGTCTCTCCTTCGTTGGGAGGGGGCAAATCCCCTTCCCTCCCCCAGCTGCGCAGTGGGGGGAAGTTTCTTCGTGTCAAAAGCATTGCATAATAAATAAGTTTAAAAATGATAAAATAAAGGAATCACAAACAGCTAAATAGTTTTAGACCAAAAGTGGGCAGAATGCATGAAACTCATTTCTGAACTGAGAAGCACAAGCCTGATGATATCACACGGAGATATATGCACTCACACATGCAAGTAATGTACACATTGTGACATTGTTAATTAAATTTTATTGTTATAATCAAATAAATTACAAAAACTAGAGATCTGTTGTATTTAATAACACATTTCTATGCAGAACTTTATAAACATCATCATAAGGAAAGATTACATAGTCCATCATGCTAATTATTTAGCCTCTGCAAAATGGAACAAAACATCTGATTCCTATCATACAGTTTTGCTGCAATAATTCATCTTTTAAAAATTCTACAGCCTATTTTACAAAATATTACCTTTTTGTATTTCAATAAATTAAACATACTCTGTTTTCATTTTTGTCTAATTCAACGGCTATAGCAACAATCCAGAATTGTCACCATTGTATATGTTCTCCTTTTTTATATATAAAAATAAAAATTAAAGTATTTTATTACAAATATTACTTACATTCAGGGTACAGCCATTTCTTTATTTATGTGTTTCCAAGATCCCACCCTGCCCCATACAGTGTAAAAGCAAATAATTGTTTCACAGTGGAGGTGTCCTTGCGCTGTTATTTTTTCACAGGCAGCTAAGTGGTTGTCACCCATTTCACTTGACTTAATTTGTAGATAAGATAATTTTTGCCAGTGAGGTCAACTTCAAGTATCTAAATGGGGGAAATTAAAGAGAATTAATTAATCCTACCTTTAAAAATGCATAAAATGAAACATATATGCTTGATGTTACATAAGGACTCATTAGGTGGAGAGCGGGTATGAGGTATGCCAAGAACAAGATCTAAAAGACTAACAAATCTGAATGCTGGGCTTGGTCCCCATGCAAGCCACCCCAAGTCCCTTCAGGGAGATGGAACGGGATATAAGAATAAAGTTATTATTATTATTGACACAATGACATTGTATGACACAGCAAACAAGATAGATATGCTGGATTTCGTATCACAAAATCACAATTTGAACACTACCAAGGGTTTAGGACTGTGTGATGTATTTCCGGGTGATGTTCACAGATCCCAGTAGGGTGGCCTTTTGCAGTTGACAGATCGTAATTTTGTCAATGTCTATTGTTTCCAAATGCCGTCTAAGATCTTTTGGCACAGCACCCAATGTGCCGATCACCACCAGGACCACCTGTACTGGTTTCTGCCAGAGTCTTTGAAGAAAAATCTTGCAGGTTTGTGATCCTACCAGTTCTTTACTGCTGGGAAGTTGTCATTATTATTATTATTATTATTATTATTATTATTATTATTATTATTATTATTATTATTATTATTATTATATCAGAGCCTGGGGTTGCTCATGCAGAGAGATGCAATGTGCCAAATAGCCCAGACCTAGCCATGGTGCAGGAATCCCCAGTGTTTGGGGATTCTGGGTTTGATAGGGCAGAAAGAAATGGAGCCAGTGTAGAACAGAGCCTCCAAGTCCCATCCCAGCAAGACAGCCCAAAAGGATACCATAGACAATATTTTCAAAAGCTGCTGAAAAGTCCAGCAGAACTTCTCAGCCTAGGTCATTTAAAGCTGTCTCTGTCCTATTATCAGTCCTGAAACCAAATTGAAAAAGATCTAGATAATCAGTTTCTTTAAGGAAATCCTAGAATTGGGAAGCTATCACACATTCCATTTTTTGGCCAGTTCACAAAAATGGAAAATTGGACACTGGGTGATAATTATCCATTTCAGAAGCATTCAGGAATGGCAATCATAGATTTTTGTAGCATAAACTTTTGTATACTTAGTCTACTTGCTAAGATATCACATTGATTATTCTTTAGTTTCCACCTCACCAGTTTCATTACATACTCTATTTTGTGATCCAGAACTACCGCTCGGATTTCAAAGCAATATGTGTCTCTGCAGCAAATATTTTTGCAGGTATTTCTCTCACAGAGAGTAACCCCAAAGAAGTCATTATTTATTTAAATCATTTTATTCAGTTGTTCTTCTGGAAAGGCTCTAAAACAGCTTGCAAATATTATTACAATAATAAGCCTTGCTTTTATTATAGGTTTTTACTATAAAGATTCATAACAAAAACACAAACATATTAGGAGAACAGAAGAAAATGTGCAAGCTCAGACACTAGTACTTAATTATAAGCTTGCTGCTGGAAGAAGTTTATAGTTCAAAAACAAAGATTTCGGAGGGCCTCCAACGTGTAAAGTTATATTTTGACTCTCTCTGCCTCACAACAATTTGTTTCTGATGGGACCAAGCCCAGGTGGTAGAAGCTTTATTTCACATCATAAATGGACCTTTTAAAAAGGAATAAAGGGTCAACCCATCTTTTAATTGAAGTTCTTTTCTCAGCCCTCAGCATTTTGCATACATCAGGTTTAAATTTATACATTTCAACCATATACATTTTAAAATGCACATTTTATTTAGCAGATACATTATATCAGGTTTGCAAATCTGTGAATTCTGTAGACAAGATTGATTTTTTGGCATAGAGACTGGTGAATCCAATGGGATGCTTTTCCATCCCTTTTTGTTGTGGTTGTTGTTCTTGTGTATTCAAGCCATTTTTGAGTTATGATGACCCTGAGGCAAACGTACCATAGGGTTTTCTGGGACCAAGAGTCTCTACCATGAATATCTTTGGATGTTCATGGCACAGCAAGGATTTGTACCCTGGTCTCAAGAAGCTGTAACCCAACATTCAAACTACTATGCATGCTTGCTGTCTTTTCTAGCTGTACTGTTGGGTTACTAGCATGAATTTTTGTTATTGGTTGCAGCCAAATTAGGAACAACTAGAGCTTGGCTCAAGATTCACATATTTTTTTCAACCTGTTGTAATTTTCAGTGTAAAATAATAGTTTTGTTAGTGTGCTGTTATAGTTTAGGAACTTGACAGGAAAGCACTGGATTATATTAGGAAAGAGCATACAAAGCAACGTAAACCATTCTGTTTGATTTGCGATTTGAACAATTCTATAGTGTATTATAAGGTAAAATTATGCAAGACTGAAGGCAGAAATGGGACAACGATAACAAAGAAAGGATAGTCATCCAAAAGTTCAAAGGTAGGCAGATGATCAAAGGTTAAACATGAGAAAAGAAATGACTCTATTCAAGTTGAAGATAGGACATTGTAACCCAAATAAATGTTTAGCTTCAATTAAAACTCTTGGAAACAGACTTTTGTATGCCAGGAAAAGTTCTCAAAGTCAGAACTTAGATTTCTTTCCTTCCCACTTTCCAGCTTCAAATGCAAGATGTCGAAAGAAGAAGATTTAGCTATCACTATAGTCAGGGATATCTCAATTTCATTTAAAAATGTCGCTTGTTATAAAAAAGGAGAGGGCAGGGAAGATAAGATACCTTTTAAATTACCACATGGAGATGTGGAATGAAAATAGTTTAGCTTTCTAAAGCTGGTGGGGAAAAGATGGTGAAAGCAAAAACTTAAAAGGTTTTCCTTCATACCGATAGCAGCAGAAGGTCAGGAGAAGGAAGAAAAAGACTGGCAGCGAAAATGAGAAAAAGAAGAGCTAGGCGAGAGATTACCTCAATATGAGATACATTTTATTAGAAGGGGGAAATGTGAGCCACTGGCTTACAAAAATTACTGACATGTTTTTTTGGTTTTTTTTTTATTAGCAATTGGTTCATTAATATTTGAATAAAAGCAATGCAAGAAGGCAATAACAAGAGCATTTCCAAGACTACTTTCAGGAGAAGTGATATCTAACCTTCTTTGGAATTCTGTGCTGGCCATCATTACCCATGAGTAACCAACTCTTACTACAGAACTTTGTAGAGATCAGCTCACTTTCTTATCTCCAGTTGTGGAATTAATTTTTCTTTACCAGAAGTTGCAGCAATGGAGACTGAACAGAAGAAAAATGAGTCTCTCACACCAGAGATCCATTCCCACCACACGATTATCATGCTAAAATCCACTTTAACTACCATGGTTGCATCTGAAGTGCACCTGTGCAATACGTAGTACATATCTGGTAATCTTTATCTGAGGTCTATGTGACTTGTACAAAATGAAGACACAGATTGTTTGTTATTTATGGGGATGTTTCTAGGGTCTGGCACTGTTGCTATTAGTCCAGATAGGGTAGCCGGGGGAATGATATTGCAGTTAGACCATTTCTAACATAGTGCAAATGGAAGAGGTCAGCAAAACAATAAAAACCATGAGTGAAATATCAGCTAGTGTGTCAAAGTGGAGGTCATCGTGCTAATTATAACAGATCTGTTGAATTGGTTATTCCTGCCTATCTTCGCGTAGGCAGGGTACAAAAATAAAGTTATAAAATTATTATAGTTTATGCCAACAATATTACCAATAATTCGAGTATTTGACCTACCTGATTTGTTAAATCATACTGATGACTAGCAGTTTCTGTCATCCCATCATAAGTAACAGTAACATCAGTAACTGGTGCTGTAAGTCCCCAGACGTGCAGATAACCAATTGTCAAATCAACTGTGTCAGTTAAATAGTTGTTGTGGTCCACAGAAACATTCAGTGTATTCTGAAAAGAGCAAAAAGAATAAATGGTCATAATAAAAATGAAGGCATAGGCTTAATATACTTGAAGCAAATTACATCCGTTCTAACTGACTTTAAAACCAGCCATATGGACACAACACAAAATTCACACCTTTTTGTTCATTGTACAATCATTGCATATCAAGTGATGATATTTGATCATGAAACCTACTTAAGCACTATGGCCAGGTATTTTGATGTGACCTTAAAATAATGGCTGATATCCAACAGTTACTTTCAACAAAATGAGTTACTTTCTTTGTACAACAAACTCCCATGATATACTACTGCTTTTGAAATTTTCTTCAGTTATTCAAAATAATTCTGCTATACCAAAGGGAGTTCCACTGCAAAAGGAACACACATCCAGTTCAGGTATGATTGCTGGCCAATTTGCAGTCACAAAATGGTGCAGCATTGCCAGGAAAATTATTGGGCCTTGAACCCCCTGTTGGGACCCAGCTTTGATATATCACATTTATAGTTCAAAGAAATGATGTGGAAAATAGTTTTACAATGGGGCATGGCATTCAAAACATTTAAGAATGCTTAGAAACTGTATTATAGAAAATGCTTATTTTCCCTTAAATCATTTGAAGGGAAGTGCTAAAGCACATACCTCAGATACTTGAAATCTTGAGAAGTAGTAGTCACCATTTTCATATGTATCTGCAAAAGAAAAGTATTGTCTTTCGGATAATTTGCTAAGCTTTTAGTATAGATGAGAAGAAGCACAAGTGAATCCAGGATTTGCAAGTGAAGCAAGGGGAACAGTCACGGATTTTGCAAAATCCCCCACTTAAGCAGAGTCTGTACTTTTGATCCTGAAATTATTGGTAGATCATTTGGCTCAAGAGATGAACATCCAAGATAGGATCAAGTCTATGGTGTTCAAACCCCAGGACAGTACCAGTATCATATGTGATGAGTAAGCCCTATCTATTGAAACTAAGAAGACATCATGCCCATCCAGTTCAAAAATGATACTGAGGTTTTAGATTAAGCTCCCTGTTCCCCTCCTTAAAATTTCCCACAAATACCTATCAACATTGAGTGGTCTGTATAGGTGTGCCTTGCATAAAAACATAGAGGTTTTCCTAAAAGTTGGTATATTGTTTTTATTTTTTTACTAGTTGGCTTAGCAGTACTAAATGAAATATGCACATATGTGGAAGGGGGCTCTCCCTCTGAGGCCTTCACTCCCTCATTGGTGTCCACTGGGCACCATTCTCAAAGGACACATTGTCTTGATTCCTCCTCCCTCTTCTAGATTGATGAATTACCCTTATGCATAAGTCTCTGCTGCTAGGAATTCATGGCAACACACATGCATGGCCCTCATCTAATGACAGTTTGGGAAATTTTGGAATGGAAAGAGTTACTTCTAATACAATATGTATTTTTCCTGTACCCCTTCGACATCTCCCCTTTTTAATATGCAGGAAACCTTTATTATAATCTAATTCTGTCTTGTTCTGTATAAGAAATTTCAGTGACCAGCTTTTTGTGATCCAAAAGGAATTAAGGCTGAGTGGCAATACAGATCTGCATCTTCCCAATCCTGGGTCTATCACTTCAAACAATTGGATTATGTTGGTTTTCAATTATAGGGGAGAAGTACATATTTATGAAAATTGTATGAGTATTTAAGCAAGATCATTAAAAGAAGCATTTCTCAATGCTTTTCTAAACTTTCAAACATATGTCAGTACACAGAGGGAGTAAGTAAATGGAAGTGGGAGTGTCTTCAAAGAGCAGCACATTTCAGTTGGCATTACGTATTCACTGAGTTCAGTTCAGTTTTTCATATATATAAGAAAAAGTAAAAGCTGCTGGCAAATAATTGCTATTTCTTAGATGCCACCAAATGTGTGTGTGTGTATAAAAAATTACATTTAGTTCAAAAAGGCTAATCCTTCGTCAGAAACCAAATAGTGTGGCCAGTGTCATGTTTTTCATCTTTTAGCTAGTTAGAAAACCAAGGACATTATATCTATGCTAAGCCAAAATAGTCTTGTAGTCTTTTAATCACATTAATTATTTTTAATGTTTCTTCTCTGTTCTAAGATTACAAGATAGTGGAACTCTTCCCAAAATTTCATTTGAGCTCTGGAAGGGTATATCTTTCTATGCAAAGGCTGGATCCAATTTAATATATATGTTTGTTTATGTGTGTTTGTGTGTGTTGGGGGCGGGGGGGGGGAGGTATTTGCTTTTTTAGTTTTCAGCATTAATGGTCAGTAAATAAGCCATTGAGAGGCATCCGGACCTTATACTGTAGAATAGAGTAAGGATTTTTCAAAAACTGAGGAACTATCAAATGATTGTGTCATAGGAATGGTGTGTGCCTTTTGGGGAAGCATAAAGGCCTAGACTAGAATCTTAGAAGAGATGGCTTCAATGCCAAGGCTCCATCTTTACATAAGAAAATGTCCTTTAACTGTCTTTTAACCTACCTAAGAATGAAATGAGTTATCACAACCCTGAAATATACCGTTGAAGAATGAGATAGAAATGTAATAAGTAGGAACCCGTGGTTGACCCTGACTAACAAAATACTCACCAATACTAATTCCATCATCCCAAAAAAGTTGTCCTCGGGCGACTCCATTGTCATCCAAAGCAATGGTAAGGCCCATGGGGTTTTGTCGGCTGGAAGAAAAAAATATATAAAACTTTACCAAAAGGAAAATGTCATGGCCTCAAAGACCTTCCTCCAAGGCACTAGAAATATGATTTTAATCTCAGCATTGTAGCCTATTAATTTAAACAATTGATCCACACAGATCTAGACATGCATGTAAAGACAGTTCATACATAGACCTGATTGGCCACACTTGAAGTCTTTGAGACTTCTGTCTTAAACCTTGAAACTTCTAAAGAAGTAAAAATGTCTCATTCCCAATTTTTTTTTTTTTTTAAAAAAAACGTTCATTGTAGTTCTCCAAGAAAAAAACATACATTACTATTAGGAACACAGCAATACACCTATATCAGTGAAAATATCAGAATAAAAAATTAATTAAAAAAAACTTTAAAGCTCCTTAGCAAAACAGATTTTACTTGAATAAAACCAAAAAAAAGTAGCAAAACCAGTATCACTGAACAAAATTATGTATCGTAAAAATTGATACAAAATTGTACTACTTAAAAACAAACACTTTTAATAACATGACAGTAATTTCTTACGTTTTTTGTGAAACTGCATATATTCCATATCTTATACATTTAAATTGAAGCCTCTGTTTTTAACAGTGACAATCCTATACAAGTCTATGAGTAGTCCAATGGGACCTATTCTCAGATAAGAGATGGGTAGGATGAGAAATGAAATGAATTAACATTTGACCTTCATTTTGCGAGAATCAGAAATGTTGTCATCTGGAGAACAAGCCCTATGAGGAGCGGCTTAAAGAACTGGGCATGTTTAGCCTGCAGAAGAGAAGGCTAAGAGGAGACATGATAGCCATGTACAAATACGTGAAGGGAAGTCATAGGAAGGAGGGAGCAAGCTTGTTTTCTGCTGCCCTGGAGACTAGGACGCGGAACAATGGCTTCAAACTACAGGAAAGGAGATTCCACCTGAACATCAGGAAGAACTTTCTCACTGTGAGAGCTGTTTGGTAGTGGAACTCTCTGTGAGGGAGTCTCCTTCTTTGGAGGCTTTTAAGCAGAGGCTGGATGGCCATCTGTCAGGGGTGCTTTGAATGCGATTTCCTGCTTCTTGGCAGCGGGTTGGACTGGATGGCCCATGAGGTCTCTTCCAACTCTACTATTCTATGATTCTATGATTCTATGCATGCCATGTGATTTGTGGTGGAAAGGGAGAATACTCATTACTTAATCAATGAACATACTTCTGATCTTGTTGTACTGGCAGTGAAACTAACTTTTAAAAAGACAAGAAAATATCCTGTAATCAGTTTATTACTACATTTCCCCTTCCCTGACTTGGATTTTGTGAAGTTGTCATGTGGATATAGATGTCCACATTGTCAAGGACCGCCCATAAGAGAAATTCAGTGAGTTCTTGAAGTCAGTCCACCTCTAAAAACTAGACTATGTCATCAACCAAAAAATAAGCAGCAGAAGAATATTATAAATCTGAGGTGAATGGAGAAAGTGCAATATAAAAAATCTTGGGATAAAGGTCTATGTGCAGAACCAGCTTTGATATTTAAGATTAGACAAATCTACATGACACTCAGGTCCACTTGATAAGAATGTCCTTACCTGGCATTGGTAGTGATATTAGGCACCTGCCAGGGAATTACATAGCCACCTCGGATATGAAGATTGATATGCTCTAAAGGTGCTTCCAACGTCTTGAATTGTTTTCGCACTTTAATATCTGCCCCCTATAAGAAATTCAACATAGTAATCAAAGATCTACAGGAGAAGTTGAAAATGTCACATCTAAATTCTAGTGTGACTCCCCTGCATTTTCATCGTAATTTCAAATGCTGGCTCCTGTCTCTTTGTCTTTCTGTTATTTCCTAATCCACACGCTTTATCAAACTGTCACCTAATTTGGTATACTAGCTAGTTGGACTAAAATGAATACAATAAGGTTTTGGACCTGATCCATCAACTACTGCATGCACCACATGGATAAATACTTTGGATGTCTGTGTTTTCATTGCTGTGAGCGCTCAGGATATTTCCAACATGTGGCAACTCCAAGGCAAACTATGGTGCGGTTTTCTTGGCACAATTTGTTCACAAAGGTCTTGTCACTGATTTTCTTTCAAGTGGAGTGTGTGTGCCTTGTTCAAGATCACCCAGTGGTTTTCCATGACTAAGTGGGGGTTTGGACCCAAGTCTGGAGTTATAGTCCAATGCTCAAACACTTACACCATACTGGCAGAAACCTGCAGCATGTTATTCTATATTGTCCTTTTCAATATGAGATGTGGCAGGACAGAAGAATTCTCTCTTTCCCTTCGACTCTTTGACTAAAAGTTGAAGATTAGGGACAAACTCACTAGATTTTGTGCAATTGCCATTGCAACTGGTATACAGATGATAAACATGCAGTAGATTATAACAATACAGATGTTTCTAAGAAATAATGTGGTAGTCATAGCCAAGTGAGCCTGTTGGGGGTCATGCATAGGTCTTGGGCTTAGGCAGAATTTTTGGGACTTTCATCATCTTCTGCTTTATGCATCTTTTGGTAAAAATCCAATCTTGCTTAAATTTGTATCCAGCTTTCAAAGTAGGAGAAAATAAATTGAGATTGCTTACCGTATGATAATCATACCATCGTGCATCTGGTATGTAAGCATTTACTGTCACTTCACCCTAGGATTTAATAAGATTAAACATGCAATGAAGAAAAAATAGACATATTGTGAGTGCATTTATGTACTGATCCAGTTATATGTAAGTAGTGAAATTATAAGATTGCTTACTTGATCAAGTACAGGACTAATCATCAATGCTGGTCCCCATAAGAATTGCTTGTAGATGTCCCAGGTTGTCTTGTCATTAGGAAACCTGAGGCCATAGCAAACAAGAAATTATTGAAGGGTTACTTAATTTTTCTGATTCACAACCTAAGTGTACTTTGAAGCAACTCCTAACTGTAACACACTCTTTCTATACTCGTATATCTGCATACACATATTTTAAATGATTTCTCAATATTAGGATTTTATATGCTCCCATACACACACACACACACACACACACACACACAAACACACACACACACCCTTTGGTCTGGTGCCATTATTTTGTCTGAGTCCTGATGAACTTACTGAATTGATGTTAAATACTATTCTCTATGTGAGTATCTGCTTTCAAGTCACTTCTCGGTTTACTGCGATTCCATTAATTTCATGAGTTTATTTTAGGCAAGGAATTATCTGAAATTATTTTTCCAGTTTCATCCTCTGACACATAGCCAATAGCATGTGGTCTTTGTTGGTAGTCTCCCATCCAAGTACTGATCATGTCTGATGCTGCCTAGGTTCCAAACTAAGACTGGTGTTCTGAAGCAAGAAACCCTCAAATAGCTTTTCAGAACAGAACAATAACCAATATTGTTCTGATGCTTCAGGGAAAGTTTGCGGGAGGAAAAACTGTGGAAGAAGGAAGATTTAGGATCTTGCAGGAATGATTCCAAAGAAAGAATTGTGCTAAAACTAATCTGAGCTTTTTTCTATTTGAAAAATACCTCAGCTTGTCTCACTCTGCTCCAAATCATGCAATGACAAATTTATTCAACTGTATTCCACACCATGAGGCCATCTAATACTTACTCATGCAGCAAAGGACGTGAAACTGTGCTGCCATCAACATGGGCATTATGCATTAAAGTATAGAGATAGGGCAGCAATCTGTATCGTATGTTAAGCACGTTCCGTGAGATATCTTCAAATGTTGAGTTAAAGGCGACAGGATCTTGTCTCTGCAGAAGAAACATTCAGTTCATTCAAGATTTACATAATGTTTTTCTTGGGCTCTCTTACTAAAAAGGTAAATGTTGGGGACCATCAATAAGATGAGTTATAGTACATTTGCAGATTTATAGAAATATATAAAAAGGTTGTGGGTTATTAGGTTATATTTGTAAACTTAGTATAAAGATGGTTGCAACCAGAAAAAAGTAAAACTATCTAGTGATTGCTATACAGTCAGCTGAGGTTTCTGGAAATCATCTTATCAATACCAATTGCCTTTGGAGCAGAACACAAGGTAAATGAAGTATTAAGAGTATCCTTTGGGGATAAATTAATACTGATGTTACTTCTATTTTGCAGCCACTGAAGCAGGGATATTACATCAAACCTTTTCCAAGTGAGTGTTTAAACGTCTTTTCAGATATGCCCATCACTGACAGGACCATTGTTCCTCCATTTCACTTGGACACTCTCATCCACTGAACCATTTCATTGAATGATGTGTCTGTGACACACTAAGAAGATGTCTGTTTACATACACACACTGCATTCCATGCCATTTTATAATCTAAACAATATCTAGCTTTATGGTAGGTATAACTGACTAGCAATCTTTGCTCCCAGAATAGTGAATTAAAGGAAAATGAACACCCAGAGGGATACTTTGTATCTAAAAGAAGTTGATCCTTTCACTGTTTATTTCGCAATTATTTAAAAGAGTTGGGGAATGCCATGGTGCCAATATTGCAAACATTTGGGCCATGAATTTGCACAATTAATTTAAATGATTAAGAAGTACAGTCTTTCCCATTCATAGATCAACTGGTAATAGGAAAATTGACTCCTCATCAGTAAAAATTAGATATAATGATTGGAATAAAGGTATTGTTCAAATTAGCAACTTCCCATTCATTCTTAGAAGATTAAAAAAGAAAACTGAATGCATGCAAAATAGTGCCAAAAAGAGTTGACGTACCCGAGTTAACAACACATTATGATTTCGGGAGAAAGTGTAAAAGGCTCCAAGCTCCATCCATCGGGCACACATTTCATAGGTTGTATCATTGAAGAATCCACAGATGTCAGCACCAGACTAAAGATATCAAAACAAGAGAAAGATTAAAATATTCCATGCCAGAGTATATTTCTAGAATGTGTTTCAAAGAATTTTCAAAAAAATGTTAGATTTTAAAAAACTTACATAAGAGATTCCAAAAAGGCTGAATTCCAAGATACCTATGAAAATGAGACAGAATACCAGGGTTACCAGGAATAATGAAAATGTTTTATAAGAAAACTGTAGAAAATACATTTTCTACAAATATTTGAACCTATTTGATGTACTTGCCTTCCCCACCCTCACAAATATTGATTCTGCAATAGGCAAAATGGTTTTTATCAAGAAATAATATTACAGGCTGGGTGCTGATTTGGGTTATAATTTTCATATACAGCAGAAGGTTTTGTGTATTTGTGTCATGGATGTGTATTTATAAGAAGGTATACATTGGCTAGTTCCAGGCATGAGGTCAGTCTCAATTTAAATAACATATCTCTTCATTAAATGTGTTAATAATAAATATTTTGAAATACATTTCCTGGCAAATAACATATGTTTCATACCAATAACAGATTTATCAAGCTGATCCCATCTGGCATAGTTGTCTCCGAGCCAATGTCCTGCCCATCGACCACTGGATGGATATGTTGACCGGGTGATAATGATGCCACGTTCTCCTGTGGCATTGCGCATACCACTGCGGTGAAGATAAAAAGACAAAGTTAACCATGTTAACATTTTTAAAAATACAAACTACAACAACAAGAAGTTCTATACTCTAAATAGAGAATATGTGACTTAAAAAATCAACTGCAATTGAAATTAAAAGATGCTGGGAAGGAACACGTGCTTGTGGCAAAAAGTAACAGTCCTGTATTCTTCTTCCTGTTTTACACACTGACACAATAATTTCTTGGTTGAGGAATTTAGTATTTTTAACAATATAATACCAAACAAACAACTTACTAGTAAGTGGACTCTGCTTGTGACCATCCATACAGATTATGTACATCGTAATGTCTCACAGGTGTCCCATCCGGAAGTTGCTGTTCACTTTCCATGCACATCGTAACAAGACTCAGTCCTCTCTCTCTTAAGACCAATGCTAACACAGATAGAGTAAGAAGATACTGTTTAAGAGGAAATGTATAGCACTGCATGAATCATAAAACTAAATCACTTCATCAGGATATGATTAAAAAATTGCTGCCTTCTTCACAGGAACTGATGATTTTACTATGCTTCAGTAATCAATCTAATGTGTGTGTGTGTGTGTGTGTGTGTGTGTGTATGTGTGTGTGTGTATATATATATATATATATATATATATATATAGAGAGAGAGAGAGAGAGAGAGAGAGAGAGAAGGTTTGTGCATCCCTAGGATTTTCACCTGTTTTCAAACTACTGTTTTATTGTTATGTATTCTGGTTCATTCAACAATGTCTTAAAGTATCTCTTTCATGTAGCTGTTTGGCAGTCTTTCATAATAATTTTGAAAAAAAATTGGCATCTATCTTTAAAGAAGTTTATAACAATAATCAAAATTTTCAGAAAGACATGACATGCATGACAGAAGGGCCACTAAGTGTCCTCTCTTCTGGCACATAAGCTGTCTCCAGCCTCCTGCTCACCATCTCTTTCTCCCACTGCCCACTGGCCTCTACCCCCACTCACTCACTTGCCTCCCCCACTTGCTCACCATCTCTCTTGCCACCTCCTATGCCCCCCCCCCCCGGTTTGAACACTACATGTCTAAAAGGTTTTCCATCAGTTGTGTAGTCTCATATTATGTTGCTCGTGCAGATAAACCACATTATGAGTCTACAGAGACCATTTAAAGCAGTTTCAGAATCTCTCGGTTCATCCCATGTGACTCTATAGTAAAATTCCAGTGGGAGTTTACCATAGAATTGCACTGGAGGACCTAGTTTCCTACAGATAACATATTTATCAAATCCACAAATAACCAAATCCTTAAAAGTGAAATTTGCAAAAGCAGAGTACTATAGATTGTTTGCCAGTAGTCTGATAGTTAAATTATTTCTAGGTTAATGAATAGCAATAATTGCTATCCATTATGTATTTCTCCACAAACATACAGTGAAGATCAAAGACATAATTTCTGCAGATCTACCTATTTATTTAAGAACTACATTCTTTCGTAATATATACATCTATATATTCCACAACATGGGAAATTGGTTAAACGTAAGTGATAGGAGAAAGTCAACTTATTTGAAACATGACACTGGAAAAGACATGACAGACTTCAGAAAGGATAAAGAATGCATCAAATCTTTACTCCACCTAGAAGCCAAGAGGACTAAGATGAGACTGTCAAACTGAGGACACATCATGAAATGGTACTACTCACTATAAAAAATAATGTTTTGTAAGGTAGAAGGCAGTAAGAAAAGAGGAAGACCACCTTACAGATGGATAGACTCAATTAAGGAAACAAACTATGGCTCTGAATCTTTAAGACCTGAACCACGATGACTTTTAGGGCACTTGTTTATAGGATCACAATAAACTGAAGTCAATTTGACAGCGGCCAACAACACTTCATTATTTATTTATAGAAAGTAATGGTTTTGATTTATGAAGGCTATTATGGTAAGGTTAGGGTATTTCCATCATTGTGACCACAGTTCACAAAATTTGTCACTAGATTTCTCTTGGTCAATTTTTTTTGTCAAAGATGTCTTTCAGAACTACTTATTTGAATCAATAAAATCAAGAAATCAAGTCAGTTTTCTATGGGACTTAATACATAGTGCCTAGTCCAGCTCCTAATGAGTAATTAAGAAAATTTTCTTACCTGGCATATATGGAGGGTAATTTAAATCTGGATTTCTGCAGCCACCAATAGCTCCATCAATGAAGTTGGATGGTTCATTCATGTCCTGCAGAGTTTTTGAAAAACCAAAATATGAACAAATTTAGAACAATAACCCACCATAGTAAGTAGATTGTGCATTGCTTTCAATACTTAAGCAATGATAAATTATGTAATCAAATTTCAAGATCTGAATGCATATATTTATTTTTGAATACACGTTTGCCATAAAGAACCATAAAATACTTACGAGTCATAATAGATATAAAACATCACAGGTTTACCAAAGCATACATGCTCAAAATCAACACCTCAATAACCTCAATCATTTTTTTAAAAATATATGAAATATAACTTAATTCTTCTGGAATTATATTACAATCTATATCCATAACTCCTATCCTGATGCACCTTTGAGATGAAGCCTAGGGAACATTTGTTTACCTTGGCTTGTACTTGAACAACAATTGGGACCATCATGGAAGTATTTTTATTTGATGGATAATTGCTGTTTTTCCCACCGGGTTTTTTGTTATGCTTTATAGATTGTAAATTATGCTGTATGCTCCTGATGCCTGATTTTTTCTTCTCTCTCTCTCTCTCTCTCTCTCTCTCTCTCTCTCTCTCTCTCTCTCTATATATATATATATATATATATATATATATATATATATGTAATCTGCCATTTTTCTAGGGAGTAAACAATAAAACCACTGAACTCAATCAAACCAAATTTGGCCACAAAGACATAGTCATCCAAGCTATGTCTTTCAAACAAAAACAGCCTAGAAAAATCAAGTCCAAATTAGAGGATGAGAAAGAGCTGGTTTTTCCCCCTGGCTGCAGTCAGAAGGGTAGGCCCCACCCACTTTGGCCCCACCTACTTTGTCTTCTAGAAACCCACTCAGCCACAATGGCCTGCGCACAGGCAGAGTTAGGCCTCACTTAGGCCTCATCCACACTGCCTATAAAATGCAGATTATCTGATTTGAACTGGATGATATGACAGTGTAGACTCAAGGCCCTTCCACACAGCTATATAACCCAGAATGCCAAGGCAGATAATCCACATTATCTGCTTTGAACTGGGTTGTATTGAGTCCACACTGCCATATAATCCAATTCAGTGTGGATTTTATACAGTTGTGTAGAAGGGGCCTCATATAATCTAGTTCAAAGCAAATAATATAATATTATAAATATATAAAATTACTGTGCTATAATAAAACAGAACAATATAATCTCTAAAATCAGGACAGTAAATAAAGAACAACATTCTGAAAACGGGAATCCCAGACAGCAAACAACCAGGGCCAGCTAACACCTCCCAACAAAGAATTCCTCCAGGCAGGAAGAAGCCAGGCTTTGAAGCTGCACGGCCATTAAATGCTAATCAAGGTGACTAATATCAGCATTCATACTTGCTGCACCGAGACTATTCATTGCCATTCAACCTGGTCAACCAAGGATTCCACAAGGTAGAAAGCGGCCAGGATCGCAAGCATCAAAGCTACCCAGTGCTGTTCATCCTGGCCAACCAAGATTTCCCCTACATAGAAAACTCCCAGGCTTTGAAGCCACAAGGCTACTCTGTCCCATTCAACCTGGCCAACGAATGATGCCCCTATGTAGAAAGCAGCCAGGCTTTTAAGCTTCAATACTATTCAGTGCAATTCAAGCTGGAGAAACAATGATTCCCCTACAAAGGAAGTAGCCAGGTTTCAACGTGGCTTTTTGATTGAGGGTGCTACTCCAGCTCACCAAACAAGGATTCCCCTAGGTATAACACAGGCAGGCATTGAAGCTGTAAGGCTATTCAGTGCAATTCAACCAGAGCAACAAAGGATTAACCTTGGTAGAAGGCGGCCAGGCTTTGAAGCAATGATACTATTCTGTACTATTGAAGCTGACCAACCAAAGATTCCCGTAGGTAACAAGCAGCCAGGTTTTGAAGCAGCAAGGCTATTCATTGCAATTCTAACAGCCCAAAAAAACATACCCCTAGAACACAAGTACTCAGATTTCCAAGCAGCAAGCCTATTCCGTTGTATTCCAGCTCACCAAACAAGGATTACCATAAGAAGAAAACGGCCAGGCTTTTAGGCTGCAAGGCTATTCACTGCTATTCTACCTGGCCAACAAATGATGGCCAATGCATGGCTGGGCACAGCTAGTAATGCTATAATGATATTGTCGGCAAATAAAAAAAAATGGAAGGAATAGAATATTGCATGAAACCTACCGTCCATAGGCCATCAAATTGTAGAACACTGGCATGGTAATTTTCTATTTCTTCTTGCCACCACTGTGCGGTGGAAGGGCGGAAATAATCAGGGAAAGCGACATCAGCTCGACAGCACTGATTGTGACAGAGAAAACAAAATTGCGTTTTAAATTAAAAAAATAGTTTCACACTTCTGCACAGCTTCCAGAGTGCTTTACAAAATAAGATGCAATGCATATTTTAATTATGCATCTCATATACTGCTAAGATACTTTTTGTTGAGATAATTATCTCAAGGGTCCGGGCTGTGGCACAGCTGGTTAATAGCCAGCTGCAATAAATCATTATTGACCGAGAGGTCATGAGTTCGAAGCCAGCCTGGGTTGGATTGAGCACCTAACCATTAAATAGCCTAGCTGATTGTTTACCTAAGCAACCCGAAAGACAGTTCCATCTGTCGAGCAGGAAATTTAGGTACCGCTTTATGCAGTACCTAAATATAACTAATTTACAACACCATAAAAACATTCAGCAGCATGTGGAAGAATGAGGAAGTACTCCATCAAGGACTCGGTGTCACAGTGGATGATGAAGCAGCTGCCCCAGGGCCAGAATCGAGCATACCCTCATGAAGCCGGAGGTTGGAAAATGTTTAATTGCCTCTGTGTCTATGTCTGTATGTTGTATGTCTAATGGCATCAAATGTTTTCCATGTGTATGTATGTACATTGCCCTGAGTCCCCTTTGGGTGAGAAGGGTGGAATATAAATACTGTATGTGTGTGTGTGTGTGTGTGTGTGTGTGTGTGTATAACTGAAAGAAATTGTGCAGATCAACAACCAGTATGTAAGAGTCACTCTTCTCATAACCATGTATCCTACCCTACAGGACATGGGCAAATTTCGGCCCTCCAAGTGTTTGGGACTTCAACTCCTACTGGCACTTAGGAATTGTGGGAGTTGAAGTCCAAAACACTTGGAGGGCTGAAGTTTGCCCATGTCTGGTGTAGAATGTGTGGTCACTTCCTATCTCCAAGTGATCCTGGATGAAATAGATTTTTGCCTGGTTTCATGCTTGTTTATGGAGATAGATGTATTTGTTACATTAATGGATGATATTTCCTAGGATGTAGATGGGGAGTTACTCTAGTTAGTTATGCTGTGTCTTTGGTTCATACATCATTCTGAAAAAGAATGTTAAAGGTAATCAATGTGATAGGTCCCAAAATATACATACCGCAAGTTGTTCTTCTAAACTTGAGTCTTCAGGATATGTTACATTAGGATAATCTGGCCACACCTAGTTGGAAAAGAGACAAAGAAAACCAGACATGCAGAATAGCAGAAATAGTATACTTTTTAGATTCTGAAAAGCTAATTCAAGTCAGAAGGACAACCATATGTAGAAAACCAGCTTCTACACATCTCTCGTCATTCTAGTCATCTTCTCCTATACAACAAAATTGGTATTTTGGAGGTCACATTGAACATGATGACAATTTGCAATAGTACCTTAGCCCAAGCGATGTCTGTGCTATTAGGCCATGTAACGAAGACCTTGTTCTGCAAACCTTTGGTAAATGTCTCATATGATGAAGTTTCATTTCCTGAAATTGCTGGATCCTATAATGAAAACAACACACTTTTACCTTTCCAATAAATTAGAAGATGTGTCTTTCCTTTTTATTCATCCAATCTACTTAAAAACTGCCTTTTTCAAAAAAAAAAAAAACCTGACAAGTCAAAAACACATGCAAAATGGAAAAACAAAATGTAATGTAAACAACTTGACTGTTCATGAAATATCATTTTATTAGTCATAAATATGCACAGGAAAGTGATCACCTTAATTAATTCACCCGCAAGGTGAATTTTGTGAATTCTAATTTAACCACACACACACACATTTCCTGTTCCAATTCCTGTTTTTCTTTGTTGGGTTCTTTGTTCCAGCATTTCTGTTTGAGAGTTTGGCAGCCCACATACTCCCCAAAAAATATGTCTCAACAGTAGATTATGGCGGTCTAATATGAGGAAAAGCCATAAAACAACCTGTTGAGCTACACATATCTTTGCTCAGACTAAGTAGTAAAGCCACCTGTGTGTGTATGTGCACTTGTATGCATGCATATCACAAGAAGATACTGTTATACTAAGATATGAAAATGAAGTCAGCTAATACAAAGAATGCAAAATGTATCATACCATAATGTTTTATGACGAAAGCTACGGAAAGAGGGAATCACTAACCAGGATGATGATGAATCTTGAACCATCGGCTTTTATTTCATTGATAAAATCAGGAAGATCACTGAAGTCTTTGCTAAGAGTAAAATCTAGCTTCCTTTCCATGTAATTAATGTCTGTATATTGCACATCCTGTGTTAAAATAAAAATAGTGAAGCAGTGAAGTCACAAACACAGTTACATATATACAGAAATTTGATACAAAACTGAGTACTTTACTTAGATAGAAGCAGATCTTGAAAATGTTACTAGTTTTGACTACAGTTCCCAAATTTGGGGAGTGGCATGTTTGGAGGCCTGT
Organism: Anolis carolinensis; assembly: GCF_035594765.1. Classification (NCBI taxonomy): domain Eukaryota; kingdom Metazoa; phylum Chordata; class Lepidosauria; order Squamata; family Anolidae; genus Anolis; species Anolis carolinensis. Next base: position 265,610,702 of record NC_085843.1, read on the forward strand.
GGATTTTGGAAGTAATGGTGGTGATAATGATGATGGAGTGATGACAACATCACTATTTCCCCCCAAATTCCAATCTGAAATACTTCTTTACTGTTATAAACTTAACTTACATATACTTTGTTATGATAGGTAACAGCCTTAAATATCACAGATACCAATTCAGAATACAAAACATGCCAGTCATATAGGCAACATTAGATTGAGCAGTCACAATTATCAGGGGTTTATATATTCAACCAATGGTGGCTTTGAAAAAAAAAGTTGTCATTTCTGATGTTGTTGATTGGAAAAAGGTGTGAGCTACCGAGGAACCAAAAATGCTATATTTCCAAATAGATAGTTAATTAAAGGCACAGCACATTGCAATTAGGCTTTATCAATTTTAAATATTAGATAATGACATGTATGGGGTACAACAACCTCATTGAAAAATATTACCATGTAAGGCACATTAGTTTTTTTCTTTGTTATTACTGTATATCAGGAAAAAGGCTTATCTCCCATAACCATTCATTCATGAGTGTCGTTTTGTTAGGATCAATATAAAACTTATGAACAAAGGGCTTTAGGAGATAAGAAATTTTCACTTTCAATTTAGCTTTCTAATTTAATTCTATAGTCCTGTACTCAAGCAACACTGAATTGGCTCCAAACAGGTAAAGACTAATTCAAACTGTTCCACAAAATGGAATGTAAAAATCATATTAGATTTATATCCTGTAATGTAAATTCTATTATACTTCTTACAGTTTTGCTTTTATAAATTCTAGAACAAACATGGATTTTGTTTCTTTGCCATGTACAAAATTAAAGATTTAAGTATAAAATAGCCTTTCTATTACTGAAACACAGTTTGTACATGCTGAACTATTTATTCCGATTCAACCTATTCTACACAGATGTGTTTGTACATAAGTTTTAAAATTCAAATTTGCAGTTTCCTCAGTTCTTACTAGATCCATCCTACTGCTTTCATTACATGAAATTTGTAAGATATCCTGAGTCCCAATATAAGGGAAACTGAGATGGAGCCAGGATGGAAGAAGTCTATCATTCATTTACAACTTTGGGACAACATCATCAAAATATATAAGTAACGTTATGACAATCCAGAAATTGTGACAGACAGATATGCTGTTCATCCGCCATGCTCAGTGGAGATGGTGTATGGGAAAGTGGCAGATTTGCAGGGAATGAAGTCTGGTCACTTTGGGACTCCTTTTCTCATGGGAAGAGGAAGGAGTGCATGTTCTTTTGGGCATTTTGAAATTTTGGCATTTTGGAACTATGTGTTGACTGGTGGCAGTGGAAGCTGGGTCTGTCCTAAGCAGGTGCTTCTCCAAGGAGCAAGAAAGAATATCGTAATATTTGGTATGCATGAAGATGGATGCATATTTTGTGTGAATGCTGAGTGAAAATGTAACCCCCTCGTATGTTTGTTAGCCAGTGTAGCTGTAGGTTGTTGTAAATCCAATGTAGTTGCATAGAATGTGTATGGCTATATTCTAATGTTGTCCTTTGTTGTTCTGTAGAAGTTCTGATATACCTCTTACACTGAAATTGCAATAAAAAGAACCTATGCCTTAAAGTTAGTGAAAAGTTATTCATAACAGTGACATATATTAACTGTAAGAAATAATTGTTAATCCAGGAGGGAATTACAGTAGAGTCTCACTTATCCAACACTCGCTTATCCAACGTTCTGGATTATCCAATGCATTTTTGTAGTCAATGTTTTCAATATATCATGATATTTTGGTGTTAAATTCGCAAATAAAGTAATTACTACATAGCATTACTGTGTATTGAACTACTTTTTCTGTCAAATTTGTTGTATAACTTGATATTTTGGTGCTTAATTTGTAAAATCATAATCTAATTTAATGTTTAATAGGCTTTTCCTTAATCTCTCCTTGATATCCAACATATTCGCTTATCCAACATTCTGCCAACCCATTTATGTACAACATTTTAAGATAGTCATCATAACAGATATGACCAACTTATATAAGTAAGTTTAACCATTCAGAAAGGCATCAGAATCCACAATTCCCTGAGGGCAGAGCACACCTAAATCTATACTTCCAGGTGGGCCAGAAGAAAGCCTGCAACAGTCCCTCAGGCACTTCCACATTGGCTGCTTTTTCCCTGTACATGAGATAAAGGTAAAGGTAAAGGTAAAGGTTTCCCCTGACGTTAAGTCCAGTCATGTCTGACTCTGGGGGTTGGTGCTCATCTCCATTTCTAAGCCGAAGAGCCGGCGTTGACCATAGACATCTCCAAGGTCATATGGCCAGCATGACTGCATGGAGCACCGTTACCTTCCCGCTGGTGCAGTACCTATTGATCTACTCACATTGGCATGTTTTCGAACTGCTAGGTTGGCAGGAGCTGGAGCTAACAGCGGCCGCTCATGCTGCTCCCGGGGTTTGAACCTGGGACCTTTCGGTCTCCAGCTCAGTGCTTTAACAAGAAAATGGTACTTTCATAGGGTTGCTGTGAGTTTTCTGGGCTATATGGCCATGTTCCAGAAGCATTATCTCCTGATGTTTCATCCACATCTATGGCAGGTATCTTTAGAGGTTGTGAGGTCTGTTGGAAACCGGGCAAGTGGGGATTATATATCTGTGGAATGTCCAGGGTGGGAGAAAGAACTATTTTCTGTTTGGGGAACATGTGAATGTTGCAATTGACCACCTTGATTAGCACTGAATGGCCTTTCAGCATCAAAGTGTGGCTGCTTCCTGCCTGGGGAGGATCCTTTGTTGGGAGGTGATTAGCTGGCCCTGTTTGTTTATATATTGTTTTGATATGTAGACTATTTACATTTTGTTCAGGAAAACAATAAACAATAAAAAACTATTCTCAGTATTATCATTTCTTATTGATGTATTTCTTATTGTAAATAATTTTAAAATTCCCATCTGAATAAAAAAAATGAGATTATATCAAATTCCAGTCTGGCCGTGCTTATAAGTATTTCTTTTTTACTTACAGGTTTATTAGCCATATTAAAAAACAGGGTTTTTTTATTTTGCAAGAAACTTACATATGGTATTTTAGCAGCTCTCATTGCATTATACAGATCACGGACTTCAGAAGTATTTTTGTATCCATAGCGGCAAAGCTGGAATCCCAAGGCCCAATAAGGTGGCATGACTGGTCTTCCTATAAGCTACAACGTTTTGAAAAACATCAGAAAAGGAAATGTCAAGAAATCTAGTGTTCCTAATATGGCAAAATATGGATGCAGTTGATAATATGCAGATAGGCACATGCATCTACTCTATAATTCAAGTTTAACATAAGAAGATCAGCAAATTTGTTCAAGACTGAATTATGATGATGTATTCATTGACATGTGTATATGCGATTACATTGATAATATTCATGGAAGACAGGGCTCAGACCACAGTCTTCTTTGCTGGATCATGGTGTGTAAATGAAATAAATAATCTGACTTACTCTGGTATATTCTTGAACAACTTCTTCTGGGTTTGGCCCTAAAACCATATAAAAGTCCAGAATTCCTCCAATTGTGCGATACGTGAGGGCAGGTGTTGGTTGGAAGGTGACATCTGAAAAATCCAGAAAACAGGGTTAGTATGCTTGAATTGTATTATCAATAAATGAAATTGTGTTTGGAATAGATATAGATGCCATTCTTTTACCCATAGCATTACTGTTCAGCAAAAGAACTCCATGAGCACTTCCATCATTTTCCATTCCCATGTAGAAGGGTTGGAAACCATACGAATTCAGTTTGTACTATTTTAAAAACACATACAAATACACAAATATGAAATAAATAAAGGTTACTAGAACACAGATAAATAAAGCTTCTTGTCAACTGGCAAATTAATGAACACAATATTTTAAAACATAACTCAGTTGTCATTTGATTAGACAACAAGATGAGTTTTATGGGCTCCATTCACTCAGAAGGCACTACTGCAATTGCAAATTGTATCCAAATATATTACTAAAGTAAAACATTTATAGCTGTTTTCTAATTTTTCCATTTGAATGGGATGGCATACAAATCTTTGAGTGCCTCGTGGCAGCATGTGCTTTGCAAATGAAACAACTTTGGCCATATTTGAAACAAACTGAAATGAACCAAACTGAAAAGAGTGCTCAAAATAATAGAGTTCCTGGAGAAACTGCCTTGACAGTATATACTTTGGCTCTTATAACATGCTTGAACTAACAGAAGTCAAATTATTTTGAGCACAGCACCCTTTGAATCTTCACAGCCATTGTTTCCAATTCTAAGACACACAATCATTGTCACTGTTACTCTTAGAAAGGTCTAATACTCACACTAAAAACTGATTCAAGAGATCTTATTCTGACAGCCAACTCTGGAACATTGTTAGCATTATCACCATATATTGTCTTAACAGAGTAAATAAAGGCATTTTGCATTCCTGAGCATACAGTTTTCCTTTAAAATACACCTGGCACATTGCAAAATTTTCTAAGAATTTTTAGCTGCTTAAAAATGTTCATTCTAATTTTCAAGCTCGAATACACAGAACAAGAAAGTAACTGAATGATGAAAGGAAAGGAAAACGCTCTGCTTACTCCTGGAGGTTGATCTTTGGTGAACATTCCCCAAGTCTCCCAATTCATATCTCTCCGGAAATGAGTGTGTTCATTTTCTCCAAATCCGTATACATACTGTGATGGCAGGAGTGTAGCAATCTGAATGAACATGTCACTGAAGGTGAAGCCTGGGACCTGGGAATTCCAGCTACAAGAAAAGATTTATTATTATTGGATAGCACACACAATATCACATATCTAAAGGAATTAGAACTTGACATGACCCATTATTATCCTGATGATACACTTTTTATGACAGGCAGGAAGTTGGCCATGATCTCATTGTGTTTTCCAGACGATGGATATTATATCTGATCAATTAAAAAAATAAAGATTTCACTTACATAACGCTGCCTGTACTTTTCCTTTTGATCTGTATGCCAAATGGATTGCTGACAATTTCTACTTGATAGAGCCGATCAGCATCTGTACTTTCAGGGTTGTTTGGGGTGAAGAGGGGGACTGGAACTTCATATCTTTTATTGTTGGGATCATAGATCTGGGGACAAGACAATATTAGTCTTCAGTGGTTGGAAACTGTGGTGCATACTATGTTATTATTCTGATATCACAGGTGCTTTCAGTAAAAGTTAGAAAGAATATTGGGGAATGTGTTGTCGAAGGCTTTCATGGCCGGGATCACAGGGTTGTTGTATATCTTTCGGGCTGTGTGGCCATGTTCCAGAAGTATTATCTCCTGATGTTTCTCCCACATCTATGGCAGGCCTCACAACAACCCAATATTGGGGAATATTGAAAAAATGATACAATCTCTGCATCACTGTAAAACAATATAGAGGAGAATCTTAGATAAGCAACAATATTCATAGTTCTGGATATTTTTGAATGAAAAGTTCCCAAGAAAGTGGATCACAGCATTTTCTGTGTAGAGTTGTGCACAGAAAATAGTATTGTCTAAGAAAAAAAATACATGTCTACATCAAATAATCTGCTTTCTGTGTAGAAAATTATGTTTCTAAAGAATAAACTGCATCACAAAACACACCCTTACATGATTTATATAGCACAGAATAAATCTTGAACTCTCAATAGCCTTTCTAATTTTTTTCTCAGAAAGAAGACTAAAGTGGTAATGTTAATTTTTTAAATGCAAAAAATGAAATTTATGAAAACATCCATAGTTCAATTTACATAAAACATGACTGTCCCAGTGTGAATGCCAGGATGTATATCTGCCCTTTGCTGATCATAAATATAATCAAAATTTAACATCTGGTTCCTGAGGCCAAACTTTCACACTGTTCTGTGACCATAAAAACAAATGATGGCACATTGCATTTTTTTCAAAATTTATGGGACAATGTCACAATAATATTCTCTGGCTTTCAGACATCAGATCCTAAGAGGAAAAAGTATCTTCAAAGGCTACAATTTACCTTAAACTGCAGCATGTCGTTGTAATGATATGTCACTTCCAAACGAAGCAGGTCCACTGCTGGTGACCTAGAACCATATGGGTTAGGAAACTCAGTGTTCCTGTGGAGGTCAGCTGTCAAGCCCACAACAGTGGTTTGAATATTACTGACAGAATACCCATAATTACTGGGATAAAAACAGTGTGGCACTCCAGGAGTAGAAACAACCTGAAAAACGATCAGAAATGACAAATTTATATCTTTTTGATATAAATATATTTAGTCAGTTACAAATTTATTCTTTTATATTATTGTAAACTTAGTTTGTTTAAATAGCAAAACCAAAAATAGTATCTAAATTTCTAAAATCCTTTCTATTTTCCACAGTCCTTTTCTCATTCTCGGGTTTGATCTAACCAAAGCAATATTGTCAGACTACTTGCTTTGATCTGGATATTGATTCAGCCAAGAATTCCATTGGTTTTGGGGGGCTCTAAAAGCAAGGAATGCCAAGAATGAGTAGTCAGCTGTGTTTGCCTATCATTCTTTATAGGTCACATTCCTGTCCTGTTTTGATCTGCCTGAAATTGGGAGGAATTGCTCCCTTACTGCCTATTATATCTATATAGGCCTTTTCACCATTTTCTTTTGCTCACCTCCCAGATGCAGCCACGAGCTTCACAAGTGCTTTGTGTTGGTTCTGGGTATGGATGACAGTTAAATTTGTCTGTATCTTGAAACACCTTTGGTTCCCACCTCAGTGTATATTCTTGCCCAACTGCAAGTTGCAAGCCTGTAATGTGTAAGACCTTTGAAAATAATATGAATAATAAAAACTAATTACTTTCATGAAAATGCATACCTTAAATATTACACTATTTTGGTTAAACATGATATACAAATTAAGACTTGGATTGCCACGTGTTCTTTATTATGAAGGATGCCCCTTATTTGAGAGCCAGAAAGTATGTCCCTTGTAGAATTGGTAGATATCTTTTATTGGAAAGGATTCACCCTATTTAAATATTGAAAATATTTTATTCTTACATAGACTGAATAAGATGTAAAAAAAGAGGAAGTACTGTATTTTGGAGTGTATCCAGCATGCACCATTGTTTACAGTATGTTAATTTGACAAAAAAATTCATGGTTAAGATAACTGAAATCACTACTTTCATTTGATATTTACATACAAAACAAACTTGTTAATAACTCCTTGCATGTGATGCATTTATATTGCAGCTTGTTGTTTTGACATCCTGGCAACACTAAGTAAGATTGATTGTTTTAACATCTTTACTGTACAACATGGGCCAAAGCTGCTTTAACCACAGGTTGATCTGAATTCTTCTCCAGAAAACAGAGCAAATTGAGATTTGAGCCCATGTAAATTTTTGGGCTACTTGGAGTGGCACCTGGAGTGATGCTTGCCGGATGCATAAGGCAATTGGAGAAGGGTGGTGAAAAGGAGATGATCCCTCCTCTCCCACCTTCTACTTCACTTTCTCAATGGCCGACATGATTCCAGGTGATGAGTAACTAACATGATACATGTTGTGCCCACTGGTTGCTGCCATGAGGAGAATGGGAATGAATGATAAGGTGAGTTCGGTGCTGCTTGACAATCAGGAATCCATCCAACCTCCACAGCAACCAGAAATGGAGGTGATGTAAACCAACCCTAGGGACAATCCAGTATTTGCCATTCCAGACTGGCCTCAGGATAACTGCTCAGTGTAGAACTGCCCCATGTTTTGCCAAGTACTTAAAAAGAGTTCACACAAGCTGCAGGAATTTTCCAATAAATTTACAAACTGTTTTAATTCCTGATTTTTTTATTTCTAAGTGTTTGAGAAGACCAAATTGTGGTTGTATTTGGGAAATTGACGTATTCATATCCTGTCCAAAATGTTCAAATATTACAAAGTCAGGCCTATTAAAGAAAAATACAGGGACTCCTATAAGATACACAGACTGGTCTAAAGTAGAAGAATTTGAAACAAAAAGAAGTTGAAGGATAAGCAATGAAGAATAGAAGGATGAAACTTTTTTGTACCTTTCTTCATAAGCTCTTGGTAAAGGAAAGAAGTAATGACTAAGCCTATAAATAAAGGACAATATCTCTTTTTTTAGGGTTTGTCCTTACTAATATAGACAATGAGGTTGATTCAATATTGGGTTTTTTTGTAGCACCCTCTTTTGTTTATATAGAATGGGAAACGCAAAGGCGAAGATGGAAGTCACTTTTATCAACCCTTTTTTTTTCTTTTTTCTTTTTTTTGGAATATATATATATATATATATTCTTTTTTTCTTTTTTCTCTCTTTTCTTTTTCTATACTTTCTTCACTTTCTGTCAAAAATTATTGTTCTCACTTTTTCGTTGTTATTATTTAATTGTTATATACACCAATAAAATATACATTAAAAAAATATTACAAAGTCAGGCTAGTGATTCTTAGGAATGTGATGTGGCGATTGAAGCCAATTAGATTAGAAGAAGTTGTTGGTGACTATGATAATTTTAGGCTATTTAAAGGTTCAGAAATAGCATGTTTAGGAATAACTTTCAATATTTGAGAAACAATGGAAAGGGGGGGCATTGTATTATTCATACCTTCTTTGTGAATGTCCCAAAAGCACTGAATTAGACAATGTAGTAAACCAGAAGCTAGGGTAGATAGAAGGCATTCACAATGATAATATTGCCATTTTCTTACCTGAGATGAAACATTATATGTTGTGTTGTGACTGGATGGAACTTCTGCACCATTCTGAAGCACTATAACAACAGGAGTGATAGTGGATACTACTCCAAGGATTTTAATTTCACCAAATTTTAAGTTGTTTGGATCATTATATCCCTGGTGGGCAATACCAATGTTCAGGATACTCTGGAAAAAAAGATTAAAATATTACAATATCAATTTCAATATTACAACCATTTGCCTCAGTTTCCATTTCATTCCAATCTCCTTATTGGTGAAATTTATTCCAGAAGACACAGAACTGTTCTGCTGGAGAAATAGTATTGAATGGAACAGTAGTGCAATTTACCACAGACTAAACCTACATAATGATGGCTTCTATAAAATGACTGGCATTTAAAAGAACCTTAATGCATTGAATGTGAATCAACTTAGGGGACATCTGGTCCAGTTTCAGGTTCTTTAAGTTCCTTGAGGTACATTATACTTACCTCACTGGCATTAAAGGTATGAAGAAGATAAAAACCGTTTTCATATGCATCTGTAAAAAGAAAATAACAACATAATAATGTTGTGAGTATGGTCTCATTGTTATTTTGTATCTTTGATGTGAAAATAGTTTAATAATTTTCTATACTGTATATTGTTGTGTATACTAAATCACGTGTGTGAGATATACGGATCTATGTTGGAAACCACAGGGGTGTCATCTAAATTTCATTCTGGTTTCGCTCACTCATGAGATTGTAGAAATGACATGGTGCAATTAATTATTTATGGAGAAATCCAGCTCTTGAGGAGGGGACTTTATTTGTATCACAATAGCATTGTAAATATTTATTTATATTTGAAGGTAAAGTTAAATGTTTTCCCTGACATTAAGTCTAGTCGTATCCGTCTCTGAGGGCTGGTGATCATCTCTATTTTTAAGTGAAGAGCTAGCTTTGTCTGTAGATTGTCTCCAAGGGCATGTGGTCGGTATGACTTCATGGAACGCCGTTACCTTCCCGCCAGAGCAGTACCTATGGATCTACTCACATTTGCATGTTTTCAAACTGCTAGGTTGGCAGAAGCTGGGGCTAACAGCAGGAGCTTACCCTGCTCTCTGTTTTTGAACTGCTGATCTTTTGGTCAGCAAGTTCAACAGCTCAGTGGTTTAACCCGATGTGCCACGGGGGCTTCTTTTATTTATATTACTTATGCTAAATCCCAATAGAATTTTTCAGTATTACATTTATTACACTTATCAACTGTTAGAATGAAATACCCTAACTGATCATTTTTGAGGAAATGCAGCCCTCAGGCTTGGGGGACAGGACAATAGCATTTTAGTCTTTATTTGTATTACATATGCAAAACCACAATAGAATTTTCAGTATTACATTTATTACACTTACCAATTGTTGTTCCATCATCCCAATATAGAAGTCCCTGTGCAGCCCCATTATCATCCAAAGCTACTGTAAGACCCATCATATTTTTTCGGCTAAAAAGAAAATGGGAATATTTAAGAGTCAATGTTCTGTCATAAACGAAACCAGAAATACATGTATTTAAATCTACTGAAACAAAGCTATCAATGTAAGGAGGCCTGTTTAAAATAAAATAGACCCTGCTGGGAATATACTTTCGGGGTGGTGCATCCTATTAAAGGTGTGGTCACCCCTGTTACTGTTGCCGCATAGCTAAAACATTGATGCACTAGAAAAAATCTTGGGAGAAATGTCTATGTGCAAAACCAGATTTGTTACTTCTACTAGGCATGCTGCAGCACATGATACTTAAGATTAAGATTAGACAAATATACATGACACTGAGGTCCACTTGATGAGAATGTCCTTACCTGGCATTGGTAGTAATATCAGGCACCTGCCAGGGAATTACATAACCGCCTCGGATATGAAGATTGATATGCTCTAAAGGTGCTTCCAATGTCTTGAATTGTTTTCGCACTTTAATATCTGCCTCCTATAAGAAATTCAACATGGTAATCAAAGATCTACAGGAGAAGTTGAAAATGTCACATCTAAATTATAGTGTGCTTCCCATGCATTTGTGTCATAATTCCAAATGCTGGCTAATGTCTCTTTGTCTTTCTGTGATTTCCTAAACCACATGCTTTATCAAAGTGTCACCTGATTTGATATACTATCCAGTTGCACAGAAATTGTTATTCTAAGGTTTTGGACCTGATCCGTTAACTACTACATGCCCCACATGGGTAAATATTTTGGCTTTTTGTGTTTTTGTTGTTGTGTGTGCTCAGGTTATTTCCAATTTATGGCTACTCCAAGGGGAATCTATCATGCAGTTGTTTTTGAGATAATTTGTTCACAAAGGTCTTGTCATTGTCTTTTTTTAAGGCTGAGAGTGTGTGCCTTCTTCAAGGTCACCCAGTGGTTTTCCATCACAAAATGAGGATTTGGACCCAAGTCTGGAGTTGTAGTCCAACACACCAACAATTTCACCATACTGGTAGAAACCTTTAGCATGTACGTCTATATTGTCATTTTCAATATGAGATATGGCAGGACGGAATCATTCTCTCTTTCAATTCTGCTCTGTAACTAAAACCTGCAGATTAGGCATAAAGTCAGTAGATTTTGTGCAATTGTTGTTGTGACTGATTGACAGATAATAAACAAGCAGTAGATTATGACAATAAAGAGGGTTCAAAGAAATGTTTTAGTAGCCATAGCCAAGTGAGCTTGTTGGGGGTCATGCACAGGTCTTGTGCTTAGGCAGACTATTAGGACTTTCATCATCATTTTCTGGTTTATACCTCTTTTGGTTAAAAAAAACCCAGTCTTTCTTAAATTTGTATCTAGCTTTCAAAGCAGGGGAAAACAATTTGAGATTACTTACTGTATGATAATCATACCATCGTGCATCTGGTATGTAAGCATTGACTGTCACCTCTCCCTAGGATTTAATAAGATTAAACATACAATGAAGAAAAATAGAAATATTGTGAGTGCATTTCATGTATGTGTTGATCCAGTTATATATAAGTAGTGAAATTATAAGATTGCTTACTTGATCAAGTACAGGACTAATCATTAATGCTGGTCCCCATAAAAATTGCTTGTAGATGTCCCAGGTTGTCTTGTCATTAGGAAACCTGAGAACATAGCAAACAAGAATTATTGAAGGATTACTTAGGCTGTGGCGCAGACGGGAGAGCAATGAATCATTGACCAGGAGGTCATAAGTTCGAGGCCCGCTCGGAGCTATGTTTGTTGTTTGTCTTTGTCCTATGTTAAAAAGGCATTGAATGTTTGCCTGATGTGTGTAATGTGATCCGCCCTGAGTCCCCTTCGGGGTGAGAAGGGCGGAATATAAATGCTGTAAATAAATAAATAAATAAATAAATATTTCTGATTCACAACCTGAGTGTACTATGAAGCAACTCCTAACTGTAACACACTCTTTCTGCACTATGAAATATCCCGTAGAAGTTTAATGTGCTCCCCTATATATACTCACACACCCTTTGATCTGATGCCAACTCCATTATTTTGTCTGAGGCCTGATGGGCTTACTGAATTTATGTTAAATACTATTCTCTATGTGAGTATTTGGTTCAAGTCACTTGTCAGTTTACTGTGATTCCATCAATTTCATGGGGTTATCTTAGGCAAGGAATTATCTGAAGTGATTTTGCCAGTTTCTTCCTCTGAAATATAGCCAATAGCATGTGATCTTTGTTTGTCTCCCATCCCAGTACTGATCATGTCTGATGCTGTCTAGGTTCCAAACTAAGACTGGTGTTCTGAAGCAAGAAACCCCCAAATAGCTTTTCAAAAGAGAACAATAACCAATATTGCTCTGATGCTTCAGGGGAAGATTTTTTTTTGGGGGGGGGGGGGAATTGTGGAAGAAGAAAGATGTAGGATCTTGCAGCAATGATTCCAAAGAAAAAAGGTGCTAAAACTAATTTGAGCTGTTTTCTGACTTTCTTTGAAAAATACCTCAGTTCGCCTCACTCTGCTCCAAATCATGCAATGACAAATTTATTCAACTGTATTCCACAGCATGAGGCCATCTAATACTTACTCATGCAGCAAAGGACGTGAAACTGTGTTGCCATCAACATGGGCATTATGCATTAAGGTATAGAGATAGGGCAGCAATCTGTATCTTATGTTAAGCACGTTCCGTGAGATATCTTCAAATGTTGAGTTAAAGGAGACAGGATCTTGCCTCTGCAAAAGAATCACTCAGTTCATTCAAGATTTACAGAATACTGTTCTTCGATTCCATTACTAAAAAAGTAAATGCTGGGGAACATCGATGAGTTATAGTAGATGTGGAGACTTACAGATATGCATATATTTTTAATTATACATAATAGCTTTGTATTCAACTGAATATAATGGGTGTGAGGTTAACAGGTAATGTTTTGTAGAACTAGTATGAAGATGGTCACAAACAGAAAAAAAGTATATCTAGTGACTTAGCTGGGGTTTCTGGAAATCATCTTATCAATACCAGTTGCCTTTAGAGCAGAACATGAGGTAACTGGAGTATTAAGAGTATCCTTTGTTGATAAATTAATACTGATGTTACTTCTATCTTCCAGCCACTGAAACAGGAATATTACATCAAACTTTTCTAAACGTGTGTTTAAAGGTCTTTTCAAATATGCCCATCACTGACAGGACCATTGTTTCTCCATTTCACTTGGATTCTCTCATCCAATGAACCATTTCATTGAATGATGTGTCTGTGACACACTAAGAAGATGTCTGTTTATATACACAGCATTCCATGCCATATTATAATCTAAACAATATCTAGCATAAACAATATTGCATTAATTTGGTCCATTAACTTCTACAATTCTTTTAAATGATTATGAGTACAGTCTTTCCCACTCATATATCAACTGGTAATAGGAAAAATTGTCTCCTCATCAGTGAAAATTAGATATAAGGATCAGACTAAGGGTATTGTTCAAACTAGCAACTTCCCTTTCATTCTTAGAAGATTACTAAAGAACGATGCAGTCACTATATGAATGCATGCAACACAGTGCCAAAAAGAGTTGACGCACCCGAGTTAACAACACATTATGATTTCTGGAGAAAGTGTAAAAGGCTCCAAGCTCCATCCACCGGGCACACATTTCATAGGTTGTATCATTGAAGAATCCACAGATGTCAGCACCAGACTAAAAGACATTAAAATAAGAGGAAGTTTAAAATATCCCATGCCAGAGTATATTTCTAGAATGTGTTTCAAAGAATTTTCAAAAAAATGTTAGATTTTAAAAAACTTACATAAGAGATTCCAAAAAGGCTGAATTCCAAGATACCTATCAAAATAAGACAGAATACCATTTTCTAGGGTCTCCTGGAATAATGAACACATTTCATATGAAAACTGTAGAAAATACATTTTCTACAAATATTTTGAACCTATCGGATGTACTTTCCTGCCCTGCCTTCACAAATATATATACTGAAATAAGCAAAATGGGTTTTACAGTATCTAGAGATAATAGGCTGGTGCTGATTTGGGAAATAGTTTGCATATACATCAGAAGTTTCTGTGTATTGTGGCAAATATGTGTATTACTAAGAATGTATAGTGTTGTTGTATGTTTTCTGGGCTGTATGGCCATGTTCTAGAAGTATTCTCTCCTGACATTTCGCCCACATCTATGGCAAGCATCCTCAGAGGTTCTGAGAGAATACTTCTAGAACATGGCCATACAACCCGGAAAACATACAACAACCCTGTGATCCCGGCCATGAAAGCCTTCGACAACACATAAGAATGTATACATTGGTTGGTTCCAGGCATGAGATCAGTCTAAGTATAAATAACATATCCCTTCACTAAATGTGTTCATAATAAATATTTTGAAATACATTTCCTGGCAAATAACATATGTTTCATACCAATAACAGATTTATCAAGCTGATCCCATCTTGCATAGTTGTCACCGAGCCAATGTCCTGCCCATCGACCACTGGATGGATATGTTGAGCGGGTGATAATGATCCCACGTTCTCCTGTGGCGTTTCGCATACCACTTTGGTGAAGATAAAAAGACAAAGTTAACCATGTTAACATTTTTAAAAATACAAACGGCAACAACAACAAGTTCTATATTCTAAATAGACAAAAAAAAATCTTGGTTGAGGAATTTAGTACTTTTAAAAATATAAAACCATACAAACAACTTACTAGTAAGTGGACTCTGCTTGTGACCATCCATACAGATTGTGTACATCGTAATGTCTCACAGGGGTCCCATCCGGAAGTTGCTGTTCACTTTCCATGCACATCGTAACAAGACTCAGTCCTCTCTCTCTTAAGACCAATGCTAACACAGATAGAGTAAGAAGATACTGTTTAAGAGGAAATGTATAGCACTGCATGAATCATAAAACTAAATCACTTCATCAGGATATGATTCAAAACTTGCTGCCTTCTTCACAGGAACTGAGGATTTTGCTATGCTTCAGTGATCAGTCTTGGTATATAAATTAATTAAATAAATAAATACAAGCCCCATCAACATTGCCATATAAATGCAATTTGAAATTGCACAATATGGTCAGTATAGAGCAGTGGTGGTGTACCTATGGCATGCATGCCAGAAGGGAGACTCAGTGTCCCCTCTCCTAGCACATGAGCTGTCCCCTGCCTCCTGCTCGCCATCCCTTTCCCCTGTCTGCCTGCCCACTTGCCTGTGCTTCCACTCACTCACTTGCCTGCCCCACTTGCTTCCTACTCTTCCCTTTCATGCCACACCCTGTGCCCTCCCTCCCCGGTTTGGGCACTACATCTCTAAAAGGTTTGCCATCAAGTTGTGTTGTGTATTCTCATATAATGTTACCAATTTCTGGTAAACTGCATTATATGAGTCTACACCGACCATTTAAAGCAGTTTCAGAATCTTTTGGTTCATTCCATGTAACTCTATAGTAAAATTCCAGTGGGAGTTGACCATAGAATTGCACTGGAGGACCTGTATTCCTATAGATAATATATTAATCAAATCCATGAATATCTAAATCCTCAAAAGAGAAATTTCCAAAAGCAGAGTCCTGTAGACTGTTTGCCAGTAGTCTGGTGGTTAAAATATTTCTAGGTTGATGAGGGGAAAAAATTGTTTTCCACAAACATATAGTGAAGATCAAATGCATAATTTCTGAAGATCTACCTATTTATGTAAGAACTACATTCTTTCATAATATACACATCAGTGTATTTCTCAACATGGTAATTTGGTTAAATGTAAGTGATAGGAGAAAGTGAACTTATTTGAAATGTGACACTGGAAAAGACTAAAAGATAAAGAGTGCATCAAGTCTTAACTACCCCTAGAAATCAAGAGGACTAAGCTGAGACTGTCAAACTGAGGACACATCATGAACGGATACGACTCACTAGAAAAGACAATAATGCTTTGAAAGGTAGAAGGCAGTAAGAAAAGAGGAAGACCACATTGCAGAAGGATAGACTCAACTAAGGAAACAAATCATGGCTCTGAATCATTAAGACCTGAACCACAATGACTTGAAGAGCACTTGTTTATAGGATCACAATAATCTGAAGTCAATTTGACAGCAGCCAACAACACTTCATTATTTATTTATGGTAAATAAAAGTAATGGTTTGATTTATGAAGGCTATTATGGTAAGGTTATGGTATTTCCATCATTGTGATCACAGTTCACAAAATTTGTCACTAGATTTCTCTTGGTCAATTTTTTTTGTCAACGATGTCTTTCAGAACCACTTATTTGAATCAATAAAATCAAGAAATCAAGTCAGTTTTCTATGGGACTTAATTACTCATTAAGAGCTGGACTAGGCACTGTGTATTAAGAACTTTATTTTACCTGGCATATATGGAGGGTAATTTAAATCTGGATTTCTGCAGCCACCAATAGCTCCATCAATGAAGTTGGATGGTTCATTCATGTCCTGTAGAGTTTTTGAAAAACCAAAATATGAACAAATTAAGAACATTAAGACACAATAGTAAATTGATTGTGCATTACTTCCAATATTTGAGCAATGATAAATTATATAATCAAATTTCAAGATCTAAATGTATATATTTATTTCTGAGTACACATACTTGTCTGTCATAATAAATCTGAAAGTTATAATATATATAATAAAACACCACCAGTTTATGAACTACAGCATACATGTTTAAAATCAACACATCAATAACATCAATCTTTTTTTAAAAAATGTTTAATAAATATCAGGTAGTGACTTTACTTTTCTGGAATTATATTGTAATATATATCCATAAATCCTATCTTGACGCACCTTTGAGATGAACCCTAGGGAAACATTTGTTTACCTTGGCTTGTACTTGAGCAACAATGTGGACCATCATTGAAGTATTTCTATCTGGTTTCAATGCCTAATTGCTATTTTTCCCCACCCTATTGTTTATTATGCTTTATAGATTGTAAATTATGAGGTATGCTCTTTATGGCAATTTACCTGATTTTTAAAATAATACAATAATACTATTGTTAGTGAAACAAAAACGATAGAAATCATAGAATCATAGAATCATAGAATAGTAGAGTTGGAAGAGACCACATGGGCCATCCAGTCCAACCCCCTGCTAAGAAGCAGGAAATCGCATTCAAAGCACCCCCGACAGATGGCCATCCAGCCTCTGCTTAAAAGCCTCCAAAGAAGGAGCCTCCACCACGGCCCCGGGGAGAGAGTTCCACTGTCGAACAGCTCTCACAGTGAGGAAGTTCTTCCTGATGTTCACGTGGAATCTCCTTTCCTGTAGTTTGAAGCCATTGTTCCGTGTCCTAGTCTGCAGGGCAGCAGAAAACAAGCTTGCTCCCTCCTCCCTTTGACTTCCCTTCACGTATTTGTACATGGCTATCATGTCTCCTCTCAGCCTTCTCTTCTGCAGGCTAAACATGCCTAGTTCTTTAAGCCTCTCCTCATAGGGCTTGTTCTCCAGACCCTTAATCATTTTAGTCGCCCTCCTCTGGACGCTTTCCAGCTTGTCAACATCTCCCTTCAACTGTGGTGCCTAGAATTGGACACAGTATTCCAGGTGTGGTCTGACCAAGGCAGAATAGAGGGGGAGCATAACTTCCCTGGATCTAGACGCTATTCCCCTATTGATGCAGGCCAGAATCCCGTTGGCTTTTTTAGCAGCCGCATCACATTGTTGGCTCATGTTTAACTTGTTGTCCACAAGGACTCCAAGGTCTTTTTCGTACACACTGCTGTCAAGCCAGGCGTCCCCCATTCTGTATCTTTGTGATGTCTCATGGGCCATGTAGTCCCATTCCTAGTACTATTGTGGCTGATGAAGAGGCAAACTTGGGTTTCCAACCGTTTCAGCCAGAATTGGAGCCCTTGCACCTGCGAGATGTTTGTCCACAGGAAGTCAGCCAAACAAGCCTTGAGCAGAAATCTCCCCCATTTTCTCGCCGGGATTATTATAATCGAGATAGAGGCGCTCGGGAGGCGACTCGCAAGAGTGCCAGGATAGCTGCCAGACAATTAGCTGATTAAGTCTGTTTCCCTTGGGAAACTTTAAGGAGTCATGCATCTGGACACAGTATGGGTTTCGTTTCTTGTTCCCCAGGGAAAGTGTTCCTTGGCGGGAAAACAAGATCCTATATAGGTGTTTACCCGCAAAGAAATCCTTGCGGAGTCAATTCGTCACCTTGTGGAGTGAGATCGTGTGTGGACTACGCTACTCCAGTCCCTTGCCTCCAGGACCAAGTTCCAAGCCTTGTTTCACGGACCTTGTTCTAGCATCAAGCTTTCCTTGTTCCACGGACCTCGCCACGGACCCTGTTCTTGCTTCTTGTCTTTTGTAGTCACGTATCAAGCCTTGCTTGCCAAGAATCTAGTTTGCTTCCAGCCTTGTTGCCAAGCTCCATTGGACTTAAGGACCCTGTCATTTCCCCATGTGTGTTTCGGTTTTGGGATTACAACTTTGGACTCTAATATCACATATATTCTTCACTTGTTTTATTGACTTTATATATTCCTTTAATAAAGATATTAGATAGATTCTGGTCTCTGCGCATGGTTATTGGTGCTCTGCAGCCTGGGTCCTGACAATCTTTGATTTCCATTTTTTCTGTCGAAGTGAAGTATCTTGCATTTGTCCCTATTGAACTTCATTTTGTTAGTTTAGGCCCATCTCTCTAGTCTGTCAAGATCGTTTTGAATTCTGCTCCTGTCTTCTGGAGTGTTAGCTATCCCTCCCAGTTTTGTGTCGTCTGCAAACTTGATGACCGTGCCTTCTAACCCTTCGTCTAAGTCGTTAATAAAGATGTTGAACAGAACCGGGCCCAGGACGGAGCCCTGCGGCACTCCACTTGTCACTTCTTTCCATGATGAAGACGACGCATTGGTGAGCACCCTTTGGGTTCGTTCGCTTAGCCAATTACAGATCCACCTAACCGTAGTTTTGTCTAGCCCACATTTTACTAGTTTGTTTGCCAGAAGGTCGTGGGGGACTTTGTCGAAGGCCTTACTGAAATCCAGGTACGCTACATCCACGGCATTCCCTGTATCGACCCAACTCGTAACTCTATCGAAAAAAGAGATCAGATTAGTCTGGCATGACTTGTTTTTGTTAAATCCGTGTTGACTATTAGCAATGACCGCATTTGTTTCTAAGTGTTCGCAGACCACTTCCTTAATGATCTTTTCCAGAATTTTGCCTGGTATTGATGTGAGGATGACCGGACGGTAATTGTTTGGGTCGTTCTTTTTTCCCTTCTTGAAGATAGTGACCACATTCGCCCTCCTCCAATCTGCTGGGACTTCTCCCGTTCTCCAAGAACTCTCGAAGATAATTGCCAGTGGTTCTGAAATAACTTCCGCTAGTTCCTTCAGTACTCTTGGATGTAGTTGGTCTGGCCCTGGGGACTTGAATTCGTTTAGAGTGGCCAGGTGTTCCTGGACAACTTGTTTCCCTATTTGGGGTTGGATTTCCCCCAATCCTTCGTCCATTCCATGTTGCTGAGGTTGAAGATGGCTTTCTTTTTGTGAGAAGACCAAGGCAAAGAAGGCATTAAGTAGTTCTGCCTTTTCCTTGTCCCCTGTCGCCATCACCCCATCTTCTCCTTGCAATGGCCCTATCGCCTCCTTTTTCTTCCTTTTTCTACCAACGTAAGCAAAAAAGCCTTTTTTGTTGTTTTTTATGTCCCTGGCAAGCCTGAGCTCATTTTGCGCTTTAGCCTTGCGAACCTTTTCCCTACAGGTGTTGGCTATACGTTTGAATTCTTCTTTGGTGATTTCTCCCCTTTTCCACTTCTTGTGCATGTCACTTTTGAGCTTTAGCTCAGTTAGAAGTTCTTTGGACATCCATTCTGGCTTCTTTGCACTTGTCTTATTTTTCTTCTTTGTTGGCACTGTTTGCATTTGTGCCTTGAGTATTTCACTTTTGAAAAACTCCCATCCATCCTTAACTCCCTTGTTTTTTAATATCGGCGTCCATGGAATGCCGCTCAGTAATTCCTTCATTTTTTGGAAGTCAGCTCTCTTAAAGTCCAGAAAGCGTGTTTGACTTGTCTTAGTTTCAGCATTCCTTTGTATTGCAAACTGCAGGAGCACATGGTCACTTGCCCCTAAGGATCCAACCACTTCAACTGTATTGATCAGGTCTTCCACATTTGTTAAGATTTGTCACGACCCAGGCTGCAGAGCACCAATAACCATACACAGAGGCCAGAATCTATCTAATATCTTTAATGAAGGAATATATAAAGTTAATAAAAACAAGTGTAGAAAATAGTTCAGGAGTAGACCTTTCAGGAAAGGTCAGAATTAGTCCAAAAAACAATGTCCAATAAGAAATATTAAGGTCCAAAGTTGTAATCCAATAACCGAAACACTCACTTTGCCAAGCAAAGTGAGGGGAGATGACAAGGTCCTTTAGTCCATGAAACTTGAGCGAGGCTAGGAAATAACTTGATACTTGAAACAAGGCTTGAACGTGGAACAAGGTAACTAAGAACAAGAACAAGGTCCGTGGAATAACTTGATAAAATCCGTGGAACAAGGCAAGGATTGATCCTGGGAAACAAGGCAAAGTCCGTGGATAAACAAGGCTGGGTAGCAAGGCGAAGGCTGGATAGCAAGGCAAGGCTTGAGCAGGAGCGAGGCTTGAATCGGAGCGCGCTGTCCAGACACAACTCGCTCCGTAGGCTGACGAATTGACTCCGCGAAGTTACTACGCGGGTAAAACACCTAAATAGAGTCTAACTTTCCCGCCGAAGCAGTTCTCTGGGAATCAGAACCGAAAGCTAAACTCTGAGACCAGATGTGAGACTCCCCAAAGATTCTCACGAGAAGCAGTCTTAATTGGCCACATTCTTAGCTGCAATCCTCGCACTCCTGCGCGAAGCTGATTCCAAACTTCTCTGTTGTTTACAAAACTCCCGGCGCAAGAACACGGGAGAAGTAGACTCTGGGCTTGTTTGACATACTTCTGGGAGACAACTTTCTTGCAGGTGCAAGGTTCCCAGATCTGCCTGGGAAAGATCTGGCTGAGAAGAATCCAGTTCAGACTGGGAAGGTAAAAAACCCAAGTTTTCATCTTCATCAGGAATTACAATGTCCTGAGCAGGACTACAAGGCCCATGGGTCATCACACTATCCCCCTCCTCAAGGCCCCTCCCAAACTGGGGCCCTCTCCCCGAGGCGCGAGGTCGCGGTTTGGTGGGATAGGTCTGATGAAAGCGACGGGTTAGATCAGGAGCATGGACTGTGGAGGCGTCTTCCCAAGAGCGTTCCTCAGGGCCAAAACCCACCCAGTCAATGAGATATTGTAGGCGGCGGCGGTGAAAGCGAGAATCCAAAATGTCCTCAACCTCGAACTCCTCCTCCCCATTCATCAAAACAGGAGGGGGGGCTGGTTGGTCTGTATCAGGTCGCACTCCATCCGCCGGAAGGAGCAGGGAACGGTGAAACACTGGGTGAATGCGCATTGAACGCGGAAGTTGGAGTTTGAAAGTCACGGGGTTTAATTGCGCCACCACTGGATAGGGGCCAATGAAACGGGCATCTAACTTCCGGCAAGGGCGGTGGGAGGGCAGGAAGCGAGTGGACAGAAAAACCCGATCTCCTACCTTGATTTCGGGGCCCGGCTGGCGATGTTTGTCAGCGTGGCGTTTATAGTCCTCCTTGGCTTGGTCCAGTTGCTGGAGCAAAAGTTGTTGCACCGCTGTGAGTTCCTGCAGCCAATCCTCTGCTGCGGGAACTTCTGAAGTTTCAATGACAGGGGGGAAGAAACGTGGATGGAAGCCGTAGTTTGCAAAGAACGGCGTTTCTTTTGTAGAAGCTTGAACTCCATTGTTGTAGGCAAACTCAGACAGTGGTAACAGAGAAGCCCAATTGTCCTGTTGGTAGTTTACATAACAGCGAAGATACTGCTCCAAAGTGGCATTGGTGCGCTCCGTTTGCCCATCTGTTTGGGGATGATGAGCTGAAGATAAGCGAGAGTCTATGCCCAATAGTTTTTGTAGTGCCTTCCAAAAACGAGAGGTGAATTGAGATCCACGGTCTGTGACTAAACTCTTGGGCAATCCATGTAGTCTGAAAACATGTTGAAGAAATAGATCCGCAGTTTCTTTGGCCGTGGGGAGGCCTTCACAGGGAATGAAATGGGCTAACTTGGTGAAAAGGTCCACCACCACCAAGATCGTGGTGAATCCACAGGAAGGTGGTAGGTCAGTGATGAAATCCGCGGAAATTATTTCCCATGGGCGAGATGGGGTAGGAAGGGGGTGTAAAAGCCCTGAGGGCTTCTCCCTTCGTATCTTGGAGCGCTGGCATACTGGGCAGGTGTTGACATATTTTTCCACATCCTTGCGGATCTTGGGCCACCAAAAATCCCTTAGGATCAAATGCATAGTTTTAAATAGTCCGAAGTGTCCTGCTGGTTTGCAGTCATGACACAGACGAAGCGCTTTTTCCCTACCCGGTCCGGGTGGGATATAAACATGATTTCTATAGCAGAGCAGCCCATCTTTAAGCGAAAAGGGAAAGTGCAGACCTTGGCGAAGTTGGTCCTGCGCCCAGGCATCTGCTTGCTGACTAGCCCTGATTTCTTGAGCACAGATGGGTCCTGGAGTAGGGGAAGTTGAACCAATGGGAATGGATTTGGTGTTCCCCACCGTGAGCGTGGCAAAGTTCTCGGGTTGTAGCAGTTGGGATTCAAAGGTCTCCTTGCGTCCTGCAGCGTATTCCGGTTTACGTGACAGGGCGTCTGCTTGCTTGGTTTGGGCTGGGGTCACATAATGGATCTGGAAGTTGAAACGTTCAAAGAATAAAGCCCAACGTTGCTGCCTCTGATTTAGTTTGCGGGCAGTTCTTAGATGTTCTAGATTACGATGATCAGTGTGGACTTCAATGGGAAATTTGGCCCCTTCTAGCCAATGTCTCCAAGTTTCAAAGGCTGCCTTTATGGCCAGTAGTTCTTTTTCCCAAATGGTGTAATTCCTCTCTGGGGTGGTTAGTTGACGAGAATAAAAGGCACAGGGATGGAGGTGATCTCCCACCGGTTGTAAGAGTACAGCCCCAATTGCCACATCAGAGGCGTCCGCTTGCACCACAAAAGGGGTTCCAGGATCTGGGTGCTGTAGAATTGGCTGGGAGGTGAATAGTTTCTTTAGTTGCTGGAACCCTTTCTCTGCTTGATCAGTCCAGCGGAAAGGCTGCTTTCCACGAATGCAGCTAGTGATGGGGTCGGACCAGCGGGCAAAATCTGGAATGAACTTGCGGTAATAGTTCGCGAACCCCAAGAAACGCTGTACCTCTTTCTTGTTAGTTGGCGCCCGCCATTCCAATACTGCTGAGACCTTGGCTGGATCCATGGAAAGCCCTAGAGGCGAGATGCGGTAACCAAGGAAATCTACCTCTTGTAGATCAAAGGCGCATTTTTCTAGCTTGGCATAAAGTCCATGATCCCGCAATCGTTGTAACACCATTTTGACGTGGTTCTCATGTTCTGATTGTGATCTAGAAAACACCAAAAAATCGTCCAGGTAGATTATCAAGAACCTGTCTAGATAGTCCTGAAAGATGTCATTGACAAAATGCTGGAACGTTGCGGGGGCTCCGCATAAACCGAAATTCATAACTCGGGACTCGAATAATCCGAATTTGGTCTGGAAGGCGGTCTTCCACTCGTCCCCTTCCCTGATGCGAACTAAGTTGTAAGCCCCCCGAAGATCCAGCTTGGTGTAAACCTTGGCTCCTCGAAGCCGATCCAGTAGATCCGAGATTAAGGGCAGGGGATAGCTGTTCCGCTTGGTGATATTGTTCAATGCTCTGTAGTCCACCACCAAGCGTAGTTCCCCTGACTTCTTCTTCACAAACATCACTGGGGAGGCGGCTGGGGATTGAGAGGGTCTGATGAATCCCTTGCGAAGGTTTGTCTCTAGGAATTCCCTGAGAGCTTCTTGCTCTGGTTCAGTCAGGGAGTAGAGATGCCCTCGCGGGATCGGGGCCCCCTCCACCAAGTCAATGGCACAGTCATAAGGTCTATGGGGGGGGTAATTTTTCGGCTTCTTTCTCATTGAATACATCCCAATACTCGGAGTACTTCTTTGGCAAGGTGATGATGGGCTCGGTGTCTGTGGCGTGGCATACCTTGGCTACGAGGCAATGGTTTTGGCAGTACGGTGAAGCAAACTGCAGTTCTCTGTTGGACCAGGAGATGTTAGGGTCGTGGAGAGTCAGCCATGGAATTCCCAAAATCACAGGGAAATGGGGGACCTCGGTAACAAAGAAGGAAATCTCTTCCATATGTTCCCTTATCCACATTCTGGTGGGTTCCGACCACTGACTTACGGGGCCCGTCTTGAGGGGGCGGCCGTCTATGGCTTGCACCACACGGGCATTCTTGAAATCATGATATTGTAATCCCAGAGAGTCGGCATACTCTCTATCGATGAAATTGTTGGTAGCTCCAGAGTCTATCATGGCGTGGATCATGACGGGTCCCCTTTTTGCTGACCATAATGTGACCACGAGAAGGAACAGGACCCCGGTTGGCGGCTCTTGGATGGATTTTTTGACCGGGTTGGCGAGCCTCTCTACACCCGGTCGTTGGCTTCCCCCGCCGGCTGTGTGCCAGTCGGCTCAGACGTCTTCGTCTCCGTGGAGGACGCCGCCGCAAGACGGGCGGCAGGCTTCCCTTTGGCTGGGCACTCTCTGGCGAAGTGGCCCCCGTTCCCGCAGTACCAGCAGAGGTTTAAGCGTTGCCGACGGGCCTTCTCGGCGGCATCTAGTCTGGGACGCACATTGCCCAACTGCATCGGCACCTCCTCGCCTCCTCTGGGGTATGGGGTTGGTGGTGGGGGTCTCCAGACCGGACGTGGCTGAACGCTGGCGGGAGCGGGGGGTTTTGCCCCGGCTCTACCGCCCTGGCCTCGAACCCACTGTTTCCTGTTGGCAATCATGACTTCAGCCCGTAAACATTGATCAATGAGTGCCTCGAGGGTCTGGGGAGGATCCACCTTGGAGATTTCTTCCAGCATTTCAATGTTGAGACCCTCCCGGAATTGTCCCCTGAGGGCTACATCGTTCCAGCCGGTGTTGTGGGCCAGCACTCGGAACTCGGCTATATACTGAGACATAGGTCTGTCTCCTTGGAAAAGGCGACGGAGTTTGTGACCGGCTGCCTCCAAATTGTCCTCGATTCCCCAAGTCTCCTTGAGGTGGTCCAAGAAGCGTTGCGCTGATCTTAGGTGTGGAGAGGCTTGGTCGTACAGTGCCGTCGCCCAGCTGGCCGCTGGCCCGTCTAGAAGACTGTAAACCCATGCCACTTTGATGTCTTCTTGGGGAAACTCGGCAGCACGGGCCTCCAGATAAGCTTGACATTGGCGACGGAAGACATGAACCTTAGAAGCTTCTCCAGTAAACTTGGTTGGCAACGCCATGGCCGGAAGACGAACTCCGCGTTCCTTCAAACCCCTTATTTCTCCATCCTGTGCATTGAGCTTATCACGGATTCGGTCCACCTCTTCCTTGTCGATGGTGTAGGTAATCGGCTGGCCGCTCGGCCCAGGTACGACTCCGGTAGACATTCTGGCCGAGGTTAATTGGTGCTTAGGGTGGCGGAGTCAAACTGTCAC
The DNA here is from genome assembly GCF_035594765.1 of Anolis carolinensis. NCBI lineage: Eukaryota > Metazoa > Chordata > Lepidosauria > Squamata > Anolidae > Anolis > Anolis carolinensis. The sequence goes on from NC_085843.1 coordinate 265,636,511, forward strand.
GACCCAGGCTGCAGAGCACCAATAACCATACACAGAGGCCAGAATCTATCTAATATCTTTAATGAAGGAATATATAAAGTTAATAAAAACAAGTGTAGAAAATAGTTCAGGAGTAGACCTTTCAGGAAAGGTCAGAATTAGTCCAAAAAACAATGTCCAATAAGAAATATTAAGGTCCAAAGTTGTAATCCAATAACCGAAACACTCACTTTGCCAAGCAAAGTGAGGGGAGATGACAAGGTCCTTTAGTCCATGAAACTTGAGCGAGGCTAGGAAATAACTTGATACTTGAAACAAGGCTTGAACGTGGAACAAGGTAACTAAGAACAAGAACAAGGTCCGTGGAATAACTTGATAAAATCCGTGGAACAAGGCAAGGATTGATCCTGGGAAACAAGGCAAAGTCCGTGGATAAACAAGGCTGGGTAGCAAGGCGAAGGCTGGATAGCAAGGCAAGGCTTGAGCAGGAGCGAGGCTTGAATCGGAGCGCGCTGTCCAGACACAACTCGCTCCGTAGGCTGACGAATTGACTCCGCGAAGTTACTACGCGGGTAAAACACCTAAATAGAGTCTAACTTTCCCGCCGAAGCAGTTCTCTGGGAATCAGAACCGAAAGCTAAACTCTGAGACCAGATGTGAGACTCCCCAAAGATTCTCACGAGAAGCAGTCTTAATTGGCCACATTCTTAGCTGCAATCCTCGCACTCCTGCGCGAAGCTGATTCCAAACTTCTCTGTTGTTTACAAAACTCCCGGCGCAAGAACACGGGAGAAGTAGACTCTGGGCTTGTTTGACATACTTCTGGGAGACAACTTTCTTGCAGGTGCAAGGTTCCCAGATCTGCCTGGGAAAGATCTGGCTGAGAAGAATCCAGTTCAGACTGGGAAGGTAAAAAACCCAAGTTTTCATCTTCATCAGGAATTACAATGTCCTGAGCAGGACTACAAGGCCCATGGGTCATCACAAGATTAGATCAAGAGTTGCTTATCCCCTTGTTGCCTCTTCTACCTTCTGGACCATAAAATTATCTGCAAGGCAAGTGAGGAATTTGTTGGACTTTGTACTCTTGGCTGAGTTTGTTTTCCAGCAGATATCGGGATAATTGAAATCGCCCATGACTACTATATCTCTTTTTTGTGCCTGTTTGGTCAGCTGTTGACAGAAGGCTTAATCAAGTCCTTCATCCTGACTCGGAGGTCTGTAGTAGACACCCACGACAAGATCTTTTTGAGTCCCGGTTCCCTTGATTCTTATCCAGATGCTTTCAAGCTGGTTTCCCGGATTAGTCTTGCATTTCTTCTGCAACGTAACTGTTTTTGACATATAAAGCTACCCCCCCTCCTCTCCCCTTTGTTCTATTTCTGTGAAAGAGGTTATAGCCCTCAATGGTTAAATTCCAGTGATGGGAGTCATCCCACCAGGTTTCAGTGATGCCTATGACATCGTATGTGTGGTGCTGTGCTAGGAGTTGGAGTTCGTCTTGCTTATTTCCCATGCTCTGAGCATTAGTGTAAAGACATGTAAGCCCCTGTGACCTCCCCTCGAACTGTTTATTTGGGATTATTGTGCTCTCTGTACTTGGTCCTTGCTGTGTTTGTGCAGCCCTCCATTTAGCCTTTTGGCGGTTCCCTGTGGTCGTGGGTAATATAGTGTTCGCCAGGCTGTTGTTCCCCTCCCCCAGTGGATCTAGTTTAAAGTGCACCTGATGAGGTTTGTGAGTCTGTGTGCAAAAAGATGTTTTCCTACTTGTGTGAAATGTATATTGCATGACACTTACAGTCCATAGGCCATCAAATTGTAGAACACTGGCATGGTAGTTTTCTATTTCTTCTTGCCACCACTGTGCGGTGGAAGGGCGGAAATAATCAGGGAAAGCGACATCAGCTCGACAGCACTGATTGTGACAGAGAAAGCAAAATAGATTTAAATAAATAAATAAATAAATAGTTTCACACTTTTGCACAGCTTCTAGTGTGCTTTACAAAATAAGATGCAATGCATATTTTAATTATGCATCTAATATATTGTTAAGACTATTTTTGTTGAAATAATTTTTTATTATTCAAAGAAATGTGTGGAAATCAGGAACCTGCAAACGAGTACTTAAGAGGGACTCTTCTCATAATCATTTATCATATCCTATAAAACAGGCTAAGGGTCTAGAGCAGTGGTTCTCAACCTGTGGGCCGCGGCCCAGCAGTAGGCTGTGAGAACAAAAATCCGGTCCGCAAACCTGGATGGCATATGTTCTGTTTCAGAAACTAGAGTTGATTTGGTTTATCCAATGCAATTTTCTGAACAGCACCCAAACCAAATCTAAAGTTGACCAAAAACTGATTTGTAACCCTTTTGGTACTTAGGTTGGAGAGTGGTCCCTGCTTTAAGTGGTCCTTGGTTTAAGTGGTTCCTATTCAAGTAGGCCCTGGGCAAAGTTGGTCCTGGTCAAAAAAAGGTTGGGAACCACTGGTCTAGAGTGTAGGTTCACTTCCTATCTCCAAGTGATCCTTGATTATATAGATTTTTTGATCTATTTCAGCCTGGTTTCAGGCTTGGTTATGGAGAGGGATGTCTTTGTTACTTTGATGGATGACATCTACTAGAATGTAGATGGGGTGTTACTGCTTGTTAAGTTATGCTGTTTTATGCTGTATCTTTGGTCCATACATGCTTCTTAAAAAATGCTAAAGGTAATCAATGTGATAGATCCCAAAATGTATGTACCGCAAGTTGTTCTTCCAAACTTGAGTCTTCAGGATATGTTACATTAGGATAATCTGGCCACACCTAGTGGAAAAGAGAAAAGAAAATGTGACCTGCAGAATAGCAGAAATAGTCTACTTTTTTAGATTCTTAAAGCTAAATCAAGGCAGAATGACAACTAAATGTAGAAAATCTGCTTCTGCACATCTCTCATCATTCTAGTCATCTTTGTTCATACAACAAACAATTAGTATTTTGGAAGTCACATTGAACATGATGACAATTTGCAATAGTACCTTAGCCCAAGCGATGTCTGTGCTATTAGGCCATGTAATGAAGACTTTGTTCTGCAAACCTTTGGTAAATGTCTCATATGATGAAGTTTCATTGCCTGAAATTGCTGGATCCTATAATGAAAACAAAACACTTTTACCTTTCCAGTAAATCAGTAGATGTGTCTTTTTTTTCATTCATCCATTCATCCATACTTTTTAGAAACAAAATGCAAACACAAAATGTAATGTAAACAAATGTACTTTATGAAATAGCATTTTTATTAGTGATATATATGCACAATAAAATGATCACCTTAATTATTTGGCCAGAAAGGATAATTTTGTGGCTTCTCATTTCAGCCCCCCCCCCCCCATTTATATTCCCAGGATAAAAAATAGGTCTCAGTATGAGATTATGGGAGATAAGGTTTCAGACAACTTGTTGAGCTACACAAATCTTTGCTCAGACTAAAAAGTACAGCCACCTGTGTGTGTGTGTGTACTTATGTACATGCACATCACAAGGAGATACCAATACACAGGGATAAGAAAAGCAAGCCCGCTAATACTAAGACTGCAAAATGCATCATACTATGATGTATTATGATGAAAACTAAGGAGAGAAGGATCCACTAACCAGGATGATGATGAATCTTGAACCATCTGCTTTTATTTCATTGACAAAATCAGGTAGATCACTGAAGTTTTTGCCAAGAGTAAAGTCTAGCTTCCTTTCCATGTAATCAATGTCTGTATATTGTACATCCTGTGTTAAAATAAAAAAAGTGAAGCAGTGAAGCCACATACATATATACAGTAATTTGAAACAAAACTCAGTTCTGTACTGAGACAGAAGCAGGACTTTAAAATGTTACTAGTTTGCAATGACCACAACAACACTATTTTCCCTCAAATTCAAATCTGAAATTCCTGGTCAATAATTTACTCAGCTATATACAAAGTAGAATGTGATTTGCCCATCCCCATCTATTTGAATAAGTCAGCATTTCTGCATATTTACTGTTATAAATTTAACTTACATATACTTTGTTATGATAGATAATAGCCTTAAATATCACAGATACCAATGCAGAATCCAAAACATGCCAGTCATATAGGCAACATTAGATTGAGCAATCACAAGTATCAGTAGTTTAAATATTCAACCAATAGTAACTTTAAAAAAAGAAGTTGTCATTTCTGATGTTGTTGATTGGAAAAAGGTTTGAGCTACTGAGAAACCAACAATGTTATAGTCCCAGATAGATAGTTAATTATAGGCATAGCACATTGCAATTAGGCATTATCAATTTTAAATATTAGATAATTACATTTATGGGATGCAACAATTTTATTGAAAAATATTACTGTGTAAAGCACATCAGTTTCTTTCTTTGTTATCACTGTATATCAGGAAAAAGCCTTATCTCTCATAACCATTTATTCATGAGTGCCGTTTTGCTAGGATCAATATAACACTCATGAACAAAGGGCTTTAGGAGATAAGAAAATTTCACTTTCAATTTAGTTTTCTAATTTAATTCTATAGCCCTGTATTCAAGTAACACTGAATTGGCTCCAAACAGGTAAATAATAATTCAAACTGTTCCACAAAATAGAATGTAAACATCATATTAGATTTACATCCTGTAATGCAAATTCTATTATACTTGCAGTTTTGTTTGTCCAAATTCAAGAACAAGCATGGATTCCATTTCTTTGCCATGTACAAAATTAAAGAGTGAAGTATAAATGGCCTTTCCATTATTGAAACACAGCTTGTATATGCTGAACTATTTCTTCCGATTCAACCTATTCTACACAGATATGTTTACATGCAATTTTTACTGTTCAAATCCGCAGTTACTTATATTCTTTCTAGAACCTTCCTACTGCCATCATAACATGAAATTTGTAAGATGCCTTGAGTCCCACTACAAGGGGAAATGTGAGATATAAATTAATAAAAGAATATGGCATGGCTAGTGAAAAGAAGCTGGAACAAGGCTAATGGAAACTAAAACCATTAGGCTAGGCCAATGACCACAATTTAAATGAGTTACAGCTCTACAGATGAAGCACAGATACATAGCTCAGGGGACATGATGTGCTAACCAAAACAAGAGGACATCAAATGAGAAGGAAACTAAAAAGCCATTATCTGCCATCTGAAGATGAGGAAGGTTTCCCTGCCCCTAGAATGTCTCTAGCCCTGAAGATCCATTAAAGGGGAAGGGGCTGTCTATGGGAAATGTGAAGTCTTGGCTCTGCCTTTTTTCTCCTTTGCTTCAGTTCCCTCTGTTTAGGTTCCTCTATAGTGTAGATTCCTCCATTTGTATTAGTTTTGGCGTGGAGCTTTTAAACCCGCCTAGAGGACAGTCTCAGTTGATTCAGTCCATTTGCCTCATACAGCCTTCTTGCTAGGCTTTCTTTTTCTTTCCACATTAGAGCTACAGAGTTGGAGGTCTGGATATTGTCTGGAATTTTTAGGCCCCAACAATTCAAACAGGCATTCTTAGCACGTACAGTACAGTACAAACTGCATACACCACCAGTCCCAGTGACACCAGAAGCTTGTGGCCAGCCTAAGTTTCACAAAGAGGAGATGAAGTCCTTTGCCTCAGAGACTTCCAGAATCGCAGAAAGATGACTGCATTCAACAAATTCTTCATTCGTAATGTATTGTTTTTAGTTATCTTTCAATAGTCCGGGTTGGAGTTAGCCCTTTGCTCTTCTTCTTTCCAGTAAACTTACTTTGGTTAACTTTCATCCTGCCTAAAGTGCCTCTATGTTAAGGGACCTGTTAAGGGTATTCAGAAAAGCCCCGAGTAAAGCCAGACACCATAGTTTTCTCAAAGGCTCGGGCATTACTTCACATGAAATATAGGCTTAAAAGCACAAACTTTCCCCAAGACTGGATCTTGTCCTGTGCCATAGCATCCAAATATGTGATAAAAAGAAGGAATAATTCTAACAAAAGTACAGAGACATACAGTACAGTCTCACTTATCCAAGCTAAATGGGCCGGCAGAAGCTTGGATAAGCAAATATCTTGGCTAATAAGGAGGCACTAAGGAAAAGCCTATTAAACATCAAATTAAGTTATGATTTTACAAATTAAGCACCAAAACATCATGTTTTACAACAAATTGGACAGAAAAAGCAGTTCAATATGCAGTAATGTTATGTTGTCATTACTGTATTTACAAATTTAGCACCAAAATATCACGATATATTGAAAACATTGGCAACAAAAATGGCTTGGATAATCCAGAAACTTGGATAAGCGAGGCTTGGATAAGTGAGACTATACTGTATATTAACAGTCAGAAATAATTTCATCTGAAACCACAATTCCTTGAAGACTGAGCACATCTAAATGTATACTTTCAGGTGAACCAAAGGGAAACCTGCAACAGTCATTCAGGTGCCTCCTCATTGGCTGCTTCTTCCCAGGTAAATGTGTACAGTCCAGAAGAAGAAGATGGTTATTTGATGTATCATCATTTTATATAAAGACCCTGTTTATTTATACACCGTTTTGATATGTAAACTATTAGCATTTTGTTCCAGAAAGCAATAAATAATAAAATGCTATTATCAGTATTATCATTTCTTATTGTTGTTATCATATTTCTTATTGTAAATCATTTTTAAATCCCATCTGAATAAAAAGAATGGGATTATAACAAATTCCAGTCTGGCTGTGCTTTTAAATATTTCTTTTTTACTTACAGGTTTATAGACCATAGTAAAAAAAAAACAGATTTTTTTTTATTTTGCAAGAAACTTACATATGGTATTTTAGCAGCTCTCATTGCATTATACAGATCACGGACTTCAGAAGTATTTTTGTATCCATAGCGGCAAAGCTGGAATCCCAAGGCCCAATAAGGTGGCATGACTGGTCTTCCTATAAGCTACAATGCAATGTTTTGAAAAACATCAGAAAAGGGAATGTCAAGGATACAAGAAATAGAGTGTTACTAATACAGCAAAATATGGATGCAGTTGATAATATGCAGATAGGCACATGCATGTGTTTATATTGATAACATCCATGGAAGACAGGGCACAGACCACAGTCTTCTTGGCTGGATCATGGTATGTAAATGAAATACTTTATCTGACTTACTCTGGTGTATTCTTGAACAACTTCTTCTGGATTTGGCCCTAAAACCATATAAAAGTCCAGAATTCCTCCAATTGTGCGATACGTGAGGGCAGGTGTTGGTTGGAAGGTGACATCTGAAAAATCCAGAAAACAGGGTTAGTATGCTTGAATTGTATTATCAATAAATGAAATTGTGTTTGGAATAGATATAGATGCCATTCTTTTACCCATAGCATTACTGTTCAGCAAAAGAACTCCATGAGCACTTCCATCATTTTCCATTCCCATGTAGAAGGGTTGGAAACCATACGAATTCAGTTTGTACTATTTTAAAAACACACACAAATACAACAATATCAGATAAATAAAGGTTACAAGAACTCAGATAAATAAAGCTTCTTGTCAACTGGCAAATTAATGAACACAATATTTTAAAATATAACTCAAACTGTACAGGTTGTTATTAGATTAGACAAGAAGATGATTGTGCAATTTCTAAATTTCATCTAGTACTATCAAGATTTTTTAAAGTAAAGGTATATATATTTACTAGATATGTAAAACATTAATACATCCCTCAGGAATAAAATATTCTGTGAATATTATTTACATGGCAAATATTTAAATATAACACCACAACATTTAAAGGTGACTAACATTTTGTTTTCTGCAGTTTTCTAGACTTCATACACTCTGGAGGGACTATGCAATTTCAAATTTTATCCAAATATATTACTAAAATAAAACATTTATAGCTCTTTTCTAATTTTTCCCTTTGAATAGGATAGCATACAAATGTTTGAGTGCCTCGTGGCAGCATGTGCTTTGAATGAACCCCTCCCACCATCTCCAACGGACGCTCTGATGCCAGAGCAGAGAGGGAGCCAGCAAAGACAGTCTCCATCTTGTCTCCTTGCTCCAGCTGAAGGCCCCTCCTACCAGTAACATGCTTTGTGTGTGTGTGTTTCTGTATATGTGTATATATATATATATATATATATATATATATATATATGTGTGTGTGTGTGTGTGTGTGTGTGTGTGTGTGTGTGTGTGTATGTGTATGCACATGCACGCACACGCACACACATGAATATATATAATATTAATATTAATAATAATATTATGTTGTAATACAATGTAATAATAATTATAATTCACTATTATAATTGTATATTTATATTACATGCAATATTACTAATAATATTGCAATATAGTTGTATAATATAATATATTGTATGTATATATACTTGTAAACCGCCCTGAGTCCCCTTCGGGGTGAGAAGGGCGGTATATAAATGTCGCAAATAAATAAATAAATAAATAACCAAACTGTTCCATTGAAAAGAGTGCTCAAAATAATGGAGTTCCTACAGGAATTGCATTGACAGTGCCTACTTTGGCTCTTATAACATGTTTGAAATAGCAGAAGTCAAATTATTGTGAGCACATCTCCTTTTGAATCTTTACAGCCATTGCTTGCAGTTTCTAAGACACATTATTATTGTCATTGTTACTCCTAGAATGGTCTAATACTCAAGCTATAGACTGATTCAAGAGACCTTATTCTGACAGCGAACTCTGGAACATTGTTAGCATTATCACCATATATTGTCTTAATAGGGTAAATAAAGGCATTCTGTATTCCTAAGCTTACAGTTTTCTTTTAAAATACACCTGGCGCATTGCAAAATGTTCTAAGAATTTTTAGCTCCTTAAAAATGTTCACTCAAATTTCCAAGCTCGAATACACAAATCAAGAAAGTAACTGAATGATGAAAGGAAAGGAAAGCACTCTGCTTACTCCAGGAGGTTGATCTTTGGTGAACATTCCCCAAGTCTCCCAATTCATATCTCTCCGGAATCGAGTGTGTTCAGTTTCTCCAAATCCGTATACATACTGTGATGGCAGGAGTGTAGCAATCTGAATGAACATGTCACTGAAGGTGAAGCCTGGGACCTGGGAATTCCAGCTATGAGAAAAGATTTATTATTATTGGATAGCACACACAATACCACATACGTAAGACATTAGAACTTGACATATCCCATTTTTATCCTGTTGATACATTTTTTTTCATAGGCAGGATCACATTGTGTTTTCCAGTTGATGCACGTTAAATTTGATCAATTAAAACATAAAGATGTCACTTACATAACACTGCCTGTACTTTTCCTTTTGATCTGTATGCCAAATGGATTGTTGACGATTTCTACTTGATAGAGCCGATTAGCATCTGTACTTTCAGGGTTGTTTGGGGTGAAGAGGGGGACTGGAACTTCATATCTTTTATTGTTGGGATCATAGATCTGGGGACAAGACAACATTAGTCTTCAGTGGTGGTAAACTGTGGTGTATACCTATGTTATTCTTCTGATATAATAAGGGGTTTCAGTAAAAGTTAGAAAGAATATTGGGGAATATTTGACATCAATGATACAATTTGAAAGAATTGATACAATCTCTGCAACACTGTGAAACAATATAGAGGAGAACTCTAGATCGGCAACAATATTCACAGTTCCGGACTGAATGAAGAAATACTCCTGCGGAAGTGGACCACAGCATTTTCTGTGTACAGTTGTGCACAGAAAATACCATTGTTTGAGAAAAAAGACATCTCTACATCAAATAATCTGCTTTCTGTATAGAAAATTATGTTTCTAAAAGAATAAACTGCAACAAAAAACACACACTCACATGATTATATAGCACAGAATAAATCTTGAACTCTCAATAGCCTTTCTAATTATTTTCTCAGAAAGAAGACTAAAGTGGTAATGTTAATTTCTTATATGGAAAAAATGCAATTTATGCCAACATCCATAGTTCAATTTCTGTTAAAAATGACTGTCCCAATGTGAATGCCAGGATGTATGTCTGCCCTTTGCTGATCATAAATATAATCAAAATTTAACATCTGGTCCCTGAGGCCAAACTTTTATACTTTTCTGTGTCAGTACAAACAAATGATGGCACATTGTGATTTTTTTCAAACTTTACATACGTTGTGTGGACAATGTCACCATAATATTCTCTGGCTTTCAGACATCAGATCCTAAGAGGAAAAAGTATCTTCAGAGGCTACAATTTACCTTAAACTGCAGCATGTCGTTGTAATGATATGTCACTTCCAAACGAAGCAGGTCCACTGCTGGTGACCTAGAACCATATGGGTTAGGAAACTCAGTGTTCCTGTGGAGGTCAGCTGTCAAGCCCACAGCAGTGGTTTGAATGTTACTGACAGAATACCCATAATTACTGGGATAAAAACAGTGTGGCACTCCAGGAGTAGAAACAACCTGAAAAATAATCAGAAAAGACAAAATTATATCTTTATGATTTAAATACATTTAGTCAGTTGCAAATTTAGGTCTATGCCTTTATATTATTGTAAACTTAATCTGTTGAAATAGCAATATTCAGCAATAGAATCTGAATTTCTAAAGTCCTCTTTATTTTCCACAGCCTTTTCTCATTCTCTGGTTTGATGTAACCAAAGCAATAGTGTAAGACTACTTGCTTTGATCTGGATATTGATTCGGCCAAGAATTCCATTGGTTTTTGGGGCTCTCAAAGCAAGGAATGCCAAGATTGAGTAGTCAATTGTGCTTGCTTATTCTGAGAAATTTCTTTCTTTACAGGTAACATTCCTGTCATGTTTTGATCTGCCTGAAACTGGGAGGAATCACTCCCTTACTGTCTGTGATAACTATATAGGCCTTTTCACCATTTCCCTTTTGCTCACCTCCCAGATGCAGCCACGAGCTTCACAAGTGCTTTGTGTTGGTTCTGGGTATGGATGACAGTTAAATTTGTCTGTATCTTGAAACTTCTCTGGTTCCCAGCTCAGTGTATATTCTTGCCCAACTGCAAGTTGCAAGCCTGTAATGTGTAAGACCTTTGAAAATAATATTAATAATAAAACTACTTACTTTCATATTAATGCATACCATAAATCATATGCTAATTTGGTTAAAGATGTTATACAAATTAAGATTTGGATTGCCATGTGTTCTTTATTATGAAGGATGCCCCTTGAGAGCTAAAAACTATTATAGAATTGGCAGATCTCTTTTATTGGAAAACAAACTTGAAAATAACTACTTGCATGTGATGCATTTAGATTGTACCTTGTTGTTCAGACATCCTAAGTAAGATTTCCTTGCTGTACAACATGGGCCAAAGCTGCTTAACATGGCCATAAACCTTTAACCACAGGTTGACCTGAATTCTTCTCCAGAAACTAGAGGAAACTGAGATTTAAGCCCATGTATTGTTGGGCTGTTTGGATGGCCTGAGGACACAGGACAGCACCCAGTGGCACCTGGAGTGATGCTCGCCTGATTAATAAGGCAATTGGAGAAGGGTGGCGAAAAGAAAGGTGTGATCCCTCCTCTCCGATCTCCCACTTCACTTTCTCCCTGGTCAACATGATTCCAGGTGATGAGTAACTAACATGATACATGTTGTGCCCACTGGTTGCTGCCACGAGGAGAATGGGAATGAATGCTAAGGTGGGTTCAGTGCTGCTTAACAATCAGAAATCCATCCAACCTCCACAGCAACCAGGACTGGAGGTGATGTAAACCAACCCTAGAGACAATTCAGTGTTTGCCATTCCAGACTGGCCTCAGGATAACTGCTCAGTGTAGAACTGCCCCACATTTTGCCAAGTATTTAAAAAGAGTTCACACAAGCTGCAGGAAGTTTCCAAGAACTGTTTTAATTCCTGATTTTTTATTTCTAAGTGGTTGAGAACACCAAATTATGATTGTATTTGAGAAATTGATGTATTTGTATCTCATCAAAAATTTCATGTATTACAGAGTTAGGTTTGTGATTCTTAGGAACGTGATGTGGTGATAGAAACCAATTAGATTAGAATAAATAATGGAAAATAAAGGTATTGGTGATCATGATGATTTTAGGCTACTAAACAAGAAATAGCATGTTTAGAAACAATAGAAAGGAGAGCAATATTCATACTTTCTTTGTGAATGTCCCAATAACACTTAATTGGACAATGCAGCAAACCAGAAACCATGTTAAGATAGATGGCATTCACAATTATAATATTGCTATTTTCTTACCTGAGATGAAACATTATAGGTTGCGCTGTGACTGGATGGAATTTCTGCACCATTCTGAAGCACTATAACAACAGGAGTGATAGTGGATACTACTCCAAGGATTTTAATTTCACCGAATTTCAAATTGTTTGGATCAAAATATCTTTGGTGAGCAATACCAATGTTCAACACATTCTGAAAAAAAATTCCCATAATATTATCAGTTACTATGTTACAACCGCTTGCTTCAATCACCGTTTCGTTCCAATCCCCTTATATGTGCAATTTATTTCAAAAGACAGAGAACTGCCCTGCTGGGGAAACAGCAATGAATAGAGCACTAGTACAATACCATAGACAAAACCCACATCATGATGGTTTCTGTAAAACAACTGGAATTTACAACAACCTTAGTGCATTGCATGTGAAGTAATTTTGGTGACATCTGGTTCAAGTTCTTTAAGCTGCTTAAGATACATTATACATACCTGACTGGCATTAAAGGTATGCAGAAGATAAAGACCTTTCTCATATGCATCTGTAAAAAGAAAATAAGAACATATTTTTTTGAATATGGTCTCTTTATCATTATTATGCACATTTGGTATTAAAATGGTCTAATAATTTTCTATACTGTATATTGTTGTGTATATTAAATCACACGGGGGTAGTGTGCGGTATATGGATCTATGCAGGAAACCACAGGAATGCCATTCAATTTTCATTCTGGTTTTGCCAACCCATGGCTGAGATTGCAGAAAGACATACCCTAATTGATCATTTTTGACAAAATGCAGTCCTCGGGTTTGGGGGATGGGACTTTATTTGTATCACAATAGCATTTTAAGTATTGATATTACATATGCAAAACCCCAATAGAATTTTTCAGGATTACATTTATTACACTTACCAATTGTTGTTCCATCATCCCAATATAGAAGTCCCTGTGCAGCCCCATTATCATCCAAAGCTACTGTAAGACCCATCATATTTTTTCGGCTAAAAAGAAAATGGGAATATTTAACAGCCAATGTTCTGTGATAAATGAGACCAGAAATACATGTATTGAAATCTACTGAAACTTAGCCATCAATGTAAGGAGGCCTCTTTAAATTTGGGGTGGAGCATGCTATTTAAGGTGTGGTCACCCCTGTTGTTGCCGGCTCATAGCTGAAACGTTGACCCACCCTTCCCAATCTATAATGATGTACTTACAGGTGACTTCAGGGATGGGTAGGAATCTCCCCCTACCCCCTGCCCCCCCCCCCATTTAGCCTTGAGGTTCTGGGCAATTGGTTCAGGGTGAAGCTTTGAATAGGTTGTCCTGTGGGAAGCTGGGACTCACTTTTTAACTTGATGTGCATCTATGGCACCCTGTTGGGGTGAAGGCCAAGAACAGAAACCCCCAGCTGTGTGTTTGGGCAAACAAATTGGGGGCAAATGGAAATAGCTTTGTAGCTGCCGGGGAATTCTGATTCCACTGTGGCCTTGTAGCTTGGGGTTGGAATATTCAAGGCAGCTTTTCTGAGCAGTCGCTCTGGGAACAACTTAGGTGGAATTGCACTCCGGGGACTCAGATATCTCTCACAAGTTAGCTGAGGTGTTGGTCTGGGAGAGCCTACTGCCTCAGTTTATCCAGCATCACGTTTATCCCCACTTTGAGTTATTGCAGTTCATGAATAAAATTTAAATAGGTAACAATTAATAAAGTTGACCTAGTTTTTTTATATGGTTGTCTGGTCTCATTATTTCATTGATAAGTGAGCAATTGATTAAAATTATCTCTCTTGGAACCTCTAGGTGGAACTCTATGGTCAATTTCCAATAGATAAAAATAGCAATGTATTTAATTAGTGGAGGATTTTTTTTCATTGTCATGCAGCCACCATGTTCCTAGCCCCAGCAGATATTAGAGGTGTGCAAAATGGGACAGAGTTCTGTTCTGTTTTTGTTCCGCTTTCTTCCCAAAATGAAAACTGAACTCAGGGTTTTGAATAATGAATCCCAATGGCCCCCTCCTAATTTCCCAGATTCTTCCCAAAAACAGAACCAGGGGCACCCAAAATTCAAAATGAAAACAGAATAAAACAGAATGGATTTATAAACCACTAATAAATATCTATGTCATCTTCATTTTAATTTACCCTCCATCACTCTAGCCATTGCACAAATATTCCAGCAAATCTGGCTGTACCTGGCCTGGGTATTCAAAGCAGGGAGTTGCCATGGGATGATGTTGCCTCCTCTGAGATGAAGGTTGATGTGCTCAAGGGGAGTGGCTAAGTTCTGGAATTCTTTTCTTATTCCCTCAACTTCATTCTAATGATGAAAATCAAAAGTGCACAGTTTTGTTTTCAAACATGAAAGTATATGTTCTTCATAGTTAAATTCAAGCAAAATTAATATTAAAATCCCTCATCCTGTGATGATTACAGCAAACTACAATGGATACAATTTAGGGGAAAATAATTGGATTCTCTTCTCAGCTGCTCACTTTGGTGTCTTTCTCTTTTCCACAGACAAATTGTTGCTGGCCTCATGTGAAAGTCAGATTCATTTGATTCCCATAAGGATTAATAGGACTTTAAAATTTAGTAACTTAGAGAATGATTTAAATGAACAAATCACAAAAAGGACCCTTTTTGTTCCTCAACTACTACTGCTTAGTTTTTAAATAGGTCAGTGTTTTCTAGACCAGATTTTCTAAGATATGATAAATATATAGTTATAGACATAGTTATAGAGTAAATTAATCAAACTAAATAGAACTAATGTTAGCTACGACCAGGGCCGTAGCCAGAAAAAAAATTCGGGAGGGGTTTTGAAAATTTGGGGGGGGGGGGGGGTTAACCCCTAGCACACACCCCTCCCCGCTACAAACCTGTCAATATCTGCTTGAGATAGTGCCTGGAGGGACTCTTAATGTTTTGTGTCTCATAGACTTAGCATGGGGATTTGCTTAACCAGTTAATATTCATGAGTAAACCAGGTTTTTTTTTATAACCTGAAAAATTTCAGGGGGGGGGGGTTGAACCCCTAAAACCGCCCCCTCGCTACAGGCCTGGCTACGACTATGTGTTCCATTTGTATCAATCTGCTTTAGATTTTAGAGAAACAACAGTCACAGGGTGCATTTAACAAGTGTATAGTTATGTACGGAAGTAGCCTCAAATTATGTTCAGAACTTGGGGGAGGGGGAGCCAATTTTGATATGTTCTGGCATGTTGTTGATTTTGTGTGGCTATGTGAGTGTGCTCCATAACCTTTGAGCCAATGTTGAATTAATTAGTGAATTTGCCAGTCACTAATTTTAACCCATTCTGGGTCTTTTCTAGAAAGAAGAATGAAATAAATAAATGCAATATGTTAAATAAATTGTATGATTCTGTTGTTCACTGATAATTTTCATTTAGGAACTGGCTGAAGTTCTATGCCATGTTACAGCTCTTTTGCCCATAGCTTTTCTCCTCTTGCCAATTCACACCTATATCACATTACATTACACCATAATAATAGTGTGTGCACATTTGTGTCTCTGTGGGTCCTCTGAAAATTGTAACAAGACTTTTTATGTTGACCTTGTGGGATTCATCACTATTAAAGATTTCCAGTGGTGATGAATCAGGTAATACAGCTGTAGTCAGTGGTGACTTTACCATATCAGAAAATACTTCTACTTATCCAAGTCAAAAAACCTGAGTTCGCTTAAGCTTCTTTCTATTCCCCCACAACACTGCTACTAAGGAAAATCACACAAGGATGGCAAAGCACAATTGCAGGATGATAGAAGTGCCCTTGGATGGAGTTTACCACAAGTCAATATGTTTCTCCCATAATCAAATTGCATCTGAATCATTATTGTATAATCTCCTTTGAGCTGCTTTATGTCTCAATAAAGAGATAAAGGTGGGAAATAATAATAATAATAATAATAATAATAATAATAATAATAATAATAATATCTAGCATATCTATCTTGTTTGCTGTGTCATAATATAATAATAATAATAGGCTTTCTGAAGTACCAGCACACACTCTCTCACACGTAATCAACAATATGCCAGAAGATATTAAAATTGGCTTGTAATGTTACCATTTTTTTCCTTCAAGTACTGAAAATCATTTGAGGCTCAAACTTGGAAAATCTCAGTGACTTCATAGTTCATTGATGGGGGAAAACCTATTAATTAATCAATTACTGTTGTTCTTACATCACTTTTCCTTGTGTGATAATGTGTGACCTACTGTGGTCACAATGTTGTGAAGCAAAGAAAGTTCTTGTGGGAATGCTGCAATTGAATTGTAGCAAAACAGGGGAAAGAAAATTAGAGAAAAACACAGGTCATTGGGTAGAGCATACACTGGTAGAAAGTGAGGCTATATGAAAGACTGGTCAAAGGAATTCACATTAAAGAAGTATTGTGCAATTGTGGTGAAGTGTGAAAGTGTTTGCTTAAAGAACATGAGTGTAATGAGACAACAGGGTAGTGTGATAAAGTCCTAAGAATCGAAAAACTCTCTGGAATATATAACCAATATACCACAGAAGGCTGCATTAAGTGGAAGGATCATCCTGAAATTAATACACCAACTTGGGCAAGCAGAATCTTTTCAACAGTGTGTAAATTATCATGAGATACAATGACATCTAAAGTTCCTACACATTCACCAATATATCTGAATTACATTTCTCATATTTGGCAGGGTATTTTTTACAAAGAAGGCCAAGATCCATAGTGAAAAACAAATAGAAAAAAATCACTTACAGTGTAATAATTATACCAGCGGGCATCGGGAAAATAAGCATTCACTTCTGTAACATTCTGAAAATTTTAATACATATGTTAATGTTAGATAAAAGCATTCTAAGGTTTGTTAATTTTTTAAAGCATATTTGTATTTATTCATTTTATATATCGGTACTTACTGGATGCAGTGCAGGGCTAATAAGCAATGCAGGTCCCCAGAGAAACTGTTCATATATCTCCCATGTGACTTTATCATCTACAAATCTGAAAATAAACCAAGCAAATTATTATCTAGTGTGAAAATGTCACTGGAAAAATATTGCCATGGATTACTGTACCTTGCATAATTACAAAGGAAGTGAGCTAAAGCCAGAAAACTGATTTTTGTTCTTGTGTCCTTAATCTACCTTTATCTTTTGGATCACTGAATATGCTTAATGAATAGGCTTAAGCATATGACATGGAAAACTGCCCCTCATCCTCTTCTTCCCACTGCAGATTGGGATGCGTACATTGAGCCCTGCGTGACTTAGAAGAAATCAACTTTTTGTGATTTTTATTCTGTTGCAGAATGCTACTATTACATCCAAATTATATGGGAAAGGACCAAAAGCTACACATGGATGCCCTATTATTGAAAGCAAACTAGGTGAATGCCTTTTTTACCTTCATATATGTTAATCATATTTAGTTAAATAAACTCTCAAAATGCTTTCCTTAAAAAATACCTTTAACAGAGCCACCATTGGGTTTTCAATAGTTTCACCCACACTTGAAACGTCTCTAAAGAATGATGATCTCTCTTAGATATGCAACTGAATATGATGAAATGGCTTGAGAATGTCTTGGAGGTTTAGGATAATACTTTCAGAATGCCACAGAAAGGGCCTAATTTCCCAGTAGGGTCAAGCAAGGCTGCATTCTCACACTGAACCTACTAGACTAAGATGAATCCATTCTCTTCAGTTAGTAATAATGACTATTTCCACAAAAGAGTGCAGATAGTTTTAGTGATGAGAATGACAGAGAAACTCTTGAAAAGATGCTATTGTAGGAGATGACACTGGTGAAGAATCTCATAGATAATGACAATGGCACATTATCTAAGCCTTCTGAGTACTACATGGAAGAAAACACTGTATGCTTGTTCTGACTGCCCATTACTTTGGAAACTCTATGATGGCATGATATAAAAAGAAACAAAAGATAGTACTGAAAGATGACATTCTTCAGGCTAGAAGTCACTCAACCTGCTACTAGAAAGAGAAATTTCTGTATTTAATTGTTTAATTAAATAATATGTACTCTGATGTACTACAGTATATTAAAAAAGTCCAGAGATGCACAGCACAATTAATATGAATTGCAAATAAGTCTTTGGCAGTGAGATGCCTTCTGCCACACTCTGTACAACAAGAGGCAGAGTGGAGAATGAGCTCCTGAACTCTGTGGCTCTTTTGGAAGAAGACAAGCCGCATTTGAAAAGTACAAGCTTTTAAACAATGCCAACACCTCTTTACTTTTCACAAGAAATACTAATAGGAGCAAGGAGAACTAGCTTTTCTTATTTTTAGAATCTATTTTTGGATCACAGTTCTCCTGAATTCTTCAGCTTCTTAAACCTCCTCCTTTTTCTCTGGTGTATGCCTTTGTGTGCATCAGCAAAGCATTTTGAAGCTCTTTCTTTCACTCATTTTCCCTTCTTTTAGAAATTTCCTATATTGCTTAATTCCAAACCTTCTCAGTCTTGCTGATTTCTTGATTTTAAAATCAATGTTTCTCCATCCTAAAGCACCTGTCTTCCATTACTTATTTGTATTTTGAATGTACTGTTTGCTACTTGTGAAGTATGCCACAGTATTAGCTATTCCCCAATTCAATTGTCAGTCTGTGGTACATTTTAAAACACCATCTATTTAATGTATAAGCAGAATCACAAGGGAAGTAAGATAAGACTATGAAGAAGGAGGTGTAAAACTGGATATATTTATGAAACTATATTATCACATTTTACAAAAATACAGCAGATTGCGGATAACCTCTGAGAAAAGTTTAAAAAACTGAAGATTAGAAAGAACTGACAGTGACAGCAGTTCGGCAGTGTAACCAATTCACAAGAGATATGGTGAGGTTTTCTCAAAAAGGGGCTGGAAGCTGCACACTGGGAATGCTTTAAATAGAAAACCTGAATTGAACAGAGGGTTGGACCTGATTGCACATAGGGCCTATTCTGTAATTCTATGTGACTGTATAATTCTATGATGATGAAAGTGCAAAAGAAGCATTACATCTGAATACTAAAAAAAACAAGAAAAACAACCATAGAAAATGTTCATAACTTTAAAGTTGATACGGTATATATCAATGTTATTATTATTCCTTGGGTCAGTCATCAATCAAAATGGAAACTGTAGGGAAGAAACTAGAACACTTAGACTTAGAAATATAGACTAGAGCCTCAAGTGTAAAGATATCATGGGATATCAATATTAGAATTAGCCATAACATATCATTTCTGATTTCTATGTATGAATTTGAAAGATGGGCAATTACGAAAGCTGACAAGAACATCAAGTCATCTGGAGGATAAATCTATAGATCCCATGAACTGCTTCTTGTAAAAATGTTTCTTGTAAAAATGATGATAATGCAGAATGAGAAAGGAATATTATAGATTAATTAACTTTAAAAAGCAATTAATGGACCCAAGCTAAACCTGAGCAGGGCTTTTAAGAACAAGATTTGTTAGTGGTTTCTCATTCATTAAGTTGTCATAAATAAATGTCAACATAACAATACATAACAAGGAGAGCTTCTAAGACCAGCACTTAAATCAGGTATATACTAAGTCCATTCTCTATTTTTTATGACCAACTGAAAGGACAGAAGTTGAGGGGAAAAGATAATTGCATTGCTATTCATAAGGTTTGCCACATTACCTCCAGCTGCTTCATGTAAATATGGTATCAAGTAAATGCATATGTAATCTTCTTCGTGACTTTAAAAACTAAAATCATGCAAAATGTTTTTTGAGATGATAAAATGCTACCTAGTAAATTTTCCTATCAAATGAACCAGCTGGAATATTTAATACTTACTCATGTAGTAAAGGCCGCACAACTGTGTTACCATGGGCATGCGCTTCATACATCAGTGTGTAAAGATAGGGAAGCAAAGTATATCTGGTATTGAGCACATTTCTGGATATTTCTTGAAATTTTTCATCAAAGGCTGCAGGATCTTGCCTCTTTCAAAGAAAATGAAAAGTCAATATAATTGTTGGAACTTGAAAACAGTGTTAGTCACAAGTTATAGTAGTCACACAAAAAGTATTTTGATAGAGCTGAATTAAATATATCCCCTCATTTCATGGGGCCATCTGTTCTTGGCAAATGACAATTGGAAGTACCAGTAGGGTCACACATCCCCTGTGCCATGCCAGTCATTGGCCCTAGGAACAATGCTGCACTATGATACCATGCCATTCTCAGTAGACCATTCCCTTCCAGATTAGAAACACCACCACTACGCCATTTCACTTATAATAACGGAAAAGTGATGTTGAAGCCTCTGGGATGGAGAGAAATCCTTTACCACTTTTTTCTTTCATGGTAAGTCAAACTCTTCACTCTAGGGATACAATTTTTCACTGAAGTTCTTTGTAAGAAAAGCCTTCACAATTTGGGATGTATACTGCATACAATTCACATGTGTGTGTTTTCTATAAAAAACACTTTCTTCTGTCCATGAAACAGCTTTTTTTGTACATAAAATAATATTTCTGAGTAGAAAATGCTGTTTGCTAAAAAGGGTAGGCTGGACATTGGCTGATGACTATCCATTACAGTGGGATTCAGAGATGGCTTTTTCAACAAAGGCCTCACAATTGTTTTCAGGAGAAAAATTGGAATTATGTCATGTGAGGCACTGGCTACCTTCTTCACCCACTCAACTAGTAAGGGCAAGCATCTAGAACACATATGGTGGCTTTCAGCTTTTCATAGAACCTGCCCATAAACTCTGGTTACACAAATTGGTCAGACATGGATTGGATATGTTAATGGGAAAGGAAATTCAGGAATAATGTTGCATTAGGACTTTATAGATCCATCTAATTTCTGTAAAGCAAGCACGTAACGAGAAAGTAAAGTTCTGAAGTGGGATTTGAAAGAAGAGAAAGAATTAATAGTACATGAATGTTGAGAAGGTATTTCTGGCAGGAGAGATACGGTGAGAAATGAAAGGAGTTGAGATGTGCCAAGAAAAAGTGCATAGAAATAAGGCTATGATAATCAAGATGTTTACACAAAGAAAATAAAAAAGTAATTAAAACTATGAGGTTAAATGTACCAAATATCCTATGCCATTATGGTTTCTGGAATACGGGTAAAAGGCGCCCAGTTGTGTCCATCGGGCACACATTTGGTAATTGCTATCATAGTTGAAGCCACAGATATCTGCACCAGTCTGAAAAAAAAACCAATATTAATGATTCCTATCATTTCAGTCATCAAACAACAAGAATTATTGGGGCAGGGGGAGAAGGGTGACTCAGACTTACATATGACATTCCAAAGAGGCTAAATTCCATCATGCCTGTAACAAAAATAATACCAATTTATCAAATGTTTCCTCCATCAGTGTAACAATGACTTCTTGAACATCTGGGTTGTGTTACCCTCAGACTATTCTACATACAGATGGTTAAACTGCATTGTAGACAACAAAAAGGTCAAATGTGGTAAATGGGAAGTTGCATATAGAAAATTGCAGAATCCAATCTCCATTAAATCAAAGATTTCAGAGTACAGGGCTGAGGAAAACTGTTCAGAAATAATGCATGGTCCCAGAACAGGAAACACCCTAATTTTTAAGTCTCACTTTCCACAAAAATGTTTGAAAATTCCTTAAAAAACTAAATGTAAATTCTAATATCAATTATATTTAAGAATACTAATAATATTAATTTCTGAAAGAATGAGCATAATTGATACACTGTATCAATCAATCATACACCACTCCTTAGACAAAAACAATAATTTCATTTCCACTCATATTGTTACTTTCAAATGTTACTTTATGTACCTAATAGGGATAATTTATTAGAAGTAAGTTCGACTATGGTTGGTACTCACTATTGTGGTTACCAAGCCATAACCTAGAATTATTCATCCATAACTGTTCTGTTTTTGTTTGTTTGTTTGTTTGTTTGTTTTTTTTACTAATTCTTCATTATCAAAGCCCACATGGACTACTTGATTAGATTGGGGCACAAGGAAACCCTCAGGCCATATATATATGGTTGCTCTAGTCTGCCAGAGGATAGAAAAGGAGGATGGTCTCCATCCACAAACACATCCTTATTCTCCTCCCCAAGCTAAGTACAGCAGTTACTTTCTCATCCAACCATCCCCTCCAAATAAATGACAGCATCTGTCATAGAAAGGGGAAGGATGCAGATCTGTTAGGAATAAGGTTATTCTCAAATGTAAAAGTTTGGCCAGTATCTGTTTATAGTCATTAATTATATTATGATGGCATTTCTAGGAAAGCTTTTTTTATTTAAGGATTTCAAAATGGTTTACTAAATCCCATGAACAACATTAAAATCTTAATTAAATGTAAAAAAAACATGTTACTTGAAGCACAAATAACAGGGTGTCTATAAGTTTATAAACTTATTAAAAATAAAACATGCAAATCATGTCCAATTTAATGTCACATACCTATTATAGATTTGTAAAGCTGATCCCACAGGGAGAAGTTATCACCAAGCCAATGTCCTGCCCACTTGCCACTCGAAGGATATGTTGAACGAGTAATGACGATGCCACGTTGTCCAGTGACACTGTGAAGGGCACTAAACATGGAAAGAAACCTCAGTTAGGAAAAATGTAGATGCATAAAGACATAGAATTAATTGACATTTCAATTAAAATTTCTCTATTGAGATTCCTTGTTTCAAGGCTTCTGTGCCTCAGTGTAGCATATCAACACATGGAAGCTAATTGTGTCCAAGTATAATTATACAAACATCAATTGGCATTTGGGGTTAGGGGAAAAACTGAAGCTGAAGATTGTACATCTGACTATTAACTAGTATGATTTCCTGTCTGATCTCCCATTTCCAGGTTCTAGTAAGAAATAGATTAGATTAAATTAACGAGCAATGCTCAAGAACAGAGTGGAAAAGTTGGACTGGTAAAACAAATGGTCCAGTGTAATGAGATTGCTTCCATGGAACATGTAGTTGGAGAATGCTCCATGGTGATATCCCCATACATGTGAGACAGAGTGCATTTGAGACAAGGAAGTATAGCTCTAGTTTTATTTTGCAAGAAGAAATGAGTATTTTAACATACTTTCATGTCATTTCCAACTTATGGTGATACTAAAATGAGATGATCAACTTTTTTTAACCTCATGGCCTCACTCTGAGGCTGAGAGAATATAACTTGCCCAAGGTCACCTAATGGGTATTCGTGGTTGAACAGGGATTCAAACTATGTTTTCCTGAGTCATAGACCAATACAAAACCATACTGACTCTATAAAGAAAATGTATGTTTCTAAACATAAACAGGACTCGATATATGCTAACTTAACTGAACCTTTTTCCAAATGAAATTGATGGCAGACCAGTTTACCAGTTTGTTCCATTGATTTCAGTGTGGCTAAATGTCATGATTTTATTTTATCCAAAGTAATATATTAATTTGGCCACTTGCAAAGGGAAAAGATATTTTGAAATATTTAAAATATATACAAAATCCAATTTTGAAATAGACTGATGAATAACATTACAGATTATGGGAATGGAAAAATATGTCAATTTCTAGTCCATATAACTTTCCACATATTCCATTACATTTCCATATTTTTTAAACCTAGGTGGTGACAATTATTATTCTTTAAGAAAATTAATCTATAAATGGGCATAATTAAAAACAGATAAATTTGTTTATTTGCATTATGAATACATACATAAATCACTACTTTCTCTCAAAATCTAGAGTAGTCACATGGACTGGTGAATCTCCAAACAATTTTGACTGTTGGAGAGCACAATGAAGACTGGCCAAACAAGCTTAGCAATTGCATACCCCCTAGCTCCCAAAATTTAGAGCTTTCCTACACTGTAAGTTAAGAAATATATTGAATAGAATAGAAAAAATAAAAAAAATCTCATTCTTGCTGGGAAAGTAAACATCTTATCATAACAATAATGAAAACAAATACTAATATTCTCTAAATCTCACTTTGCCCTTGAAACCTACCATTTATATTCATATATAAATCTAGAAAGTTTAGTCAGTCTACACCAACATCTTAGGATCTTAACTCTTATTGAAAAAAAGTAACAATCTGCTTCTCTGAGTAAAACAGTGAAAGGTGAGATCTTATTTCATCCCAGAAGAACCTAATATATGCACCCACAGCCTCTATTCTTTCCATCATGGTGCCATGTCTGATATTTCTGAATGACCCTCCACAAAATAACCTCAGTTTATCTATGAGTCATATCAAAATCCATAATTTTTGTTCCAAACCCTGCCCTTGACTTAGTAGACACTGTAAGTATCGGTTTTTGAGGAGCTTTCTGCACATGTAAAAGTCTATTGGCATTTTGTAGGCAAATCAGTTATGTTGAGGAGAGATTTGATGAGAAAAATGAAAGAATTTCTTGATAATAACAAAAGGTAAAATGAATTCAAGTCAGTTGGTTTCAGCTTAGTTCTACATTATACCAAGTGCCCGGAAGAAAGTCCTTTAATAGATTAGTATTTTCCAAACAGAGCTCCTGAATGCTTTCAAAGTCAGTTTGAACTTAGCAAAACCTATTGACTGAGGCACCATCTGAGGAGAAGAGGAATATTTCATTCTTTTCTGCTTTATCCTTCCTTTTCAGCATCCAAGATAATCATTATACAGAGTGCTGAATTACTGCCTTCTGACAGTGTTCAAATCATAGTGGATCTGCCTGACAGTGGAAGAATTTTTAAATCTTTCCTGTCTTGTCAGCATTTGTGTTAGCATCTTGACAGACAGCTAACACTGGAACGCTGCCAGGTTTAAAAAACCAAACGTGACCTTTCCCCTCCCTCTCCTCATGGTAACATCAAACTTACCAAGGGCTTTAAGGTCTTTAAAGTCATAGGATTTTTTAAAAAAATCGAATGCTTGCTTATTCAATTGGAAAGAAAACTACCTAGATATATTATCATTAGATCAGACTTTATATAAATTGGATGTAAATCAATAAAGAATAAGCATGCAATTTAACTGCCTTGGTACAGAAGAAATTCATCAAGAGAAAAGTCTTGGCTATTTTCTGCACATAATAAGTATCCTCTTGCTCCTATTTAACATTTATTTTTTGAAGTGAATTGTTCAGGTTATTAATATAGGAATGAGTATACAGGACGTTCAATTTAAAACAATCCATCTGCATATCCTCGCATAGAATTTTGCCCAAACAGTACAAGCTTTTTAATTAAAGTAGTCCATCACATACTACACTTGGAACAAGGATTTTTTTTTTTTAAAAAAATGCTACATTCTTAATGGATTGTCAAAATGGCGAATACTGTTTTATGGCATCAATGAATGACAGAACAGTCTACATTACAGGCCAAGTGGAATTTTCTCCATCTGCATCACACAGCATTGTCTGGAGTATGACCTGGCAGGCATCTCGTAAGAGGAATCCTTCTCACAGACTCAGCAGGAAGATAATTTTTGCAGGCATGTAATCAACACTGATATTTAACAACATTAAAAGGATGTGGTTTCACAATGTAGGTCAGCAATTAAGCTCACCCAACATTATTTTTTATGCACATTACCATTATAATGGTGTACAAATAATTGCTCTCAATTAGGTTTCATAATGCTTTGTTCAAATATACTTGCTTAAAAATAAGACAGCAGCTCTTAGTGCTTGAAAAGCTAATAAAGCTGAAAATTTAAGTGTCCATAAAACTGGAATAGGCCTCATCAGATATTGAGTCCAATCCTTACTGTCAAGATATTTCTTCTAATGCCCAATCAGAAACTATCAACTATTAGACCTGATCCTACCTTCTGAGGCAGAGAAGAGGTGCCATAAATTTAAAGAGTGCAAACATATTCCATTTCATTCTTCTCTTCACCCAGCTGAATATACTCATATATCTCATTCTCTGGATCTCTTCTTATCCTTATGATTCCTCTTTAAATCTGCTCCAACATGTCTATATCCTTTTTTTTAAATTATGGTGTCCAGTAGTGAATGCAGCACTCCAGATGAGGCCTGAGCAGTGCAGAATATAGTGCAGTCGTTCTCAACATGTGAGTCCCTAGGTGTTTTGGCCTACAACTCCCAGAAATCCCAGCCAGTTTACCAGCTGTTAGGATTTCTGGGAATTGAAGGCTAAAACATCTGGGGATCCACAGGTTGAGAATCACTAATATAGTGGAACTATTATTTCCCTTGACTTGGAACCCATGCTTCTAATAACGTGGTCTAAAATAGCATCCACCTTCTTTACTGCAGCATCACACTACTGGCTCATGTTAAATTTATGATCAACAAGAATTCCAAGGTACTTTTTTTTTACTTCTGAGTTATGTATCCCCCATCTTATAACTGCGAATTTTTGTGTCCTAAAAGTAAAATTTTCATTTGTCTTTATTGAAGTTTATGATAAACCATTTCTAAATATTGCACTATGTCATTAGTTCTAGTGTGTTTACAACAAAGAAAATGGCTTCCTGGAGATTATTTCTCCTGTTACTAAAGTCTGAGGGTGATGAAAAAGATCTAATGACATGATAGTTGCAATGGAAACAGTTGTAACAGAAACTAATGCCCTTGCTACAACACTAGATGTGAGAAATTAACTAATTTATTTGATATATTTAAAATTACTGTTGCCTATCTTTTATATAGTTATTCTGCATATTTTTATTTTGTCTAGTCACATCATATCTTCCAGTATTAGACACCTCATTGGACATGACGCACTTGAAAACGCAGTAATGCATAGTAAACTGGAAGACAGTAGGGATAGAGAAAAATTGCATAAGGAAACACTACAGCAAATATCAGAAATTTCTGAAGCAGATAGTACAGAGGAAAGCAATTACTTACTCATATGTAGGCTTAGTTTGAGACCACCCATATATATTGTGAACGTCATAGTGTCGAAGCTGAGTTCCATCAGGCAGAAGCTGTTGACTCTGCATGCACAGGGTTTTGCTACACAATCCTGCATCCTTTCCCTCAATGCCTGATAAAGATATAAGTCAAAAACTGTCAATAAAAGGCTGGAAGGGAAATGTCACATTTAACAGGTGCTGGTGAAATTTCTTGGCTCTTGTGCCAAAAGTAACTTCTTAAAATAATCATTTATGAATAGCACAGATTCATTACTTTTCTTCATATGTGAGGCTTCAAAGTGATACACATAAACAACAAAACCAATAATTTTTTTAAAAAAAGGCAACTTCTTAAATCCATCATTTCTTAAATACTGATTAAATCAAAGTACTCTGTATTCTGGTTTGAATTATTGGTTTTTTTTTTGTTTTTTGTTTTTTTCATCCAGGGAACCAAATATCTTTGGATGATCAGGTTTCTGCTCCAATATTGTAAGAATGCTCTAAAATTGACAAATATGGATCTTTTTTTTGTTGGTGTTTGTTGACCATGTGTCAATGTTCAATGATTTTTTCTTGGACAAAAAAAAAATCTGTTGGCAGTAATATCTTTCTGGTTTTGAAAATGATGTATCAGTTGTATTATCTTTATATAATATTGTATCACCTATAATTTCTTTGTATTTGGTACTTCAGCTTGCCCTGTGGACCAGGTACACAAGAAAACCTTTGAAAAGTGAGGGTATTAAGCTACATGTATCCCTAAAGTTGTTTTCATCAAAATTAAACCCTTTGATGTTTCTCAGATGAAAACCAAGAACATGGCAGTGTAATCGATATGATAAACATGAATGTAAGAATAATTAAAATTTTGAGGATGCTACCTTTTGCTTTTGCCTGAGTTTACAGAAAAGAGAAAATTTCTACCCCTTCTTTTTCTCTCTCCCCCCCCCCCCCCCATGAGTAAATTGGGTTCAAGCTCCTTTTACACATTGAACTCACTTTATAGTAATTCACGAAAGTCAGGGTGTATGTGAA
This sequence comes from Anolis carolinensis, assembly GCF_035594765.1. Lineage (NCBI taxonomy): Eukaryota > Metazoa > Chordata > Lepidosauria > Squamata > Anolidae > Anolis > Anolis carolinensis. Next base: position 265,664,598 of record NC_085843.1, read on the forward strand.
AGAAACTGGAATGTTTTTAAAACAGCAAAGAAAGTGGGCTAAGAGAGGATTAATTAGAACTGTCTCTGACAAATCAGAATACTGGGAGGTTATGATAAAATCAGTTATGTTTAGACACTGCTTCCAGCTATGCAACTTGTCTAATTCAAAATGTGCATTACAGCTGGAGAGACAATGAAACACCTGAAATTCATTGCCAAATTTTCAGATAACAACTGGTAAATATTTCTGGAATTTATGGTTCAGAAGTGGCTTGTCTATTGTAGCAGCCACAGTAGTATCTTGCTGACTTTTTCGTTATTTCATTTAATGTTATCAAAATGAGTAGCAGCCACACAGTTTATCCTAGTCTGGAGGAAATATGACCTTCCAAATGTGTCCATTACTGGACAAGTATTATTTGAGTATGTTTGACTCAAATCAGAACTATGGATATGTGAAAAAACAAACTCAACACAGATCTTTTAAGGAAACAACATTAATAAAACAATGTACCTGGCATGTATGGAGGAAAATTTAGCTCAGAGTCCCCACAGCCATGAACTGCACCATTGACAAAATTGGATGGTTCATTCATATCCTTGTAATTTGGAGGGAAAACACATAATACATTATAATATTTGTTTATCTTTTTGTTAACTCCATATAATTTCATGCTCAGAGTATATTCTATATAGTACTCTTAATTTTGACTAAAACTTTCACAGGAAAATAATGGTAGAGGTTGGACTGGAAGAGACCTTGGGGTCCTTTCCATTTCAATGATTCCAAATGATTTTTTTGTCCTCAAAGTGAATAAAATAGAAAAGTGTTTCTGCAGCCTTTGGGCTGCCTGCATCTTCAAGACTGATACTAAAGGCTACAGGGCTCAAGGGTGCCCTGTTCATGCCCTCACTATCATTTTCATGTTGCCCTCAAATGATAGGCAAAATGCACTTGGATGAGACAGGAAAACCATAAACCATTTAAATATTGATCTTTGCTTTTGTAACATCCAAGTTTCAGTACTGTAATATATCTATGATGTTTAAGAAGATATAAGTAATGAGTATTTGTTTCTAGATAGACAGGGGGAGAAACAGTTGTGTTCCAGCTAAAGATGTATAAAGAATTTGGTTTTCACCCAAGGTCTGATGGGCTTATCTTGGCCTGTTTAAACTCTATCATTCTTGGAAACACCTCATGGATGTGTTTCCATGAACATATATATCAAAGATACACAGAACTGCTTAAAACACATACCATGCAAACCAAGAACATGCTTTTAGGGGGAAAACCTTTATCATTGAGATGATAGATAGATGACAGATAGATAGATAGATAGATAGATAGATAGATAGATAGATAGATAGTGATCATATACAGAATACTTGTGGAAGAAGAAGAGTATATCTACACTGTGGAATTAATGCAGTTTGACACCACTGTAACTGCCATAGCTCCATGATAAATGAGACAATTAACTTGAAAAAAGTGAAAACTTACAATCCATAATCCATCAAATTTAATACTTTTCTCTGGGTTTGTAGGGTTAGTGTGGAATTCCTGGATTTCCCTTTTCCACCAGTCAGCTGTAGACTCACGGAAAAAATCTGGGAATGCAGCCCAAGCACAGTATTTCTAAAATAATAGATAATGCAAATTGAATATGAGAAAATAAGTAAATGGAACTACATATTTACAACCAAAACCAAAGTCAGCAAGTGGTAATGTCCATCTGCATTACGGCACATTCTTAACATGATGCACACAGACACCAAACCTTGATTTATGGAAGTGATTTTCCAAGCGTGGGTGCATACTTAGAAACTTTACAAATACATGTCAACTCAATTTGGTAACTATTTTAAACAAAAAACTTAGCAAATGACAGTCAGGAAATAATTACATTCATGTAGACCATGTACTATTGTGTGCTACTCATCTGTGCCATATGGAACATAAACAAAACAATAATATGGGGTCAACTAAAAGCCCATTTGGTCAAGTAATTTTTTATTCCACCAAAAATGTATGTGAAGCCCAGATGAAGCACATGAGAGTGACAATGCCATCATCAGCTGTTTGTTTCCCTAACAATTGATGTATACTAGATACAAGCTTGGAGAATAGATCCATCACATGCACGCACGCACACACACACACAAACACACTCAACTATCCCTTCCATCCCTGAAATGTGATGCCGAAGAAATTTTCTTTCAGACCATGGCTTTTGGCTTTGGTGTCTTTCAAATTTCTCTTATGTTTCCATATTATTTGGCAAATGTGAGTCAAGTGCAGCTTCTGGGCTAAATGCATCTCCTACCCCAAGAATTTACTTCATTGCATCAAAATTTTCTTGAGTGTCTTTGAATGAAAACAGTATTTCAGTGATCTACACTTACTTCTACTTTTTCATCCCAGCCTAGAGATGGATCCACAACGACATCAGGCAAATAAGGCCATACCTAAGACGGACATATTTTGAGGGGAAAATAGCAGAATAACAACATGAAATTATACAAAGGGATCTTTGTTGCATCTGATGAAGTAGATTTCAGTCTACAAAAACTCATGCTAACCACATCTTTCTCTCTGTTAGTCTTAAAGGTGCTACAAGATCTTTCTCTGTACTGTTTCAAACTAACATGACTATGTCACTGAATTCCACCAGAATGAAATTATGTGGTGATATAGATGTTATCCCCTCAGAAATGAACAAATGGTATAAACTGACTCTTCCTCTTACTAATGAGGAAAACAAAGAACTACAGTCTATTTGCAATATGAAATAATCCAAGGGTGAAACATTTTGCTTTTTATGAAACTTTTCTACAGTTTCAACATATAACTGAACACATATTATTTTTTCAGTGTCATTTGACACATACCAAAATGGTATCACTATATTAAAGCAGCATTTCTCCAGTACTCTACAATTCTTTTGTCATCCACTTTTTCTGCTAATAGACTATTCCTTTTATGGGACACCAACCTACAAAGACACAAAATCTGCAGGAATTATTTAAATAAAGTGAAGGACTTTTTAAAGGCTGTGTATTTTAATGTGAAATGGCTAGTATTCTGAGGAATTTTTAATATGCAACAGATTCTGTTAGTTTTCAAAGAAATAGGCATGTCAGCCTCTTGCAGAATAAAAAAGAAGTGTAGGGATGTGAGTGGGAATGTGGCAGCACTTTTAACACTGACTAGCTTTTATTTCAGAATGAATTTCTGTGGCTATAAACTTACTTCTTCAGATGTGGTACAAACTCTGATAATAATGGTACCATACCTTCCCCCACACGATACCACTGCCATTGGGCCATTTAATGAAGACATCTTCCTGAACACCTCTCGTGAATGCTGGATAATTAGTTTCATTTCCTGAAATGGCTGGATCCTGAAATGAAGAACCAGATTTACATTTTAAATGTATGTCAAAAACTGAACAACTCATAATACTTCTTAGCAATGCAATATTTGCTGGCTGAAGAACCATTAATTGCAGTGGAAGAATTTTATTGCTGCAACTAAAAAGAAATATACCCTACTCAATCAACCTTCATGGGGATAGGGTGGAGAACCTCCACAAAAGTGAAAAGTTGTGAATTAAAATATTTTTTAACAGGAGATAGCATCTTTCTAGGAATCTATAGGACCTCCTGGACTCTATTGTGCTAGAAGACCTATAAATGCCTAGAAAAACATTTTATCGAGAAAACTCTAGGTCCTCCAGTAAGACTCTGTGGTCCACTTTCAACAGACATTCAAAACGATCTTGACAGACTAGAGAGATGGGCCAAAACTAACAAAATGAAGTTCAACAGGGACAAATGCAAGATACTTCACTTCGGCAGAAAAAATGGAAATCAAAGATACAGAATGGGGGACGCCTGGCTTGACAGCAATACATGTGAAAAAGATCTTGGAGTCCTTGTGGACAACAAGTTAAACATGAGCCAACAATGTGATGTGGCTGCTAAGAAAGCCAACGGGATTCTGGCCTGCATCAATAGGGGTATAGTGTCTAGATCCAGGGAAGTCATGCTCCCCCTCTATTCTGCCTTGGTCAGACCACACCTGGAATACTGTGTCCAATTCTGGGCACCACAGTTGAAGGGAGATGTTGACAAGCTGGAAAGCGTCCAGAGGAGGGCGACTAAAATGATTAAGGGTCTGGAGAACAAGCCCTATGAGGAGCGGCTTAAAGAGCTGTGCATGTTTAGCCTGCAGAAGAGAAGGCTGAGAGGAAACATGATAGCCATGTACAAATACGTGAAGGGAAGTCATAGGGAGGAGGGAGCAAGCTTGTTTTCTGCTGCCCTGCAGACTAGGACACGGAACAATGGCTTCAAACTACAGGAAAGGGGATTCCACCTGAACATCAGGAAGAACTTCCTCACTGTGAGAGCTGTTCGACAGTGGAACTCTCTCCCCGGGGCCGTGGTGGAGGCTCCTTCTTTGGAGGCTTTTAAGCAGAGGCAGGATGGCCATCTGTCGGGGGTGCTTTGAATGCGATTTCCTGCTTCTTAGCAGGGGGTTGGACTGGACTCTACTATTCTATGATTCTATGATTCTATGACATTGATTACAGTGTCATGCTGGAGGATAGAGCCTCCTAGAAAGAAATGTATTAATCAAATCCACAAATAATCAAATATGCAAATGCATTAACTCACTAATGTAAATGGCCAACTGTTTTCTATTCTACCTACTAATGCCACCCCAGTGAAATTTAACAGTTACACAGCATGTCATCATTAGTATAGAAACTTCACACTAAAGGACACAGCTCAGATGAAGAAGTTTGAAGCATATCTTTTTGGCCCCAAAATCTTTTTGCCCCCAAGCTAACAAGGGGATGTTCTAAGGAGAGGAAACCAAGGAGAAGGAAACACCATTCGTAATGGAAGTATTTCTCACTGGTAGCTTGCCACTGGAACTTTAGGCTAACTTCTACACTGCCATAAAATCAAGATTATCAAAACAGATAATCCACATTATCTGCTTTGAACTGGATTATATGATTCTACACTGCCATATAATCCAGTTCAGAGCAGATAATTGGGATTTTATATGGCAGTGTAGAAGGGGCCATAGAAGATTGGGTAAGTATAGGTTACAAGGCCAGTTCTGGCATCATAGCAGCAGTATCTCTCCTCTTACCACACCAATAAATGAAGTATACTATTTCTTTGTAAATCAAACATATACCATGCACAAAGAGTAACATGCACACTGACCAAAATGATGACAAATCTCATGCCATCCTCTTTAATCCTGTCAACCAAAGATGGAAGGTTTGAAAATTTGGGACTGAGTGTGAAATCCATCTGCCGCTCCATATAATCAATATCTGCATACTGTACATCCTATTGAAAAAAAGAAGATTATGAATGCTTTAAATTCAATTGTGTTTAATTTGTTTGCATTCAAACATCCCCATCATTTGGATGTCTTAGTTATGGTCCCCTTAGGCTCCGGTTCTGGGAGAAAGGATAGGAAATAAATAAATATCCCTGACCAATAGTTTTCAGAATACTTTACCTCACAAGAATATTCTTAGGGGAAACGATTTGTGAAAAACCTTTCCAATTAATCCCATCAGAGAAAGGTCAGGCTAACTATGGTATTGATTCAGATGATTTTTAAATTATTAGTTTAAAATTATAAAGCAACTGCTTTTAATATATATGTTCTTTTAACCAGTGCTATGTTCTTTTAACAGATATTTTGCATTTTAACTGATGTAATGTCTTTTAAACTGTTTTTTTCCCATCTATTGTATTTTAATCTGTTTTTCTTCATTTTGATCCACAGACAGAGGCAGGATGATGATGATGGTGATGATGATGATGACAACAATTTACTATTACCACTATTTCCTCAGGATTTGGAATCAGGCAGTTTAGATATTAAAGCAAAGGCAAGATAATAATTATGCATATCTTCACAGAACTTACATAAGGAATTTTAGCTGCCTTCATGTCATTGTACAAATTAGAGATTTCTCCGTCATTTTCATATCCATAACGGCTCAACTGGAATCCTAAACCCCAATAGGGAGGCATGACCGGGCGTCCAATAAGCTATTAATAATAAAATAAAATAAAGATTATTATGATGACAAAAGAAGAAAGTGAAAAATGAGAGCATTAGTAGAACAGGTTTTTTAAAATAATGTCAGTCTTACTGCAGTGTATTGCTGAACAACTTGTTCTGGAGTTGGGCCCAGCACTACATAGAAGTCCAAAATCCCTCCTAGGGTACGGTAAGTCAAAGCTGGGGTAGGCTGTAATTTCACCTCTGGAAATGTATAATGAAAGAAATAAAATGCAGAATTATCATAACACTCATAGAATCATAGAATTGGAAGAGGAAAAGTACAAAGTACCCCTGACAGATGGCCATCTAGCCTCTGTTTAAAAGTCTCCAAAGAAGGAGCTTCCACCATACACACCCTCTTCTTCTAGACTGCCGAAGTCTGACAAAAAGTCTTAGCAGATATTGCTTTAAAAATTTAAAATTCTGCCCGGAGTACACAGAAACTATACTAACTTGCATCCCCTAGTCATAGAAGCATCTACCAGAGTAAAATCACATGTAACAGACACAAATGACATTTAGCTTGATTAACACCACTTCCTGAGAATCCCATGAGAGTACAGTAACTAAATTCATATACAATGCACTATTTTTAATCCTGATATGTTTCCCCCATTTGTCAGAAATGATCTGTTGTCTTATTGCTCTTATTTATAGGTAAATAGCTAAGGTACTTTCTAAACCAAAAGCGGCATTTCATCTCTTCATTCAATGACAAGAAGGGGCAAGAAAAGTCAGGCTGAGGACTCACATGACTCACAATCCATCTATTAGAAATGTGACACCATTATAGCTCAAAAACACAAATATAGTTGAGGTACTAGAGATAACTGACCCATTCCATTACTGTTCAGCAAAAGAACTCCATGAGCATTTCCATCATTTTCCAAACCCATGTAAAAGGGCTGAACTCCATAAGTGTTAAATTTGTACTGTAGGCACGAAAGAAAAAACACACAGTGAACAAATAACTTGTTTAGAAAATCCATTTTCTTCCCAACATAGTTCTGCACGTGTCAAAAAGGGACAGAAATTTCTATATCAAGGAAATAATGAATATTCATTTTCCAGTTTCTCTATTCAGTGTTCAGACTAATAGGTAATACAGGAATGAGATGGCCAAGATTTTTTCCATTTTGCAAATTTAATGATAAGATTTTACTTCTGTAGAAAGCTAGAATGAATGTCTAAAGGATGACAATCATTGCTTATCTCTTTGTCAGACGTGAGACTGAAAAGGTTTTTCAAAATTTCTCTCCACTGAGTAAGATCATGAGTATTTCTTCATGACTTTTTGTACTCTGGGATTTTTCATGAAAATGTCATTCCAGATATTCTTGCACAAAGTACTTTTAAAAATGTAAGTTTTTGCTGTTGTTGTTGTTGTGAAAAAGGCAATGTTCTTTAAATCTTCCTCCAGAAGTTTAAAATCTGAACACTGGCCTAGGCCTCTTAAGCTTTTTTTTTAAAAAACTGTTCTTTGAAGAAATTGTTTTTTATATTGTGAGAGTTAGTCTTTTGACTGCTGTCTTTGCTGGAGTGGTTGCCCTCCTTTAAAAAAAGCAATATTACTGAAAAATAGTTAATAAATTAAGAGGACAACTTCTTCTCCCCAACAAGAACAAGTATGTGACTTTGCATGAGGATCCATATAACCAGATATTCCTTGTGTCATGTGAACTCTTATTATATGTAACTCATTCCAAAATGAAGCATGCCAAAATTGACCATGTAAAAGGTTGGACTTTACCATCTAAAGATCCAATCCTCAAATCCAACCAGGGTGGATGTGAAATAAATTCAATCCAGTTAACTACCATTGTAATGGGACTCTCCTTATGATCAAGTATTAAAATGGATCTCAATGGGACCTAAGTGCCATTACTTTAATCCAGATTCAGCTCATAGAGCTTGCCCAGTTGCTCTTTGGAATAAAGATGGTACAGGAGGAAATTACAACAAGCCAGTGTGGTGCAATGATTTGAACACTGGACTACCATTTTGGAGACTAAGGTTTGAATAACTACTCAGCCATAGAAACTCAGTGGATGATCTTGGACAAGTCACACTCATTCATCCCCAGAGGAAGATAAGGGCAAACATGATCTGCACAAATCTTGTCAAGAAAACCTCATGACAGGGTTCCCTTGGGGTTATCATAGAATGGAAACAACTTGAAGGCACACAACAACAGCCAATACTCACTCCAGGAGACTGATCCCTTGCAAACATTGGCCAAGTATGCCAGTCCATTTCATGCCGGTATTGTTTGTGCTCTGTTTCCCCAAAGCCATATACATACTGTGATGGTAAACGAGTTGAAATCTGAATGAACATGTCACTGAAGATGAAACTAGGTAATTGTGAATCCCAGCTGCAAAAAAGAGCAGGTTGTTGTTGACAGGAATAAGTGACCAGCAATCAAATATTAATGATATATAAGGACCCCGAGATTAGAAGTCTCTTTTGGTTTAGATTTTAGTGCTTGAAGAAATGTAGATATGAAGTAAAAAGTTATTTGACCTTTTCTGATATGAGCCTAATATACTTTTGTTTGCACCTCGGCTACTTCCCAAACCCATCGTCATTCTCTCATTATTTTGGACAAAAATACCATTAAAGTTTTCCCCAAAATCCAGCATTTTGCACCCAGACTGCCTACCTGAGTCTCAGAGTCTACAAAAATGCCAATACCTGCCCCCTAAGTAGTGAAACACAATAGTGCAAAATGGGAGCTCAATAATCTTTGGAAAAGTCATAACTGATGAAAAAAACCTCTGCAATGTGTTAAGAAAACCCTCAAAAACCTTATTATAGTTGTTCAGAAATTCTCATGTTCTATTGTGTTCAAATTCTCAAATTCTATTGTTGTTATTGTTGTTGTTATTTCCTGTCATAACTCCAAACTTTGAACTCTAGTCAGCTTACAATTAAAAAGATCAATACAGCTAAAAGGGTACATTATAAAAAGTTAACGTTAAATTGGAATTAATCCATTTATAATATTAGAATAAATTAATGAATTTAAAATGAATTAAAAGATAAAAAACAATTAAAATAGTTCCATTTAAAACAGTACAGCAGACTTAGATTTTTTTTTTTAAAAAAAAACCTTTCTGTTTAAAAAACCTGTTGGAGTCAAAAGTCTTTGTCTGCCAATGGAAGGAATTTAGGGAAGAGGCTATTGTGGCTTCCTTAGGAAGAGAGTTCCAGAGTCCAGGGGCAGTGAGTGCAAAGGCCCTATCAAGAAAACCTTCAACTGGCAATTTTATAAAAGCTAAATAAGGGGCTCAGGATGTTGAAATATAGGATGACACCTTTTTCCCTGGCCATCATGCAGCCAGCAGGGACATCAACAGAAGCATGCTATATACCTATGGTACTGCAAGGAAAATTTCAAACAAATCAAAGCTTTTGGAAACGCTTTCACAGAAACTAATCTGCTTAGAATTTGACTGTCACAAACACCAGATTTCCACCAAGCATTTTACCAATACCTTCATTTTAAGAAATTGTTAAAACACAAGGGTTCAATAAAGGGATCTTCTTTCAAATGATGTAATGAAGGCAATAACAATGATCAGAAATCCTTCAGAATTTGAGGGGAAAATACTTTAAAGCTTGGAAAGGTTTTCAGTTATCTATAATATATCTGTGTTGTGCTTCTCTGTTTAATAGTGTACTTTATCTATCTATGCTGTCTGATCTTTTGATATATGACAGAAATTGGAGAGAAAAGGCTAAGCTAAGGCTTGGTCTGTTGCCTGCTGATCCGAATGGAAACAGGGGAAATTCTTTGGTCCACAAAGCATTTACTGAAAAGCTTACAGCAGAACTAAATACTTAGAGAGGTTTAAACCACAAAAAACAGTTCCACAATTCCTTTTTATGGCTGGTCCCACACATCTTTAATAGGTACCTGGCAGATAAAAGGTGTTCTTTTCCACACCAGGAATAACTGTCTCTTTTGAATGTTTTTGCTTATTTCTGATAGTAACTTACCTAAACTACCAAATTAACTGGAAACATTTTAAGACTTTTTAAAAGTAAAATTTTAAAACACAAGATGAAGTAAAACTATTTGTCCATGCTTATCTGCCTTGCGTTATAGTTATAGTTGCGTTAAATTCAGTGACCATTGAATTTGACTAAAAGGCAACCAGACACATTAATTCAAAATGGTCCTCTGGATGTGGCCTATATTTTTATAGGGGTACAGTGTTCCAAAATCTATTGTATACCTTAAAATATTATGATTTACAAGATGATGGATATGACACTCCACATATTCAAAGTGTTCTTCTGTTTTTAATTCATTTAGTAATTTTCAGAGTCCAGAATAGCTGCACACAATAAATTATTTTGCAATAATTGCTTTTTAAACTTCCTATGCCTTCCAAATATTATAATCTCAAGGATTGTCTTTAAGATTATGGAAGACAGAAAATCAGACCATGATACTTTTGCATTAAAATAATAGCAGTTTTGTACATGGGTTGTACAGTAAATAATCTGAATAGATATCCTTGCCTATTTTGTAATGGAAGTCACTGAGAGGAAGAAGGTTATTGTTTCCCTGTTACATAGTTTGTTCACATTATAGGGACTTCTTCAGGGACTTTTAGGTTTTATTTTCTCAAAATAAGGTAAAAGGGAAAGTGAAAAGGGTTTTCTGCTATTGTCTTGTGTGTGTGTGTGTGTGTGTGTGTGTGTGTGTGTGTAAAAGGTAAAGAGTTTAAATATGTTAGCCATAATAATCAAGTTGTATAGAGTGGTTTCATACTTCCAGGGGGCAATCAGTGTAAGCATGTATGATAAATCAATACACAGTTTTGAAGACGTGAAGCCAAATATTCTTAAAATAACAGAATAAAAACTAACGTAAAAGGCAGATTTGGATAAAATAACTTAGAATCATATGATTAATTATGATATTGAGAATTTGGAAATATATCTAATGTGATACCAGCAGCGCAATTGTAATTGTATTGGATTTAATTGCTGTGTGAGGGCTATTGTGAGATATTACGTATGTTTCTCACTTCAACTTGTTGTACAATGGAAAACTGTGCAGGTTCCCTCCCTTCTATTAATTTTTAAAAATCAATATCTGTCTAATGCATTGATTCCTGCATTAGTAAAAATCACATCATTTTGTACAGGCAGAGGAAAATGAAAATTTCTCCCATTCTGGTTCAATTTCATCATTTCCAATTCACATTCTCAGTTTATTCCTTTAATGTACTGGACACTCTGCATGGAATTCCATGTAAATTTAGGTGTCTTACTATTCATTTTGGTGCACCTATTTGCAAGGCTTCCATCGATTAAAGTGTTTCTATGCACTTGTAATGTGTGAATTTTAGTCATGTACAGTTTAAAAATATATGTTTGACTTTGTTCAATTTCTTTCTATGAAATGCATAATAAGTCTTGCAAGTTTACAGATTTCCAAGGGAAACACATTCACTTCCAAAGCAGGAGGAGAATTGCTATTACCATTCGACTCTGTATATCTAATCATTTTTTCCCTATCCCCTTATACTTAAATCTACTCCAAGTATAAATAAGGCCATTTATATTACATTGTCAGTTAGGGAGAAGAAGCCAAACAATTATTCCAAGCTCTGTCATTATATCATTAAACACACAGTGCTGAATATAGCCACATTACAATATAAAACACCCACTTACATGACTGTCCCAGTGCTTCTGCGCTGAATTTGTATACCAAATGGATTGTTTTGAACTGAAACATCATAGAGACGATTTTCAGGGGTGCTTGCAGGAGTGCTGGGGAGGTTCAATGGGACAGGAACTTCATATCTTTTATTACTATAATCAAAAATCTACAAAAAAAGAATAGGTATTAGACTTACAGAAGATAAGGATCTGAACATGTGGAACCAATTTGATTAAGCTTAAAAAGGAGCTGGCTATTATTAGGGAAGTAAAATTCTAGAGAATGTTCTGTATTTTGCCCTGGGTTGCATGATGGAAAAATGAAGGAAGAGAAATACTGTGCACAGTCCTGTTGGCTCTATAAATGTGTCAGTTGATCACGGGATAGGCATTTGCACATAAGTAGTGCTAAAATACCCACTAGCTGTATAGCAGTAGAGGAAATAGCAAAGGAAGTTATTCTATCAAAACATTTCTGCCCTCCAATTTCTCTAAAAACCAAGACAGCTTTCTCTTCTATTATCACACAACAGCTGCATAAAAGTGTTTCTATGGTCAGTTATTTCCACTCATTTAAACTATTTTGGAACTAGCATGGTGTAGTTGTTTGAGTGTTGGGCTATGATTCTGGAGACCAGGAATTGTATCCCTGTTCAGCTATGAAAACCCACTGGGTTTTCAACCCACTGGGTGAACAGAAATGGTAAAGGAGCACACAACAACAAAAGCTATTTTACTTGAAAGAAAAGTGAACAACTATGATAACATGATTTCTTTGGAAAGGCCTATCAATGAAACAAGATTGGATGCTGTACTGATCTTTTCTCTGATTATTTAAGGATGGGGGAAAGCTCTATAAGAATGAAAGAAAAACTTGTCTACAAACACATGTTTTTCTGACATATTTTGTAAACAACATACATAACAATGCATTTAATATTTTTACCTTAAACTGAAGCATGTGGTTTTCATGATATTTAACCTCCAAGCGCAGTGTGTTAATAGGAGTTATGGCCAGTTTTGCAGATCTAAAAGATCTCTGGCTTGTGCTAAGGTCTGCAGTAAAACCAGAAGATGTGTACTGAACCTTGTCAACAGTATAACCAGCATTGTTATGGAAGTAACAGTATGGAACTCCTGGAGTAGGGGAAGCCTGAAAAAAAAAACATTTTGCTATAACATATGTAAGAGCTAATCAGTTAGGAAATGTTAAAGGAATTCAGCAAATTCAGTATTTCTGTACTAATGATAGACAAATTCACACAGAACTCATTGCAACTAGTTCAGCTTTTCAAAATATATTCAAAGAATTTGGGGCAGAGTTGGAATTTAGTGTTTTTGAAAGAGTTGTCCAAGATATTTCATATAGAAATTGGGGGTTCAGACCCTACTACTGTTCTCCCTCCACAACCCAAACTGCTACTGAAATTAGTAAATAACAATATTCAGCAGGGAAATCTGACTAGTAATGGAAGAAGCCTATAATTCAGTTCCAGTTGCTCAGGGGCATGCTTTGCCATGGAGGTGCACTGCTGCAGTTTCTAATGCATCCAGATCAAATTTAATCAATCAAGAAGCACTGGAAACCAGATAAATGCACAAACCACATAGTCCAATTCAGGTCCTGATTTAGTGCTTTAGAAAACAGTCTGATTCAACTCAGATTAATTCTGAGGCTGTCTGATTCAACTTGGGCCAAAACCCCAAAGTGAGACTCTATAATCAAAACTTAATTGAAAGTCCATGGGTAAGTCATAAACAGGTCAAAACTTGGAACAGTATTGGGTGTAACTTGAAAGCATGAAAGATCCTTATGAGGGTGTGCCAAAAAATTAGAGAAATAAGTGGAGCAATGTTGGTACTTGCTTCAAGTTATTTTAGTAAAAGAGCCTTCACTCCCTCCTTCTTCCTCTTCCCACTCCCTCTCTCTTCCACATATTCTTTTGGCCCTGAGATACCACACTACAGAAGCACGTTTCTTGGAATTGCAAGGCCATCACTAAAAACACAGCATCAAATTAATGTTTAGAATGAGCACCAAAAATAAAAAGTCGAGACTTTAGGATTTTCTCACTTCAATTATGCTAGTGGGAAACAGGAATGAGATAATTTCAGCATACTTGAAAGAATCAGAAAGATTGCAAAAATATTTCTTAACAAAGAAACAACCTTTTAAAACAAAGATGCAACAACTGAACATAAACAGAAAACATGCAATGTTGTGTGAATGGGAAAATAAATACATTGCAATACAGAGAGAAGGGAATACCCTTGTCATAGAGATTAGCTAGCTGAAATTCTGCTACAATGCAACTTTTTTCCCACTGTTTCTAGATTCTATTTTGATTTTGAAATCACATACTTGACAATGATGATATACAAAACCAAACTAAGAAGAAAAGTGAAAGGGCTTAGTCAATTGTAATGAGAATTTATTCAATTATATTACACTAAGGGTGCATTAATCTAGAATTAATGCAGTTTGAGACCATTTTATATGCTATAGCTCAAGGCTACAGAATCAAGGGATTTGTAGTTTGGCTAGGCACTCTTTTAGTAAAGACCTTGTAAAACTACAACTCCCATGATTCCACAGTATTGAACCATGTCAGTAAAAGGGCTGTTAACTGCATTAATTCCACAGTGTAGATGACTGGTGTTTTGGCCTATAACTCCCAGAAATCCCAACCAGTTTACCAGTGGTTAGGATTTCTGGGAGTTGAAGACCAAAACATCTGGGGACCCACAGGTTGAGAACCACTGGTGTAGATGCAGCTTCAACCAACACACATCTAAAATGCAAAAATTTATATAAACATATACAGAAAGCAACTTTTTAGTCATTAGACCACTTGATTTTTACACTACCGCCATCATCACCATCGTCATGCTTACCTCCCAGATACAGCCTAGCGCTTGACAATTTGCTTGTGTTGCATCTTGATAAGGATAACAATCAAATTTATCACTGTCTTTAGAGACTTGGTTCCAGGAGACTGTGTGTGGTTCACCTAGTTTAAGCTGAAGACCTGTTATATGGGCAACCTATGAAGAAAATAATAATAATAATAATAATAATAATAATAGTTTTGATTATTGATGTCGCCATACCAGGTGACAGTCGGATTGATGAAAAACAACAAGAAAAACTCAGCTGCTACCATGACCTCAAGATCAAACTGCAAAGACTCTGGCAAAAACCAGTACAGGTGGTCCTGGTGGTAATTGGCACACTGGGTGCTGCGCCAAAAGATCTCAGCCAGCATTTGGGAACAATAAACATTGACAAAATTATGATCTGTCAACTGCAAAAGGCCACCTTACTGGGATCTGCACGCATCATCCGAAAATACATCACACAGTGTTCGATTTGTGATTTTGTGATACGAAATCCGGCATATCTAACTTGTTTGCTGTGTCATACTATGTTGTTGTGTCAATAATAATAATAATAATAATAATAATAATAATAATAATAATAATAATAATAATATACTACATCACAAAAATGGATATCATTCATCTTGTCTACTGTACAGTTAACATTCCAATTTTTTTAATTTATTTTTATTCAGAAAAGAGATATAATTCTTCACTATGTTTCTTCTTAAAGATAGCAATGAGTTCAGCAATTTTCTTCCCAACAAAAATATATAGGTTTTCAAAGACACTTTGTAAGTTGGAATGTATTATGTGAAAAATTCACGTGTGGTTGTTTTGCACAAATACAAATGCAGAAAACAATATTATTGTCTGCACATGAACTATTATTTTCTATGCAAATCAATCACATGGAAGTTTACACAAAATGGTAGTATTTTCTACACACATGCAAATTCTGTTCAAGAAATAATATTTGAATCCAGCACTATTATTTCCTGCACATAAAATGTTATTTGCTTTTTGAAAAAATAACCACATGAAACGTTTACAAAAAATTAGTCCCAAACTGCAAAAATTCTTGTCTGTATAGGGTTCTTCTCAGGAGGGTTTCTCAATAGTTTTTTCTATCATGTTATAAATATTTTCAAACTTTTTTTTCCTTTTATTTAGAGCAGGGGTCCCCAAACTAAGGCCCGGGGGCCGGATGCGGCCCTCCAAGGTCATTTACCTGGCCCCCACCCTCAGTTTTATAATATAATATTTTTATATCATTTTAAACAATTTAATATATTGTATATACATATAACATTGATAATAATATTATACAATATAATTCTAATAATACCATATAATAATATTACAGTATAGTGGTATAGTTCAATATATATAATGCTAATATTGTGTTATGCTAATAATATAATATATTGTATGTACATACAGCTGCTCTGAGTCCCTTTCGGGGTGAGAAGGGCGGGATATAAATGTAATAAATAAATCTAGTAAATGAATAAATAAATAAATAATTTTAGACTTAGGCTCGCCCAAAGTCTGAAATGACTTGAAGGCACACAACAACAACAACAATCCTAATTAACTTGACTATCTCATTGGCCAGAAGCAGGCCCACACTTCCTATTGAAATCCTGATAGGTTTATGTTGGTTACAATTGTTTTCATTGTTGTTGTTGTTTTGCACTACAAATAAGACATGTGCAGTGTGCATAGGAATTTGTTCATTTTTTCCCCTCCAAATGATAGTTTGGTCCCTCCACAGTATGAAGGATTGTGAACCGGCCCTCTGCTTTAAAAGTTTGAGGACCCTGGTCTAGATGGTCTTTGAAGGTCTCTTTGCTTAGCTACGGCCTTATGAGACCATCTAGATGACTTTTGGAGGTCACTTTCCTTACCTATGGTCATATGAGACTATCTAGATGGCCTTACCTATGGTTTTTTTTAAAAAAAATCATCTTGGTGGCCTTTGGGAGCCCCTTTCCTTACCTATGGTCTTATGAAACCATCTAGATGGTCTTTGTGGGTCCCTTTTCTTATCTATGGTCTTCTGATGGCCTGATGAGATCATCTAGTTGGCCTTTGAGGGTCCCTTTCCTTACCTATGGTCTTATGAAACCATCTAGATCAGGGGTCCTCAAACTTTTTAAGCCGAGGGCCGGTCCACAATCCTTCAGACTGTTGAGGGGCCGGATTATCATTTGAAAAGAAAATACGAACAAATTCCGATGCACACTGCACATGTCTTATTTGTAGTGCAAAAACAACAACAACAACAACAACAATGAAAGAACAATACAATATTTAAAAATGAAAACAATTTTAACCAACATACATTTATCAGGATTTCAATGGGAAGTGTGCTCCTGCTTCTGGCCAATGAGATAGTCAAGTTAATTAGGATTGTTGTTGTTGTTGTTGTTGTTGTTGTTGTTGTGTGCCTTCAAGACATTTCAGACTTTGGGCAAGCCTAAGTCTAAAATGTATTTATTTATTATTTATTTATTTACTGCATTTATTTACTACATTTGTATCACACCCTTCTCACCCCAAAGGGGACTCAGAGTGGCTTACAAATTATATGTACATACAATATATTATATTATTAGCATAGCACAATATTAGCATTATATATTACTATATTGAACTATACCACTATACTGTAATATTATTAGCAATATTATATGTAATATAGGATATATAATTAATAATATTATATGGTATTATTAGTGTTATATTGTATTACATTATAATATTATTATCAATATGATATGTATATACAATATATTATATTATAAAACTGAGGGCGGGGGCCAGGTAAATGACCCCGGAGGGCCACATCCGGCCCCCGGGCCTTAGTTTGGGGACCCCTGATCTAGATGGTCTGTGGAGGTCTCTTTGCTTACCTATGGTCTTATAAGATCGTCTAGAGCAGGGGTCACTAAACTAAGGCCCTCCAAAGTCATTGACCTGGCCTCTGTCCTAAACCTTAGACTTAGGGTTGACCTAAGTCTGAAACGACTTGAAGGCACACAACAACAACAACAATCCTAATTTTGGACTATTTCATCCTAGTCCGGCCCCCCAACAGTCTGAGGGACTGTGAATCGGCCCTCCACTTAAAAAGTTTGAGGACCCCTGATTTAGAGCAACTAAAGCACTTAATGAATCTCATCATTTGGAGTGAGAAAAGGAAAGAAAGGTAGTTTTAAAAGCTACCTTGTGAGTAATAGATCTTTGTCCATAGGCATGAAAGGGAGCATGGGGTAACCTGTGCTCATTTTTGACAAGTATTTAACAAAATTCAAACATTTCTTGATATTAAGCAATGAAAGAATGTGGTGGGAGAAGGACTGTAGGAGAACCGAAACCACTTACATCAATTTGGAATCAGGGGCTCAATAATAATAACAATAACAATAACAACAACAACAACTTTATTTATACCTCACCACCATCTCCCAGAAGGACTCGGGGCAGCTTACAGAAGAACATACAAATGCCATAACACGTAAAAAAAATCACACTACAGCACTGTTGTTTTACTTTGTCTGGCATAATTCCATACTATGGAACACAAGCATTTGTAGTCTGTAGTTATTAGAGTTTTCTTGCTGAGAATTCTATTGGCCCATTCCAAAACCACCAATCTCAAGATTCCATAGCATGAAACCACCACAGTAAAGTTAAATAACAGTATATGTCGGTCAGCAGGGTGTTATGATTTTAGTATTGGACTGAGACTCTAGAGAACAGGGTTAAAATCTCCACAGCCAATGGAAACCCATCATGGACAAGTCACATTCTATTACCCTCAAAGGAAAACAAGGTCAAAATTTTCTCTGAACACTTTTCACCAAAACAACTCTATATGTTTGCCTTGGGCTCACCATAACAACTTAGAAGCTCAAACCAACAATCACTGTGCATATCAAATAGGTTTTCAAAGTTTTGGCTTAAATCTGTTTCCTTCTTATTTTTAACACTCATCTTAACTTGCATGGACAAGACAATCTTTTCCATGTTCGAAATATCTATTAGGGCTGTGCAAAACTATAGTTAGTCCTGTAAGTTGTTAGTAATTCGTTAGATTCGTGCAAACAAATCACTATTAAGAAACATGCAAGAAAGGGGGAGAATTTTTTAAAGAATCAAAATACTCATCAATAACTTTTGTTAATATTGTGTAACCTTTGAAAGCCTCCCAAAGTCAGTTTAATTTTCAGTATAAGCATTAAGCAACTTTGGTAAAGTGAAAGAGGCCACTGCTAGTATTTAAATTAAGATCAAGGCAGCTTGTCAGTCACCATAAAGAAAGGCAGCTGAGGCGTGACTAACTGAGCTGGACAGGAAACTGAGAAGACAACATTCTGGGAAATGTAGTTTGGGAAGGTGAGGTCCCCATGGAAGAAAATTTAAAAGGACCTGCCCTAAACTACATTTCCCAGAATCCAGTGCTCAGCATCAGAAATGATCAATGAGGGCTCCAGCAGCCAGCCGTTTAGTCAATCTTATAATAATAAATAAAATTATTAAATCTGCAAAGAGGACTAAAGTAAGTAAATAATAGTATAAATCTGTGCAAAGTTGAAGTTCTATGGTTAATTGTGTGTCATATAAACACACTGTTAGACAGACATTCAAGAAGATTGCTGTTGTCACTTTTTGAGGGATAAATGTTTTTGTCTAAACTTTTGAAAATCCCCAAAAATCAGTAGATGTGTGACTCTTTCTGAAACTTGGGGGGGGGGGGTGGATGCCCTGGGTTAAAAAATGTGTTACTTCGTTATAGTAACAAAAAAAATTAGGTCCATAATTTCGGAAACAGCCTCCAAAACTATTCGCCCCCCTCCCCAATTTTGTAATGTGTATTAAAACTTTTTTACATTGATTGCACAGGCCTAATATCTATACTTAGTGAATCTGGTTGGGACAGTGAGCAATAAATTCATTTTAGTTTTTAGTTATGGGGGAAGCAAAAATATTCCCAAATGTTTTCATTCAGATTTTTTTTAAAAAAATCAGGCTTAAAAGTGAAAAATTGATGGATGTGTAAAGGCCATGCATTTCTTTTATTTTTGTTTGGTAAATATATTCCCTCCTCCCAGGTCAAACATCATGACCAGATATCTTTGAAATGACCAGATATAACACATGAGACTTCTATTTGAAACATTTCTTTTCTAGGAATTTATGAAAACATTCATCACCATTTACCTTATCTGCAGCAATATAATTGACATTGACAGGATAATTCTGAGCCACGTTGTTTGATGTGACTTTCACTTCTGTAAGTTCTAGAGATAATCCAAAGATCTTGACTTCCTGAAATTCTAAGTTATTTGGGTCTTGGTAACCATTGTGTGCCACAGACATAGTTAAGACATCCTGGAAGACATCAAAAATACATACACTGTTGTTAATGGTTGAGGGGCTGATAAAGCAGTAAAACAATGGTTCATGTGTGTGCTTTATTTGATTATTTTTAATAATTTCAGCACAAAGTCTTCTAATGTAAATACAACATGAATTGGATTATTCCTTTCTTACACTACTATCCATTTTTCTTATGCATTGTGTCCTATTATATTATAATCCTTAAGACCAGAAACTATCCAATCAACAATTTGTAAGTTGCTTTGGAAATATATACCCAGTCCACCTTTCTCCCTATTATTCTTATTAAGAGTTACAGCATGATTATGCACCAGTTCTAATTTTTTTAACAATAATCAAATGAAAATCTGCCTGTCAGGTTATAGGACCACCATAGCAGTAAATCATATCTCAATTTAAAGACAAGGAACATTTGAAAGAAACCTGGTGAAAATTTAAGAAATCACTACAAACAGGCCACATCACTAATAACAAAATAAATGGATGTGGAGATGACAACATCTAGAAAAACCTGACAAGTTCCAAGAAGCATGTTATTGGAAAGGGCTTCTTTAAAAATGTTCACTTCCATCACATTTTTGTGCTTAAGAAATGTTTACATGAACAGATATATAGGCAAATAAAATAGGTAGGCATTTTTAGAAGTCTCTATCACTCTCTCTACCACTATCAAGTATCACAGTACTGTGCATTTAGATGTCATTACAGTCTGGGGAAATCTAAAGCAAATTGCTTGCTGCAGACACCCTACATTCTTAAAATATAAATCTATCTATTTATTTTTGTTTGCAATGGCTACAGTGGTCCCTTGTTATCTACTGGGGTTTTATTATAATACCAAAACTCATGGATGCCTAAGTCCCAATAGTCAAGTAAAATGATTTCCTTTATATAAAATGGTAAAACATTATATGTCTTTCAAAAGTGTGTATGGTTGAATCCATGGATACAGAGGGCCTGCTTTATCCCAAGTCAAGATCTGCGGGAATATTAAGGCAAAATCCTTAAAATAACAAGCAAAGGGTTGTGGTTGCTAAAGAAGGAAAAGCAGTAAATATCTGGAGGGGTTCTTGGGGCATCCTCCTTTTTACCTTCACATCTCTCCCCTGCCTTTAAAGGTAAAAGTAAAGGTTTTCCCCTGACATTAAGTCTAGTCATGTCCGATTCTGGAGGGTCATGCTCATCTCCATTTCTAAGCTGAAGAGCCAGCGTTGTCCATAGATGCCTCCAAGGTCATGTGGCCAGCATGACTGCATGGAGCACCGTTACCTTCCTGCTGGAGTGATACCTATTGATCTACTCACATTTGCATGTTTTTAACAGCTTGGTTTAAGCAGTTTACGCCACTGCATCACCGGGGGCCTTTAGTAAAGTAATACCAATTTTGAGGAAGGGTGGAAGTCCAGAGCATAGCCAATGTGCCCTTTACTACACCACATTTTTGGATTAACATAAATAACACCTTTGGGCTGAAAATAGTAGGGTTTCAGGCCACACTGCCTTTCAATGGCAACATCAGTCTCTTCTTCAACAATAACAAGAAGTCTATCAGACCACTCTAGCTCCACACTATCCCTGAATTTAATATTTAAGAGTATTGTGAAAGAAAGAGAAATTTGTACTGAGAATCCAAGAGAACTGGAAAACTAACCTGGGGGGAAAGAAGGCAGGAGAAAAGTAGACTGATGATAGAAATCAGTATAGACATTCTCCCTCTCATGATAGAACTAGTACTATCAGCCTAGTGAGAAAAAAGCCTTCCACTAAGTGCTGTTAATTATTCATCCTAGTCTAAGAAGAGAATACCAGATGTACAACACATGTTCCTCAGAATGCAAGTGTTGGTTACAATCTGAAAATAAAAAACCATTTATGTGCAATTAATTCATTTTTTTCAGTAGCAAAGATACAGCCACATTATTACTGATGGGAACATTTAAAAATAGTAGCAAAGAAGGATCAAGAATGTGGAGAAGGAATAAAAACTAATGAGGAACATAATAGTCCATTTGTAGTATATCTCTAACTTCTCACTTAGCTTTATAGGAACAAGATATGACCTTTCCAAATGGTGCAGAGGGAAGATCACATGCCAAATTGTCTTTTTCTAATGAATGAAAAACTTTCAGGATTTTATTTTTAAAACTAATAAAATTCTTAGTTACTGCTGAGATATACAACAGTAAAGAACCTCTTGGAAAATATAACAAATTCCTTTTTAAAATACATAATTCCCAGTACTGATCTTCCCATTATTATATTTGTTCAGTTCATTTGAATGTTGTAGCCTGATCTTTCTTTAGGACATATTTAGAACAGGCATATTTATTTTATAAAGCTTGAAACAAATTGAAGAGACAATCTTAAATAACTCCCCACTTCAGAATGATGGATTGATTGCAAGCTGCACTGCAGTAATTGTTATGGTTGCTCCAGCAACTGTTATGACTATAAGACCCAGAGAAAAGCAGTGGGGGATACATAGAAGCAGCGAAGGGGACCTTTAAAAAGAATAGGAAAGTGGGGGGCATTTGACTATGCAGAAAAAAGCAGTAGAGTTCAAGCATGTTGAGGAAGAATATAGAATAAATTAGGGAGAGTAAAAATGATGATGACTCATGGAACGAGAAGAATGAGACTTTTTTTTTTTTTGCTGGAAAGGAATATATAGAAGCATTAGCAAGAAGATGGTCACAGAAAAAAGATCAATCATAGCTTAGGCAAGTCTATCAAAATTGACAATGAGGGACTTCCGGGTATGGCATCATGGCGACTGGGTGAGTGATCGCGGAGTTCGCGATCACCGTTCTCTTCATTGACCGGGTAGGGCAGTTTTTTCGCCCACTCTCCGGGACGGATCGAGTTTCCTGGAGACAGCAAACCCACAAGGCTCTTTTTTTTGGATCCCAGGGCTGGTCTCCCTCAAGGAGGCCAGCTGAAGGATCTGAATCGGAGCGGGGTAGCGGGTCGGGAGAGACGGAAGGGCAGAAGGCCCGAACAGAAGCCGGGCTATACTTCCAAGATCGAGAGGAAATACAATAAGATACAGAAAAAAGGTGGTTTAAGAGTGGATCGACCCACAGATACCAGAAACAGGAGTCGGCTTGAAGAAAGGAGATGAGAACAGAGAGGACAATGTTTAAGGTAACCGACCAGATCTAAAACCTAAAACCTAAACCCTAGGGGGATAATGGAAGAAATATGAGGAATAAAGAGTCAAGTCAATAGAGACTAACCTTTATTGAGGGAAATTGCTGTTGATTGCTGTGAGAAACCTCAGGTCTTGAGCTGCACTGAAAGGGTTAAGGCTGGATCCGGAAGAGAAGAGGAAAAAAATAAAAAGACCTGGAGTGGCTATTGTTTAGTCTACTGAGTTCATTGAAGGCCAGCAGACCCTGATAAGAGAGAGAGAGAGAACACGGAAGCGCGCAAGCGGAAGTCAAACTAAAGAGAAATCAAGAAGGCAGCCTCAGCTACGACGGCCACAAGTGCGTGGCGGACTGGGAAGGGGAAAAAGAGTGAGCCTTAGGACTCTGGCCTTTGGACTCTGGGCTTCGGCTTGGGGACAAGAGAGGAGGAGTAACGAGGAGTAGCGAGGACGAGAAGCAGATGGGAAGGAGAGACGAGACGGGAGACGAAAGACGGGAGACGGCGCGTGGTGTGAGTGCGAGGCGAGAGGAGCGTGGACGAGAAGCAGACGCGGAGACGCAGAGACGAGGAGGTGGTGCGAAGCTCCCGAGGCGAGGACAGACGAGGACGAGAAGTAGACGGGTGAAGGGATCGGAGGAGGCGAGAGGACGAAAACGGACTGTAATAGGAGAACTACTGAAGAGGGACTGCAGATAAAGAGGAGAAGTATATGAACTTGTGGGTGAGATAAGGAAAGATTAGACTGGTTAAAGCTGTGGGAGGGTTAGGATAGGAGGATCAGAAGAAGAAGGGGGGAGAAAGAGGAAAGAATAAATTATTAAGTAAAGTACGAGGGGTAAAGAATACATAGACTGGATAGAACCTAAGACAGGGCGTCGGGGCAGAAGGTGTATTTAATCAACTCTTTAGGCTTTCTCTGAAGCTAAGAAAGCAGTGTTTACTCTTCTAGTATGGTTGGGTACAAGAGAGGGACACTGGATATTAGAGAGTTCTAGATAAGGTGCTAGGTTAAGATTAACCCCAAATATAAAAAAAAAAAAGAGGAGGGGTGCTTGAAGGTCAAAAAGAGGAAACATACCTTAAACCAAAAGCGTTCATACTCATTTATTTATATCGAGAAAAATACATTTCATATTTACGATAAATATTAATCAAAAAAAATTAACTCTTATCAATTTCACTATTGATTTCTGTTTTTGTATAAATTAATTTGGTATAAATTAATTAATTAATTTCAATAACATTTTATAATTCAAAAAAAAAGGAGCTGACTCATCAAATTAAGTTTAAGGAGCATAATCTAAGTGACTATATAGAAACCTACGTGATAATAGAATTAGCCTTGAGCGTAGTAGTTGATAAGACTATTGACATAATACTGTATAACATCCAATCCTTACAATAGCATAACCAAAGAAGATGTCAACGCAAAAATTGAAGATAGAAGAA
The DNA here is from genome assembly GCF_035594765.1 of Anolis carolinensis. Taxonomy (NCBI): domain Eukaryota; kingdom Metazoa; phylum Chordata; class Lepidosauria; order Squamata; family Anolidae; genus Anolis; species Anolis carolinensis. Next base: position 265,689,258 of record NC_085843.1, read on the forward strand.
AAAAAAGCTACTGGGAGAAAAGGATCATTTTCGGATGAGATCAATCTAAAAGATGTGATGAGAGAACTTCAGAAAATCACAGAAAGTCAAAAAAACCTACAGGAGCAGATGATAGACATGAGAAAAGAATTATCAGAAGAATTTATAGAGGTGAAGAAAGAAATAAAAGATTTACAAAGAGAGATGAAGGAAGTCAAAGAAGACAAACAGAAGATGGAGAAGAATCAGGACAAACTTCAAGCAAGATTGGATAAACTAGAAGCAAAGAACATCAGACTAGAAGAAAGACAAGAGAAATTGGAAATGAAAGAGTTAGAGTTTCAAGTTCGAATAAGAAACATTATAGAAGAACCTAAAGAAAACTTGAAACAAATCACAACTCAAATCCTAGCTGATCTCTTACAAGTACAGGACGATGAGATGGAAGATAGTATCGAAAGAGCCTACAGAGTCACTACTAATTACTCCAAAAAACATAAAGTAGCAAGAGATGTGGTAGTACAATTCGATAAAAAGAAAATAAGAGAAGAAGTACTGAGGACAAGCAAAAAAAATACGATTCGTTACAAAGGTCAAAAAGTAACAATACTCAAAGAACACCCTGCCAGTACGATGCAAAAACGTAAAAAATATACGTTCCTGACAGAAGAACTAAAAAGACGTCACATCCGCTTTCGGTGGGAACGGAAGGAAGGAATCATGGCAACCTACAATAACGAAAGAATATGGCTAACATCGGAAGAGAAGGCGAAGGAATTTTATATGAACTTAATGAAGAAGGAGATCGGACCAAACCCACCGGTACTAGACCTCGAGAGAGAGAGAAAGAGAGCTAGAACTATATCCCCCGAAAAAGTCCAGCAAGTAACCACATTACGAACACCAAACCTAATAAATCTAGAAGAGGAAGAGGAAGAAGAAAGAGGACCCTCTCAAAACCAGAACTAACTTAATTTAAAAAAAAAAAAAAAAAAAAGAAGAAGAAGGGAAAATGCAAATAAAATGTTATTCCAATAATATTAACGGTTTGAACGCACCCAATAAAAGAAATAGTTTATTTAATCACCTGCAAAAGTTGAGACTTGATTTAATAGCTCTGCAAGAGACACACATCTGCCATAAACATACCTCACACCTAATCCAAAGAAAACTAGGGAAAGAATTCATTTCATCGGCCTCGGGGAAAAAAAAGGGAGTGGTCTTGTACATAAACCCAAAACTAAACCCAGAACTAGCATTTAAGGACGATGAGGGAAGAATGGTGGGAGCAAAAATCAGGGTGGGCAATCAGATTATATTAACTTGCAACATCTATACTCCGAATGGACCAAAAAAAACCTTTTTAGAAACATTAAAAGGTAAAATTGCGGAACAGGAATTTGACGATTTAATGATTATAGGTGACTTCAACGGGGTTCTGGACCCGGACTGGGATAAGAAAGGAAACAGTACAAAGGGAAAAAAGAATTCAAAATCGGGCAAGTTACCCGTAAATTTTATTAAAACCTTACAAGATTGGGAGCTCAGGGATGCCTGGAGAATACACCATAGGGGAGAAAGAGATTTTACATATTTCTCAAATAGGCATAATTCATGGTCTAGAATTGACATGGCATGGATGACCCCTTCACTGATCCCAAAGGTGACTAAAATTGAAATATCCCCCAGGTACATTTCAGATCATTGCCCATTGGAATTCACATTAAATAAAACCCAAAGAGATTTAAACTGGAGATTAAATGAAAACTTAATAAAATCTGAAGAGGATATCCAAATTAACAAAAAAATTCTGAGGGAATACTTTCAAATAAACGATATAGAGGAAACAGCAATACAAACAATTTGGGATGCAAGTAAAGCTGTCACGCGTGGCCATTTCATCCAGCAAAGTGCCCGAAAAAACAAAGAGAAAAATAGAATTTTAACCAAGATAAATGAAGAAATTACCTTAAAAGAAAAAGAATCAAAATCAGAACCAAATAATAAAAAAGTCAAACAAGAACTAGAATGCTTGAGAGAACAGAAAATCCATATGGAATTAGATGAAACAGCGAAAAAACTAAAATTCATAAAACAACAACAATTTCAAAATGCTAATAAACCAGGGAAATGGCTTTCCTGGAAAATTAGGAAGAAAAAGCAGGCCCACAGTATTACAGAAATCACTTCAGAAGGAACTAATTACACGACAGAACAAGGGATAATGGCCCAATTTAAGAAATTCTATAGCAAATTATACTCAAAAGATCAGATTGAATCAGACAAAATATCCCAATTCATTTGTAACCAAAAATTGGAAAAACTATCAGAAAAACAGAGAGAGATATTAAACAAAGAAATAACGGATAAAGAAATTAAGAGAGCCATAGATAAGATGGAGGGTAATAAGGCCCCGGGACCTGATGGCCTTAGCGGCATTTATTACAAAGTTTTTGGGGAAGAAACTATACCTTATCTTAAAAAGATTATGAACCAAATTCTAGAAAATCAAAAAATTCCAGATTCATGGCGTAATGCAACAATAACTATGATTCCAAAAGAAGGACAGGACCCTAAAAATGTCAAAAATTATAGGCCAATATCCCTATTAAATTCAGATTATAAAATTTTTACAACGATACTAGCGGAAAGAATGAAAGAATTCCTGAAAGATTGGATAGGAGAGGAGCAAACGGGCTTCCTACCAAAAAGACAAATGAAGGACAATGTAAGAGAAATAATAAATATAATTGAATTTTATGAATTCACAAAGAAAGATGAATTGGCCTTACTCACTATCGATATGGAAAAAGCATTCGACAATCTAAACTGGGATTTCTTCAAATTATTAATAAGGGAATTGGACATGGGTTATAAGTTTATTAATGCGATTAATCAAATTTACGATAAACAAGAGGCAAAAATCAAAATAAATTCAGGGGAATCGCAAAAATTCGAAATATGTAAAGGAACCAGACAAGGATGCCCGCTGTCCCCGCTACTATTCATCTTTTCACTAGAAATTCTCTTAAAAAGTATCAGAGACGATCCCAAATTGATAGGAGTAAAAATAAGAAAACACAATTATAAAGTCAGGGCCTTTGCTGATGATCTTATATGTATAATAGACGACCCCATAAAAACAATACAATACTGGCTAGCTAAAATAAAAGAATATGGGGAAGTCTCGGGTTTAAAAATAAACACGGAAAAGACCATGATATTACCAAAGAATCTGACTAAAATAAGACAAGAAGAACTAAAAAAAATTTCGGGGATACAGACCAGGGGAAAAATAAAATACCTAGGTATAAATATAACGGCGAGAAACTCCCAACTATTAGAGAATAATTACGACCAAAAATGGAAAGAAATAAAGAAGGACCTAGAAAGATGGAGATATGCAAAATTATCATTATTAGGTAGAATTTCGGTAATAAAAATGACTATCCTGCCCAAGTTATTATTCCTATTTCAAAATATCCCTATTATTAGAAACACACAGAAATTCAAAACCTGGAATAAGGACCTCAACAACTTCATATGGATGGGTAAGAAATCAAGAATTAAGAGAATTTACATGATAGACGATAAGAAAAGAGGCGGACTAGGCCTCCCCGACCTGCAACTTTACCATGATGCTTGCGGCCTCATGTGGGTGAAAGATTGGTGTACACTAAGTAACACTAGAACCATAACATTAGAAGGAACAGACTTAAGGGCAGGGTGGCATGCATATTTATGGTATGGGAAAAAATCGATGGAAAAAAATTTCGGCAATCATTTTATTCGGTCTTCACTTCTAAAAATTTGGGAAAAGTATAAATCCAAATTATACCAGAAAACTCCAAAATGGATCTCCCCCCTGGAGGCATGCCAGAGAAGAGAAATAGGAGGAGCAACTTGGCCCAAATATAAAGATATCCTAATTAAGGAAAAGGGGACATACATTCTGAAAAGTCAAGAAGAGATTAACAAAGAATTCGGCAATTTGGGATGGTTCCAATACAGACAATTAAAAGAATATTATAATAAAGATAAAATACTAGGATTTGAAGAAAAAGAGACTTTTTGGGACAAGGTAATGAAAATGGAAAAAAAACAAATATCTATAATTTATACAAAATTAATAGAATGGGAAACAGAAACGGTACCAATAAAAGAAAACATGATTAAATGGGCCCAAAACCTAGGCAAAACAATACATCTAGCAGAATGGGAAAAGGCTTGGAACTCTAGATTGAAATTCACCTATGCAACCGAATTAAAAGAAAACTGGATCAAAATGTTCTACCGCTGGTATTGGACCCCCCAAAAATTATCAAATTTCAATAAGAAAATCTCAAACAAATGTTGGAAATGTAATGATCAAGTGGGTACATTTTACCACTGTTGGTGGACTTGTAAAAAGGCGAAAATATATTGGAAGAAAATCCACCAAGCAATACAAAAGATGTTGCAAATTAATATAGAATTAGATCCCAAATACTTCCTTCTTGGGATGATCAATATAGAAAAGGACAAAGACAAAGAAATTCTCTTCAATTATCTTACAACAGCTGCAAGAATAGTCTATGCCAGATATTGGAAAAAGAATGAAATTCCGGAGCTGAGCCAATGGCTAGTCAAAATATTGGAAATAATGAACATGGATAAATTGACGTATTTCCTCAAAAATAACTACGGCATTCCCAAAAAGCAAACAAATTGGGACCTGGTTAAGCACTTTTTGATTGAAAGGCAAATGAAGGTGCTAATTTAACCCCAATAGAATATGTTAATGATGGAAGAATTCAATAAAACAAAAATAAATAAATATATAAACAAAAGAGAAAAAGGCTGACACCAAAGCAGAACGAACGGAAAGACCAATTAAAGATAGAAATCTTTCTTTAAGTATCTGTGTGAGAGATGGAAGTGACCAATTATTTTATATTTTTGTTTATTTTACTTTACTTTTCCTTTTTTCTTTGTCTCTCTCTTTTATCTTTTACTTCAATTTCAACTCACTTATTGCACTTTTTTTCCTCTAAGAACCCAATGTGTTCTAAATCACGTACTGTAATTTTTATTTGAAAACTCAATAAAAAATTTATAAAAAAAAAAAAAAAAAAAATTGACAATGAGAATGTAAATGTCATAGTGGCAGATGGAGTGAAGAAGACTTTCCAAAGAGTTACACTAGGTAGATATCCTTGTTCAATAAAGTTTGAGTTTTTCTAAGACATTACTTCTGAGAGATAGGTAAGTTGGAACAGATAGGTAATCACTAATCAGAATGTTGTCTACTCCTATTTAAAATTGTGTTTTCGATTTTAATTGTTCTCCCCTTCATAATAAAGGTCTAAGGAATGGTAAATATCATCTAAATCAGTGGTTCTCCACCTGGGGTCCCCAGATGTTTTTGGCCTTCAACTCTCAAAAATCCTAACAGCTGGCAAACCAGCTAGGATTTCTGGGAGTTGCAGATCCCAGATTGAGAACCACTGATCTAAATGCTTTTACTTTTAATTGACAACAACATAAAACATACTTAAATAATAGCTGAAGAACAGTAGGCTCACAAAACAACACCAGTTCAAACCCCAAAGAAGCAGTATCTACAAGCCTGCCATTATGATATATGGTATAAACCGTTACAAAGAAAGCTGCAGATCTGTGCCTAAGAGAGTTCCTACAGAAGACTATACAACAGGAGAGCAGGAAAATGTTTCATGGCTGATTTATATAAACTCTTATAATATTTTTAAGTACATGATAGGAATGATAAAAAATATTGTCAGCTATTTATAAACAATCATTTCATTATTGTTGTTAGCACTACAATCCACATATATGTATACAGAAAGGAAAAGCTTTCTGTATAAATTTCATATTTCAATATTAATGTCAAAAATACGTAATATGATTTTACATAGGATATATTGTAAAAGGCAAATGACAAGAGAATTCTTGATAAGCAGAGAACTGCAATTAATCTTTACAAACTTTCAGAATGTCCTCAGATTTGCAGTTCCACTGCTCAAAGTTTGAACTGTTTATCACAGTCACCTGGGAAGTTGAAGATTTAATTTGTAAGTTCTAAACATAATGTATCCTATATCAAGTTATATTCCAGGATTCCTTAGAATTTGGTCTATTTTCAGTAGGACTAGGGCTCGGAAGCAGGGAAGAGATATCAAAGTCTTTCAAGCTGGTGGATGCCCACACTGTATGGCACCAAGTCAGTCTGGTGGTGGAAAGGAGTCCACATAGCCTAGTGGCACCAAACTTAGTTACCATCACTGTCATTTCCTTGGCTTAGTGGCTATCACCAGGAGCAAAATTGCTAGAGGTTGTCACTCCTTGAATGTATTGTTGCTGGTTGGGCCACCAGATCAACATGGGAAAGAAGGCGGGGGGGAGGAAACAACTTAAAGTCACACAGCAACAATATGGCAGCTATTAACCATTGCTAAATAACACGGTACATCAAATATGGATTTTGGATTTTGAAATCCTACTTTATGACAGTAGCATAAATGCTACTTTTTTGACAGCTATCAAACACTAGCAATACTAAATTCACTATCAACTATCTGATACCAACTGTCAAACAAAATATTTAGAAATATAAACATTTTTCATATTCTCAGATAATTTCTGGATTTTTGACATTAATATCCACAGAGAGCAAGAATTAGCAAATAATGTTGCTTATCTCTATTCCTGGTGAAAGCATACTTACATTGGAGACACTAAATTGATATAAGAGGTAAGCTTTATTTTCCACTGTACCTAAATTATAAAAGAAAATGCATTTTTAAAATAAATATCTTAAAGAAAAACACTGATTAAATAAAGTTGATTACCAGTAGCTACATGCCTATGCCAAACTGACTTTTGTTCACAAACAAAATCCATTATTGGCAGAAAGAAAAATAAAATGCAACTGAGAGAATCACCAAATATGGAATAACAATGGTAGGTAGGATGTAAAAGTATTTGCAAACTTTCTAAAATTTGAGGTGAATGATTGCATCACATTGAGGGATTATGACATGCTTTTAAAAATGCAAGAAGTTTTGACCACGCCACAGTAGAAACGACAGTGATTCTTCTTGTCTTGGGAGGTATTAAGAAAGGAGAGGCAGGAGGGGATTTGCACAAAAAGATCTTCATACAATGTTTGCAAAACACTTCCAAGAAATGATGAATATTATCATCATCAGTATCATCATCATCACCAATACCTTACCAACACCCCCACAACAGTGATAATATAAATTACTATTAATCTCTTTTAAACTGTTAGTTGGATAAACAGGTTTTTTTATTTCTCACTTGTGAAAACAAACACAATTAATATTTTATATCCCTATTGGGCACGTCAAATGCTGGAATTAATGTTTGAAAGGTGATAACATGTAATATGTATGTGGTGGGGCAGGTGAACATATCAAAGTATCATTGCTTTGATATGTTATTTTGGGCAAGATTCCTGACCAGTTCTGGTCATTTTATACAAATATATTAAAAAATGTTCCAAACTCTTGAGATAATATACTAATTGTTGTTGTATACAACTGTGTGTATTGTCTATTTAAAACATGAGAAGTAAAGGTCTTCTCAGCATTGAAATGTTTCTCCGTTGGCATTTTTGCTTCTAAGACCTATCAAGAAAAAACAAACAAACCAAAAGGTGGGTTCCTTATGCACCTGAACAGTAGGACCACTGAAACAAAAAATGGAAAAGAAATAGCTATATAGACTTGATAAATAAAGAATTTTAAAATGCTGGTACAGAAAGGTACATTTTGTGTGTGTTTCCTATGTTTAGGTTCAATGGAGTTACCACCATTTGCCTTGTCCACTATATTTATGCTTTTATGGCTGGATTGCTAAGGAGCAATTAAAAGAGGATAATGTTTATCTTTACACCCACTTGTTGATCTTCACACACTGCTATTAAAGGCAAAAGAGGATGGCAGGGCAATTTATTATTGCTGGTAAATTGGCAACCTTAAGCCCTACAGCTACAAAATTGCAGTCTCTGCTCTGAAATGAAGTAGAAATAGTGGGAATGTTTGTACTAAATAATTTAGAATTTACCCTGACATTCTAATATTCTGAGTTTACACGTGGGATTCACTGCACTTGTGACATTTCACTCCCACGCTCTTACTTTCAAAGTTCAAAACTTGAAAACACCACAGAGTTATAGAGAAAGAAAGCTTAATAAATGGTATGTCTATCAAAGGCGTATGCTGTTTGGAATTAGCACTGCCATTTCAGCCTCAGAGAGTTAGGATTGCAAAGCAGATGGTACCATTTCCTATAGTAACAGCTGTTAAGAAGAGCATGTGTGCACGTATCTTCAATCTTAAGCAGCAAAAGAAATGCACACAGCAGGTACTGAGCATCCAAGACTTTCAAGATCTTTCTCATCCATTTAAATGGAGTGAATTGGTTGATGAAACAAATAAAAAAGATTTCTAGCCATATTTGGCCCCCCCCTCTCTCTCTCTTTTTAAAAAAGCATTGGTTAATTTAATAAAAAAAAATATATTGAAGCATGAGAAGTACCTATCAATAAAACTAAAGGATGCCACAATTGTCCCTTCTGGGGTTCAGAAAAAACTGAAGACCTGGCTATGTATGCAGGTGTTTGAAGAATAAGTATGTGTTGGCTTCAACACGGTCTGAATTAAGGCTCTTGTATAAGGTCTGGTGGATGAATGGCATAAGCACTTTGCATTGTTTTAAACTTTGAATATTGTATTTTATGACCGTTTTAACTGTTTTAACATTTTAGTTCATTGTGTAACGGTGTAACGGCATCAATTGCCACTTGTAAGCTGCCCTGAGTCCCCTCGGGTGAGAAGGGAAGGGTGTAAATAATTGAAATAAATAAATAAATAAATAATCAGCCAATTTATTAACTCAGAAGCTCAGTCTTCTGCTGGATATCAGTAACTAGAGACAGCTTGGGAGGTTGGTTGTTCATCTGAAGAACAAAAAAAACCCCATATTTTCTATCAGAGGCAAGATCCTAAGTATAAAATACTAGACTACACCCACTGAGTCAATTGTATAAATGTTGTCTGACAATCTATACCATAATTTGGTACTTCTACATTAATGAGAGATAGTATCTAGATGTAAGTCAAAAGGCCAAACTGTTTTGGCAAACTTTATTACAATTAATAACAAATGCATTTGTAAATGTTTCTACTTAATCAGTGAGTCTCTGAGTTATTGAGGTCCCAAAAACATTTCAGAAAGTCATGCAGTCCTGAAGGATCTGTGACTCATTCAAAAATTGGGATAATAGCAATTCAGAAATAGTTGGCATGCATGTAATGCTAGCCACTGATAGAAATAATTTTGTATCCACTTTTGGCTCACTCATCTGTATTTTTGGTAATTATTTGCACAATGTGATCATTCTGAACAGAAAATCACTATCAGCATCATACCTATATTTTATACACATCACTTCAATGATTGAGTCATTCTATCTCAATTTTGCAAATATTGTGATAGAGGCACTTAGTTCTCAAGCTGGCATTATACAGTTAGACCTCTGGACCTGTGTATTGTCTTTTAGTATAAAATATTTGAGATTACCTCTGGTTTCTCCATCATCCCAGAACAATTCTCCTGTTGCTGTTCCGTTGTCATTTAAGGCAATTATAAGCCCCATAGGGTTTACACGACTGTAAAAAATGTGATCTTTTTAGGGTTCATGTCACCTGAAGCATTAACATTTTAAAAGTCTGGACAATAAAGTAATTGGCAATGATAAATGCCTTTCATTAAAAAATAGAGTCATTTTTAGTATCTGATTGCTATTATTACAATGTGAACATCAGTGCAGATTTACATAGCATGTTGAAAATATATGAAACATATGAAAAGTTCAGTCATTACCAAAATGTTCATAATGTTCATTGTCACACTGAAATTCAATCTGTATGAATGTGACACATCAAATAAGGGGTCTTCTAAACTAAACAAGGTCAGACCTGGTTAGCACTTGAATAGATAGTCTAATATAGATGGAAAATGAGAAAATAAAATAAAAAGAATACAAGCAAAAAAATATGAAAAGACAATTATACTGCTCACTACTGAAAACCTGTACAAACTTTTAACTGATAGCTGAAATAGGGGAGTGTGCATTAATAGTACACCAACTAACTGGTCTTACAACAATGATGCTAACCTTCTATCTAAATATTTTAAGAATCTACAAAGATTAAAAGGATTTAGATTAAAACAGACTTCAAACCCAGCCTACAGAGAGTACCTGAAAACAGTTGTGTTAGCTGGTTGTTGAGTAGGAAAGATGTAGCCTCCTCTGAGATGAAGTCCTAGTTTGTCTGCTGGGAGATACATCTGACATTGTTGTTTCCTCCAAATTGCCTTTCTGCCCTAATTCATGGAAATGAAAAGGCCACAATACAAATTTACAGTATTCATACATTGAATTTCCAACTGAGTGCATCCAAAGAAGAGTTGTATTTTTCTCATCTCTCTAGAAATCACATGGTTACTGTTATTTCAAAAGCCTCTCACTTCAACAGATTGATATCATAAAATGACACACTATATTAATCCGCTGATCAGTCTAGGAAGAAAAGCTGTCCTCCTTAGAAGTCTATGTTGTTTTATATCAAATATTGAAAATCTCTTTCTCTAAAAATCTATGTGTGCAAACAGTTATTTAATCTGCAGTCCTATGCCTACATCTACTATTCTGACAGTCTTAGCAAACCCTCCTTCTTCCCTGCAGCACTTTTCTTCTCTCAAAAAGTGCCTCCTTTGGGTTTTTTTGGGAGTATTTTTAGTTTTATGGGATGCAGAGGAAGATACAACTGGGGATGTTCATACTATCAATTCTGTTAGACACTTCCATTGTATCAATGGGAGTCTGTGGACAAGAGTTAGCCCAGTTGAAAGTCAAGGAGTCTTACCACTAGATGTGCACAGAATTGCCATTGAACTTGCTTTCTGGTAGCAGGTCATGGTGTTATGACCTTTTTAGCATCACATATTGCTATATATTTTAAAACTGGTGCCCAAGCTCACTGAAGGATGCCATGTTTAATTTGACATTTTGTTGTTGTTTTTATAGCTATATACTTACTGTTTCATACTCATACCACACAGCATCAGGCATATAGGCATCCACTGTGTTTGCACCCTGAAATATAAATAAACAGGAAAAGAGATTAGAGGAACTCCTCACATAACAGAATTTCCGTATCAATAGAAGTACATAATGCAATTTATTTTGAGATTTCCTCAAAACAGAGTGCAATCCATTACAAAATTGTCTTTTACGTGTATCCTTCAAAGGGGATTATGCAACAGGACAAAACCGCTCCCATTCATTTCACTGTTGATGGTACTAAGAATGAAAACAATGTTTTCAATTATTCATTTTCACATTTAAAAAAGTAGATTTCCCAAATGTTGGGAAAAACCACTGGGAAATATATCAGAACAATCTGGAATATGAACATCTAAATTGTTGTGGGGAAATTACTCTGTAGAAAAAAACACACACACAATTTAATGTGCCAAAAGTGGCTTTTGTTCCACAGAATAATTCCATCATAACATTTGGGAACATTCAAAATCAATTTGTGGGACACTCAAATATGGGGAGAATACTATAGAGAAATATTCATTTTCTCCTGCAGTAGGAAGAAAACCACCACAGTTATTCATCCTTTCATGCCAAGATGATACAGTTGCATATTTAAAATACCTAGCTGGTACAAACAAAACAAAATCTCATTTTATTTCAGAAGTTTCCAAAAGCTACTCTTTTCTATAGATTTATTAGTCTGGCTTGACATCTAGTAGCTTCCTTGAATTCCAGGTGGGTATACAATCCTTCTCCTACTTTTCCAGACATTTATTTTTGCTGCTACAATGATATTGTTAAGCTTGTTCTTTTTTAAAAAAAAAAGTTGTAAGCCGTCTCAAGGATCTCTAGTCAGAAGAACTGACATAAATGTTTTAGGAAGGAATGAAATCTGCTCTGTCTTTCCCCTCTGCATGACTTTTAAAAAGTGTAACATCAGATGGGGGAAGGTCAAGCAAGAAGCCCAATGGAAACTGTAAAGATAAATAAAGTGGAACCGTAACTAGAAATGGGGATTTTTCGACATATATTGAGCCTATTTTTACTCAAACAGGTAGCTTAGTTCTTCATAACTCCTAAAAGACTGGGTTGCTGTGAGTTTTTAGGGCAGCATGGCCATGTTCCAGCAGCATTCTCTTATGGCATCTTCAGAGGTTCTGTTGGCAGTGAGGCAAACGGAGTGTATATATGTTTGGAAGTAGCCAGGCATTTGTTCCCTTGGAGTGTTTATTACCTGGAGGCATCCTATGTCTGGGCAGTGTTCACTGTCCCCTGGATGGCTTGCTGCCTGTGGTTTTCCTGTATCTGGGTGGTGTTCATTAGTTACTGTCTTGATTCTGGTGTTTCTCAATAGTGGTAGCCAAAGTTTGTTCACTTTCATGGCTTCCTCCTTTCTGTTGAAAGTGTCCATGTGTTTGTGGATTTCATTGGCTGTGCAGTCTGACAAAGTGGTTGTCAGAGTGGTCCAGAATTTGTGTTTTCAAATAATATTCTATGCCCAGCTTTGTTTATGACGTGCTTATAATTGCTGATTTTTCTGGATGAAGTAGTCTGCAATGCCTTTAATGATCTTTGATTTGTGCCTGGGCACAGGATTCCTCTTATCCTTTGCCAATTGTAGCATTTGTTAAATTTTCTTAGTGAACTTTTGTTTAATTTTTCTTAAGAATTTTCAATTGTTTAGACTGTGTGATGTTACCACTGCCTCTCCCAATCCCTTTCATACTTTAAAGTATGATTCCACTTTAACCTCTATTCCTCAGCCCAAGGAATAATAAGATGTTCTGGTTAGGGAGGGGTGTTTAGTATTCTCAGCCTCAGCAAACTACAAATCCAAGGTTTCTGTAAAATGCAGTGATGGCAGCCAAATTGGAAAGATGTAATCATAACCATGCAATGTGAAAAGCCTCTTGGTGTTATGTCACTCCTGAAAAGTTTGAATTGAATTACAAGGTAGTTGCAGCTTAAGAGCTTTAAAAAATTTGTTTAAAGTTACTACTTGGAACACTGAGCCTCCAGAAGTTACCTGCCTGCATAGACAATGGCTATTGTCGCTGGGAGATTTCACAAATTGTCCAAAAAAGTAACTTTTATAAGGTCAAGCCTATGTGTGAGAAGTGCTTTTTTCACTCTGGTGAATTGAATAGATTTGTCCCCTCTTGTTCCCATGTAAAATGAATTGTGACATTGGAGCATGAGTGGAGTGAGATTTTTTTATATTATTTGAACTTTAAGATTAAAATAATTCAAGTTAATATGTTTCATAAAAATATGTTCTTCAGAGTGTATAAAGTTCAGGTGTGAGTCAAATGTGTTTTGTTGGAGCAAATGGCCACTCCAATCACTTCTCATTTTCCATAACCAATTAAAAATAACAGGAGTCCTTCATTGTGTCTGAATTGGAAAATTTTGACTAATGGGTTCTAGGGAAACCATGTACACAATTTATGTGAGACTCAGAAAATTCAAAAAGCAAAAGAGAAAGGGAGGGAGAATGCACCCTCATTTTCTGGGGGCTGGTTTCCATGGATGCACACATCTTTGAATGTTCAAGTTCCATTACCTACAATGGCATAGCAAAATTGAATCCCTTATACACAATTTTGAACAAGTACTGGAGGGAGCTGAAGATCTGTGGAATGGTGGGAGGTTACAGCAGGGTATATCTATACATTACTGTATGGATTTTTTCCCAAATATTTTCAAGCTGTGGTTAGTTGAATCCATGTATTCTGAACCCATGGATATGGAGGGCTAGCTATATATATGTGTGTGTGTGTGTGTGTGTGTGTGTGAGAGAGAGAGAGAGAGAGAGAGAGCATAATAACCCATGGATATAATATATATTCCAGTCTAGATTTCATACAGTAGAATTTTCAACAAATGCTGAATTCATGCATTATATACTTTATAAATGATTAATTAGGCATATTGCAAGTTAATAAAATTAGATATACCTCATCCAGGACTGGAGTAATAAGCAGCCCAGGTCCCCACAAGAACTGTCTGTCAATAGCCCAAGTGGCTTCATCTGAGTAAAACCTGTACAAATAAGATGACACTCATTTTGTTGATGGAGTATATCTCAGGCTATAAATCATGTTAATGAGGCATTTCTTCTGGAACAGTTACAAAACATTGTTACATTAAATGTTGCAAATTATAATATAGTAGCACAGTATTGTAATCTAATACAGAGATGAGCAGCAACATGTCTATGCAACCTTATTTTAACTCATCTCTACAGGACTGGACATTTTTGTTTCTGAAGAGTATAGTTCAAAAGTTCAATTTAATGTGAATCAAGAATAGAAGTTCACCAAGGGAATGCAATGCCAATCTCTTTATGATTACTAAGGGCATGCCATGAGGAGGAGCTTTATGGGCAAGTCTGAACTGGAAATTGAAATTACAGGGCCTGAGAGTTGAAATAATCAACGGTTTATATGGCAATCTAGGAGCGGTGATGTGAAAATCTGTCAGCTTCGTTTTTATTGCATCTCCCAGAATCCATACAGTATTCAACCAACTTCCCTACCAGGGTAAGAAATTTAAAAATGGAAATCAATGCATTTTAACATACAGTTAGTTTAATGGATCCATTTTCATGCCACTCCTCAATTGTTGAAAGAACGTTTGTGAGAGTTTTCACAATGTACTTTTTTGGGTACATTAATTTATATTTAATTTTTAAAAGAAAGGGAAACAGTGCTCACATTTTTCTACCAGGGTAAGAAATGAAATTATGAGTGCTTTTGTATGATATCATAGGTCACAAATGAGAATATTTTCATTTTACAAAACCTCACTTATGACTTTACCACACATGTTTTCACAAGTATCCTATGATGCTTGCAGCACAGTTGATCCATGGAGTGCCATGCTGGCCATCACATGATGCACACTCACTTCTGGTGGGGTTCTGTCAATCAACTGTAGTGCAAACGTTTTATGATGCTTTGCCCAGAACACAGGAGACTTCTCATTTTCCATAAGGAACAACGGAGCCAGTGTGGGTAGAAGTCACATGGTGACACTTCCCTGCGTGTGATGCAGAGGTGTCAGTGAGGGTGAAGCTGGGCTCCGGGATTGCCCCACTGCCCCTCATCAATGTGGTCATGTCCTTAATGTGAAATAATGTTCCACTTCTGGGGATGTGTGATCCATTAAAAATGGTTCAAAATGCATTACAAAATAAGGGGGCACTGGCACTTTATTTCTAAATTGTTTCTAAAGTGTACCTGGCAAAAATTTTGTTACTATAAGTGCTAGCTAGTAGTCCCTTTTCAAAAGAGCCACCAGCCCCAACCAGCAGAACTCAGCCCCAGCACACGCAGCCCCATTGAGTCCATAGCCATGTTTCTACTCCTTTCTTTCTTTGTTTAAGCTTCCCCAACTTTACTGCTTTCTTCTGCCTTCTTTCTCCCTTGCTTCTTCAATGTTTCTTCTTCCTCTGCCTGCCTGCCTGAAGTCTCGCTTACACTATCCTCCCTCAATCCCTTCCAGAGTGTGAATCCAGCACACCCTGGAATTTAAAGCCAAAATGGCAGCTGTTTCTGCCTCCCCCTCCTTCCTCCACCAGCCCTGATTGTATGAGAAACATGCCAACAAGTTTGGCTTCACCTCTAAATAGGGCTTGGTTGACCTTTGAATTTTAACTGCATCACAGGACCTTAAGAAGGAATCAAAGCTTAAGAAACGAAGGCATCTTAAGTTTCAATTTCTTAATTATTGGTGGGGACTACTCATGCATGTTGGAAATCATGTAGTAAGTAGTATGAGCCATTTTAATTAGGTTTTAAATTGATTTGTTTTAATGTTATATTTTTAATGTAAGTGTTTATTTTAGTATATGTATGTTTATGTCATAAAACTGCTGCCTATTTGTAAGTTCCCTTTGGGATGAGAAAGTTGGGATATAAATGCAGTAAATAAATAAATAAATAAATACAAAATTGATTCGATGTATGACACTTTCTGATTTTTTGCACAAGCCTAATATCTTATATACATAACCAAAAGTTAATTTTACACGACATATTTACTAATTTTGTGCATGAAGCAATCTGTACATTGAACCACCAGAGAGCAAAGATATCACTATCTAAGCCACCCATTTTGGAATATTTTGGATTTCAGAATTCTAAATAAGGGATGCTCAACCTGTATTCTCTTGTCCTACCTTATCCTCTGAATGTTGGATCTCTGCCCAAGAGAGTGTTAATTTATCACCACCACCTTCATCTCTTACAGAGCTTAAATCTAGAGAAGTAGTCTACCCTCTGCATTGAAGCATCTAAAGATTTTAGTATTGTGGCCAAACATTAATACTGACACAAATACTAAGATTTAGTATTAGGGATTAAATTATAATAATATTCAATGGATTTTGAGAAATGCATAATCTTTTATTGTCAATTATAAATACAAGAAATAGAAAATATTTTCTTAAAAACAAAAGTGTCTACTTACTCATGTAGAACAGGTCTCACAACTGTCTCTCCATGGGCATGTGCTTTATAAAAGAGGGTGTAGAGATATGGTAACAAGGTGTAACGTATGTTTAGATAATGTTTGGTTGAATTCACCAAGAGAGAGTTTTTCCCAAAAGATGCAGGATCATTATGCTGAAAACGAATTATCAAATTGTTAGTGAAAAGTGTGTGTGTGTGGGGGGGGGGGGGGGAGTTCCACAAAGAAAAGAAAAAACCTGATCTGCTTTTAAAAAGAACTTACATCATTGTTTTCACCATTGTGATTCCTTGAAAATGGGTAAAATGCGCCAACTTGTAACCACCGTCTACAAAGTTCTTCTGTGGCATTTAGGAGAAATCCACAAATATCTGCTCCAATCTGAAAATTATATATACATTAAATAAGTGTCCAAATGTCATTTCAGGTTGCAATGACATAACCTAGATCAGGATTTTCTTGATGCACTATGAAGTGGTTTCCATGGGAGGAGGCAGCTGCTGGGACTAAGTGGTCTATTTCTAAATATGGAGAGACAGAGCCTTCAGAGCAAAAGACCTTTAACTAGCTTAGTGAATGACCAGTTTTGTGGCATGGGCCATTTTCTAAGATACTTTACCCTAATTGACTTTACCTCAAAGAACTTCCCCTCCTTTTCGAGCCAGACATTTGGAAATTATTTATTTACCCTATTTATACCCCACCTTTCTCTACCCTGCAGGGGACTCAAGGTGGCTTACATATGGCAATTATTCAATGCCTTAAAAACACATATAAAACATAAGCTTAAAATATTTGCCAATAAAAAATTAATACATATTAACATTTAAAAACATTACATTCAGTTAAACTCATGCCATCCAAAAATCATAGTCTAAAGCCATTCCATAATCATTCTTCATATTCCACATTTATTATTGCACTGAGCTATTATCCGAAAGCCTGATCCCGGTTTTTACTTCCCTTCTGAAGGCTAGGAGGGAGGGGGCTGATTTTATGTCACTAGGGAGGGAGTTCCATAGCCAAGGTGCCACCACCGAGAAGGCCCTATTTCCCATTCCTGTCAGTCACACTTGTGAAGCAGGTGGGACCAAAAGCAGGGTCGCTCTAGATGATCTCAATCTTTGAGGTGGCTCATAGGGGAAGATGTGTTCAGATAGGTAAACTGGGCCGGAACCGTTTAGGGCTTTATAAGCTAAAGCCAGCACTTTGATTTGTTCTTGGCAGCAGACTGACAGCCAATGGAGCTGGCACAACAAGGGAGTTGTGTGCTCCCTGTACGCTGCTCTGATGATAAATCTGGCTACTGCCTGTTGGACCAATTAAAGCTTCTGAACAGTCTTCAAAGGCAACCCCATGTAGAGCGCATTGCAGTAATCTATACGGGATGTAACGAGACTGAAAATACACCATCTGAATTAATCTGGAGACTTGTAGTCTGGAGTTGTTCCAGATTCAACATGGGATAACCCTGGGGCCCTTTACTAGCCCACTCAACTGGGCTAAATGCACATGGGTACTGCTGCTGTTTCCCCAGTCAAAAAGTAGTCCTACAGCTGTATTCTTGCTAGCAATGTCTCTTCTTGTAAGATCACAACAGGGCAGCCAACAATGAGATTAGGAGAAGCGATACTGCCAGCAAGGGAGTTGCTTCTCGCTGGTGATGCACTGGTGGATGTTTGATGTGTGGATACTGGATTTTACCCAATTCAACTATTCACTTCTTCAAAAACCCTGAAGTGTCTCTGGAACTTTTTGGAAGATTCATAGTAAATTGTGAATACCATTGTGTCAGATAAACAGTTGGAAGAAGTTCTCCTGCTTCAAAACCAGCAATATGAATTACTCATAGTGGTTGCAAGGTGATTTTGTTTTATTTCTTCTATGGCCTAGGACACTCAGAATCAGCAGCTATGTTTTCTCATGACTGCGGTCATAGATTTCTTTATTCTTTTGGTGTTATGAAGCTTTTGGTCTCACTCATCAAAACACTTACTGGCTTTGTCTCCATTGGCTACTGTCTCATCAGATGATCCTAGCCACTCATGTCTTACCCCACTTTAAGATAATGCATTTTCAAACAAGTGATATAGACTGGCTTAGTGGATCACAATTTTTATTAGCCTGATCGTTAGGATGCACTGTATTCCTAGAGACATGTGCTGTACCCCCAAAGAGATGCATCCCAAAGAAAGAATCAGCAGATGGAATTACAATGGGGGGAGAAACCATCAAATAGTCATATCATCACACCA